>NC_139163.1:1296306-1896306 GCF_964270905.1 Leucopleurus acutus
GTTGCTGACATTATTAACTATCCTTAACATTTTCTTTTTGCTTTTGACTTTCATATGTTCAAATTATATAATCAGAAAAGAAAAATCTCACCGCTCACCCAAAAAAATGCTACAGCCACCCAATTTCAATACGAACACCACACCCACAAAAGTCTTTCAATTTACCCAGGATGTAGCCAAAATCCCCTTTGAACTGTACACTTACAAACTGCATGAAATACATATTAAAAATGTTTTACATGAAGGAATAACATTATTAAGTTACAGTAAGCCACAGTCTTACTCCTCCCTCCCTTGTTATTTCATCCTGAGCCTTCAAACCGCGCCCCGCTTATCCTGACACCTGTGTGGATGCCACCGAGCAAAGCAGCCAGGGTGCAAAAGGCGCTGCCTTCCCCAGGGGCTCCTGTATCAGGGGACCCACCTCCGTGAAAAGGACCTTCATGCAATAGAATATCATGCAGCTGTTCCCGAACTGAGGCGGATCTGCTGTGCTGCCCCTATGTAAAAGTTCCAGCCTCTGTCATCAAGCAGCAATAAAAAGGTCAAACATAGTATGTTCCCTAGTTTCCATCTGTATGAAAAGATGTGTGTGGCAGACACACACTCACACATGAACTTGAACATGGAGAGCATCTCTGGGAAGGCGGATTGGAGGCTGGCGTATGGATGAAGAAGCTGTCTGCTTTCACTGTACATCCTTCCATAGCGTTTGAATTTCCTCCATGTGGATACATAGCTTTAAAACCAAAAACTAAATAAAACAAAGAAAACAACAAGCCAATCCCAGTTCAAACAGAAATAGAAAATTTACCATTATCTTTAAAAATGAGGTTTACAACATTTAAAAATATATTCATGTTTTTAAGATTCAAAATCTTCAAGTTCATTGAACTAGAGGACATAACATTTGTCCATTCCTTCTTTCAGCAGGAAGGCAGCGTGTGGTTATTAAACACCTTCTGTATGTGACATGGGCTCCCTGTCTACAAGCTCGTGGTCCAGTGGGAGAGATGGGTATGTAAATAAATATTTCATATACAAAGTTACTTTAAAAATAATAGAGGATTATATAAGCGACGATGTTGGCACAGAGGAGAGAGTGAACAACACTGTACTATCATGAGTGTCATTCACTAACTCTAACAAGAGTCAGAGAGAGAGCTTAACCGAGCGTTGACGACGCTACATCTTGAAGATGCGGTAGAGGTTGGCTGGAAGATTACTGAGAATGAGGCTCCCAGGTGGGGGAACAGCAGGTGCAAAGGCACCGAAGCAGGAAACTGAATGGACCAGGCATGAAGCTGCTGTTTAAGAATCAATTCCATGATAGTCAAATATTAAATATTCTAGTAATACCTAACATTTATTGAACACTTAGTATATGTATATTGCCAGGCACTGCTCTAAATGTTTGACATGGTACTACCTCATTTCACCTTCACAATAATGAAGGACGCTTATTATCGTAATTCTTTGAGTGAAAAAACAGAGACTGGAAGAGCTCTAATTAGATCGCCCAGAGTCACAAAAATAGTAATTGGTAGAGCTGGGATTTGAACCTAGGTTTTTCTGCGTCTAGAGACACTTTTAATCACTACTCCATCTTGTCACCTGTGTAAAATCTCATAGAAAAATACAAGCCACTATATGCTATTTGGGGTGTGTGTGTGTGTGTGTGTGTGTGTGTGTGTGTGTGTGTGTGTGTGTGTGTGTGTGTGTGTGTGTACTTTTTATTGAACTATTTAAGAAAGTAACACTTTTCCTGCTCTCAAGATTTAATCATTGAATATTTAGTAGATTATCAGAAAGAATCAGAAGAAACACATTTTAAATCCTTATGTTTTTCCCTTCATCATTAGTGAAAAATTACTTCAATTACTCTTTAGGAAGCACTTTGTTTATCTATACTCACAGGAATTGTAGATTACTTCTTTAATTTGAAAAGCTAATCAAAAATTAAAGTAAAACCTTCACTTCCATCCTCTGAAGTATCAATGAATAAAGGGAAACAAAAGTTGTGTGGTTCAGTGTGCTACCTACCAGAAAGTTCTAGTAGCCTGCACTCAACAGATTGACAGTTAA
This sequence comes from Leucopleurus acutus, assembly GCF_964270905.1. Classification (NCBI taxonomy): domain Eukaryota; kingdom Metazoa; phylum Chordata; class Mammalia; order Artiodactyla; family Delphinidae; genus Leucopleurus; species Leucopleurus acutus. The sequence continues at coordinate 1,298,392 of NC_139163.1, forward strand.
ATAATAAATAAATTAAAAGTAAAATAATAATCAAGATTCATAATTATATCCCTAAGGCTCTGTAGGTTCCCCGAATGCTTCTGAATTATCAACTAAGCCATGGTTAGACTATTTTTTCATAAATTGGATTTCATTGTATTTTAATTCCTTAAAAATTGTCCATGTAGGCAAGGTGTCTGGTAACCATAAAATCTGATTAACCCAAATATCTTCTGCCTGACTCACAGCATACTGCAGTCTGCTGTACAGATCTGCTCTCTTATGCATTTGGAGAACTGCCAGGTGTTTCCACGTTCTTTGCAGAACACTGGCTATTGATAAATGTTATATCCTCACAACACAGGCGCCCCTGCCACACAAATGATCTAGAGGGGCCCTCCCAGCCTACCTATTAGACCCTAAATGCATCCATTTAGACTGACAGAGAACTGTCTGCTTGGATTATACAATGGTTTAGGAAAGAAAGTTTTCATAAGTGCTTGCCTCATAGTTCGTAATCCTGTATTGAATCGTTCATATACTAATTTATTACCCATGTCACGACCCAGATTTATATCTTTGCAGAGCTGTGGACCAACTGCTTATTCACGTTCAGGAATCACATCGGTGGTGGGTTTCACAAGCCTCGTGGAATTTATTGTTGAACTCAGTTGTGGAATGATCAGTCCTTTGACAGGGCATCATACTTTGTAAGTTCAAATCTATATTTCTGTCCACAAGATCGAGTGTGTTGACAAATTTTTGGCATAGAACTTCTATATTCCGTGTCAAGTGAGACTCTTGTCTGATGCTTTTACAAAGTCCTTGTGAAATGGATCTCCCATAGAGATTTTCTCATGCACTCTTTCAATACCTGAACTTTCAGCATAGTACTTTGGCATCAAAAATCAAATCCCTTCAAAGTCTCTGGAGAGTCACTCTCCCAACTGCTTTGGAAACCATGAAAGAGAACAAATTCACAGACTTGTCTGAAGAACAGTACTGGTGGCTTTAGCAATCACTGAAGGAATATACAAACCACCAGCTTCAACAGAGTGAAAGTTCCTTTGCTCTCTTATACCTTTACTTCTGCAGATCCAGTGAGAATCTTTGCTTTAATTTTAGTTTCGAATTTTTAATTTTAATATTTAGAGAGGTGTGTATTTTGCCTATCACATTCAATTTTTATGGAGTAACTTCAAAAATTTTTAATTGCTTTTAAAAATTTAATATATTTTCAGCATGTAGTTGCTCATATATTTAAGTACAATCTGATACATAAAAGACAAAAAGGGGCTGTTTACTTTTTTTTTACATCTTTAATGGAGTATAATTGCTTTACAATGGTGTGTTAGTTGCTGCTGTATAACAAAGTGAATCAGCTATACGTATACATATATATCCCCATATCTCCTCCCTCTTGCGTCTCCCTCCCACCCTCCCTATCCCACCCCTCTAGGTGGTCACAAAGCACCGAGCTGATCTCCCTGTGCTATGCGGCTGCTTCCCACTAGCTAGCTATTTTACGTTTGGTGGTGTATATATGTCCATGCCACTCTCTCACTTCGTCCTAGCTTCTCCCTCCCCGCCATGTCCTCAAGAACATTCTCTATATCTACGTCTTTATTCCTGTCCTGCCACTAGGTTCATCAGTACCATTATTATTATTATTACTATTTAGATTCCATGTATATGTGTTAGCATACAGTATTTTTCTCTTTCTGACTTACTTCACTCTGTATGACAGACTCTAGGTCCATCCGCCTCACTACAAATAACTCAATATTGTTTCTTTTTATGGCTAACAGTCCATTGTATATATGTGCCCCATCTTCTTTAGCCATTCATCTGTCGATGGACACTTAGGTTGCTTCCATGTCCTGGCTACTGTAAATAGAGCTGCAATGAATATTGCGGTACATGACTCTTTTTGAATGATGGTTTTCTCAGGGTATATGCCCCGTACTGGAATTGCTGGGTCACATGGTAGTTCTACTTGTAGTTTTTTAAGGAACCGCCATACTGTTCTCCATAGTGGCTGTACCAATTCACATTCCCACCAGCAGTGCAGGAGGGTTCCCTTTCTCCACACCCTCTCAGTATTTGCTGTTTCTACATTTTCTGATGATGCCCATTCTGACCGGTGTGAGGTGACACCTCATTGTGGTTTTGATCTGCATGTCTCTAATGATTAGTGCTGTTGAGCAGCTTTTCATGTGCCTCTTGGCCATCTGTGTGTCTTCTTTGGTGAAATGTCTATTTAGGTCTTCTGCCCATTTTTTAATTGGATTGTTTGTTTTCAATCTGATGGCATGTATAACACAGTATCAAACAAGGAATTGGTCTTGGGTGACTATGCAAGGATTATAGCCATCATCTTCTAAATACTGACCTTTTGGCCCACTGACCTTGTCTTTTGAACACGCAGTAAAGAAAATAATAGTGATTCAAAGAGTAACTCCGCCCTCATTCTTATTTGTTTATTAAGCAAATAATACTAGGTACCTATTATGTTCTATGTAAGACATGACACACTTTTTTCCCAATATTATTCTTTTGGCCACGTATATTTTAAATTTCCACCAAGAGCGATAATGCGGAAAGAGTTCAGAATGTAGAAATTTTAAAAATAGAGATACATCTATGACTAAACTATCAGTAATGAGAATTTTCATATCAAGGCTGTAGGGGAAAGAGGTAATATTATATGAAATCAAAGAGTTTTGGAGAGCTTTAACAGGGTAAGAAAGGTTACATTTTCTCATTATACTGAATTTGGTATACTATGCACTTGAGATGTTGCAAGTTATAAAGTCTCAACTTAAAATTGAAGACAACGCACCTTGTCGAAGAAGAACAAATGAAAAATGTTATGAAGTCTCACGGTAATGACCCGCTGAGAAAAGAGGAACATATTAATTTTATCAAAAGTGCGTCAACACTTCAGGATGAATAATCCAGGAGAATAAAGTGGAGAATCGAGGTGGGGTTAGAAACATAAAGTGAGCAGCGGATGTGTTCACAGCGGCTCTCTTTATAGGCTGAGTAGTGCCCTTACTAGGGATACATGTGAAAAATCAGGTGTGATAGGAAAGCATCCAGACTATACAACCAAAACAAATTACATGGGTCTTGAGACAATAAAGAAAAGGTTGGACTCTTAACATCTACTTTCTTAACTCACTGGCAGAACAGCAATTAGGTGTATGTTAATGTTAATCAAAGTTTATAAATTGTCTCCAATAAAGATGCTTAAAAAAAGCTTATAAATTGTGAAATCTTCATAAAATTATGTTGTAAAATTGATATATTCAACGTTATTCAATTTGGAAAAAAAAAACACAAATTAGAATCTACTGAACACCCAATTAGTAAGTCATCAGGCGTGAAATTCCACTTCAATTCAATACATCAGCCTCTTACAATATAAAAAAATTCTCTCAGGTAGTGAAGATATATGGAAGGATAAAGTACATGGAAAATTCTACAATTCTGAGGAAGAAAATAAAAATAAGTGTCTAAAATATTCTTTAATTATCATCAGCTAAGCTATTGCAATGTGAATCACAAGGCCTACGGACTTAGAGCCTAAGTCATCCCTGTAGTAACAGTAAACATGTGAAAATCTGAATACTTTTTGAATTTGTCAGTGAGTATACCTTAAGGTCTATAAGGCATGGCTGGCACTGGCTGGTTAATTATTTACCAATGTCCATCGTCTTTCTGCCAGCCTCACTGCCAAACGACATTACCCATTTTTCCTTGGAGTGAAGTGTGTGCTTATAACTGAATTCTGGCCAACAGTATGTGGGTGAAAGTGATGTATGCTAATCCCTGATGTCTTCCATCCTGACCCTCCAACTTCTTTCTTTTCATTCAACATCTTGTCAAGTGCATAGGACACAGGGGAGAATTGCAAAGACTTATGAGATGGTAAGGGCACAGACAGAGGGGGCAAGTGTCCATTAACACATGGAACAGAGAATGAATTGATTTGCATCAGACCTGAACTTGAACTAATCTTTGTTATGTTTAGCCATTGAAATTGTTGGAGCTCTAGGTGGGCTGCCCCTAAATGTGCCACAATGGCATATTGATGATTCTGAATTAAAGTTACTTAAGATATGGCCATAAAAGAGGGACATTCTGAACCTCCTTTCTGTCCCCTGCTGAAAGCAGGAAATAAATCTCTCACGTGAAAGGTGCACTTGCTGCATCTGGAAGTAGAAGGACACCCTTACGCCAGAGACGGTGAGTTCAGGCTGAGAGGCCTATATAAACGAACCTTGTGGCTTCTTTAACGTACTACCCCAAGCCCAAAGTCTGTGTAGATTCTTCACTCATCGAGCGTCCCAAATCTAAGCTTCTTTGTCCCGTCAGTTCCTTACAAACTTACTGTTTCTTTGTCTAAGGAGTAAAAAAGCTCCCTACTTTGGTCACTTCTTAGGCCCCATTTCTAGGCGACCTCCAAGTGTGCGAATTAAAATTTGTTTCTTTTTCTCCTGTTACTCTGTCCTGTGTCAATTTTATTATTAGTCCAGCCACAAGAATTCAAGAGGGAGAGGAGGGAAATTTCCTTTTCCCAGACAAAATGTTAGGGATGTCTGTAACAAAGCTGGGTTAACGCAGTGAATACACAAGGAAAAGCTCGGGTTGGAAATAGAAGTCACTTGCTTTATGAAACTGTAAATAAGTTAACTCACAATGAATAATTTTTTTTCTTAATTAAACACGGTTGCTTGTTGAGTTGTTTAAATTTGATTCCAGATTTCTATATACTGATTATACCTTAAATAAAACAATCACAGGAATTAAGACAGTTGAAGAAGAATCTTAAGAAAAGCACTTTTCTGTCCACTTAGAATGAGAAGCAACTGATTTTTAGCGGCGAAGATAATATATTCTAGAACGAGACAGAACTTGATTCGTATCTCAGCTCAAGCCGTCACCAGCTATGTGACCTTCGTCCAGTTTCTGAACCTCCACAGCTCTTAATTTCCTCATCTGTAAAGTGAGCAAAATAATAGCACCGACTTCATGGTTCTGAGGATTAAATGTGGCAACGCATTTAGGGTACTCGGTCTGCCTGTCACATAGAAATCACTCTAAAAGTGTTAGCACTTATTACTGTTACTACTAATAAAAGCTAATGTGCTGGAAAAGGTTCATATTTTAAAAAACATTTTACCATGTAAAGTGATAAAAACATTACTAGTTAAATTGTGTCTTAGCAGTTTTAAGTGATGACATTTAATCTGCCTAAGGTAAACAACAAATGTAGTGATGATTCAAATAAACAGATTTTATAACAGATAACAATACAAGGGTATAAAGCCCTCAGAGCTAGATTACCTATGTAGACCTTTTTTTCTTAAAGGCCACTTGCATCCAGACAGGCTAATACTTCAAAGCGACTATTCAACAGGTTAACTTCTATAAGAACGTTTTCCATTAAAAATAATCTGAGATGCATTATTGTACATCAGGCACTCTCGTATTGAGACATTGCTTTTCAATACATTTCAGAAGGTTAGGTTAGTCGAGGAATGAAATATTCCCTGAGAGAAATGGAAAATAGATAATGGAAATGGGCACAATGTCTGGTTTGGAACTACAGTCATAAAACAATATTTTTTCTTAATTTTAGGGAAAATATCTCTCAGGTTCAGGATGGACTAGATTGTCCTGAATCTCCTCAATTTATGCTCTCTTCACAAATAGCAACTTATAATTATTTTCTGCCTCATCAAATTATTTATTTATTTTTGTTTTTGAAGTAGAGTTGATTTACAATATTGTGGTAGTTTCAGGTGTACAGCACAGTGATTCAGTTTTATATATATGTGTGTGTATGTGTGTGTGTGTGTGTGTGTATATATATATATATATATATATATATATATAAAATTTTTCAGATTCTTTTCCCTAATAGGTTATGACGAAATACTGAGTAAACTTTCCTGTGCTATACAGTGGGTCCTTGTTTTTTATCTATGTTATATATAGTAGTGTATATGTGTTAATCCCAAATGCCTAATTGATCCCTCCTTTTCCCTCTGGTAACCATAAGTTTGTTTTCTATGTCTGTGGGTCTGTCTCTGTATTGTAAATAAGATTATCTGTATCTTTTTTATTTTTTAAGATTCCACATAAAAGCGATATCATGGGATGTTTGTCTTTGTCTTAATGTCACTTAGTATGATCATCTCGAGGTGCATCCACGTTGCTACAAATGGCGTTATTTCATTCTTTTTCATGGCTGAGTAATATTCCAGTGTGTGTGCACATATACATACATGCACATATGTATATGTATATATATGTCACATCTTCTTTATCCATTCATCTGTCGATGGACATTCTGGTTGCTTCCATGTCCTGGCTACTGTAAATAAATAGCTTCCATGAGCTGCCCACTAGCTCTCTGGCCTCATGCCTCTCCCCCTACCCACTCCGAGCCTCCAGCTTTGCCCAGAGGACATTTCCTGCCTCCGCATCTTCCCATACATCATTCCCTCTGCTCGGATGTTCTTCCAGGCTCTTGTTCTTCAGAGTCAAACTAACGGTTACTCCTTTTGAAAAGAGTTCTTTGATGCTTTTTGGAGAAACTCTATGCTCCCAAAGCTCCGTGGGTGAACTTCTAGTACAGCTCTGTCTACTGAATGTACTGTCATCTTCTCTGTCCCACTCTTATCACTATACCACAAGTACATGGAAGAGATTATGTTTTATTTCTTCTTGCATCTTTAGTGTCTGAAGAGAGTCCATGTCCAACTCATAGTGGCCGAATCAGTCAGTACACAGGCAGACCTGGGAGATATTGTGGGTTTGGTTCGGGACCAGCACAACAAAGTAAATATCACAATAAGGCAAATGTGGCAATAAAGCGACTCACACGAATCTTTTGGTTTCCCAACGTATATAAAAGTTACGTTTACACTAGACTAGTCTATTAAGTCTGTACTAGCGTTATGTCTAAAAAACAATGTACAGACCTGAACTAAAAACCACTTTATTGCTGAAAAAAGCTCACCAACATCTGAGCCTTCAGTGAATTGCTATTTTTGCAATAGTAACATGAAAGACCACTGATCACCATAACAACTATCACCATAATGAAAGAGCTTGAAATATGGTGAGAATTACCAAAACGTGACACACAGACGTGAAGTTAGCAAATGCTGTTGGAAAATGGCATCAATAGACTTGCTCAAGGCTGGGTTGCCACAAACGTTCAATTTGTAAAACAGGCAGTTTCCGTGAAGCACAATGAAGCAAAGCACAGCAAAACCAGGTGTGCCTGTAATTCAGGCCCCTACGTGTTATTCAGGGCTTTTTGTGTCTTACACTTGTGTTCATATTTAAAACAAAATTCTTTCTCAGTATTTTTGTCAAACAGATCCCATGACACCAGCATGCTTGCTTTTCTCAAGTTTGTTTTTCCCCTCTGAGAAGACCTCTTCACAAGCATGGGCACCAAAAGCACTTGTTTTCGGTGAGTCTCATACAAATACATCACGAGAGAATTTGCAAACACAGATTGTAAGTCGGCCCTCTTGGGCCTCAGGGTGTCTCTCATTATCAGCATCGAATCATTACTGTCCTGCCCATGGCTGGATGATTCCTCAACACTGAGAAAACTCGAGCATGGAATATCATTGCCCGAAGCTGCTGATCACTGAGCATGTTTTATTATTTTACATGATCTCTACTGGGTTTTCTTCTCCCTGTAAACAGCCTTTAGTCTTCACTAGGTTTGTATTTTTAAAAATGTTTATTGGTGTATAGTTTTTTAAAAACTTTTTATTATATTTATTTATTTATTTTTGGCTACGTTGGGTCTTCGTTGTGGCACACGGACTTTCTCTGGTTGCGGCGAGCGGGGGCTACTCTTCATTGCAGTGCACGGGCTTCTTACTGCAGTGGCTTCTCTTTGCTGTGGAACACAGGCTCCTGGCGCATGGGCTTCAGTAGTTGTGGCATGTGGGCTCAGTAGTTGTGGCTCGCGGGCTTAGTTGCTCCACAGCATGCGGGATCTTCCCGGACCAGGGCTCGAACCCATGTCCACTGCATTGGCAGGTGGATTCTCAACCACTGCGCTACCAGGGAAGTCCCTATTGGTGTATAGTTGATTTACAATGTTGTGTTAGTTTCAGGTGTACAACAAAGTGAATCAGTTATACATATACATATATCCAGTCTTTTTTAGATTCTTTTCCCATATAGGCATTACAGAGTATTGAGTAGGATTCCCTGTGCAATACAGTAGGTCCTATTACTTATCTATTTTATATATACTAGTGTGTATATGTCAATCCCAATCTTCCAATTTATCCCTCCCCCCACCCTTTATCCCCTGGTAACAGTAAGTTTTTTTTCCTACATCTGTAACTCTATTTCTGTTTTGTAGATAAGTTAATTTGTACCCTTTTTGTAGATTCCACGTATAAGCAATATGTGATATTTTCTTTCTCTGTCTGACTTCACTCAGTATGACAATCTCTGGGTCCATCCATGTTGCTGCAAATGGCATTATTTCCTTCTTTATTATGGCCAAGTAATATTCCATTGCATATACACACCACATCTTTATCCATTCCTCTTTCATGGACATTTAGGTTGCTTCCATGTCCTGGCTGTTGTAAATAGTGCTGCAATGAACATTAGGGCTCATGTGTCTTTACAAATTATGGTTTTCTCTGGATATGTGCCCAGGAATGGGATTGCTGTATCTTAAGGTAGCTCTGTGTTTAGTTTTTAAAGGAACCTCCATACTGTTCTCCATAATGGTTATACCAATTTACATTTCCACCAACAGCGCAAGAGGGTTCCCTTTTCTCCACACCCTCTTCAGCATTTATTGTCTGTAGATTTTTTGATGATGGCCATTCTGACAGGTGTGAGGTGATACCTCATTGTAGTTTTGATTTCCATTTCTCTAATAATTAGCGATGTTGAGCATCTTTACATGTGCTTTTTAGCCCTCTGTATGCCTTCTTTGGAGAAATGTCTGTTTAGATCTTCTGCCCACTTTTTGATTGGGTTGTTCGTTTTTTTTTTTTGATATTGAGCCCCATGAGCTGTTTGTATAATTTGAAGATTAATCCCTTGTCAGTTGCTTCGTTTGCAAATATTTTCTCCCATTCTGAAGGCTGCCTTTGTTTATGGTTTCTTTGCTGTGCAAAAGATTTTAAGTTTAATTAAATCCCACTTGTTCATTTTGTTTTTAGTTTCATTACTCTAGGAGGTGGATCAAAAAGATCTTGCTATGATTTATGTCAAGGGAGTGTTCTGCCTATGATTTTCTCTAAGAAGTTTATGGTAAAGGCGCCATTATCAAGGCCACATATAATGACTGTCCTTGGCCACACCTGGCCTTGTGTCTTCCCATGCTTTTAATAGACTCCGTTGAGCCTGCATCAGAATCACATGGAGGGCTCCTGGGAACACAGGCTGCAGGACCCACCCCCCAGTTTCTGATTGGTACGTTTGGAGCGGGGCTGAGAAATGTACATTTCCTCACAGGTTCCCAGGTGATGCTAATGCCGCTGATCTGGGCCCTCACTTGGAGGCTCCAGCCTTTATCAGCAGCCTCCGGCCTCGTGCCCTTTGCCAGTTTGCACAGCTAGAGCCACTTAAGTCACTCGTGTTGACCCCGCCCCACGCAGGTAGGAAGGAATACAGGCCTTTCATTGGTTCAGTACGTCGTAACTTTACGGCAGGTTTGATGTGAGTGGCAGAGCTGAGGCTGTGCTGACTTTTCCGGCTCCTGTAATTCAGCCCTTCCTGGATTCCTCGCTGGACGTGCTGTTTCCTCTGGAACTAGGACGCTTTCATTTCCCTGCTCAGTTCCGTCTGGAAGCTGAAGACGAGCCGGTAAGTTCACTTCCCACATCTGGGAATCTACCTGGTTGCCTTCGGGACGTTTGTGACCCTAAACTTACTCTGGCGCTTTTGGTTTTCCTGCACTGGTTTCTTTCCATTGCTTGTTGTTAAGACTTTGCAGTTTGCCTTTTCCGTGCCAGTGAGTCTAGTGTCCTGGGTCTGGAATTCCTGGGCCTGATTTCAAATATCCCAGGCTACCTTCTCTGCTTTTCGGACACGGGCTGTTTATTCAGTTGAAAATCACTGTTACTATTTCTATGACTGCTGCCCATTCTTTCCCTCTCTTGATTTCTAAACGTATGTCCAGACCCCTCAACCCCAGGCTCCATCTCCTTCAGGCTCTGAGACTCAGTGCTGGCTTGGTTTTTTCCCTCTGCCAATGTATACTTTTCTGGTAAAATCATGCAACTTGGCTGGAAGGTTCCAATGCCACCTACATGCATGATTTAGATCCAAGTAAGTCAACTATATCTTTTCCTTTCTAAACCTGTGTCAAGGGGGTCTATGCACTTGCTATGCAAAGTGCAGCCTGAGGGCCAGTGGCTTTCAGGATGTTAGGGGAGCCTTTTAGAAATGCAGAGCCTCAGGCCCGATCTCAGATGGACTGAGCTAGAATCCACATTGTAACAAGAGCCCCAGCTGATTTTCATGCACATTGTAAACAACTGCTGTACCGTATAGCACCTACAGGAAAAACTGCTGTCACCTGAGGCTAACTGCAACTCTCCACCTTACCAATCACTACTTTTTCCAACTTGCTTATTGCCACTGATGTAATTTTACAGACCTGTGTTGGGTGAGTTTCCCGCGGACAGCGTGAAGAATGACCAACAACCCGCGATTCTCAGGAACCCAGTCTCTCCGTGTACATCTCACATTGGTTGTTTCGATAGCTCTTGCACAAGGCCTTTTCAACTATGTCAACACACCAAAGGGGTATTTCTTTATGCTTCTGGCCATGATCTGATGTGTGCTTGGATGACAGGTAGCCTGAGGGTGCAGGGTGGATGAGTACCGGTCAAGTTCAACAGTAAATTTGAGGCTCTCAATGTAATGCTAACAGTAGGTGACCATCCAGTCATCTGTCGTCAGCATTTATTATGGGAAAGCTGTCGAAAGTGGATCGGGCTGGGTGAAGTACTTCTACTCCGAGTGTCTGTGGCGGGTGGCACCAGCAGTACTGCTTTGGACCGTGAGAGGTAAATGGCTTTGTTGACAGAAACCCACCCCTGATGGAGCAGGACGCCAGCCACTGCATGAGTCCACAGGTCAGGCCCAGCAATAGCGGGAGGGGGCTAATAAGACATATACAGAGTGTCAGAGCCTCAGACAAGACCGCCTCCATGCAGGATAGGGAGACAGCCCCCAGGGGAAGGGGGCTGCCTCATTAACCTGGACACCCAGGTGGACAGGCCCTTATTCATAAGTAGTGGCATGGAAAGAACGTGGGTTCTGGCATCCAAGCTGGGTTTGCATGCATTGAGTGACTTTATCTTCAGAGAGCCTTCCTAAGCAAATGGAAACGCATGTCCGAAGTCTACCAGAGGACTCAGGTAGTAGATGTCTAATTCAATGGCAGTTACTACCATGTTTATTATACAGGGAATCCTATTCTTAGGTGAGCCTCTGCATCTCAGGGCTGCTCCAGGTTCTTTGAATTCCGACCCGATCGGTTGGAGGGTTGGGTAGCTAGTGTACTACCTTGTTCCAGATCTGGGCAGAAGGGAACATGCCTGTTCAAAGCACACGTGCTTTGTCAGGTATAGTGGAGAAGCTGGTGATAGTGTTTAATGCCAAGTGGGCAGCATTAAAAAATCCCTGGGGGAGTTGTGGGTACGCTGATAGTCAGGAAGGCGGGATTCTCCACGCAGGCTGCTGTTGAGGTCTGTGGCTTTTGGCAGGTAGCTTTGTTACTCTTCATCCGTGTATTAGGGAATTGAATTAGATGCCCCTGCGGATAACGAGCAATGCAAGTGTTCTTCCTAACGTGGAATTCGGTGGGAATTGCTGTTGCCAGATGGAGCAGTGTAACCTTCATGACTGTACACAGCTTCTGTAAGTGTGGCTGTCTACAGTGGCGTACAGTTCAAGTGCAGCCCACCTCTACCCTTAGGTCTCTAGGCAGTCGGCGAGCTGGAGCCATGGTGATGAGCGAGCGGGCCTGAGGCCGGAAGTCAGAGCTGAGTCTCATCCCTGCCCTTCAAGCTCCTGAAATTCTGGCACTGGTCCCTCAGATTTTAGTAGCAACCGGGCTGAAAGGGACTGTTACTCTTTTTTGGAACAGAAATCGTACAGCTGAAGGTTAAATCTGAAAGCAGACCGAGGTATTAGGTCTTCTTTACCATCAATTCTTAGATGTATAACATCCTTTTTTTTTTTATTGAAGTATAATTGATTTACAGTGTTTTAGGCGTAAAGCAAAGGGATTCGGTTATATATGTATTATTTTCCAGATTCTTTTCCCTTATAGGTTATGACAAAATATTGAGTATAGTTCCCTGGGATTAAACAGTAGGTCCTTATTGGTTATCTCTTGTATATATGTTAATCCCAAACTCCTAATTTATTTCTCCCACCCCTTTCCCCTTTGGTAACCGTAAGTTTGTTTTGTATGTCTGTGTGTCCATTACTGTTTTGTAAATAAGTTCATTTATATCTTTTTTTAAAGATTCCACATGTAGGTTATATGATATGGTATTTGTCTTTCTCTGACTTACTTCACTCAATATGGTAATTTTTAGGTCCATCCATGTTGCTGCAAATGGCTTTATTTCATTCTTTTTTAAGGCAGAATAAATTCCATTGTGATTGTGTATACATGTGATATATGTATAATATACATGTATATAATATATATTTATATATATATATATCACATCTTCTTTATTTAGTCATCTGTTGGTAGGCATTTTCGCTGCTCTCATGGCTTGGCTATTGTAAATAGTGCTGCTATGAACATTGGGGTCCGTGTATCTTTTTTTTTTTTTTTTGCGGTTCGCGGGCCTCTCACTGTTGTGGCCTCTCCCGCTGCGGAGCACAGGCTCCGGATGCGCAGGCTCAGCCGCCATGGCCCACGGGCCCAGCCACTCCGCGGCATGTGGGATCTTCGCGGACTGGGGCACGAACCTCCCCTGCATCGGCAGGAGGACTCTCAACCACTGCGCCACCAGGGAGGCCCCTATGTATCTTTTTGAATTACTTTGCTCTGGTTATATGCCAGGAGTGGGACTGCCAGATCATATGTTAGCTGTATTTTTGTATTTTTTACAGAACCTCCATACAATTTTCCATAGTAGCTGTACCAACGTATATGCCCACCAGTGGTGAAAGACGTTCCCTTTTCTTCTCACCCTCTCTAGCATTTATTGTTTGTAGTCTTTTTGATGATGACCAGTGTGAAGGGATACCTAATTGTAGTTTTTATTTGCATTTCTCTAATAATTAGCAATGTTGTGCATCTTTTCACATGCCTTTTGGTCTTCTTTGGAGAAATGTCTGTTTAGGTCTTCTGCCCATTTTTTGATTTTTTTTTTTTTATATTAAGCTTGTATGAGCTGTTTGCATACTTTGGAAATTAATCCCTTGTTGGTTGCTTCGTTTGCAAATATTTTCTCCCATTTGGTGTTGTCTTTGCATTTTGTTTATGGTTTCCTTTGCTGTGCAGAAACGTTTAACTGGGTCCCATTTGTTTACTCTTGCTTTTGTTTCCATTATTTTAGGAGATGGATCCAAAAAAAAATATTGCTGCAATTTATGTCAAAGAGTGTTCTGCCTGTGTTTTCCTAGGAGTTTTATAGAATCTGATCTTACATTTAGGTCTTTAATCCATTTTGAGTTTGTTTTTGTATATAGTGTTAGAGAATGTCTAATTTTATTCTTTGACCTGTAGCTGTCCATTTCTCCCAGCACCACTTATTGAAGAGGTGGTCTTTTCTCCATTGTATATTCTTGCCTCCTCTGTCATAGATTAACTGACCGTAAGTGCATGGGTTTATTTCTGGCTCTTTATTCTGTTCCATTGATCTACATGTCTGTTTTTGTACCAGTACCATATTGTTTTGATTACTGTAGGTTTGTAGTATAGCCTAAAGTCAAGGACCATGATTCCTCCAGCTCCATTCTTCTTTCTCAAGATCATTTTGGCTATTTGGGGTCTTTCTTGTTTCCATACACATTTTAAAATATGTTGTTACAGTTCTGAGAAAAATGCCATTGGTAATTTGATAGGGATTGCATTGAATCTGTAGATTATTTTGGGTAGTATGTTCATTTTAACAATACTGATTCTTCCAATTCGGGACCATGGTGTGTCTTTCCATCTCTTTGTGTTGTCTTCAGTTTCTTTTATCAGCATCTTATAGTTTTTGGAGTATGGGTCTTTTGCCTCCTTAGGTATGTTTATTCCCAGGTATTTTATTCTTTTTTATGTGATGGTAAATGGGATTGTTTCCTTAATTTCTCCTTCTGATCTTTTGTTGTTAGTGCATAGAAATGCAACAGATTTCTGTGTATTAATTTTGCATCCTGCAACTCTACCAAATTCATTGATGAGCTCTGGTAGTTTTCTGATAGTGTCTTTAGGATTTTCTATGTGTAGTATCATGTCATCTGCAAATAGTGACAGTTTTACTTCTTTTCCAGTTTGGATTCCTTTTATTTCTTTTTCTTCTGATTGCTGTGGCTTCAGATTATTATTATGCATGTAATTGTTCACGGCAATACAACCCATTTATAGAAGAAGTTCAACTGAGTTACAAGCAGGAAACAAGTTTATTCTTTCTCAGCCCTCTCCATGAAACTTTCTCTGTCCATTTCCTCTTTCTCTGCACATGACTGACATAGCAGGCAAATCCCCATAGCTTTTCAGGTGACCCTTAGATAATAACATTCCAGATTAGAATGATTTAGATTTCACTCTGATAATTATGTTAAGCCCAAATATCTCTCCAGTTTAAAGCTTCCACTTTTCCTCATCCTGGGCTGGCTTCAGGCTGTGCCTGTACTTCCTCTTCTCCCAAATACACAGACTGTTTTGAGTTTCTATGTAGCTAGAGCAGCAAGGGATGAAAAGATGAAAACTGGAAGCCAAGTCATTAGCTAAAGGTAAAGGGAGAAGCTAGAAGAAACTGAAGAAAACAAATAGTCTTCTAAGAGCGGGGATGTGGTAGGATTGCTGGATGGCATTGAGAGTCCAGTTGAAGAGACAAGTTATGAGTTTAAGGCTGATCAGCTGGGTTATGAGTTCTTCTCCAGCTTCATTTAGTTCTTCTTTCACTAATTACTTGACAAGTCCCACTGAACTATGACCGCCCCCCACCATGGGGACAAAAATCCGTATCTATCTCATTCACCACTGAATTGTCAGAGCCTAGTACCATGCCTGGACAGAGTTTTCATTCAATAGATATAGTGAATGGCTAACACAGCAACGAAACTTCCCAGAATGAAGAGCCTACACGTGCTCCTGAAATCTGTAGATCTTCAGGACCTAGGATCTGGAGACCAGGCTAGTTGTCACAGGCCACTCATCAAAAACCTGTCTCCGGGCTTCCCTGGTGGAGCAGTGGTTGAGAATCTGCCTGCTAACGCAGGGGACACGGGTTCGAGCCCTGGTCTGGGAAGATCCCACATGCCGCGGAGCAACTGGGCCCGTGAGCCACAACTACTGAGCCTGCACGTCTGGAGCCTGTGCTCCGCAACAGGAGAGGCCGCGGTAGTGAGAGGCCCGCGCACCACGATGAAGAGTGGCCCCCGCTCGCCGCAACTAGAGAAAGCCCGCACGCAGAAACGAAGACCCAACACGGCCAAAAATAAATAAATAAACAAAAAACCAAGCATTTGAAGCCCTTAAAAAAACAAAACAAAACAAAACAAAAAAAACCTGTCTCTTCCAGGATGAAAGCAACAACATAACTCTAAAACAAAAGGTGCAAGCCCTAAATCAAGTAAGTCTGAGCAATGCAAAAAGTAAACATGAGTTTCACGGGGATAGCTTCATTCATCAGGGAGAGAGAAGGGAATTGGGAAACACATGATCAGTACAATTCATTCAGCCTCATCCTGGATCACCAGAGAGGAGGATGTGAGTGTGTGTGCACATGCACAAACATGGAACTTCCTGCATTGCGACGTCATCCAGTGACCCAGCAAACTGAGTGTAAACAAGCCGGTTTGGGGAAAGCCCCAATTTGAAAATGGGACTCCTTCCAGTACCTTTGAAGTTTGCTCTAAGGAGGTGATTTTACTGCCATTTTCTCTCCTGTCATTACAATTTCTCTCCCTTAATCTCTTCCACAGGAAATCTTTCTCTTCTCAACCAGTGGGAAGAGCATATCACAAAATCTGGTTTTGCACCAGTGACTAAATGCAGAAAACATACAAAACGAGAGCTACAGCCTGTGCTCAAAATACTACGGCCTGTTCTCAAAATAATAACTCATAGATGATTCTGGTTTATAGAAAATCATTACAGGCTCTGACAAGACTTTAGGGCAGTGCCTTTGAGGAAGCTCTTAGGGAAGGAAATAATGATGACTCTGAGTCAGGGATCAGAGCCTTTGCATC
This sequence comes from Leucopleurus acutus, assembly GCF_964270905.1. Taxonomy (NCBI): domain Eukaryota; kingdom Metazoa; phylum Chordata; class Mammalia; order Artiodactyla; family Delphinidae; genus Leucopleurus; species Leucopleurus acutus. Next base: position 1,314,820 of record NC_139163.1, read on the forward strand.
ATGAGTAAATCCGCTTTCCATGGCACTCATACTTTCAGAACAATCGAGAGAGAGAGATTGGAAAGGAACGGCTAACAATAATGACACAGGAAATGCTCGCAATATGATGCACCGTAATACAGTTTAATCTGTTCTCCTCAACATACTTAATCACACCATTCTCAACCTGGGGAAAAGTAAGTGTAGTCTTCTGTCAAAGAGCAAGTCTACCAGCTTGTTGGGAAGATCTAGTATGACTCGGGTCATAAGCGTTTTTGTATAAAGTTAGAAAATCTTTCCTTATTTTCTCCCATATTTGCCAGAATGTATTTGCTACCGTCTGGTGTTTGACAAAAGGAATGAAATTACTCTTTTTATACTTTAAGGTACGTATTAAAATTCATTCCATGTAACGTATTCCCTCTCTCACACACACACACACACACACACACACACACACACACTCACACTCGTCCACACACAAGAACAAGCGCACACAAATAATTCATGGCCCCAGCAATTTCTTCTAGCTTCTCCCTTTACCTTTAGCTAATGACTTGGCTTCCAGTTTTCATCTTTTCATCCCTTGCTGCTCTAGCTACGTAGAAACTCAAAACAGTCTGTGTATTTGGGAGAAGAGGAAGTACAGGCACAGCCTGAAGCCAGCCCAGGATGAGGAAAAGTGGAAGCTTTAAACTGGAGAGATATTTGGGCTTAACATAATTATCAGAGTGAAATCTAAAAATCAGGAAAGACATCTTGAATATTTTAAAAAGACTATTCTCTTATTTGCTGGAAAGACTATAAACAAAAACATTAACAGCCTAATTTGTAAAGGAAAAAAAACAACTCCAGCTCCAGGTCGAGGGAAGTTTACACATTTACTACTGCATCTTCTTATTCACCATTTCCCACCACCGTATATTGACTATTTAGGCCATCGCTTTTCAAATATTGTTTGTGACAGAAATTGCCCTATATCACTGAAAGAGACTATTCTCCATGAAGTTTGCTGGAGTGATTGAGATAAAAATAAAAATGTTCTGATATTTCCCCCCAGGAAAGTACCAGTGGTTTCTTAAGCTCGAGTAAAGCTTTAACCACATCCCGCAGAGCGACGCCTCACAGTGTGTTATTAGTGTGATCAAAGGGGATCAAAACATGTTTCCGGGAAGGCCTGAGTACCAGCCCACGTCCAACACTGTCATGTGAACGTGCCACGCGGAGTCTTTAGTTCCTGAGTGTGTATCCGCTGAAAATTGTACCACATTTACTTCAAGTAAGACCTTTATTAATGATAGCAACAGAAACAAATGCCCCTTCTCAAGAGGCATTTTTCCCTCCTTGGGAGTTCTTGTTCGGCTGTCAAGGCAGAGCAGAGCGAAATACAGGCTTTTACTCCATCTGGGGATAATTGAAGTAACTCGGTATCTGCTTTTAAGAATTCGTTTCTGCTTCTGTTGGGAGGTAATAGAAACAGGCCACCGTCACCTGCTGCCAGAAAAAAAAGGAAACCCCCTCATGCGTGTTTAGTAATCTTGTAAAATCAATCAAGACTCTTCATAGTATTAGCGTACAGAGAGTCACGTTGCTGATAACCTTGCGATTCTGGGACTCTTACTAGCACGAATCATGAGAAAGTTCACAGGGAGTGAGTCCACGCGTTTGCTGAAGAGGGGACGTCATGCACAAAACATATAGTCGTTATTAAATTATAGGGAGCCGGTGGCAGAGCCCGGATGTTCATGTCTGACAGACCTGAATTCAAATCCTACCAAAAGGAACATTGGGGTGCATGTATCTTTTCTAATTGTGGTTTTCTCCAGATATACGCCCAGTAGTGGGATTGCTGGGTTGTATGGTAGTTCTATTTGTAGTTTTTTAAGGAACCTCCATGGTGTTCTCCATAGTGGCTGTATCAATTCACATTCCCACCAACAGTGCAAGAGTGTTCCCTTTTCTCCACACCCTCTCCAGCATTTTTTGTTTGTAGATTTTTTGATGGTGGCCATTCTGACCGGTGTGAGGTGATACCTCATTGATACAAATGAACTTATTTACAAAACAGAAACAGACTCACAGGTCTTGAAATCAAATTTATGGCTACCAAAGGGCAAACGTGTGGGGAAGTGATACATTAGGAGACTGGGATGAACATATACACACAACTATATATAAAATAGATAACTAGTAAGGACCTACTGTACTGCACAGGGAACTCTCCTCGATATTCTGTAATAACCTATGTGGGAAAAGAATCTGAAAAAGAACGTGTGTGTGTGTGTGTGTGTGTGTGTGTATATATATAATTAATTCACTTTGCTGTACACCTGAAGCTAACAGAACATTGTAAATCAACTCTACTGCAATTAAAAAAACAAAAACAAATCCTGCCACTACTGGTCACTAGCTGTGCGTGCTATGCAGACCATTAGTTAGTCTCTCTAAGCCTCCCGTATTTGTCTATGAAACTGGGTTAATACCAATACTGCTTAGAGAAGTACTGAGGAGTGTATGTTATAACGTAGAAAAGGATTGAACATAGGCCCGGCTGTCCGTAACTAGCCATTCTCTTTTTCCTGCTGCAACCTCATGGTAGCATTAAGGTGTATGTTTAATATAAGCTTTTCAGGTTCCTCTTGCCCTGTGTGTGTCTGGTATATATGCGTGCATCAGTGTGAGTGTGCCCTGCACACAGCAATAAAAAGCTTAGAGTCAACAATTCACTGTCGTCATTACAATGAAAAATAAAGTTGCAGTGTTTTCTCATTTAGTTCTTTTGGTAGGGAATTTTCAGTAATTCCCTTGCATAGGTTTCTAACATCTCTGGATTGGAAGTTGATTTCCAATTCAGTGCCACCTTTGACTGAGACATTATTATTATTATTTTGCTGCAGGAAGTTGGTACTAGTTGTTTGCTGTGATCAAATTGGAAAGTCTTCATAAACAAGAACTTAGATTTCTCAAAAGGAAGTTATTTAAATTCAGGGCATTAGTGTTATTATAATCCAAATCCCGTGTTGAGGAAAAAATCCATTTTTAGTGAACATTATTGCAGCCCTTCTATGGAATTTATGATAAGATATTTTGTGACTTCAGTTAAAACATTCTGTCTCCCGTACACCATAATCTTTTGTTTAGTGTACCACATTTCTTAGTCAATTGCAAGTGTTACCTAACACTTCACTGGAAAAGCAGAAGTGCAAAATGAACTCTAAGCACTCTTGTCACCACGGGAAATGCTGACGAGACACATTATACGCATTATATATTTTAAGGTGTTAAAAGAAGAAAAGTGTGATTTTTTAAAAACCACGTTTGGGTATTAGGTGTACCAGAATCAGAGGAATTCAGTGCTGAAAAGATATTTATTATAGAGCATCTAATCCAGCCCCCTTATTTTATAGACTGAAAAAACCAGCACAAGATTATTTTGCCCAAGCTTACACCAATAGGTTTGGGAGTCTGCCCACCCAGCGCAGGGAATGTTTTAAACTGGATTAAAGTGTGGCTCCTGACACCCTAGGCAAGCAAGGGAGGGTTCCTGGAGCCTACCAGGTGCTTTCCTGAAATAAGGCGTTATTGAAGAACTGTAAGCATGGGGAAAAGTGAAAGAATTCAGCAGTAAATATACCATATGATCCATGTTTAGGGAAAAAAAAATCCAACCACAAAAACAAATACACCCATGTCCACAGGCCTCAGGGGCTGAGCACAGTCTGACACATGGGGGGGGCTTTGGGGGGGCTGAGCACAGTCTGACACACGGCAAGTATTCAAAGCATCACAGCCAGGAGGAGAGCCAGCAGTATCCATGAGGAAGAGCTGATGTATCCTGCCAGCCCTCAAGAAGCCCATGGAACCAAGACAGAACAATACTAATGATGATCATGATTAAACATCACGATGCTCCACGCATGTCTTTAAGTGGGAGAAAAATAAAAAGGATGAGTCAGTCTCCCTGGAAATATTTCCATCAGTCCTTGGTCTCTTCAGGGGCTGACCTGGGTCCCACAGTCCAGGTGGTTTGTAATCGGCACCAGTTTTCACTGGTCGGACCCATTCGGGAACCTGTGGCAGAGCAGCCTGGTGGAGGCTGGCGGGACAGTGGTGACAGGGATGGAGGGGATGGAGGAAGTGTGTGTTGGGGGAGAAGATTTAGGCTGAAGATCCAGGATTCTCTTTGTTCACAGACTTCCATCCTTCCCAAGAGTGACATTCTTGTGTGACCCTCAGCCCATTGATTCCATAGGCTGTCTCAGGATGCTTTCCCCGCTGACATGGATACCCACTCTCCTTGGGGCCCCAGTTCCATGTTGTTTTTACTTTGATTGTAAGGCAAGGATGTTAGAATAAGTGCTACTGTTAACTCGCATCTAGGCCTCTTTATACTCTCAATCAGTATTACAGATTTCCCGAAGCAGAGTTTGGTTCTCAACTTGTGTTTCTGCAGTACCTATGATGTGCCTTTGTTTATTAAATGTTCAGCATATGTTTGTTGATACTAAAATCATATTGTCAAGAGGTAAGAGTGAAAGGAATCAAATACAAGCTAGACATTTGCAATTTGGGAGGGCTACAATCAGAACATATCTTTCTACAAAAGAAATCTTTTTTTAAAAATTTTATTGAAGTATAGTTGACTTACAATGTTTTGTTAATTTCTCCTGCATGGCACAGTGATTCAGTTATATATATATATTATTTTTTTCTTTTTTCATATTCTTTTCCATTATGGTTTACTACAGGGTACTGAATATAGTTCCCTTTGCTCTGCGATAAGACCTTATTGTTTATCCATCCTTTATATGATAGTTTGCATCTGCTAATCCCAAACTCCCAGTCCAACTCTCCCCCCACCCCCTCCCCTCGGCAACCACAAGTCTGTTCTCTACGTATGGGTGTTTGTTTCTGTTTTGTAGGTATGTTCATTTGTGTCATATTTTAGATTCCACATACAACTGATATCATATGGTATTTGTCTTTCTCTTTCTTCACTTTGTATGATAATCTCTAGGTCCATCCATGTTGCTGAAAATGACATTATTTTTCCTGTTTTTTATGGCTGATTAGTTTTCCATTGTGTGTATATATATATATATATATATATACACACACACACCACATAATCTTTATTCATTCATCTGTTGATGGACACTTAGGTTGCTTCGATGTCTTGGCTATTATAAATAGTGCTGCAGTGAATACTGGGGTGCATGTATCTTTCTGAATTATAGCTTTCTCTGGTTGTATGCCCAGGAGTGAGATTGCTGGGTCATACGGCAACTCTATTTTTAGTTTTTTGGGGACCCTCCATACCGTTTTCCATAGTAGCTACACCAATTTACATTCCCACCAACAGTGCAGGGGGTTCCCTTTTCTCCACACCCTCTCCTGACTTTGTTATTTGTAGAGTGTGTGATGATGGCCATTCTGACCAGTATGAGGTGTTTCCTCATTGTAGCTTTGATTTGCATTCAAAGCAAATCAGTTATTGATGTTGAGGATCTTTACCCGGGAAGATGTGTATGTCTTCTTTGGAGAAATGTCTATTTAGCTCAAATGCCCATTTTTTTGATTGGGTTGTTTGTTTTTTTTTGTTGTCGTTGTTGAGTTGGATGAGCTGTTTCTGCAAAATAATCTTAAAGTGATAAGATTTATCACTTATTAAGCGGTGTTCCTGAGTTGGGCACTCGGTCAGTGCTCAATATAAAATGATCTTATTTAACAATCAAAGGACGATCCTTTGAAAAAACTCATTCAACATCTTTACGGATAACCACAATTAGGTTTATGGGAATAGAGATTCTGAGCTAAAGCATGTAGATGACAACACAGAATCAGCATGAAGTCCCAGATCATTTCACCCTCAAGACTGTGCTCTTCCATTCTCCTACAGTGCTGTTTTTGAAATAAAACGAAAACAAAATCTCACCGTGTTAGTCTGCTTAAGGTAAACGGGAACACACGACTGAAAATCCACTTGTTTCACCTACTCAAATGAAGAATGCAGGTGTCACGCCTTAGGCCGAGTGTCTAGAACTGAAGTGTTCTATTGGTGATGATGGAAAGAAAACGATGATTTGGAAGAAGATATTAAGGAAAGAATGGACAATGTTTGGTGCATCAAAGTGTGGCGAAGGGGAGGGATTACTGACAGATGATTAAGGTTTTGAGTCCTGATGGCTCAAAGAATGTCGCTGCCACTAAGAATGTTCAAGAAAAATGCAATGAGAGGCGGCAAGGGCAGCAGAACCCACCCTACCCTCCCCCCCAGAAAAAAACCACTAACAGACAGGTTGGAGATACTTAAAAAATTAAAGAGCATGGAATCTAACCTCTGTCTGTACAGATCTAAACACGTCGTAGGTGCCATTTCAGTAGAATACGTTTTAGGAAAATAATCTTAAAGCGCTAAATGTTTTTGATGGTAAGTGAAGCACAAGGGTGCTAAATTTCAATGCTGGCCGTGCCGTTGTACTGTGTGTACACAGTTCTTACATATAATACATCTTGGACTAATCAAAGGGTATGAGGAAGGAAAAGGAACCTGACACAGTTTTATGAAGAGAGAAGGTGCGAGTGGCCTGAAAGGGCCGTTGGGAGTGGACCAGCTCCCAGAGGCCGTCCCCTCCCATGCCCACCACCGTGGTCTTAGAAGCAGACCTGCACTCAGCACGCAAGAACACAGGGACTTTGCAGTGGCCGCTAGAGAGAAAATGCCCGATGGGCAAACCCTGGCAACACCAGGCCACGCGTGAAGGCTTCCTGGGCGCACTCTGGAGACAAGGTGACGAGAATTGTCCCATCACCATATTTACACACTGCGTATATGTGCACTTTTTCTGAAGAAGAATGTCCCTCAATGGGTCTTCTAGAGGCAAAAGAAACGCAACAGGACAAATCACAGAGAAACACATAGTGCTACTGCTTCCTTCCAGTCAGTGCAATAAAACAGGGCAGGAGTAAGAGACTCTAAGCAGAAAATGATTGAAGAATACTACAGAAAGTAGATTCACACACCCTGAAATTCTTTTCATTGTAAATCGGCTGTGATGTAAAAGTAATTTAAAACGTCTTTCATTTAAACGAACCGTGGTATACGCGGTATGCAGCAGGTACTGAAAAGAAAACATGGCCTGAAGAGCTCCTTAAACAGAAATTGGGTTAGACCTTGTGTCATAACACTTTAGCACTTCCTTTTGAGTTGGCCTTCGTAGCCTCTAACAAGCTCCTAAGAGCACTGCATTTTCTAAACTCTAGCATCCTCAACTTAAAAATAGCAGCAATTTAATCAATTCTGCGGTCAATGATCGTTTCTTCTCCTAATTAAGGACAAACCATTGAACTTTCCCATCAGCTGCTCCTTGATGGGATTCCAGCGTGAGAAGCCTCGTTTTATCCTTCCTCTTTTTCAAGAAACATGATGGCAACAAAGCCACTGGCTAGAGAAAGTGTGTCAAATGGGAAACGTTGTTTGGGCGATGGCGCGTTGCTGTCAAGGGTCCACCTACATTGAAGTTTTACATATCTGTTCACTAGCAGAATACGATGAGATAACCAGAACCACACAGCAAGGAATTTAGGATTAAACAAAATAAATCTCTCCTGACTTGAACCTAGTAACGGGCTCCAAAAGCGCTCATGAAGTATTAGCTTCAAAATCATTCACCATGTCTGCAACGCAGAGTGCGTCACTGATGCACCTGAAGTTCACCTAAGCAACTGTATCATCGAAATGTGCCCACAGAAACTGCCAGTGGCGATGCCACCTTGCCATCAGTCACACCTGCTTCTGAACTAGAATGTGTCTGAGAGCTGTTATTTCATCTGCTTCTGACTGCGTATCATTTAAAACTTCATATTCTCACAGAGAAAGAAAAAGTACAAACATTTGTCAGCTCCGGCTTCCTCTTTACGAAGACCCACTGTTTCCGCAGCACCTTCTGGCTTCCTTATTTTGTGTCTCAGAAATCCTTTTCTCCCCCTGGACTACGTGTGATGCACAGTTTATGAACACAGTAGTATAGGTGATTCTCAATTATCTGTCCGAATGGAAACCAATGGTGGTTCCGATTACCCCAAATCATTTTATATTTGATTTTCAAATACATTATATGCATTCTCCCTGGGAGGTTTACATTCCTGCTAATGCTTTGCTGGAACTAATATTAAAATATGTTTGCATTCCTTGAGCTCATACAAATTGGCAGCAGTAGGGCGCAAGCCAGCAGTGGGTGACAGGGGTTAGACGGGGGTTAAATGTTTCTATGAAGAATTGTCAATGTGGGCTTTCCAAATGTGGGTAATTGAGAGGTGGTTACATAAGATATTAGTTATTTTTTTAAATCCTGAAGGAAAAAAATCTCTGAAGTACTTTAATGGAAAAGACCGTATTTTAAAATGTTAAGTAAAAGATTTTCAGTAACATTTGCAAGTGTTTACAGTTACAAATTTATTATCAGAGATAGCTATATATATTTTTATCTTGCTATGATACTAAGAAATGACTCAGGGTGATTGGTTATTAAGGATTATTTGGTATCCTGATGTATCAGAATTAGAACGAAAGGCAATGGTGAACTAATTAGCTCTATTTTAAAAAATTAAATCACCTCATTGACTATTCTCTTCCCTCATTTCTGTTCTCACCACACTCTTAAAAAATGTGTAAATATTCAGTTTAATGATTGGACTTACGTTCTTTCCTACCATCCTGATACTTAAATTTCAGGAAGATCATATTTGTTCTTCATTATTTAGGAAGAATATATAATTGTAGTAAATATTATATTATTATGCTGTTATTATGTTATATTATATTATGCTGTTCATTCATTGTTGATATGCTTTTAGTTAAGAAAGAACATATATCGTTATAGCCGTCAAACTAAGGCTAAAATTGGCATTTGTGCTTTATCAGAGTAAGATTAAAACTAGCTCAAAAAATTATTTCTCCTGGGAACCCGATTGAAAAATCCGGAAGCCAACACCTGCGTTGTAATTGATGCTCACCTCCATGTTGGCTTTATAAGACCTGGCAGTAAGCGAGGCCTGACGGACAGCAGGTGGCTGGCAGCTGAGTGTAGTGGGAAAAAGCAGATTGTGGATTAACATCATGGATATCAGAAAAGCACAGTCCAAGGCAAACTGAGAGAGTTGGTCATCACACAGGAAGAAATGTCTCAGACATTAAGTCAGGAAGAGCTCTGAGCTGAGAAATCCAATCCGCTGATAGCAACTTGAATGGAAAGCTGCTCAGACAATTCCTAACTCCGTATCTTAAGGCCTTTCTGCTCTTCTGTCTCCTATTTCTGTATCTTCTGGTCCTCCCCCATTCCTCCCCCATTCCTCCCCCTCCCCCTTCCCCTTCTCGGTGTTTTCTAAGAGGCCCAGGTATATCCAGAAAGCTCTATGCTCTTGGTGACCCAATACATCTGAACTCAGGTAGAAGAAAGCCAGACTTTGGATACTCATGAAGAAATTTCTGGACAAAATGTGGAGAGACAGGAAGAAAAGAGAGGACAGGCATACATTTTATGAGACAGAATCTAGGAAAAAATAGCGGAGGTTCTACCTCTTTAGGTAGAACAACTTTTGCAGTCGCCTTGTTCAAACCTGATGGCAGATAATCTCGTGGAGTGTGTACTCACGATGGCGCAGAGATGAGGGTAGTCGAGTGTTGGCTGGGATGAGTGTGTACTCACGACGGCGCAGAGCTGAGGGTAGTCGAGTGTTGGCTGGGATGGGGGCAGAGAGGGAGATAAGCAGGGACCTCTAATCTGCAGATGGCCCAGCTGGACAGCTAAGCGGATACAGGGAACAGTGGCACCCTTGAAGCCCTTCAGTGATGAAAGGCTTTGGGTATTTTTGAATCACGGATTATACAAAATAACACACACATAGTTTCACCCCAATCCTCACATGCAGAGAGATTTGAGCTTTGCTATGAAAAGAGAACATACTTTTAGTAGGAGATCAAAGACTAGGGACCTTAGATGTGCTCTTCAGTGAATCAGTTCTTCTGCCTTGTTGGATTCAGTCCTCTAAATCTAGGCCAAGCCAGTTAATCTAAATTTTTCCAGGTGCAGTTACAAAACCTAGGAGTTCTTTATGCCATCACTCACCACAGCTAGTCTATCTGCGATCCCGTTAGTTTTAAACATACACACTTCTCTCCATCCACACTTCTACTTTCCTAATCTAAGTGACGTCACTCTTTCCAGAACAACTAAAATAGCTTCACCGCTTGCCTTACTTCCCTACGACTCATTGCTCCGAGCCGCCAGGGCTCCTTCACCAGCATAAGTCAGGCCTGCTTCCCATTGCTCCTAGGACAAACCACGGTGGCTCTACCGCGGCCTAGGAGACCCTTACGTGGGATTCAGGTGCCGCTTCTGCAAGCCCAGCTCGGATGGAAAATTACCTCCCCGGCGTGCTGCCCTCCAGGCCAAGGGAGGCCCTGTCTCGGGCTTTTTGCACTTGTTTTTCCCTCTGCCTGGAATGCTCGTCACCCGGTTCTTTGCTTGGGTGTCTCATTTTCATCCTCTCCACACGGTTACTTTGGATTTTATTTCCTTCATAACATCCATCATTATATTAATGTCTTATTGCTTTACATTATTATTATTTGTATATATCATATAGCTTACCACACCAAAATTTAAGGGAGGGACTAAGAAGTGTTCTTCACTCAGCTCCTATACGAAAGCCCGCCACGCAGTTCATACTCAACAAGTGATTGTTGAATAAATGCATGAAAGGTGGTGTCTTGCCATGAGGACCCACCTTTTACACTGAGTATCAAACCTCTAAATTATAAATTCAGGCAAACGGTCAACCTGAAATTGAGGCAAATAGGGAGGAGTTAGGACATCTAGATTTTGTCCTACAACTAGAGACCTAAAATTCTTTCTATTGGTAAAATTATCATCAAAGTAATCCTTAAAGCAAGTACGTTGCATTGTGTAGGGAGCTGGGGTTCCGACTCTTGGTTGTAACTATATCCCGATGATGCATCCTGGTTGCTATCAACCCAGGCACTGGAAAGAGAGTAGCCAAGACCAAGAGGAACAGGCCAGTTGTGGGAGCGTCATCTTCCATATCTGCCATTTTGTTCTTTGTCTCATGAGCTGTAGCAGGTACTTTGCTGAAGGGGGCAGTGGGGTTGTTATTACTGTTAAATACCCTTAACGGAGGGGTTGGGTATTCCCAGACATACACCAGAGCAGAGAGTTCAGTGACGAATCATGGGCTAGCCCAACCAGCATTAACTCAAGAGCCGGAGACTTATTCTGTTCGCACTGAGCTAGTGAATTTGGAGAAGCTGCTCAGTTGTTCTCGATCCTGAACTTTAAAGTTATACATTTGGAACAATTTCTCTCCTGTAAGCACCGTCAGAAAGGAATTTTTAAGTAAACATGTTATCAAAAGTTTTAGAAGGACAGATTTATTGTAAAGATAGTACATATACAGAGCCCCTATCCAGTTTCCCACATTATCTGTATATCTACCACACTTAACGAACCGATACTGATATATTCCTCTGAAGTCTTTATGTAAATTTCCTCAGTTTCCCTCATGTCCTTTTTCTGTTCCAGGATCCCACCCAGGACACCACATTACATTTAGTCAGCGTGCCTCCTTAGGATTCTCTTGGCTGTAACTGGTTCTCAGACTTTCTTTGTTTCTGATGGTTTTGACAGTTGGAGGAATACTAGTCAGGTGTTTCGCAGAGTGTCACACCCTTGGGAGTTGCCTGTTGTTTTTCTCATGACTAGACTGGGACAGTGGGTCTTGGAGAGGAAGACCTCGGGGGAAGTGCCCTTCTCATCCCATCGTATCCAGGGCACCTACTACCAACATGACTCAAACACGGCTGCCTGGCCTGAACTAGGTTTGCTAGTCTTCTCCACTGCAAAGTTACTCTTCTTTTGACCAATGTCTCTACACACTGCCCCCACTTAAGGAGTGGGCATTATATTTCACCCCCTTTAAAGGGGAGCAATGCCATATATTATTCAGAATTTTTCTCCATAGATTTGTCTCTTCATGTATTCAATCATTTGCTTATATCAGTATGACTCAAGGACATTTATTTTATACTTTGGATTAAAATCTAATACTACTTTCCTTAAAAAACTACAAATAGAACTACCATATGACCCAGCAATCCCACTACTGGGCATATACCTTGAGAAAACCATAATTCAAAGAGTCATGTACCACAGTGTACACTGCAGCTCTATTTACAATAGCCAGGAAATGGAAGCAACCTAAGTGTCTATCGACAGATGAATGGATGAAGAAGATGTGGCACATATATACAATGGAATATTACTCAGCCATAAAAAGGGGCAAAACTGAGTTATTTGTAGTGAGGTAGATGGATCTAGAGACTGTCATACAGACTGAAGTAAGTCAGAAAGAGGAGAACAAATACTGTATGCTAACACATATATATGAAATCTAAGAAGAAGAAAAAAAAAGTCATGAAGAACCTAGGGGTAAGACAGGAATAAAGACACAGACCTACTAGAGAATGGACTTGAGGATATGGGGAGGGGGAAGGGTGAGCTGTGACAAAATGAGAGAGTGGCATGGACATATATACACTACCAAACGTAAGGTAGATAGCTAGTGGGAAGCAGCCGCATAGCACAGGGAGATCAGCTCGGTGCTCTGTAACCACCTAGAGGGGTGGGATAGGGAGGGTGGGACGGAGGGAGACCCAAGAGGGAAGAGATATGGGAACATATGCATATGTATAACTGATTCACTTTGTTATAAAGCAGAAACTAACACACCATTGTAAAGCAACTATACTCCAATAAAGATGTTTATATATATATATATATATATATATATACTACTACTATATTTTACTTCATTTTGTTGCTCAAATTGTTTCAGCTTTGGCCACTGGGGATTCTTTCCATTAGCTCCTATGGGACTTTGACATCTCCCCATCGTAGTGTTTTGTTTTGTTTTTAGCATCTCCTTACTTTCTGGAACAACAAGATGCTCCGGGCTCATCTTATGCATTTCCTGTCCCCAGTCCTAGAATCAGCCATGTCTCCAAGGAGCCCTGGTTCCTTTCATTGTAAAATGGTATTAGAAACCAAGATCTGGGTGCTTGGTATTTCAAACAAAAATTCTGATAAATAACTTATAATGTGCCCAAATAGCTGTATTTGTAAAATAAAAAAATAACTCCACTCTGAACTATCATACAAACGTTATCAACTTATTTTTAGGTCAGCTATGGAAGCAAGGATAATTTCACCATATATCATACATCAACTAACCTATGTCCATTTTCAAAATACAAATCTAGGCTTGTGGAAAAAAATAGTGACAGAAGGGTAAATTTCTTTTTCTTGTCCATCTGTGTTAACCAAATATAGCAATTATTTTTCTACTTCTAAGATCTGGAGATCTGGGACATGTCCTTTTTTCTTTTCTTTTTTTTTTCTTTCCCTACCTCAAATGAATAAGAAAAATGAACAAAAAGTCACTAACATGGATTTTCAATGATATAAACATTGTTTTACTGAATGGAGATACCCATCTCATTAAGAAGAGACAATCTTATTTTCTTGCTTTGGTCCCTTGTTATTTACAAAACAAGCTCTTCCTTTTCAAAATTAATCTTAAGAATGATAACTTATCTCCTACCATCAATCAACTTGCTTTAATTATTGGTAATTTAACAAATTTTAACCACACCAAGGAAATTTAATTTCACATATATATATATATAATCATTTTTCGTAATTTAAATAGAGTTGAAGAACTTTGGGTAATTGAAACTTTATTTCAATTACACAGGAAAGTTCAACTCCATCAACACTTCCCCTTCTATCTCATTTCCCCCAATTGATTGGTTCTTCCAATGATGAAAACATTAAAAGTACTTTGACAACACATTGCTGGGGACTCGGTGGTCAGCAAGTCACCTACCTAGGACATAGCCTGCCAGGATTATCTACTGGGTGTGGAAAGTATGAAGGGGAGGATAGGGGCTGGATTTTAGCCTATTTATGGGATATTAGAAAAGATTTATATCCCCTAACTATGGTCATACATAAAACATTTTAGTTACTACTCACTTTTTTCCCCAATAGTCAACTAAAGAAGGCAGTTGGTTTTGCATAATCTTAATAATTTAACAGCTAAGCCAGTTAGATTATACCTGCTCTTGTGTTCATTCAGGATTTATTTAGAACAAGGACAATTATTTGGGGTCAAGATTCAAAAGGAGGCAAATGGTAAGAAAAGCTACTTCAAATTCTCCCATGAAAGGGGGAAAAGAGTATGAATATTTGAATCGAGGAAGACAAAGGGGAGATACTCATAGGCCTCTGCCTTGGTGCGCACTGGGCACTAAACTAGCTATGCTTCTTGGATTGAGTTCTTTCTGTTTTAAGTTGTGCGTTGGTTTCAACATGCCTTATATACGCATATTCAGTTGGCTGACTCCTCAGCTGTCACTGCTTCCTGGAGACCTTTAAGAAACCTAAGTGTGATAGGTGTTCTGGACATGTGCCCCATCATCCTTGATGTTCCCCCCGCCCTGTCATCCACTCTGCTTTTCAACTCTGATCCCCTTCCACTCTACTGACCACGGCATCCTCCATACCCACCCCAGCCCGTCGTGGTACACCCCAGTATTTAACTCGTTCATCTTTGTATTCAAGTGCCTACTAGAGCATTGACGAGATGGATGTTTGATTAAATACATGAATGAAGGAAGGAAAGAAAAAGGGACCGAAGCTTATTCATCCCATCGTGATAAGCCAGGCAGCAGGAGTGTTGCGAGAGTAGATCCATTAATCCAGTAATTAAGACACATTTGGTGGACAGTGGATTTAAAACACGCCTTTAGCAGTTCAAATAGGACCTTGAATAATAATATTAGTATTTTCTCCTTTGTATCCTTGCCCATTTCTTAGAAGATCTAGCAATTATACAATTGAAAATCATGCCCCATGATTTTGATTCTTCTAATTTAGACACAGCCTGGGCTGAAACAAACAATAAAAACAGGTATATCAAATGCCAAAAGCTCCCCCTGCAACCCTTTAAATACACAAAGAGTATATTACACATTCCTACAGTGTGGTATATTTCCAGTAGAGATCTTCCTGGACTTACAATGGGATTACGTCCCAATGAACCCATCATAACTTGAAAATATCTTAAGTTGAAAATATACTGAGACTTCCCTGGTGGCGCAGTGGTCGAGAATCTGCCTGCTAATGCAGGGGACACGGGTTCGAGCCCTGGTCTGGGAGGATCCCACATGCCGCGGAGCAACTAGGCCCGTGAGCCACAACTACTGAGCCTGCGCGTCTGGAGCCTGTGCTCCACAACAAGAGAGGCCGCGATAGTGAGAGGCCCGCGCACCATGATGAAGAGTGGCCCCCGCTTGCCACAACTAGAGAAAGCCCATGCACAGAAACGAAGACCCAACACAGCAAAAAAATAATAAATTAATTAATAAACTCCTACCCCCAACATCTTCTTTAAAAAAAAAAAAAAAAGAATCCACCTGACAATGCAAGGGACATGGGTTCAAGCCCTGGTCCGGGAAGATCCCACATGCCACTGAGCAACTAAGCCCGTGCGCCACAACTACTGAGCCTGCGTTCTATAGCCTGCAAGCCACAACTACTGAAGCCCGCGCACTTAGAGCCTGTGCTCTGCAAAAAGAGAAGCCACTGCAATGAGGAACCCGTGCACCGCAATGAAGAGTAGCCCCCCTCGCCGCAACTAGAGAAAGCCTGCACGCAGCAATGAAGACCCAACGCAGCCAAAAATAAATAAATAATTTAAAAAAGAAAATGCATTGAATATACCTAACCTACTGAATGTCACAGCTTAGCCTCACCTACATTAAACGTGCTCAGAACATTACATTAACCTGCAGTTTGGCAAAACCATCTAAAACAAAGCCTGTTTTATAATATATGATTGAATATCACATGTAATTCATTGAACTTTGTACTGAAAGTGAAAAACAGAATGGTTGTCTGGGCACAGAATGGTTGAAAGTGTATCAGTCGTTTACCCTTGTGATCACTTGACTGCCGCCGTCCAGCATCACGAGGGAGGATCCTACCGCCTATCAGTAGCCCAGGAAAAGATCAAAATTCAAAATTCCAAGTAATGTTTCTACTGAATGCGTATCACTTTCACACCATTATAAAGTCAGAAAATTGTAAGTTGAACCATCACAATTTGGGGACTGTCTGTAGTTTTACATTAAGCATTGTGTACAAAAATCTAATTACAAATGTGCTACTGTTGGTGAATTAATGTAGACAGAGTTTCGTGTTGGCTGCATTAACTAATTTTAGTTTTTGTATTACCATAAGTAGGAAGGCCGTGGTGGAAGACAATTTTTCCTAGCCGCCATCTCTTATAAGCTGTGTGACCTTGGCGGAATCACTTAGCTTCTGTGGTCCTTTGTTTTCTAACCTTTAAAATGAAGCTACTAATGTCTACAACACATGGAGGTTGCATGTGACTAAATATTGTAGGAGAAGCTGCTAACATAGTGCTTGGAATATAAAATTTGCTTAGTGACTCTTAACCATCTCCTGTCCCCTTTTCTCTCAGTGTACTTTGAAGTAATAACACAATTTACCTCTGCAATTTTGTAATTCAGTCTTTTTATTAATTCAGACTGGCCTTTTCTTCAGTGGGCTTTGAATTAGTGAGATTTACTGACTTGTTTGCGTTTTTACAAGGACCCAGGTACTCAGCAATTTCTTCTAGCTTATTTGACACTCGTGAATTATAATGCATATGTAGTGGCAGAATGTCTCAGGCAGAAGCTCTTCTCAGAAAATACTTGGCCATATTCCCAGGGTAAACTGTAGTCATGATGGCAATATAAAATTCTGACTTGACCATTGAACCATGAGTCGGGAAACTCGAAAGTGATTTCTAACTGTGCTGTGGACTCCCTTTCCTAATCAAAGCTCAGTGTTGCTGTGCCTTAGTATTTTGGAAAAGGTTATCTTTCTTTGTCTCTTTTGGAGGAGACTGAGGTTTATAACGGAGTTTGAACTCACTTAAGAAAGACAAACGTAAACATATAAAGTTTTATTACCCTTAAAAACAATTCTCTTGTTAAAGGGAGGACTTGCTTAATCAGTACCAGCTGACCTGTCTGGAGTTAGTAAGTTGATGAAGCTCTGATTAAGGTTTTATGAGGCA
This sequence comes from Leucopleurus acutus, assembly GCF_964270905.1. NCBI lineage: Eukaryota > Metazoa > Chordata > Mammalia > Artiodactyla > Delphinidae > Leucopleurus > Leucopleurus acutus. The sequence continues at coordinate 1,332,025 of NC_139163.1, forward strand.
ATCTGTAACACAGAACAGAGGTCACCAGGGTCCCTTCCTATTTCCCCGTTCCATATTTCTTACTGCAAATTAATTTAGTACTCTCATGAAACACTGCCCTTTTTTTAATCCAATGGCAAAAAAAACCATGTGCCTCTACTCCATAAAGACATCCTTTTTTGAATAATTCTACCCACGAGAACCTAGAGTGGGACAGAATAATGAAAGCTATTTCAAAGGTATATTAACTACTAATGCTGTGGAATGTCCTAGAAGAATCAAATAATTGAATGGCCAAAGTGTCTAAGAACCAATGACAGGGCAGAAATAAAGAAACTGGCCACTTCTCATTGCAGAAATGAAGATTTATTTCTAATGTGACAGTTTCTCATCTGCCTATCACCCAAAGGGTAGTCGATGGTGCCATAGGCTGGAATGCCTTTTTTTAACCTGATGTGATAATATCTCCGACTCTTAGGTATATACTTTTTGAAAAGGTAAATCTAGAGTGATGAAATTCTAGAATGTTCTTCTCTTGGAGGCACTGCAGTAATATCATCTCGGAGAGATCAGGCAGAATTGGCCACTTACGATGAGGAATGGGAAGCCTGCTCAGGACACATAAATCATTTCTGACCTGCGTAACGCTGAGCGCTGCAATTACCCCTCTTGCTGAAACAGGAAGTGGCGAGGCCCTCCAAAAGGCAGCAGTGATTTTCAAAGGGAAAAAATAGTGGGCGTCTAATTGGAGGACGTTGAAAGACACATGTTAAGGAGGGAGGCTCAGAAGACTGTATTTATTGAGCACTTATTATACTACCAGGAACTGTGCGAGGTACATGGGAGTCAGCAGAAAACAAGTTCAGATAGGATTTTTTAGCTCACGTTTCATACGTTGTAGTCCAGTGGGACAGACCGCCAGGAGTTAGGAGTCTGTGATGAGATGCTGAGGGGACGTTTTTCTTTCATTCCGGAAGTCTGGCTAGCATCCCAGGTTGAGAATGGAGAGGCAAATACCCCTCCCATTAAAAATAGCTCCAGGGGCAGCCAATAGTTGCAGTCGGACTTCTGTGCACCCCAGGGAGGCTGCAGACCTTGCCTCACCAACTCATTTCCTGCATGTAAGGGCAGAACTGAGGAGGGAAGAAGGGGCGGGGGTCCTTGGCCTGCAGTGAATGTACTGCTCAGGTGAGAGGCTTTTCCTTCCCTCCCAGAGGAGGAACGCCAGGCGTAGTTCTTTCCTCCAAAGGCAGGTGGATACTAGTGTGTGGGGGGGAGACGAGCATCCCGCTTTCTGGTTCCAATATCTCTTTAGGGCATAGATTTGCTGATTATTTATTAGTTGATTTATTTATTCATTTACTTAAACTAAAAATTAATTGAAGACCTAATATGTACCTGCCAGGTATTGTTACAAGCCCTAAAAATACTGAGATGAGCCAAGTAAAGTCTCTGACCTCATGCATGAAGGTTACTTTTTGCATGTTTTTATGTTTACGTGTTAGGGTATGGTGTGTGGTTTACGGAGATTGAAAAGAAGCACTTAGATACTATCTCAGGTGGTGACAACTGTTGTAAAGAAAACCAAAGCAAGGATGAGAGAATGAGGTGATTGGCATCTAATGCGGGTGGCTGGGGAAGACTTCCTGATGAGATGGTGTTGGTACAGAGTCTAAGGAAGTAAGTCTAAGAGCCATGCAGGTGCTAGGAGAGCATCGGGGCAGATGGAGGAAACAGAAATCACACAGTCCTGAGGCAGGGCCATGCTGGGCGTGTCCAAAGAGCTGACCAAGGCCGGTGTGGCTGGAGTGAAGTGCTGGGTGAGAAGGTTGTAGAACTGGTGAGTTGAATCACTCCGCAAAGAATCTGTCTTCTCCTTGGAGTGAGAAGGGAAGCAGCCATGTAAGGCTTCTGAGCACAGGAGTGATGTGATCTAACTCCCATTATCACGGGATCACCCACTTATTTTGTGAAGATAGTCTGTAGGGGCCAACAGTCCCAGCCGGAAGCTAGTTAGAAGGCAAGAGTCTAGGGGAGAGACAATAGCTCGGCCATGATGCTGACCAGCTTTGGGGCCTATCTTCTTTGTGGTATCTTTGTCTGGTTTTGGTATCAGAGTGCCAATGGCCTCCTAAAATGAGCTCGAGAGTGTTCCATCCTCTGCAGCTTTCTGGAATAGTTTCAGAAGGACAGGTGTTAACTCCTCTCTAAATGTCTGACAGAATTCACCTGTGAAGCCATCTGGTCCTGGATTTTTATCTGTTGGGAGTTTTTAATCAATTTCAATTTCAGTGCTTGTAACTGGTCTGTTCCTATTTGTTTTTATTTCTTCCTGATTCAGTCTTGGGAGAGCGTACCTTTCTAAGAATTTGTCCATTTCTTCCAGGTTGCCCATTTTATTGGCATAGAGCTGCTTGTAGTAATCTCTCATGATCTTTTGCATTTCTGCAGTGTCAGTTATAACTTCTCCCTTTTCATTTCTAATTTTATTGATTTGAGCCCTCTCCCTTTTTCCTGATGAGTCCGGCTAAGGGGGTTTATCAATTTTATCTTTTCAAAGAACCAGCTTTGGTTTCATTTATTCTTTTCTGTTATGTTCTTCGTCTCAATTTCATTTATTTCTGTTTTGATCTTTATGATTTCTTTTCCTTCTATTAACTTTGCATTTTTTTTGTTCTTCTTTCTCTAGTTGCTCTAGGTGTAAGGTTAGTTTGTTTGAGATTTTTCTTGTGTCCTGAGGTGGGCTTGTATCACTATAAACTTCCCTCTTAGAAGCGCTTTTGCTTCATCCCATAGGGTTTGGATCATTGTGTTTTCATTTTTGTTTGTCTCTAGGTACTTTCTGATTTCTTTAGTGATCCATTGGTTGTTTAGTAGCATACTGTTTAGCCTCCATGTGTTTTTGTTTTTAGCAGTTTTTTTCTTGTAGTTGGTTTCTAATCTCATAGTGTTGCGGTCAGAAAAGATACTTTACATGATTTCCATTTTCTTAAATTTGCCAAGGCTTGCTTTGTGGCCCAGCATGTGATCTATCCTGGAGAATGTTCCATGTGCACTTGAAAAGAACATGCGTTCTGCTTTCGGGTAGAATGGTCTATGAATATCAGTTCAGTCCATCTGGTCTAATGTGTCATTTAAGGCCTGTATTTCCTTATTGATTTTCCATCTGAATGATCTGTTCATTGACGTAAGTGGGGTGTTAAAGTCCCCTGCTATTAGTGTGTTACTGTACGTTTCTCCTTTTATGTCTCTTAGCATTTGCCTTATTGAGGTGCTCCTATGTTAGATGCATATACATTTATAATTGTTATATATTCTTCTTGGATTGATCCCTTGAGCATTATGTAGAGTCCTTCTTTGTCTCTTGTAACAGTCATTATTTTAAAGTTTTTTGTCCGACGTGAGTATTGCTACTCTAGCTTTCTTTTGATTTCCATTTGCATGGAATAGCTTTTTCCATGCCCTCACTTTCAGTCTGTATGTGCCCCTAGATCTGAAGTGAGTCTCTTGTAGGCAGCATATATGAGAGTCTTGTTTTTGTATCCACTCATCCAGTCTGTGTCTTTTGGTTGGAGCATTTAACCTGTTTATATTTAAGGTAATTATTGATATGTGTGTTCTTATTGCCATTTTGTTAATTGTTTTGGATTTGTCTTTACGGGTCTTTTTTCTTCCTTTCCTCTTTTGTTCTCTCGTGATTTAATGACTTATCTTTAGTGTGGTGTTTGAATTCCTTTCTCTTTTTTGTGTTTATATCTATCATAGATTTTTGGTTTGCAGTTTTGATATAGCAGGCTATATACATGCATTATTGTTTTAAGTTGATCTCTTAATTTCGAATGTATGTCAAACATCCTGCATTTGTACTCTCCTCCTCTATGATTGCTGGTTTTGATATTCTATTTGTGTGTGGATGATTTCCTACATTTACCATATGTTTGCCTTTACCAGTGAGCTTTCCCACTTTGCAGTCTTCTTGTTTCTAGTTTTAGTTTCTTGGCCTTTTCTTTCCCACCTAGAGAAGTTCCTTGAGCATTTGTTGTAATGCTGGTTTGGTGGTGCTGAATTCTTTTAGCTTTTGCTCTGTCTGAAAGCTTTTGATTTCTCCGTCAAATCTCAACGAGAGCCTTACTGGGTAGAGTGTTCTTGGTTGTAGGTTTTTTCTCCTTTCATCACTTTAAATATATTGTGCCACTTCCTCCTGGCCTGCAGAGTTTCTGCTGAAAAATCAGCTGGCAACATTACGGGGATTCCCTTGTATGTTTTGTTGCTTTTCATCTTGCTGCTTTTAATATTTTCTCTTTATATTTAATTTTCATCAATTTGATTACTATGTGTCTCTGCACGTTTCCTCCTTGGGTTAATCCTGTATGGGACTCTCTGTGCTTCTTGGACTTGGGTGACTATTTCCTTTCTCATGTTGGGGAAGTTTTCAGCTATTATCTCTTCAGATACGTTCTTGGGCCCTTTCTCTCTCTATTCTCCTCCTTGGACCCCTATAATATTAGTGAATGTTTGTGCCTTTGATGTTGTCCCAGAGGTCTCTTAAACTGTCCTCATTTCCTTTCACTCTTTTTTCTTTATCCTGTGGCAGTGATTTCCACCATTCTGTCTTCCGACTACTTATCTATTCTTCTGCCTCATTTATTCTGCTATTGATTCCTTCTAGTGTATATTTCATTCCAGTTATTGTATTCTTCAACTCTGTTTTGTTCTTAGTATTTTCTAACTCTTTATTAAAAACGTCTTGTAACTTCTCACTCTATGCATCCACTATTTTCTGAGTTCTTGGATCATCTTTACGATCATTACTCTGAACTCTTTCTCGGGTAGATTGCCTATCTCCACTTCACTTAGTTGTTCTTCTGGGGTTTTATCTTGTTCCTTCATCTGGAACATATTCCTCTGCTGTCTCACTTTGTCTAAATTTAGATTTGTATTTTTATATATGTGGAAGGTTAGTTATATTTCTCAACCTTGGAGAAATGGCCCTTTTTGGAGGATGTCACATGTCCCAGAAGTACACTCCCCTTTCACCAACCAAGGGCTAGGGACCAGCTGGTCCCAGGGTAGGTTTTGATCTGTGTTTGCAGATTCGGTTCTGCAGGCTCTCTCAGATCATGGTTCTCTTGCTTCTGGTGTCTGCCCCCTGGTGGGGGAGGCTCTCCTAGAGGCTTATGCAGGCTTCTGGGGGAGGGGCGGGTGCTTGCCCACTGATGGGTAGAGCTGTGCCTTGGCCCTCTGGTGGGCAGGGCTGTGTCAGGAGGCCTGTCTAGAGGAAGCTGTGGACTCAGGAAGTCTTTAGGCAGCCTGTCTGCTGATGGGTGGGGCTTTGTTCCCACCCTGTTGGTTGTTTGGCCTGAGATGTCCCAGAACTGGAGCCTCCAGGCTGTTGGGTGGGACTAGGTCTTGGTGCCAACAGCCAGCACCCAGGGGAGCTCACGCCAACAAATACTCTCTGATGCCTCTGCCATCAGTGTCCTTGTCCCTAGAGTGAGCCAGAGCCACCCCCCACCTCCCCAGGAGACCAAGACCAGCAGGCAGGTCTGGCCCAGGCTCCTATGAATTCACTGCTCTTGCCCTGGGTCCCAGTGCACATGAGACCTTGTGTGCGCCCTCCAAGACTGGAGTCTCTGTTTTGCCTAGTTCTGTGGAGTGCCTATGGTCAGGACCCACTGGGCCCTTTTTTAAAAAAAAAAATTATTTATTTTGGCTGTGTTGGGTCTTCATTGCTGGGCACAGGCTTTCTCTAGTTGTGGTGAGCGGGGGCTACTCTTCGTTGCGGTGCAAGGGCTTCTCATTGCGGTGGCTTCTCTTGTTGCAGATCACAGGCTCTAGGCGCGCAGTCTCAGTAGTTGTGGCTCGTGGGCTCAGTAGCTGTGGCTCACGGGCTCTAGAGCGCAGGCTCAGTAGTTGTGGCGCATGGGCTTCGTTGCTCTGCGGCATGTGGGATCTTCCCGGACCAGGGCTCGAACCCGTGTCCCCTGCACTGGCAGGCGGATTCTTAACCACTGCACCACCAGGGAAGCCCCCCCACTGGCCTTTAAAACCAAATGCTCTGGGGACCCCTTCTCCTAACGCCAGACCCCAAGGCTGGAAAGCCTGATGTGGGGCTCAGAACTCTGACTCCTCCGGGAGAACTTCTGTGATACAATTATTCTCTAGTTTGTGGGTTGCCTATCCAGGGGGTTATGGGATTTGATTATATCGCAAGTGCGCCCCTCCTACCATCTCATGGATTCTTCTTTATATCTTTGGATGTACTGACAGAATATTTTTTTTGGTAGCTTCCAGTCTTTCTTGTCAGTGGTGGCTCAGCAGTTAGTTGTGATTCTGGTGTGCTTGTGAGGGGAGGTGAGCGCAAGGTCCTTCTATTCTGCCGTCTTGTCCAGGAACTCTGTAATTCTTTTAAGTTGTCTCTTTTAGAGAAATGGCATGCATCCACATTTTCAGCCTCTCTTTCCAGAAGCTCCATAACTTCAGACACGTTCTTTAATCTGGAGATCTGCTTGCCTGGCCCTTCCTAGAGCCCCTTTCTGTGACCCCCAAACCCCTTTCTCCTGCAGACACTTTAAACTGGGGCCTACCTGAACAGAGGATAAGAGAAATGAAGGGCTGGTGGGAGGAGAGCAGGCTGCATGCCCTGTATTTGGTGGTGCCGCAGGGCTACGTGTGTCTCTGACGTGAACACAGCAAAGCTTAGTTGAGACTGAACGCCACCAACCTCTGCTCCCAAGAAGGTCACCTGGTGGGTCAGGAAGCCTCAGAAGCCAGTGGCTGGAGATAAACACTGTCCACTACTGACAGCTAAGCTTAGAGAAGACATGGGACCCGAGTTGAGCCATTCTGGGGCTGTGTAGCTGGGAGGCTGTCTCTGGCCACTTGAGACATCCAAATACATATTCCAAGAGAGAGCTGGCATTTCAAGTCAGGCCACACAAAAGACACGGGCAGCCACCTAGGGTGAGCCAGAGAGGCAGAGATTACCAGCAAGGAGCGTGTCAAGCTGTGACTGCTACATAAAGACTTACTCTGCATCTCAGGAATGAGATCTCAGATGTCTGCATCTCAGGAAGAGTTGGAGCCCACAGGAGAAAGCAGGGAATTCTGGAATCAGATCCAAGATGGGGAGTGCCAAGGAGAACTGGTCTCAGTGTCAGTGCCCGTGATGTAAGCACTGGTTTGGGACCTGCCTAGGACACCATCCTTAGACTGGAGAGGGAGATTCAGCAGAGCCAGGTGGGGAAACAGTAAATAGGCAGAATACTATTACACACCCGGACAGTTTCTGCTCTAATCTGTGTGTAAACATGATGAAGGAACTCCCAGGTACTCTGGGGGTGTAGTTGAAGAAATCCTTCCCACTCTGGGCAGTTTGGAAAACTTTCCCAAGAAACTGGCACTTAGGACCAGAAGCCACAGTGGACATTGTTCAAGCAAAGGGGAATACAGCACATTTCAGAAACAGCCAAGTTCGAGGAACTGGGGGAAGGAAGACCTGAGGGCAAGTCACCGTCTGCTATAAAGACCACGTGACCAACAAAGGAACTAAACATAATCTTACTTTAAAATGGCATCTTCATCTTAGGGCTTAACAGTGGGCTGGTAAATATGTTTGACCTCTTGAAACAAGAAGTGCAAGTTTCCTTGTTTAAGATTTGCACCAATTCAGAGAGTGTCTTCCTTGGAACTCCAAACACCCTGAACACAACCTTATTTAAAAAAACACCTGTTGCATGTATATAATGTTGTCTCCAAGTTAGAATTAATCATTTAGTTCTCTATATTTGCATTAGTCTCAGAATGACTTGGCGTATTCACTAGATTCTTTTGATCCAATTGGGTTTTGTTCCAGGGGTCTGGGTTATGTTTTAGATTTAACACAGGTTTTACCGCTATCGATGACAACAGTGGTTAAAGTTGTCTGTGGTAATGGTGAACTTAAGATGGGAGTTTATACCAGTGCATTCAATAAGAAAGAGTGTGTAGGTGAAAAGGGAGAAAATGGGTCTGAAGAAAGGTCTGCCCATCCCCAGAAAATTCAGGGAAGATTTTTAAAAAAGATTAAATGCAGGAGGATTCACATTAATATGTTTTGATAATATTTCAGATGTAACACTGTGGATTGGGCAGTAGTTTAAGGCTGTCTTGTGCCTACTGTTGAGGGACTAGCTGGAGAAGAGAGAAAGGACCTGGGGAGGGAGGGAGAGCCCAGTGGAATTTTTATGCTGGAGAATGAGTGTTGGGGGTTGCTCTCTCTCTTCTGGGGGCCTATTAACTAGAAAACCAGACAGTCTTTAAGGGACCAAAGGAAGGTTGGAAACAAATGCTGGTATTGAAAACATGAGGGAGAATGAGGGCCTTCTGTCCACCTGTCTTTCCCCAGAGGGTGACGATCACCCATTATGCCCATGAGAAAATAGAAAATATCTGCACGAGTGAGTGAACTTTTTGTATTACAGCTTGTGGCACACATTTTTCCAAAATCAGAGTCCTGTGTCCACAGTATAGTTGGGAGGTGGAGGGGTGAGGGGTACTGTTACAAAATAAGCCAGAGGCATGAAATTCTTCAATCCTGAGCAGGGTTCCTCGCCTTGAAACACTCTTTTCTGACCCGGTGTTCCCCACGAAACCTTAAGGGCCACATTTATTCCGTCCCTTCAGAACCCAGGACAGGTTTTGAGTAGCCAGATTCCTGCCTCTTCTCCCTGGGGCCCTACTCTTATCTCTGGGAGTTCTCCAGGAACAAAGGGCACTTTACAAGGAGAGGGGACCTTGGTCAGAAGTCTTCTCCCCTAAAATCCTGGGATGAAGTCTTTTCTTCACGTGTTTGTGAAATGCCATTGGTAGTTTCAGTTAGTAAAGTAGTTACGGAGAGAACTCTGGAAATATATCCAAGTCTTTAGCAAATGCTTGTAACACCTGAAAATAATTTAATGGAAATAATCAAAGATGCAGAGACTTATATACAGTGTTTTCAAAAGGAAAACAAACTGTATGCTATAAATTAAATGATAGCACAAGAGATCTAAAAATTGTAGCAATCAGGAAACTATACAGCTATTCATAGTCATTCTTGTGGGGAAAAAAGCTACTAGTATATAAAATAGAAGTTTCCTCCTCACTTAGGTGGCTTCATAAAGCACTGAAGTATTTTAATAGTATTAATTTCTAATCGCTTTACTTTTGCTAACATGTAGATTTAAATATACTCAAATAGGGTATTTTATTCCAAAATTTATATCTTCAACCAAGATCCCACTTCTTCCTTCCAGCAACACATATCATTTCCTATTTAATATTTCCATTTGTATATTCCATCCACACCTAAAACTCAATGTGTTAAAAACTGATCACCATAATGCTTTATTTCAAGATATGGTTCAATCATTCACCTTCAAGCCAGGAATTTCTATGTCTTTGTTTATTTGTAATATATTTATTCAAGTATGGTTTATTACAAGATATTGAATGTAGTTTCCTGTGCTATACAATAGGACCTTGTTTATCCATCCTACGTATAATAGTTCACATCTGCTAGTCCCAAATTCCCAAATCCCTCCCTCCCCTGCCACCCTCTGCCTGCAGCCACAAGTCTGTTCTCTATGTATGTGAATTTGTTTCTGTTTCATAGATAAATACGTTTGTGTCATATTTTAGATTCCACATATAAGTGATATCATATATTTGTCTTTCTCTTTCTGACTTACTTCACTTAGTATGATAATCTCTAGGTCCATCCATGTTGCTGCAAATGGCATTATTTCATTCTTTTTTATGGCTGAGTAATACTACGTTTTATATGTGTGTATGTGTGTGTGTGTGCGTGTGTGTGTGTGTGTGTGTGTGTATGCCACATCTTCCTTATCCATTTATCTGTCAATGGACGCTTAAGTTGCTTCCACGTCTTGGCTATTGTAAACTGTGCTGCTATGAACATAGGGGTGCATGTATCTTTTTGAATTATAGTTTTCTCTGGATATATGCCCAGGAGTGGGATTGCTGAATCATATGGCGACTCTATTGTAGTTTTTGGAGGAAGCTCCACACTATTTTCCATAGTGGTTGTGCCAATTTACGTTCCCACTAACAGTGTAGGAGGGTTCCCTTTTCTCCACACCCTCTATAGCATTTGTTATCTGTAGCCTTTTTATTGATGGCCATTCTGACCAGTGTGAGCTGGTACCTCACGGTAGTTTGACTTGCATTTCTCTAATAATCAGCGATGTTGAACATCTTCTCTTGTGCCTATTGGTCATCTGCACGTCGTCTTTGGAGACATGCCTATTTAGGTCTGCCTATCTTTTGATTGGGTTGTTTGGTTTTTGTTACTGAGTTGTATGAACGGTTTGCGTATGTTGGATATTACACCCTTGTCAGTCACAAGTATTTCCTCGCATCCTGAGGGCTGTCTTTCCGTCTTGTCTATGGTCTCCTCTGCTGTGCAAAAGCTTATTAGTCTGAGTGGGTCCCATCTGTCTAGTTCTCATTTTACTTCTATTGCCTTGGTAGGCTGACCTTAGAAAACATTGGTAAGATTTATGTCAGAATGTTTTAGCTATGTGCTCGTCTAGGAGTGTTATGGTGTCTTATGTTTAAGTCTTTAAGCCATTTCTGAGTTTATTTTTGTGTATGGTGTGAGGGGGTGTTCTAACTTCATTGATTTACGTGTGGCTGTCCAGCTTTCCCAACACCGCTTGAAGAGACTGTCTTTCCCCCGTTGTATATTTTTGCCTCCTTTGCGAAGATTAATTGACCATAGGTGTCCAGTATCATTCCTGATTTGTGGCTCTTTCTTACTTCCCACACCCAAGTACTGTGCATTCTACTTTTGGCTGGAGTTTGCCACGGTCATAATCTTGGCCAACAACCAATTCTCAGTGTTACTGCTGGAAAAGTCTAAACCTTAGTCCCCACGTCCAATTTGCCCTCCTGAAATAAGATCTTAATTCTAAGTAACATTTTCAATGCATTTCATGCAAATGGACTTTCCATTTCTTTCAGAACAAACGGATGAATCCGTAACATTGTGTATAAAACTCAGCCACTGCGTCCCCTGCCTGCTTCTGCAGCCACGCTCTACGTCTATGATACATTTCTCTTTCTTACCCCGAGGAGGAAATGCTCTTCTTTCTGTAGCATTTTCTCCCCATCACATCTCCCCATCTAATTCTGCTCATCACCTAACTCACTCCCACTCACCCTCAGAGCCAGCAGTGGACAGTCACGGTGAAACCGCGGGGGGGGGGGGTCCACATATTTATTTCATGGTTTAAGTTAGTGGCACCTTTTGGAGTTGAGAACTAAACAGCAGTGGTGCAGTATCGACAACTCTGCTTCACCCTTCAGGTTTCTGCCTCAGCGGCAGTGGCTGGGGAAGCTTTCTGTCCACCCCTCTCCCCTCTCTTGCATGTACATTTACACACACCTGCGAGGTCTTCCATTTCACTTCTCCACGGCAGCCTGGGCTTCTCCTCTACAGCCCTTAACATCTGCAATTATTTGTTTAATGCCTTTCTTCCCCGTTATTACTGAAAGCCCCATAAAGTCAGAATCCCAGCTGTCTTGTCTGCTGTGTTCCCAGAGCCTTCGAAGGTACCTGGAACTTGTGGGTGCTCAGTAAATAAATGCCTAAAGTTCCCTCCCTACGTGTAAGCTCATGATTTAAAACGTAATCTCACGGGGTCTTTAACGTGCTCCCTTCTGAAAGACATGCCGCTTAGGACAGGAAGCGCATAGGGCCAGTCACACCAGCAGAAACAGACTCTGGGACACGTATGCATACATCTCTAGACATGTGTCACAGCACCAGGCTGAGCCAAAAACTGAGGGAGACGGAAGCTTCCTCTGGCTCCTGTGTCTTTTTGGAAGCGCCTCCTGCACTTACCCTTTCTTTCCCTTCTCAGATGATCACTGTAAGTCTCTATTTTCCCCTTTCTTTTCTCTATAATTCAGGCCACTTCTCTTCTATGGGTCAGTTCAATTAAAGTCACTCCGGTTCTGATTACTTTCTAATCTGCAAGGCAGTACATAACCACATGACATTTAAACATTTAATTGAAGGAAAAATTGATGCTTATTTTGAATGTAATAAAACTTGATGCTAATCGTCATTCACTACGGATAAAAAGGCATGATACACTCTAAAAGTCACTGGAATGGTATCAGAGTAAGACCTGAACAATTAGGGTTGACATTATAAAAAAAAAAAAAAGGAACTACTTCTAAAAACGACTTCTAATTTGTGAAACACAGAACTGGCATGGTGACTATAGGCCTTATGAGGAATTAGAACTTTTTAGACCAGTAACAGATTCACATATATGCACATGCATGTGGGCACACACACAAATTCACCTCTCCAAAGCATATAACACGTGCACAGGCAATATCTTTGTTGTTGAATCAACAGCCATTAAAGGTCAGTTTTGCTTTTATGGTTATGTCTGTTTTTTGAGGATTAAATTTTTCACAGAATTTGACAGAGAAGATGTATTGTTTTCCAGGTTGTGCAGTAAGTGTCCCCTTTCAACTCGTGACCAGTTGCTTGAATTCACCAATTCTATGCTTGGCAGCAATGGAAAAAATAAGGCTTTTTATGTTCTGTCAGCAAGATCTACCTTAGGATCAGTCTGGCTTGTTAAAGTGGATATGGGTTACCTGTAAAATAGTCTGAAGAGAAATAGTAAGAACTTAGCTTTGCCACTTTATGTAGTACAGACTGGTCGCCTCTATTCACTGACAGCTACTAAGGAGAGATCGCTTCCTAAGATCACTACTGGAAATAAGTTCCCTTGTAAAAATTAATCTATTGGTGCCACAAAATGCACAATTTCAATTATTCATTCATCTTATTTATTACTCTATACGTAGGGCTTTTAAGCCTCTAGCTGCCCTGATTTCAGAATGCATGTTTTTATGATCACTGCAAAAGAAATAATAGCTTAATATGCCTTTTCTCTGACACTTAAAATGCTACTTTTAGAAGTATTTTATTTTTGGCTGCGTTGTGTCATCTTTGCTGTGTGCGGGCTTTCTCTAGTTGCGGCGAGCGGGGCTCCTCTTCGTTATGGCGCGCGGGCTTCCCATTGCGGTGGCTTCTCTTGTTGCAGAGCACGGGCTCTAGGTGCACGGGCTTCAGGAGTTGTGGCTCGTGGGCTCAGGAGTTGTGGCTCGTGTGCTTCAGTAGTTGTGGCTCGTGAGCTCTAGAGCGCAGGCTCAGTAGTTGTGGCGCACGGGCTTGGTCGCTCCGCGGCATGTGGGACCTTCCCGGACCGGGGCTCGAACCCGTGTCCCCTGCATTGGCAGGCGGATTCTTAACCACTGCGCCACCAGGGAATTACCAAATTGCTACTTTTTAAAAGGTACTTTTTCATTTGGAGAATAAATAAAAATGTAATTGTACATAGTTATTATTCTAGTTTACTAAGACTGTAGTATTAAGAGAAGAACAAGCCTTTATGGTATTAACATATTTGTGTGTGTGTGTGTGTGTGTGTGTGTGTGTGTCCTATGTATAATTATTATTTGTTCTTAGTTTCAAGACAAATTTGGAGTAACTTTGGTCTTAAGGCCGTGTAGGAACGTTGTATTTTGGAGAAAGAGAACTTCTGTGCATGGACAACAACCTCATCAAAGGGTTCAGTCCAATCCTACTACTTCAGAAAATATTTTTCCAGCACCTACTATGTCCATGGCACTGTGCCCACTGAACTCTGTCCCAAGTACTGGGCTCACAAGTGTTTGCCCTTGGCCACAGGGGCGGTTAAATGGGCCAGGGAATGACTCAGTGTAAATGCAATGCTTGTGGCCTCATGTTATCTGGTCAGTAAGCAGTATCTTCATTTCCAAGTGAAGTATTATCACAGCACCTGTTTACCTGGTGTCATTAGAAATAATTTATATTATATTGAGACTAATCACAATTATCCCACCACCAAATGTGATTATATGTATCTTAGGCTGTCATTTGTAAGTTCTCCTGTTTCTCGAAAGGATTTCTGCCTTTAGTATTTACTTTCCCACTTCCATCTTCTCTCAGTTTTCAGTTTGAAGTTAATCCTTCTTACTGAAGAGAAGGGCAGCAAAAATTGAAGTGAGTGGTTGTTCCTTCTTTGTTGTCTGTTCACACATTACGTTATCATCTTTGGGGAGCAGTTCTGCCATTCCCTGCTCTCTTCTAAAAATTTCTAGATCTAAACATATACAGAGGCAGATCCTTTTTCCTTTTCCTTACTAGTTCTCATTAGTTTCTACTCACGCCTTCAGATACTTCACAAGAGGTGCTATTGGTGACCTATAAGGTGGGTAGAGGCAGCTCTGGACTGGTAGTCAAAACATCTGGGTTCTAATTCCCACTTCACCTCTCCCAGCTGTAGGGCGCTGGGTAAGACATTTTAGCCTGAGACTGTCTTCTCACCTGTACAATGGGTTCAGTAATCTCTACCGTGCCTTCCCTATAGGTGGGAGAACGCAAGTAAAAGCTCCTCAAACAGATCAAATAATTATAGATATAAAATATTTCTTACGTATTTATACTACTTATATATAGTCAAATGTATACATATATTTATATCATCTATATATGCACACATACATACATATATATGTGTGTATCTGTATGTGCATGTGTGTTTGGCTACAAGCCCTTGGTTATATCATAAAATACAGGACCTTTCAAAGTCACATCTTTGTGAAGGAGCAGTCCCTGACAACATGAACATTTGTTACACACACACACACACACACACACACACACACTGGGGTGCAGCATTGTGTAGTGGTGAAAGCACAGGGGCTGTGAAGTTAGACTTCCTCCGGTCAAAAACCACTCCTCCAAACAAACACTGCTGGGTATCTTTGAGAAAGTTACTTAACCTCCCTGAGCCCCACCTTCCTTATTGTAAAATGGGCTTAAAATTCAATCTACCTCATCGGATTGTTACGAGGATTCAATGATTTAATGCACTTAAGCACTTCAAACAGCGCCTGATGCTTGAAAGAATTCAGTAAGTATGAGCTATTATTAGTGTTGCTACGTAGTGAAAAGTCAGGTATTTATTTAGACTTTCCTGTGCTTTGCGAGCCGCATTTATACAAGAAGGTCATGACTCTCATCTCTAAGTCTTTTGAATTTTGTTTGTTTAAAGTCTAGTACTCTGCTAGAGGTTACCTTTTTTCTAGTTATCAAGATAGAACTTACTTATTTATTTCTAGTGAAGACAAGAATTATTTCTTTAGGCTTAAGAAGAATGATTTTATACCAATACTTATTATAATGAGTACTCTGTACAAATTAAATGGCTTTATTTTTAATTACCACATTAGGCAAGACATACACCAAAAATGTTCAACATGAAAGTGCAGATATTAAATATCTATTTCGTGAAAACAGTAGATATGAAATCACAGGTTGTTTTCATTTGACAGAATAATTCCATTTTCAATTTTTTCCTAAAAAAAGTTGTTAATTGGAAATGTGTACAAGGATTTATATACCGGGTCTTCAGTTTAAACCTGTGTACAAAAGTAATTTTTCAGTACATTGTAGTACAGTTACCCAATAGAATATTGTTCAGACATTAAAATCATATTTTTGAATATAACTAACTCAGAATTATTTATGATATAAGGCTAAATAAAAAGAAAGTAACCTACAAACTGCTTTATAGATTAAAATACCAAGTGTATGTACATATATTACATTACAAAAGACTGCAAGCAGCTGTACCATAACACAAAATATAATTTTCTTGGGAGAATTATGAATGTTTTTAATATTTCCTTCTGAATATGTATAAACATACATACATATTCATGTTTTCCAAATTTTCAATGTTATAGTTTTAAAATTTTTTTAAAAACTGCTAGAAAATATTTCAACTTTTTAGCCCATTACATCTTGAGACAGATAAAACAAAATGCTTAACTGGGAATCCATTTTCAGGACATATATTAAGTTAACATTAAAAATGCATTCCAATATACATTAGGTAGGTGCAGACAAATACTGTTGATTCCCCTTACACGAGGTACCTAGAACAGTGAAACTCATAGAGTCAGAAAGTACACTGATTGGTAGATGCCGGCAGGGGGGGAGGGGGAATGGGGAGCTGGTGTTTAAGGGGGACAGAGTTCCAGTTCAGGAAGGTGAAAGAGTCGGGAGATGGATGGTGGTGAGAGCTGCACAACAATGTGAATGTACTTAGTGCCACTGAACTGTACAGTTAAATATGGTTAAAATAATATATTTCGTATTATGTGACTTTTACCACAGTGAAAAAAGAACATTAAAGACAAAGTTGGTCACATACTTGTAAAATCACACACTACGAACATTCATGGAGACGGAAACATTTCGTAGATTGGAACTTTAAGCAGTTGTGGACCTAGAAAGCCAAGCTTTCTCTGCAGACACAAGAGTACTAGTTCCAGAAGAGGGTCACAGAAGTGAGTTTCAGCAAGGGTGGTCTCAGGAACCCCTGGCTAAGTCACTGAGCAAAGGAGGACTAGGGTGGAGGGTCTCGGGACCAAGAAGGAGGCAATACTTGGCCAGGGGCTTAATTTCAGCACCAAACTATAGTTACGTTGACATGCGTTTACTACTACTGGAAAGAGAGATGAACGTATTAACTCTGAATCTGACTGACAGAGACAGAAGTGCAGGAGAGAAAGTGTGAAGGAGAGTTTCTAAAGAAGACAGGAGGAAAATTAACTACAGTTCCACAGCTTTCTCCACAATACTTGTACAGTTCCTCTCAACCAGTCCTTTGTCATTTATCATTGGGACTTTACAACTAAGCACCACACCATAACAACACAAAGAACTCAGAACAGTTTTAGGATGAAGCCCTCATGCAAAGAGCAGAAACAGCTGTGTGCTCCGCGTGCTGGTACCCAGACAGATGGGTAAGAAAAGCCTCTTAATAAATGGCGATGGGACAAAACATCGCTGAGCTTTACTTCTGAATCACACTGTGAAACATCCTAATCTCTTCGGGCTACTGGTTGAGCACGTCTGGTGAAGTGGAATTTACACCTGAAGAAAAAAAAGCATGCTGCTTTACCTGTCGAATAAAAATTTGACAGGGTAAAAAATATAGAGCTGGTAGATCTTACACTGTGTGCCCTATGGGGCCTTTATGACTGATTCACCAGTTTTCTGTTAGAAATCACTTAAAAAAGAAACCTTTCTTTTCCCTCTTGCTTTTAGGTTGTTTTAAAATTATAAAGTAAAAAGGATTAGATTGCACAGAGTTCATTTTCTCAGAAGGTTGAAAGAAAGATTTCCTACAACCAAGGAAACAGACCAATCCTGTACATTCAAGACTATATGCCAACGGTAAATAACAGTGACTCTATGCTGGGACCTTTGTTTTCTTGGGCTTATTAGAGTAATGCTGCCAGTGAGGATTTTGGTTTAGGACTGTCTGGGAAGGAGGCATTCAGAGGTCCTAGAAAACAGGCCGCTCTTAAGTGTCTTGGACTTGACGTTATTTGGGTAAGACCTATTGTGCTGTCCTCTCCTCCACTAGGAAAAAAAAAAAAAAATCAACCCAGGAGTAGGGCTGACATTTCCTCAGCAGGCTGGAGCAGTACACATTTAATTACCCACTGGGAGGAATGAGGAGTGGCCCTGCGCACAGACCAGTTCTGCCCGAGGGCACTAACCCAGATGCTCCCATCAGTATGTGGTTAAAAAAAAAAAAAAAAGACCTGCCAGGCCCCAGCCTTTGCTGCTGCATTTGAGACAAGGGATCCGTATTCAGTAAGCTGGCCAAATGCAATTTGGTTCCAAAATGTCTGTAGAGTTGGGAACATTCAAGTCTTGGAAAAAACAAAAGACAGGGAAGGAGGTAAATAGGCAAAGGGATATTACAGAGAAACTGTCAGAATTTCCTGACATAAGAGGACATGAGTGAGTGCTTGGGAAGAATGAGACACAACAGAAGTCGGCCAAGTAAACTTGGCTAGCAGCTCTCCAACCCCGGCAGAAGTCAGGGGCGTGCATGTATATGTTTTGAAAGCTTTGTTCTTCGCCCTCTGTTTTTCTGCATTCTTAACTGGCAGTCAAACATGTCAAACTTTTGAATTAAAAACTGTTTAAAGATCTGCATTAAACAGTGGGTTAGCATGTAAACCGTATACGTCACAGCCAAGCAACTTCTTCCAGTCATCTGATGTTGGAGAAACACGCATTCAGCCCCAAAGGGGAGTTCTACGCCCCAGGAATCCGTAAAGCTTGGCAAGTCAAAATGAGAACTTCTGAGCCCTCAAGGCTTGCCAGAGCTTCAGGGCTCGGGGTCCGAAGAGAACGGCTGGCTGAAAGGAACAGTGCAAAATCCTGATGCACAGCCCTGTCTCCCCTCCGCCCCTTCACCCCCAACTACTCCATATACCCCCTGCCTGGTAAACCAACCTCCAAGCACTGAAAACAAAACAGAACGCATTAACGGCCCCTGTTCTGTTTCATTATTTATGCCCTTCTCATGTACCAAACTAACCAAAGGATGCTCTTTGATGATTATATCTCCAAAGAACACTACTGTGATCGTGGTATGTGCCGGGGAACCATAGATAATTAATCAGTCAAACTGAGCGATATGGATAAGAATAACTTTTGGATTTTGTAAAAGTAAATTTAATGCATAAAACCTGCTAGGAACTGATTAATCAAATAGCCTCTTTTACTCCTCGTTAAATCAGGGCATATGCTGCAGCTGGCTGCAGGCCTACAGCCGCGTCCCAAGGAAGGGGACAGCAATCGTGAGTTTACTTTTGCTCCTTTTAAATCTTGCCTCTCCATTCTAACAGCCTGTGTATTTGTTAAAGAGGTTTGCCTGGTATGGACGTTTTTCCTAATAAACCCAATATGAAGTGAGTCACCAATTTATTTGACATATTTTCTGCTTGTCTTGTGATAAACTGGTCACTCACTGGCCCATCCAGATTCATACTGGCAAAGTTAGGAGTAAAAAAATTCCATACTCTTGAGACCAGTAACACCTTAGAAATGCCTGTAAGTACTGTGCCCCCACATTTTCACGGGTGCATCTTGGCAAAGGAAATGTTGCATGGTTTTAAGAAGGTTTGTGTTGTGGGTGACAAGGGACCTAGCGACCTTCGTCTTCTACAGCAGCAAACCATGTGGAATTCTGGGAGTATAAAATGGGGAGGAAAAAGAGAAAACTGAACAGCCTTTTGTTTCTTAAAAAAAGAGGGGAACCAACAAAGACCTGTTTCCTTTCCCCTTTGGTCAAATGAAAGCTCTTCAGAGATGACTGAGCTCTTGTATGCTACCGTTTGAATCCCGTAGGATGCTATCCCACGTGGCTTTGCTCTAAGTACACCAAAGAACGCTGATGATACTTTTGAAGGTTAAAACTACTTTGTGGTGCCCAGGGGACGTCTGTGAAGATACCCGATCCGTGGGAGAAGAACCCCATACTCTCCGCTCAGTTAGAGCTTGCTTTACCGAGACACATTTGGATGCCAATTTATCCATTTATCATAGACAGGGCAGGGCCAGGACATTTGGGAACGGGTAAACCAAGTTCCAGAATTAACTGAAGAGGCAGAATAGGCAGAGAATGTACAATCCCATCTCCTGAGGATGCAGACTTGTCTCTTGCTAGGAGAGCACTGACAACCAAATCAAAGATGGTTCTGATTTCTGGTCCTTTTTCTCTCCCTGTGCCTCCCTCCCTCTGTGCCTGGAAAACAGTTCTGAAAACTGCCCCGGCACTGTAGTCTGAGACCGCCGCAAACTGGACAGAAGAACGCTCCAGAGGTACCAGTTTTCTAACATCAGCTCTCGGTGTTCCAAGAAGATTGAGTCTCATCTCTGTCACTAATGCAAGGTAAACTGAAACCGTTCTTCTAATGATTACCATTGTTAAACGAAAGATGTTTAGCGAAAAGGCTGGAGGCTCTTTCTGGGAGATTAGCTCAGCTAATCAGGGTGCAACAGAATAATTTTCCTCAGATTACTCTAATCACATCAGAACATTTAAAAAGCTTGAGAGTAGATGGTAAAAGTAACCTCGCTCTTGGGCTATGCGCGTAAGCACAGGGCAGCTTCAAGCCTTCAGGAGTCCTGGCAGAGTTTCTGGGAGACCCTCTCAGCCGTGTAAACTCATGTCCATTACGACATGCTGATACCTTAAGTAAGACGATCTATTCATTCCCCTTGGAAATAGCACCCAGCCAAGCAATATACTCTCTACCCACATTCGCTCCTTACGTTACTTTCAGCACATGTGGGATCGAATGGACCATTTCATACTTGCTTGGTGATGGCTCACGTGTGGAAGAAGCAGAGGAAATCAGCAAGTGAAGCTGTCAGATGTTGAGGAAGGGACAGCGCAGCTTCTAACGGAGCCGGAGATTAGTTTCGCCCTGGGGACAGGCTGAGTCCAAGTGGTTCCAGTGTTTAAGGATGCTGCTGTATACAGTAAAATCTTTTGCCACTGAGTTACAATTACATAGGCCAAGCACCTTTATCCTGCAGTAGAGGAAATGACACAAGGCAAAACAGGAAGCTTCTGCACCAAATCTCCCTTTCATTACACGGCTCATCAGACCAGCTGCACGTTTTACCTTTCCCTGTGCAAGTAAATTATTTCATTGAACCTAACTGCAAGCAATTTTTATACACCAGACAGCACTTACACAGCTTATGTATTTCACAAGAACGGCAAGAAGCTAATGGCATTCTTAAGAGTTATCTTCTTCTCGGAACAGCTCATTACAAAGGGTAAGAGAAGCACGTCTGGAATGAAGACGCTCTTGTTCTCCTCCACCCAGGGGGCAGGGATGCAATCGGCACTGAGTCTTACAGGACAAGTTCAAGTGCTGCACGAGATGCCCCAGTGGCGGAGCGCCAGGGCCTCAGACACAAGGACCTGAGTCCTGCTTGGGCCCCTGGCTGCTCAAGTTGAGCGTTCTGGTGCAATCTGAAGCACTCAGAGAAAACGCCCTGGTGCCACTGGCTTCGCATTTCGCAGCGCTGTTTTCCTGACCGGCTGGGTGTTCTGGAGAGACAGACGCACGGCACAGAAACACATGTGGCATGCCCTCTGGGATTTTCCCTTTCCTCCACGTTAATGAAGATTAAAGTGTAAGAAAGGGCAGACATCCGTGGAACAGATAATTAACGATGACTGATGATTTACGTTTAATGTAAGCCCCGCCATTAATTCAGGTAAAGCACACAGATGCTTTACCTGAATTGCAACTTCTGGGGTCGAGAAATTGTTTAGTGCTCAACATGGACCGACAGAAGTCTCCACCTGCATTTGGAGTGGCCGCTTTATCCATAAAAGAAGGTTCACTGGGTGGATATTGAGAGAGATAGCTCCATCTGTTAAAGAAAGAAAGACTTTTCTTTCTTTTCCTGGATTTTTTGGTTTTTAATCTCTCTGCCGCTCTTTGCTAAAAGTTTTCGCTGCTTCCTTAGACAAAGATACGTAAGCAAGTATCCCTTTTTGTTTTCTTAGAAAAATATGGCTTTGTTCTGTGTTTGTTTATACATAGTTGCTTCTGTTACAAAATAATCCTTCTCTTATCTCTTTCTCATTAGATGAGTGAGTGTGTGTATCCACACACATAAGCAGGTACCCTTTGACGGTTGCCAAGGTGAAAATGTGACAGTATCGCGTGGGGAGAAGTATTCCAAATTCAGGCCATACATCCAGCAGCAGGAAGCACATTAGTACTTTCTCCCTTCTACCAGCACAGCCTGACACAACGTCTCTGGACGCTGGCCGGTGCCGGATTGTGCAGAAGTGGCGGGCTGGCGCCACAGCCAATGACAAGGCTGTTTCCAAGTGGCACATTCATGGCACTTATGGTTCCTCAGAGTTTACCTCCCTAAGGATGGCAGAGCTCGAAGAGAGCAAGGGATTGGGGCGTTTACCAGCATATTGCAGAAAAGCTTAAAGCTTCACTTGCTGACCCAGACTTAGAAAGAACTTCAGTAACCAGGTGGCCTCCTGGGCCCGAGTTCCTGGTGGGCATTTATCACTACGTGTATTAGGGACGAAGACAGAAATTCTGACCTCAGCAATTCGAATGCTTCCACGTGCCGGATGCGGCAGGCGGGTGCTCTCTGGGTTGGAGTCCTGCAAGGTTTGCTCTCCAAGGGCCTCTGCCCCTTGTGGTATTTCTATTTTTTACACCATGATGGCATGGAGGTATGGGCCCAGGAAATTCAATGGCTAACAAACACACACTCCTTCCCTTTGCAGAAAAAAAAAATACTCAAGTTATTCAAAAAGCTATTAATATATTACTTATTAATATTAATGACTATCTTCATTTCCATAAGTACAAAAACAATTGAGCGCTGAAGAAAAATGAGGTGACACGATCACCTATAGGCATAAAATCATGAAAAATCACCATCACTATCTCTGAACGGCTTGTCTAACGTAATACAAGAATTGCGTCTCTCTAAAACCTTTACATAATAATTATAGCAGTTTTATTTTTACGTTTGTGCATGCGTTTTGTTTTGGAGCACGCAGTAAGGGGAAATAAGACGTTTTTCTTTTGATAGAGGCAACGAGATGAACAAAAGGGACTAAAGGAGACTAATTTTCGTGTAAAACTGATGGGTACCAATTATGAGGAAAGCTACAACAGTGCCTTGATAAGTTGCATTTTCAGAGGAGAAAGAGTAAATATGCATTTAAAAACCCATTGATAATTAAGGTACAGGACGCAGCCTGCACCCCCCAGACACAGATTTTAAAACCCAGAGCGCCACACGATCTCTGCCTCACTCAGTTTTCCTTTGACTTTGAGCTTTCACTGTTGTGTTCCCTTCCCGTATCCTGCTGGTACGATGCGTTTCCCAGTAAGGAGGTGGTTTACCACCGGATGTGCCTGCCCAGCTGCAGAGTTCCGGGCTAAATAGCACTGCAAATCTCCTTTGCCAACACTAGCAAATATCTGCTTTTCCTCCATGTTAAACATCTTTTTTTTTTTTTCTTTTTGCTCACCAGTCTTGAGGTTTAATGCAAAACAAACTCTCTTGATTCCCCCCACCACGCACGCATTGGGTCTTCAAGGGTTACTCCATGTGTTTCAGCAGATCGCCGTGGATGCTGTGCGATGGGCAGTTAGAAGCCCAGCACTTCGTTACTCGGCTGGCGCCCTGGATGGGAGGGAGTGAGGCGCACTGTGTAGTGGGCACCGCGGAGCTCTGTAATTCATGGACGTACGGGAATACATTTATCAGTGTGGATTATACGTGGCTAGGAAGGGATTTTCATAAACACTTCAACATTATAAAACCCGAGTCCTGTCTAAACCTGGAAATGGCATTCAGCAAAGAATATATAATGTTTTGTCAAATTCTAAGTCTAATTTTATTTTTAAAGGCTTCAAAAAACCCCACATGCTGACAGTTTCCATATTCGTTAGTAAGGAATACCTGGTCTAAATTTTTTTAACCACAAAAGCTAACGACCCTATTAACTCTGATGTTTACTCACCAGTGTGGAACAACTTTTTCCACAGGTGCCTCTTTGATGATCAAAATTAAGCTTCCTAGAGGCTTGAGAAATTAAATGTTAAAGGAGGTCAATGGTACAACAGTTGCCTAAAAGACAAGGATTGCCACTCCCATGTTGCTTTAAATTGACTGGTTTTTTTTCCTTGATGAGCAGATGAACACAAATACAACAAGATTACTACTCAACACATGTTAAACTCTCTTCCTGATTCACTTGGATGTGCTGGATAGCTTTGAATGAGAGCACCTGAGCATGTTGGAAAGGGCTTAATTATAACCGGCAAAATAGTCAACACGTGTTTCTCAGGTAAAATCTGAAATCTACACCAAAGTAATACTCAAACTGGACCAAAAAATCAAAAGGAAAAGGCATATTTGATCGAAGTAGAGAATTATTCCATTATCACTTGCAAAGCCCCATGAGGCAGAAAATTGAGCTCCCAGGATACTGTATGCAAACCACGCAGTTTTCCCTATGGTTCAGACAGCAGCGCTATTATGAAATAGTTGTGAAGTGGAAAAAAGCATTCTGGTTATTGGAAGACAAATGAACAAGCCGACTTTAAGACAACTGGAACACGCTAGGGGAATAAACCCTGCAATAGACGTGCGTGCAAAGAGCCTTCTTTGGTAATACCCTGGGTCCTGTAGCATTTCCGTAACAATGGGTAACTGAAGCATTCTGCAGAGATGCAGCCTCGCTCTAAGGGGCCGATGCTAACGTTTATGCTCTCTTTTCGTGCCTAACACAATCTCCGTGTGCCCCCACCCTCTACAGATATGTGCGGATGGGTCCCTGTTCTCCGTACTCCGGGGGCATCTCCTTCCCTGATAGGAGTTTTATTTGACTTTAGAAAAGATTAATGATTCAGAAATACATAGTTAGTGTATATATGATTTCAGGTGCTGAAAACCAAGTAAGATAATACAAATCCCTCATAAAATATGAGGGTCATGAGTTGAAATGGCCTAATCATCTGGTTCGAGAACCATCTTCCCCTCTATCTTTTACTGACCCAAAGGCTTTTTCTTTTTTCCCAATTCTCTCCAATTTCCTAGTTTCCATCCAGTTGCATTTGTTAAGAATGTAATTGTAGCTCTTTGGCTGTGGAATACGTTAGCGTGTACAAAGCAGAGGGTGTGCCCCGGGTTTTAAGGAGGCTTCAAATGACTGCATGGGCGATCAGTACCAAACAGGCAGTAGCTGAGAGCAGGACCTCTGGAGTCAGGCTGTGGGGATTTGAATCCCTACACTGTCACTTACTAAGTGGGTCTGGGTCTTAGTTTCCTTATTGGTAAAACAGAGATAACAGTAATATCTACTTTAAGGTGTTAAATGAAATAATCCACATAAAGTGGTCCGTATAACAGCCTCACAAATATTAGTAAGCATTATTATTCAGGGGGCCAGGACCAAGCAGTTACCTGTTCAGCCTACACCCCTGTTTCCGGGTGGGATGGGATTCCAGGTCTGCAACGATCTGAAGTAGCACATGCTACTACTGGAGCCTTAGGGGAAAAACCCGTAATACTGATCCTGTGCTTATTGAAAATCTTTGAAGTTTATTATGCATTTTTGGTATTAATTTTGATTTAAAAACTTTGCTTTAATATGCAGTTTGATTACTGACTTTTTGGGGGTACCCCTTAAATTTTGGACCTGAAATGAATGCCTCACTCAGTTCGCCCTAGTCCTTAGAAGCATATGTGGAGGCTCCCAGCATATGCTTTTAAGAGCGCTTCACGAGTATGGAGAAACGTGGGAAGGCTGCACACACTCAGAGACAGCTGGGGAGACGGCATAGCCAGTTTAGGGAGGGTGGGTTATACCTAGCATCCAGGAGCAAATAAGTTTTCTCTAGGCTACAAGCAGAGAGCCCAAGGTTCATGCTGCCTGGTGCCCAGCCTGCCTTGTTTGGCCTAATTAATTGCCCCGAAGATGCCCTAGAATTAATCAAATTTCAGATCTCCTTAAGATCTTCCAGCTCAAGACTGGCATTGGTCGTGGACAGTGGGGGCCTCCGACAACACAGAGGAGGAGCTGGAAGGGTTAACTACGCGATGGTTCCCTTAATCTTAACTCTTTCTTTATAGGGGTCAGAATAATTTCTTACCACGGTTTATGCAAACAGACAGTGAGAAGGAAATGGAGATGTGTCAAACCACTGATTCACTGCGAAGAAACGGGTATTGGACAGTTTACAGAAGGAGCACCATGCCGTTGGTATTTCAAGACTAGTTGGAGACGCCTATCTTCAACCCGAACCCCAATCTGGGAGTGCACTTAAAAGCCCCCTTTTTGGGCACAGAAACTGGGTAGACATTTTTCCAGAGAAGACACACCCAGGGCCAACAAGTACACAGAAAGGTGCCCAACATCACTCATCATCAGAGAAATGCAAATCGAAACCCCCAAGGAGCTAGCATCTCACACCTGTTAGAACGGCTATTATCAAAAAGACAAGACATGACAAGTGCTGGCGAGGGTGCGGAGACCAGGGAGCCCTCGTGCACTGCTGGCAGGAATGTAAACTGGGTGCATCCGCTAGAGAAAACCGAATGGAGGTTCCTCAGAATATTAAAAATAGAATGACCCTATGATCCAGTGTTTCCGCTTCTGGGTGTTTATCTGAAGGACATGAAATTACTCAAAGACCTGCACCCCCCCTTGTTTGCTGCAGCTCTGTTGACAACAGCACGGCATGGAAACAACCTAAGCTGTTTGTAAGTAGCTCTGCAACGGAACATTACTCAGCCAGAAACAGAAGGAAGTCCTGCCACCCGCGACAACATGGATGGGCCTTGAATGCGATACCCTAAGCGAAAGAA
The DNA here is from genome assembly GCF_964270905.1 of Leucopleurus acutus. Lineage (NCBI taxonomy): Eukaryota > Metazoa > Chordata > Mammalia > Artiodactyla > Delphinidae > Leucopleurus > Leucopleurus acutus. Next base: position 1,358,351 of record NC_139163.1, read on the forward strand.
ATCAGAGAAAGACAAACACAGTATGGTCTCACTCACATGTGGAATCTAAAGAAACTTAACACACACACAGGTTGGTGGCCACCAGAGGCAAAGGGATAACAAGGTGGGCAAACTGGGTAAAGATGGTTAAAAGGTAATACAAACCTTCAGTTATAAAGCAAGGGTCAAGGGGATGTAATGTACAGCTTGGTGACTAAAGTTAATAATACTGTATCGAAGATCTTAAAAGTTCCCACCACAAGGACATAAAACTTTTTAATTAGGTGATGGATGTTAACTAACCTTATGTGGTAGCCATTTTTCAATATAACCACATACCGAATCGTCATATTGTACACCTAAAACCAATACACTGTATATGTCAATATGTCAATTATATCTCAAGAAAACTGGGGCAATAGTCCCTTTTCACCATTTCTGTAGGGACTTTACTTTGATAATGGGACAGAACACACAGGTGGAAGTCAGCTGAAGACAGGTCATTCCTAGCTTATTAGTGGCAGATATCTCCAAAGCTTATTGGAGAAGAGCCCCAGAAATCTACCTGCAAGGAACTTCCTGCTCCAAGCGTGGGCACTGAGCAAATAAGAAGACAGTGGTGTGCAGTTATTGCTATAAACTTCAACGCAAGAAAGGACAATTCCAGTCCAGCCCACATCAGTTGGCATGGCTAGGGCAAAAAGAAAACGATGGTGGAATGTGGGCCATGCAAGTAGAAAAATACAGGCCAGGAGAGAACAGGGGCAATTCCCTAATCGCTGTCAGATAACTACCATATGATCCAGCAATCCCACTCCTGGGCATATATCTGCAGAAAACTCTGATTTGAAAAGACACATGTACCCCAAAGTTCATAGCAGCACTATTTACAACAGCCAGGACATGGAAGCAACCTAAATGTCCATTGACAGAGGAATGGATAAAGAAGATGTGGTATAAACACACACACACACACACACACACACACAATGCAGTATTACTCAGCCATGAAAATCGCAGCAACATGGATGGACCTAGAGATTATCATACTATGTGAAGTCAGAGAAAGATGAATACCGTATATCACTTATACGTGGAACCTAAAAAAATTGATACAAATGAACTTATTTACAAAACAGAAACAGACTCACAGACTTCAAAAACAAACTTATGGTTACCAAAGGGGAAAGCAGGGGAGAGATAAATTAGGAGTTTGGGATTAACATATACACTCTACTTACATATGTATAAAACAGATAAACAACAAGGACCTACTGTACATACAGCACAGGCAACTCAATATTCTGTAATAACCTATATGGGAAAAGAATCTGAAAAAGAATGGATACATGTATATGTATAACTGAATCAGTCTGCTGTACACCTGAAACAACATTCTAAATCAACCATACTCTAATATAAAATTAAAAATTCTCATGCACTGGTATTCTATGAGCTCCACTGCATATTATATATAGTTGCTTGTATACAGTCATGTTTATGAAAGTGTTGGGCAATTAAGTCTTGGTTTGAACGAAAAACTGACTACCACGTATTAATGGTGCATGTCCTTGGGGAGTTCACTTAACTTCTTAGCCTCAGTTATCTGATCTGTAAAATGGGAGTAACCAAGACCTGTCTCAGGTCTGTTCCAAGTAGTGCCTTAGTATGTAGGAAATGCCTAGTGTGTTGCCTAGAACTTCCATTCAGCATCCAATCCTCTTCCCCCTAGTGTCTACCAGGCATCAGGCTTTGCACTAGTAAACATCAGAATGTATAGTTAATTACCTTAATTCACACTCTGAAGTGTGTTTTAGCCTTTCTAAGCCGATGGTCTTGTTGCTTTCTTAGATTCTGTTACAGTGACGGGACTGAGCCATCAACGACAGTCATGCCCGACAACCCAGAGGAGACAGATCCGGCCAGAAGCCTAACCTCACCCCAGCACACCTACACATGCCGCCTCAGCAAGGCTCACTGCTGTCTAGAGGCGCTACACTTGGTGCAACTTCAAAAACACTGTCTTTTCACAAATTTCTGCAAAGCCAAGTAATCTAATGCAAACCTACTCCATGGACAGAAAATTTCTTACATTTTGTTGAAATTCAGGGGAACAATATAACCATTTGCAACTAAATGTGTTTCACGTCTTGCTATAAGAAAATTTATAGCAAAAGTACAGATTAGACTGAGCTGAAGAAAGAAGTTAAATGCTTTGACTATATGACCTTCCCTCCAACCTGGAACTTTTAATATGATGCTAATAAGGTAGGCACAGAGTAAGTCAGTGAACCAGAGCTTTATTTTTTTTTTTTTAAACTGCTACAGTTTCAAAAATGGAATTACAAATCCTATATCCTCCCAGGAACATACACCACTGCTGCAGAAAGGGTCTGAGTTGAAACAGCGTCAAATCCTCATTGTCAAGACCCTTATCTGGGTCAACTTTTTAAAGCAGTAAGTGTTTACCGTTTTCCAAAACCTGATTTCTTATTTCATGTTGCAAGTGAAGGGCATAGTATTTACTACGGGTTGACGGGATTACCGCTGGTGTACTTGTGGAGTTTCTTTATTCCGCTTGTTTTTAAATATTTATATAAATCTCCTAGCTGATGCTAAAAATTATTTTCTAGTGAATTGTTTCAAAACATCGTTTTTGCGGAATTCTCTAAAAGGAACGGGGGAAAAAAAACAGCTTGTTTTTAATGTTGTGCTCTGAACTACGCTACCCTCTAATCAAGAACTATCCTGCCTCATATGGCCAGTTTGCAGGTTATTGTACTTATGTTTAAAGAAGATGAACTTTAAGTGGGAACAATTACAGAGACAAGAAAGTAAGCAACGAGGTAATACGCAGGGAGAATGTTCTACTAAAACCTTGTCTGTTTTATAATTATGTGAAGTTTTACTTTGTACGTAAGCGCTTTTTTTTTTTTTTTTTTTGGTATTTCACTTTGTAGATAGTGTGGAAGCCAAGATTTCGGGTTATTGTTGTATTTTTTTATTAGGCCAGAAGTTGGCCATGAAAAGCTCTCCTATGCTTACTAGATTTATGAGATTTACCTACTGAAAACTTCTTGGAACTATTTCTTTCGTTTTATTGACATTTTATTGTCACGACCAATCCAAAGGAATTACATTTACTTTTATTTGAGTTTTCTCGGTTGTGTTAGTAAAGAAACTGACAGACTCTGAGGGCTCTGGCTCATCTTTTTTTCTGTTTAAGATTTAGTTATAGTTACTCTGCTTCTCGCTGGTAAAGGCAGAATACACACTTTCTACAGAAAGTCTGGAGAACAGTATTATTATTTTTTTTTTTGCGGTACGTGGGCCTCTCTCTGTTGCGGCCTCTCCCATTGCAGAGCACAGGCTCCAGACGCGCAGGCCCAGTGGCCATGGCTCACGGGCCCAGCCGCTCCGCGGCATGTGGGATCTTCCCGGACCGGGGCACGAACCCGTGTCACCTGCATCGGCGGGCGGACTCTCAACCACTGTGCCACCAGGGAAGCCCAACAGTAATATTTTTAAAGCCTATAGTATATGCTTATATTTTTCTTGCATGTAATATACTACTCAGTTAAAAAAATGACATGTGGTTGAGAACTTGGCCACAGGATCCCTGCAAACCAAGCTCAGCTCAGCAGGCTGAAGACACTCAGCAACGATCGGCAGAATAACTCCAAATGGTACAAATAACGGCACGGAGAGGTTTAGAGGGACGTCGGCTGTCCACAGCTGTTTGTAAACCCTGCGAATGTCCTCCTGAAACAGGTAAATTGCAGGAAAAATGTAAGGGGACAATGGTTTTTTATCTTTGCAATAGAGATGTAATGTATTCAAATCCCCTGGCCTACCTGTTTCCTTCCATTACTGCCAGTTCCAAATACAATTATAGTCTCAAAAAAAAAGCACAGTCACTTACTTAATTAGTATCATTCTACAGCTGCTCTTTTAATAAATCAACATGATATATATGTGTCTCATCCACATTCTGGGCAGTTTCTAACCTAAATGAGTCTGGACTGGGGCACCTGATGCATTACATAGGACCTGGAGGGCAAATTAATACCATGATGGAGGAGTAAAGTGTACTTCACTATTTATTATTTATGTCTGGTTGTTTCTTATAAGAACACTTTTTTTTTTTTTTTTTTAAAGAACACTTTTAAGTGCAGTAGATAAGCGGGTTCATAGACTCTGCAGGAGAAATACGTCCTGGTTTCAAATGTCGGTGGAAGGCTGTGAGCCTGCCTAACACATGGGTCAGCCAAGAAGTCAAATTGAGCTGTCTATCCGCACTGAGCTCTTCCTCTAAAGAAATGAAGTTTCGTGTTTCAAATGCAAGGGAGGAAACTATGGCTGGACCACCAGACAGTACGAAGGTCTGAGTTATAATAATTCACAAATACACACTTTCTGTTATAATGATACACCAATGCCACACCTTTCTTCACTCTTGCGTGCCATTTTCTTATTAAGAAAACGAAAAGGTGTCTGTTTCAACTGCTGACACCTACCGGCTACGGCAGACGTTTCCTCTTGGGGATACAGAGGCAAATTACCGTCCTGAGCTTAAGGGAACGTGCTAGATCCTTCTCCAAGAGAGACACTAGGCAAACAGATGGCAACAACACAGAATAAAGGCTGCAGTGCAAGTAGTGGGAAGAGAGGGGCGCGGGCGGGCTGACGGCCCGAAGGAGGAAACTGTGTGTAGGGGAGCGAAACCTGCCACCCTGAAGTGTCTCTCTGGCATGTGGATTCTTTCCAGCGGAAAACAATCAAGGCCCCAAGGACTCAGGACCTTTGACCCTTCCACTAACTGCCTGAAGAACAGAGATAGAGGACCTGCTCCAGGAAGGGAGCTGTCCCGTAGATCACTACAGTATGAGTGAGGTGTGCAGACACGGAGGAGCCCAGCAGAGGCTGTGAAAATTCTTCGCTGGGTCCCGCTGCCTCTGCCTGGCCCAGCAAACACTTGTTTACCAAACACACATTTGCTTTTCCATCTTCCTGTCAACTGCCTTCCTCGCCTTTGAAGTCCCAAACCCCTACCCTGAACATCCTCTGTCTTCAGCTGAAGATGGTGTTTAAGGTGAGAGTTTAGGCCATTTGGACGAGTTACTCAGTTTTCCCAGATCTCACCCATGTACACATGTTATCAACTAACTGTTGCTTGATTTTCGCCTGTTAATCTGTCTCCTGTCAGTCAATTTAATCCTTAGACCGGACAGAAGAAGCTAGAAGGGTACAGGAAAATGTTTTCCTCCCCTGCCACGTACAAAAAGGCGTTTTCACGGCTGGGCCCTCAGGGGATAAGCTGTGAGCGGGTTCACAGGACTGGGCAGGTTCACAGCGGCCAGCAGGGCTTCACAGCACTGGGCTGCGCGTGATGAGCTCTGTCCTGAAGCTGACGGACAGGCCACCGTGGGCTCTGAACCCAGGTGTGCCGCTTGGTACCCAAAGCAGGCTCTCGGAGGCAGCGGGTCACTCCGTCGCCGGGTCTGGGCAGTCGTGGACTTCAGGCCAATTTTGTCTCTGCCACGTTCTGGTCTTTCTCTGCTCCTCTCCCCTGGCTGGACACCACTGCCTGGTGTTTGGACCAACAGGCTGCCCAAAGTCACGCACTTCGGAGCCCCCTGGCTTCCCCCTGCCCGCAGCAGTCCCTGAAAACGCCCTGGACTCATCCATTACCTCTCATCCCTGAATCAAAGAGAAAACAGCACCTCTGTGGAGCAAACAATCTCCCGGGGCATGGCAGTCCTTCGGCACCAGCTCAGCTTCCATCATAAGAACAACAACTATTTTGATCAGTGTCACTGCGAGATTTACACTGAAATAGCAGCTACTGTTTTTAAAGCGTAAATCACGACAGCTAGGCCACAGTGGGAGGCGTTACGGAATCCCCACATCCTGGGCAAGAACAGAAAGGCCCAGAGAGCTGACCCGAAGGGGGCCAGAGGGAGCTGGTCTCTGAGGTCTTTGGGTCCCTCCCTGACCCTCACTGGCCCCGGGGAGGGCTGTGGGCAGGGCACACGGCCTGGGAGCCGCTCCGGACGCTGTCCCCCATTTCCGCCCTTTACCCTCTCATCAGCGATACTTTCTGGGGCGGCTAGAAAGCTCTTTAAAAACAGAAATGCTCTCTCCTCACTTCCAGGGTATTATATTGCCTCTTGCTCTGGGCGATTTTACTCAGACGCTTTTGAACTTTGAAGCTGTTTATACATTTATTTATTTACGTACTGGCTTCTTTACATGTTATTAACTTATCGCTCATTTGAATACTCAGTGAGTATTTAACAAACAGCATTTATCGAGTCATTGTAACTCACCTATCTTTAGTGGGTTTTACTTGTTTGTTTAGTAAAAGTCAAAAGTGCTTTTATATTTTGAAGCCGCCATTACAAAACACTTTCACTCCTCCGGAGAATCGGGGTGAATGAAGCCAGAAGTTACAGGAAGCTCTGGGGGTAGTAGGGGAATCTCTCAAAAGCTTCTTCCCTCCCTGCTGATGGACCCTGGGTTATTTTTCCTACATGTTCGAAGGGTCAATGTCCTGTCTTTGGCTTTAAATGGCCTTAAATATCATACCAACTATTTAAAAGGAGGGAAAAAGTAATTTAAAATATTTTCAGCTGTGAAAGTTAACTACCAATACACAAACAGGGTCTACCTTTGCGGCAATGCCTCCATGTCACTATTTCCACTTCGTGTGATAAGCACTGTACACACTCCCATGTAAGACGCCGATAGCACCACTGGACTCCCATATGGAGGAGACGGTGCGGAGCTCCAGAGTGAAATTGACTGTTGACGCAGATAAAGCTTGAAAGGAGGAAAGGCGCATTTAATTAGGGGTTTGCTTGCGTCTGTTCTCTGGCATTTGGTTTTAGTTTTCTTTTACCATCTAACTCCAATGCTCTACGCCACCGAAGTCAAGTGTAGAGCTACCAAGGTCCCCAGCCTTCCCCGTCCTCCTGATTTCAAGAGGAGGACTTGGCCTGGGCACCCACCCGTGCTGCTGAGTGAACTACCTGATTGCCTCTACTCTTCCCTAATTTATGTCAGCTTTCTCTAGAGATCACTCACCCTTAGCACCTCGGGAAATTCCTTCCCCCTTCTGCACCGTTTTGACCAAAACTGACATCATTTCAGTATGGGCCGAGAGCAGGGCAGCTGTCCAGTTCGGTTTCAGACCTTCTGATTTTTTTTTTTATTGTGACCTTGCTAAGGCTTTCCTGCTGGGTGCCAGCCAACTGCAAGAAGGTCAGTTCTGTGGGTGACACCTATAAACGGCAGTGACCCTGTCCTAAAATGAAACACAGAAGACATAAAGCTTTCTCTACATGAGAAGAACACTTAGCAGGGGACAAGGACGGAGCCGAGTGGGAGGGCGGTGCAAAGCGTTGTTAGCATATCTAAGAGTTACCAAAAGTGTTTTTTTTTAAGAAATAGGAAAGGTGCTTCAGCCCTAAAGGCTAAATTCCATAAATTTCAAACTCCACTGGAGAAAGCACTCATTTCTTCAAATTTTCCTTCCCACAGAACAAGTCAGACCCCGCCTCAGGAACCGTCGCAGCTAATCCGAGCGTATTCCACTCGCTGAACAACTTTACTGCCCACTCTTGACCTCTATCAAATAGAGAAGGCTGTCGAAAGCTAGTATTTCTTTAGATCGCAAAGCTTACCATTCAGTTTACCCCCTCACACAAGAGGACGTGAAAGTGCTGTGTTCCACGCACGATTTCTTTTCTCCTCTGTTTTTGGGTTGACAGCTTAATTAATTAATTATTTTACCTCTGAAGCAAATTTAACATTCTTCCACAACAGGAAATTCCTAACCAAAGAAGGGCAGGTGGCAGGGGGAGGTCAGAGCCCCTGTGCATGCTGTTCAATTTTGCTATCATTTCTCCCTTCCTAACTTCTTTTTTAATCCTGGCCAAAAAAAGTGAAATAGTCCCAATCATTGCTCTTGATGTCACAGTGCTTTTGGATTCACTGCAAAGAGCAGATTACCGGCAGTAATGAGAGTGCAAAAAGAGTCTGACCTTCCTGGCATCAATGGGACAGACAACACGGCAACAGACCAAACCGCACGCAACATGGCAAAAGGGAGGCGAAATAAGGGATTCAGCCATACTTGGTATTTTTAGCTTTCTCGCACGCGACAGTCAGCAGTTTCACAAAATAATTCACGATGTCCACCTCCATCCCTGGGTGAACATATCAGCACTTTTCCAAAAGTGGACATACAGATTAAGCCTTCTGCCCAAACAATTAGTCAAATCATCAACAGCGAAGTAAACCACGAAAAAGTTAAAGAATTCATTCCTTTCCCCAGCATCCTCTCCAGTCAACCTTAAAATACTGCTTGTAAGGCATAATACCCACTTCAATCACGTCAGCTGTTGACCATTAACTGCTTCAGAAAAAGACAATATTTTATCCATCCTCTTTGGAGTTCGAGTGTGAATGGAGAAGCAAAAGAGAGTGAAACTGAGTGAAACATGAAAAGCTTGATTTGTTAGGACCCCTGCTGTCTGAAAAGAGATCAAAGCTCAGAGGGAGGCTGTGAAACAGCCGAAAGCCCAGCACCGAAACATGGCCTGTGGCAGCTGCTCTGGGCACGGGCTCGCAGCCCAGGTGTGCCTCCGACTCCACTCTGCCAGCTGAATCCTGGGAGCCGGCTACCTCTCTGCGCCTTCATTATTTCCGCGGCAGTCACGGAGGAGATGCCGACTCCATCCATCACAATGCACAAATTCGCAGCGCGCGGATTCAGCCCCGGCCTAATTAAAGCTTTTCCTTTCATTTGTGGAGATAATTAGACTTTCATCTCACCAGGAAGCTTCAGAAAGATCTATTTCTTTCTTCAGTAAAAGCTACATCAAACAAAAGCAGATTTTAATCGCCTTTTCTTTGGGGCATGAGTCAATAATGAAAGATGTCAGGGGTAACAAAAACTTGTGTGCAGAAAAAAAGAGGCGAAAAAAACGCGTAAGCAATGTTCTTTAATTAACATCATGTTTGCAAACACCATTAATTTCTCTCATTAAAATGATTTTTATCTGCAACTGATTGTTGATAAAACAATCGATTTGCGCATCTCATCTGTTTCACGGCTATGCAAGAACCCCATCTGCTGTGCTGTAAAGCAGTAATCACGCAGCCTGTAAAGCAACATGTGTGAACAATAAAAGATGCATGCGTGTGTGTCAGGGATCTGTGAGGTTGACTGCAGGGCAAGGACCACCGTTCCCAGGACGTGTATAAAAAATGACTTGGTGTCAGGCTAAAGGACGAAACGTCAGGAAGATCGGAAGTGCATAAATAAAAACACAAATTAATACGTGCAGGCAGAAAAGACTCCATCTGTGTTTAGGAATCATTTTGTAAACAGATTCTGAAAAGGAAGGCAGGGAATTCAGATGCATTTAATAGTGTGCCGTTGCCTTGCGTGATGTCATTGTAGATGACACACGTGCAGCTCCTTCACTCCTGAAGACTGAGTTCTGCAAAAGGAAAATTCTCGTCCCGACCACTTTTTGAGAAGTGTTGACTTCAGCTTTTTCTCTCCCCAAACTTTAGACGTGTGAAAAGAAATACTTCTGTGGGATGTAGATGAATCAGTGTGTGGAATCAGGGTTGGAGGAGTGGAGAGCGAGTGTACTCTGGAAAAGTGTGAGGCTGCACCAGAAGCCACCGGATCAGGAATGGGTACCAGAATTCCTTTGTACACAGAGATGAAGGATGTGCACAGATTCACCTAGAAGAACAGCCTTTTAGGAGGGAACTAAAAGGCTGTTCTGGTGATCTGGTCCGAGCTCTCAGCCCCTCTACACCGATCCCATCACATAGTTCCTGTTGCTACTTCAGAAATTCCTGTAACAGTGACCAGGACTATGGAATGTGGGCGCACACTATTACAAATTACTATTTGTAATTGTCCTAAGAATTAGAAACTTCATTCCTTTACTGGGTTAAAGACTGCCTCTCTCTACATTCTAATCTTTGGTGATAATTCTGTCTTTCTAAGAGCCTTTCCTCCTGACTGGTGCTTCCATCCCTGAAAACCTATTTATTTATGTTGCCTTAACCCCTTGATTTCTCCATGCTAAACTCCTACTTCCCACAGGCATCCTTCAGATAATACTTTTTTCCCAGTTTTTTCAAGATCCCAGTCTATTCCTTTGATATATCCCAGGGTGTCGATTTCCCAACTGAGATGCAGAAATTGAGAAAGAAATGAGCATCGTACTTCACATGTGGGCAGAGCAGTGCTTCCCCATGCAAGTCATCAAGTAAAGATGCCAATGATTTAAAATGGGCTTTTCTAGGAAATAAGAATGGTTTTGTGATAAATCAAAACAGTGTTTTGCACCCAGAAGTCCCTAAATGTTTACGGCATGTTCAGAGCTCAGAGTTCTCAGGAGAAATATTACCCTCCATTGATCCTGCCAGTAATCTAAAACTCTTGCTGTTAGGTCATTATTTACATAACAAGTTTGCCTTTAAGACACTAAAGTTTCTGCTGATGATAAAATCTTGTCTTCCTGTTATCAACCCAAGTCATTAAAAAGTAAAAATCTTTATCACCTCATCAAGAATTCTGTTCTCAAGATTGGAAATAATTGTTTGACCTATTAAATAAGTGCTTGACAACCAATAAAAGAATGTGATTTTAGTATCTTATAAATCCAGACAGAGAAATGAGCTTCTTCTTTTGCTAGGTTTAGGACATAAGAGTGTAATTTTGCCTGATAATATCTGATTTTTTTTTTCAGCAAAATATAGAAGTGTACTAAAATCAACTTGGGAAAGTTGGTAGAGTCTCCTAAGTAAATGCCTGTCTTTGCAAAATCCTTTGTCATTTTGGATTATTAAACTTAGGAAGTTCAAGCCTCTGGGTCCCTCAATTTTCTGACTAAAAGAAAAACAGACGCCTTTCTCATATAACCTATCCTATTAGAAGTCACAGAAGGCTCACTAGAAATAAATACAAAGGTCATTATTATTATTATTCATGACCAGATCATGATGATGTGGCATATCTCTGCAACATTTTCTTTAAGTTTTTTCAAGGTTTAACAGTGAAAAATAAGAAACAGCTTTTTTGAAAGAAGAGGAAGAAAGAAAGAAAAGAGAGGAAGGAAGGAAGGAAAAATGGGTATCAACAGTTCGAATAAAAATTAAACTCAATCCTTTGGAGCACTGTAGGAGCTCCAAATGGTACTATTTATTTGCTGTTGGGTGCCGAAGTTAACGACTAAAAGAAAAGTTCTCTTCAATTATCTATTCAGGACGCACTGCCACACCTGCTGCCTGCTAATGCTACCAGCATTTTAACACGTTCTTCCTGTTCGAAGAGCAAACAGTGCCGTTTCCAATGAGAGCGCTGTCCATCAGCGCACAGACGAGAAGCGCTGGAAAGCGGGGCCCGTGCTCCCCAGAGGCTGGGCCCCTCGCCGCACACCTGATAGCGAGCGGAGCAAATTGGTGTCTCGAGGTCATTTCAGAAAAGCAGATTACGTGCGTGGCAACACAAGGCACCGCTGCTATGCCATCTGCCTGGCCCACACCTGGCACGTTTAACCCCAAACGCTTTCTCCAGTGTCGAATCAGTGTGTTATCTCGAGCCAGTGTTTCAGGTTCTGTCAGACAAAGATCAATTACACATCATCGCTTGGGCTGGCAAGGCTAAATAAACAAATTTATGGTGTTATTAGGGATTAACAGGATTTTGCAAACTGTACAACTGTTTGTGACTTCTAGACTTGGGGGATTATCTTGATGTCTTAACTCTAGAAGATGGTGGTCCAAATTACGCACGGCGCCATAAGGTGTCCCCGACTGAAGAGCGGGTTAAGCTCCTAACATGTTAAATGGGTTGTTTGGAATGTAGAGTGTATAAAAGGTGGCTCGGTTCCTAGTGTGGCCCCCCCGGAAGCCAATTTAGCCCATTGGATTGTAGCTGAACTACACAACTACTAGAATTATCCTGAATTCTGGGTCTTGAGAATGGGAGGGGGGTCACACAGTAGGAGTGGAGGAAGAGGTGGAAGATACGGAAGAAGTGGAGGAGAGGAAAGGAGAAAGCTGAAGAGGGTGGGAGGAAGTGCAGGAGAGGGAAGAAAGGGGGACAAGCCTGAGTGTGGCTGCATGGCAGGCCTCCTGCCATCCACAGCCGGGAGCTGACAGCGGCCGGTGCAGATCATCTGAAACTTGGGTGTTTCCAAGTCAAGGGGTTGCTTTTATCCAGAATGGCTGCCTGGGGACTTCCCTGGTCGTCCAGTGGTTAAGAATCTGTCTTGCAAGGCAGGGGACACCGGTTTGATCCCTGGTTGGGGAACTAAGATCCCACATGCCACGGGGCAACTGAGCCCACGTGCCACAACTAGAGAGCCCACGTGCCAAAACTACAGAACTCACGTGCCACAACTAGAGAGCTCACGTGCCACAACTACAGAGCCTGTGTGCTCTGGAGCCTGTGCGCCAAAACTAGAGAGAAGCCCGCGCCCCGCCACGAAAGATCCCACATGCTGCAGCTAAGACCCGACACAGCCAAAAAAAAAAAAAAAAAAAAAGAATGGCTGCCTGGGTTTCACGGCACTTGGCAGTGAAGGCCACAAGGACAAAGGGTGAAAACGCCTAGTTAACAAGTTCCGACTTTGCTTAAGTGCAACTCAAGTGTGAATCAGGTAACCCAAAGCATGACGGAGGCGCAGTGCCTGTCTTGTCACTAAAACCATGGCTTAAACCGCAGGAAAAGCGGGAAAGCTGCTGGCTCTCAGGGAAGAAGAGGATAAACAGTGCACTCCACGGCTTGAGAACATTTTCAGCCAAGGAAGGGCTGGTTTCTAAGGAGCCCGACAGCTTCCTTCCAGGCAGGGGCTGTGAAGCAAATGCAGCTGCTACCCTCAGAAAGGAAGGGGCGGAAAGGATTCGCATGCTGAAATCTCAGCTGAGAACTCCTGGTAGGGGAGAAGCTTCTGTCCCCACCGGGACAGACATCATTCGAGTGGAGAAAGTTTTCTGGATGAAACAAGATAAGAGGGGAACCTCAACATCAGATGCCCTTTGTCCTCTGCTGGAGGAACCCCACTCTCCCTTTGGTCCAGAAGAATTTCTTGAAAAAGGAAAACACCTTGATAATCTGCCTCACATGAAATCAACTTTAAAGATAGCACCCGATCCCTTTCATCTTGGCAGATAATTCTTTCTGAGGGTAATCTGAGTCACTTCCTTTTGCAGTCTACAGATAAAAATGGAGAAAACAAAAAGAAATTTTATACCTATCAAATATATTTTACTATACAGATGATCACGTTTTATCTTGGTGGCAGAGTTTCCAAAGTGCCCTCACACCTTAAAGAAGTACCTGAAGGTCAGAGAAGGGAGGCTCCAAGTGCTCACAGCCTGCAAGTGGCCCAGACCCGAAGGTGGCCTTGATCTCATCCCCCACATGCGATGTACGTTCGCTACTAATTATAGCCGATGCCAAGAAAACACTCTTCGTGCTACTTTGTGGTCAGTGGCACTAGTGCCCTGTTTCCTCACGACATCCCCTCCATCAGGGCGGCACACCTGTGAGATGCTTCCCTGACTCCACCTGGAGGAGTCTCTGAATGAGCTGAGCCTTCTCGGGCGTGAATTCCAACCCATCCTCAAGCTCGAGCCAGACTTACAGCAATCAGTGAAACCCGGTCTCTGCCACCAAAGAGGTGAAAACCAAGCTGTGCTCATCCCGGCCGACGGTCCACAAACCGAGGATACAGCTGTGGAGAATTCTCACAACCTCTGGTCCGATGTTCCCAGAGGCCTTGGGGAACCTAAACATCTACTCCCTTGAATGCCTAACCCTCTTGACTTTCTTCTTTTACTCCAGACCTCACCCATCAGGAAAGGAGCCCGGCTTGACTGTGGCCCATACAGCTTTCTGTCCTGCCACCTGTCCCTGGGGGCTAGATGGCTAAATTAGGTTTTTAAAATTATTATACTTTACCGTTTAGACCACTTTAGGACCGTATCTGAACTGAGCAGAAAGCATGGAAGGTTCTTGTATACTCTTTTCCACACAGAGCCTCTCCCCCCATCAACATCCTGCACCACCGCAGTCTGTTACAATCGATGAACCAACATTGACGTATTGTTGTCAACCAGAGTCTGTAGGGTTCACTCCATGTTATACATTCAATGGGTTTTGACGAATGTATCATGACACGCATCCACCATTCTAGTATCATGCACAGTAGTTTTACTCCCTAAAAATCCCCTGTGCTCCACCTGCTAAATGAGGTTTTGCATCAAACTGAGTCCCCCAGAGTATCAGTGCTGTCACCCCCAGACTCTGAGCCTCAGTCATGCCCTGACATCCTGCCTGACAGGTCCCACTGTCTTGGACTCCACTAGGTGTCGTGAGCATGAAACAGGGGCAGGCCTGTTACTCTACATGGTTGAAATTACTTGGGACTAGTCCTGCGGCTGGACCTGCAGCTCATCCTGGTTTCCTTCTCTTCCTACTTATGTCCCACGTATAACCCCTGCAGCTGAGTACGGCATCCATGTCTTCAGACCCCCTAGCACTGACCTGCCATAACTGAGCTCATCATCACAGACTCAATTTATTTTAATGTTGAGTTGACTGGATTGTCTGATCAGTTCATTAAACTGCTGTTTTTCCCTTTGGATTCACAATTTTTAGGGAAACAGCTTGTGGTGCTTACGGTCATGAGCGGTCCCATGCACAGACAGGATAATTAATTCCCGTACTACCATTGAGAGAAAGTTTTAGGGCTTGGAGCCGGAGCAAGAAAATTGACTTTCAAAGGGTTGGGACATCTCTCCTACACCTTTGCTGCCTCTGTGTCCCAGAGCCATCGCGAATGGAGGTCTGAAACAGCGGCCTTCTCCTCCCACATGCCACCACCAGCAAGGCCCTCACATAGTGCCAAATCTCTAAGTCACCACTTGCCGCCAAGTCCCTAAGTCACTCTCTGCTGTTCTCATTTTCTGTCTTTGATTGGCCCAGAGAGGGCAGCTGGTGATTCTATGAGGTGGGCCAGGAGCCAGGGTGGGCAGGTAGGCAGGTCAGTAGCTGTGAAGCCCCCCAGGGAAGAAATGCCAACAAGAGACGAGGGGACACTGAAAGGTGGGGTAGGGATCCCCGTGTCTGGACTGTCAGCCAGCCCTGCATGTTTAAGTTGGTCCGTGAAAATAAATCTCCCAATGACTAAGGAAGGGTCAGGCCCTGCCAGGGTTGTACGAGCATAAAATAGAAGCCAGCAGTCTCTGGAAGATGCCCAAAGCAAGTCAGTTCTAACCTTTTCTGAGAGAATAAAAAACCCCAACAAGAACCCTGCACTTCTGAGTAGAGCAGCTGTCCACTGTTATACATAAAGGTAAATACACATGGGGACAAACTGAGGGTACATACACGTGGATACGACCTCTGTGAGTGCACATTTGATTATGCTAAGTAAACCAGCAAGGATGACTACCTTACATTTCCTTTGTACATACATTTCTCAGTAATATATAATAAGCATTCGATTTACAAAACAGAAGCAACTAAAATTTATGGGGTGTAAACAGCTCAAGTGTATGAACATTTGATTGACGATACAGGGAGGCCAACCTGTCCGCATCTGCAGTCTTTTCAACCATGGCCACCAACCACTTGGGAGTCTGGAAGTGTGGCTTGGGAGTGTGTGTGTGTTTTTAAGACCTATCTGCCTCAGAATCTGCATAATTTTCTCCTATAAGGAGCGGATTTTCTTTCTTTAAAAGTTTCAGTGAAACATGATCTCTTAAAAGAAACATAACTCAAAATCACTAACCCCAAATATGGAAAGAGTTTGGAAAGATGTGTTTAGATGAGTCTGATGTTTTTATACCTCATCACTTCTAGGAATTCTCTTTTTTCCCTCTCTCCTGAAAAAGCTCCCATCTGATAAATGACTTATTCTATATCCCAAGGGAAAACAACTGAGGCCCTTAAAGGCTCCAACCAAGCCACTGCTTTTTTTTTTTTTTTTTTTTAATGTTCTGAATGGTACAGTCATTAAACCAAGTTCTGGGCAAGTCCCTCTACTTCACCAAGACTTCTTTTCATTTTCTCAGATATTCCTTGGAGGACTGTTATATTTGAATGATATACTCACGGATGCCTGTTCGTAGCTAGTAGAGGTCACAGGTAGATTTTCAAACCTTACCTTCTAGTTCTCTGTCTCTCCCATTCTAGTAATAAGATGTTTATAGTCACTAATCATCTTCCACCTGTGCCCCTTCATGTCCCCCAGCTACATCCTCTCACTACACCACATTTTCCTTGCCAGTGATAAGAACAGGTATATGGAATTATCAAGAAATAGGTAAGAACCTCTGTTACATCCCTCTCTTAGGGGTTAGACTCTATTGCTGAACATTATCATGAAATCGAAATAGGTTCTACATGTGTACCCTAATAAAGCGCTCAGAATTATTCTGTTTATTATATTGCTAAACTTAAATGGAAGTCAGAATTATGAGAGAAGTCCCAAGAGATTCATGATAATGTTGTCCATTCGCTTATGACTGTCAGTTACAGAGAGAACATCTACTTCTGACCACTGGGATGGCTAGCCTTCTCTATCACCTCTAGCAGAATGAGAGAATCTTGGAGTTGGAAGTGGTCTTCTAGTTCGGTGTTTTTCAAATTTTGGAACACGGTCCATTATTGAGATGTGAAGTCAATCTAGCAATTGTATTAAATTGTATTTAATCTAGCAGTTGTATTAAAGAAATGAAAGTGGTCCAGCCAGACTAGATAGAATATATGAGTGGACTGTGTATAAGAAGAGTATTATTTTGAGAACATTTTTTTAAAGTGATATATACTTATGTGCATGAATACTCATAATGTAAAATGTCTTTCTTACTGTGGTTCACAGTTTAAAGAAAAACAAAAAACTGAAAGTCACTGCCTAGACCACCCCTCTAGGTGATGCCTTTTTACTGCACTATGTAATGGTCCTCTGCTTCCCTCCCCCGATAGGGCGCTGTTTAAGTATCGACTTGAACCTCACCAGCGGCGATGAACTTATCTACTCACGTAATAGGCAATTTTACTTTCAGCTCGAATTGTTACAGGTCTTTCTTGTAGTGAGCCAAAAATCTGTACCTGTATCCTATTAGGTGAGGTTTTCATCTTCAGAGCACCACAGACTCATTTTTTACCCCTTCCACATGACTGTCCTTCCGGTATTTGATGATGGCTATCATTTTCCCACTGATTTTTATCAGTTCTATTTTCTTCAGCAACTTCTCCTGCGGCACCTTCTATAATCCTCTTGAGCATATCATACCTCTTGTCTTGAAGCAACAAGTATGTCAGTGCCTTTGTGAGACAGGATGCTTAGAATTGAGTACAGTTCTCCATGTTTGACTTAACAAACCAGAGCACTGAGGGAATATCATCTTCTTGATTTTGATACCATACTTCTTTTAATCTGGCCCAAAAGAATATTAATATTTTTAGCCATATCATACAGTTGACTATACCAAATTTATAGTCAACTAAAATGTAATTTTCATAGCTATTTCTGCTAAGTCTCACTGACTACTCCCTGAAATTTACTTAAATATTGTTTTGAGGGGAGAAGGGGTGTAGGTTGAGGATTACATCTATTCTTGTTAAAATGTATACCTATTGTTTAAGCTTGTGCAGATCTTTTTTTTTTTTTTTTTTTTTTGCGGTACGCAGGCCTCTCACTGTTGTGGCCTCTCCTGTTGCGGAGCACAGGCTCCGGACGCGCAGGCTCAGCGGCCACGGCTCACGGGCCCAGCCGCTCCGCGGCACGTGGGATCTTCCCGGACCGGGGCACGAACCCGTGTCCCCTGCATCGGCAGGCGGACTCTCAACCACTGCGCCACCAGGGAAGCCCGATTGGACTTATTTTTGGTTAGCAACAAGAAATATGAAAGAGTAATGAGTAGAAAGCAAAAAACAGGGAGGGAGCTTGCAGATTTACTAAGTGTGACCATTAAAATCTGCAAGCAAATACGTCTGCTATTTACTGAAGCATAAAAGACATTAGGTACTGATGCTTCAAGGCAAAATAACAAGATAATACTCCAGTTTCCTGGTTTCTATCTCATAGGATTTGAAGACCCTGCCTTCATTTTTCTCTTCTTTGATATCTGAAGGTCTGGACCTCATGATGACTTTAAGAATTAAAATAAGATTTATCCATTATTTAGTGCTGTAGCAGCAACAACCTTTAATTTCAACCCTTTCCTCTTCATCCATCCCAATACCTACGCACCTGCAAGTCCAACCAGTCATCACAAGAATGAAAAATGCAAAGCTGGGTTTTGACCTATGGTCAATTAATCTTCGACAAAGGAGGCAAGAACGTACAATGAGGAAAAGACAGTCTCCTCAGCCAGTGGTGCTGGGAAAGTTGGACAGCCACTTATAAATCAGTGAAGTTAGAACATACCCTCTCACCATACCCAAAAGTAAACACAAAATGGCTAAAAGACTTAAACATAAGACATGACACCATAAAACTGTTAGAAGAGAGCATAGGCAAAACATTCTCTGATATAAATTGTACCAATGTTTTCTTAGGTCAGTCTCCCAAGGCCATAGAAATAAAAACAAAAATTAACAAATGAGACCTAATGAAACTTACAAGCTTTTGCACAGTAAAGGAAACCATAAACAAAACAAAAAGACAACCTAGAGACTGGGAGAAAATATTTGCCAGTGATGCAACCAACAAGGCTTAATTTCCAAAATATACAAACAGCTCATACAACTTAACAACAGCAAAAACAAACAACCCAATCAAATAATGGGCAGAAGACCTAAAGAGACATTTCTCCAAAGAAGAAACACAGACGGCCAATAGGCACATGAAAAGATACTCAACATTGCTAATTATTAGAGAAATGCAAATCAAAACTACAATGAGGTACCACTTCACGTCAATGAGAATGGCCAGCATTAAAAAATCTACAAATAAGAAATGCTGGAGAGGGAGTGGAGAAAAGGGAACCCTCCTGCACTGTCAGTGGGAACGTAAGTTGGTGCCGCCACTGTGGAAAACAGTATGGAGGTTCCTCAGAAAACTAAAAATAGAATTACCATATGATCCAGCAATCCCACTCCTGGGCACATATCCAGACAAAATTATAACTCAAAAAGATACATTCACCCCTATGTTCATAGCAGCACTATTCACAATAGCCAACACACGGAAACAACCTAAATGCCCATCAACAGATGAACAAAGAAGACATGGTACATATATACAATGGAATACTACTCAGCCATAAAAAAGAATGAAATAATGACATTTGTAGCAACATGGATGCAACTAGAGATTATCATACTAAGTGAAGTAAGACAGAAAAAGAAAGACAAATACCATATGATATCACTTATATGTGGAATCTAAAATATGACACAAATGAACCTATCTATGAAACAGAAACAGAACCACAGACATAGAGAACAGACTAGTGGTTGCCAAGGGGGAGGGGAGTAGGAGAAGCTAGGAGCAGGAGTTTGGGATTAGCAGATGCAAACTGGTGTATATAGAATGGATAAACAACAAGGTCCTAGTGCATATACTGCATAGCACAGGGAACTGTGTTCAATATCCTGTAGTAAACTGTAATGGAAAAGAATGTGTGTGTGTGTGTGTGTGTGTGTGTGTGTGTGTATATATATATATATATACATACATATCTGTATAACTGAGTCACTTTGCTGTGCAGCAGTAATTAACACAACATTGTAAATCAACTATACTTCAACAACAAGAAAGCTGGGTTAGGAATGGGAGGGAAAAGGGATATTCTGCACCTCTATACACTAGTGGTCATATGTTACAAAGCTCACAAAAAAAATATATGACAGGTAGTTTCATTATAATTTTGCTGATGAGGGAGCCACTGTCAAGGATAAAATTATTCCAAGATCACGTATGTGCCGGAATGACTGTATCTACGTGTGTGCCTCTGTATGTGTTTGTTAAGTGAAGATTCCCTGTGTATATATGTGCATATGTATAATGAGCAGCTGATTTTCAAGTGAAGAAAAATACAAACTCCTAGAAAAAGTTCAGAGCAATTTAAATTCTTCATTTTAAATATTAGTCATGGAAAACATATGTCTAAAGGCTGTGACATTTCAGTGAATGTGTGAGAGGCCTAATATAAATGCCATTTATAACTGGAATCTAAAATATTAAATTACTCTTCAATGAAACATATGAGTAATAGTAATTTCTCCACATAGAGGGGGTAGACATTATTACTGCCCATGAGATTGCTAGACCAACCTTTGATTATCAAGATACAATTAATATACAAGGGTAACATATGTGTGTCATGTATCCTCAGGGCTCATAAGTATAAAAACAGTAACACACTGTGAAAGTAATGGTAACACTTAGAGGTCCCATTATTATTAATTCACTTGACGTTCACTGCGGTCACACTGGTCTTAACGAATTCATTCGGCACGTGCCTACTATCTGTACTTTCAAACACACACACTCCACTGTAAACCAGTCTAATGAATTCAGAAAAACTATGCCTTTATGTATTAAAAAAAAAAAGGAGGCCTTGAAATCATACACTGAAAAGTTACAGATTGATATTTTATTTTTATGGCAAGAATTACTGTAGGTAAAGAGCAAATAACTTTGTTTCATCATAAAAACATATTTTACTCAATCTTTAATGGCATTTGGCTTCTGAAGACGCACACTTAAATAGATACGTGTATAACAGAGCTTTCAGGGAAAAAACATTAATACGTGGATGAATAGTGAGGAATTTTAATCGTAAGTAGAAAAGCACAGTCAACACTGAAGGGAAGGATAAATACTGAATAGCTTTCAAATAGTGCACCGTGAAGGACTGAGTGTTGTCTACAAAACACAGATACGGCGTCTGCCAACACCAGGCTCTTCTTCTGTCCCCCAGGTGTACAGTCTTCTACTCTGTTATTTTTTTCCCTTGGACCTGCTCAGATTTCTTTGAGGCTCGGTGTTCATTTCTGTGATAGCTCTAAGTGATCACAAAATACATTCAATTCCTGCTTGCTAGTGACTAGGACGTAGTATCTACTGTTGGTCATTTTCTGGTCATTCGCCCTGGCAGCTGGCTGATACTTCACTGGTAGGCCCTGAATTTATTTGGGGGGATATCTTGTCTCCAAAAGTAAACAGCAAGCACCTCAAGTAAACCAGATGAGCAATGCTTCACGGGTGTTTTCTTTATCTGTCTTGTCCTACCCTTCCAAAGTGCTTGGTGCACTGCTGGACATTCCTAGCTTCATGCTAGCTCCAAATTTCTTGTGTGATAACCACTTGGATTTAACTTGAAAAAATCTCTCAACCACCCCCTATTTTCCTGTGAGAATTTCTGTCTTGGTTGCCGATCTCGTTTCTTTAACAGATTACGCTCCTTCCGCATTTTCCACACACACACAAACACGCAAACTCTACTGCACCTCCTCAAACCTCCTTAAATCTAGAGAGCTTCACTTTTTGTTCTACATCAGCTTTACACACAAAGCCTCGTCATCGTACAACAGTGCTGAGATCTCAGAATCTTTTAAAATCAATCCATCTATCTCTGCAGTATATGCTAAATGTCTGCAAAGGGCCTGCCATAAAGTAACTTTGGTCTAGTGTGCAAATAAGCAATGGCTTCAACTAGCGATCCTCTGTCATGATGGAGTAAAACAGGGATGGGTGCTTTGGGATATCTCACTGGAGCAGGGCAAAGGGGAGTGCGAGGACGTTTCCTAGAGAAATATCACTTTTCAAGACATTTTTTTCTCTGAGATCCTGAAGGCCTCCAGAACATTGTAGGCATTGTCACTGATGTCAGAGTGGCTGTACTCTCAAGTCTGTGATGAATTTCTTTTACTCCCTTAGTTTGCAGCCTAGATGTAACTTATTCCTGGAACTCTTCAATTTGTCCTCGCAAAGCCATGTTTAGAGAACACGGTTCCTCTACCTTGTAGCTCTTATTCTCTAAAGACTTGTTTGTCTTGATAGTTAACTAAACCGTGAACTCAGGGAAGAAACAAGCTATACCCATGCTGATTTTCCTTGGGTTCCTAATATTGAGCTCAGTGCCTGAAACTTAACAGATCCTCAATAAGTCACTTTCAGTGGATGAATGACATAGTGATGGCATTTGAGTTGAACATCCAAGAGAAAACAGAAGAAAATTGGTTAGAACAAGAGGGTATTTGAGGCTGAGGTAGAGACAGGGGATGGGAGTTGGGGAATAATCTGAAAAGATGGCCCTTGAATGACATGTGGGAGTTTCTGACCGTTTCCTCTAAGATCAGGAACAAGACAAGGACGTCCACTCTCACCACTATTGTTCAACCTAGTTTTGGAAGTCCTAGCCACGGCAGTCAGAGAAGAAAAAGAAATAACAGGAATCTAAACTGGAAAAGAAGAAGTAAAACTATCATTGTTTGCAGATGACATGATACTATACACAGAAAATCCTAAAGATGCTACTAGAAAACTACTAGAGCTCATCAATGAATTTGGTAAAGTTGCAAGAAGTTTCAACGATATCTTGAAGATTAAAGGGAACCCTTAGAACATGTTAATTGGGGAAATGACATAAGCACATGGTATTTTTAAAAGATGCCTCTAGGACTTCCCTGGTGGCGCAGCGGTTGAGAGTCCGCCTGCCGATGCAGGGGGCGCAGGTTCGTGCCCCGGTCCAGGAGGATCCCACGTGCGGCAGAGCAGCTGGGCCCGCGCGTCCGGAGCCTGTGCTCCGCAACAGGAGAGGCCACAACAGTAAGAGGCCTGCGTACAGCAAAAAAAAAAAAAAAAAAAAAAAAAAAAAAATCTAAGCATGGGCATGGAAGGTAGATTGGAAGGAAATGAGTGGCTCTCTGGTGACAAATCAAAGTCTATTTTACCCGTTCAGGTGAGAAATTATGAAGCCCTCAATGGAGAGGCGAGCCAAAAAAAAAAAAGACGAGACAGATAAAGGGATTTTGGCAGAGGGAAACTCCTCAGTGTCTGATTAGATGCTGACGAGAAGGAAAACAGAGGAAAATACACTTATGTCCAAGACCACGAATAGAACATGATTGCAAGGACCATGAGAAAAGAGGAAGCAGACTGTGGCAGGTTTGGATTTTCAGTTGTTGAACTTCTAGGTGGTGATTATGGCAGTTAAGCAGAAAAGGGCCGTGGACAGCTGAGAAGGAATATATCACAGTCATTAACAGCAAAGATTCTGGAACCAGACTGTTGGGTTCAAATCTTCATCCCACCACCGACGATGTGTGTAAGCTTGGGCGAGTTACTTAACTGCTCTGGGTCTCAGCTTTCTCATTTATAAAATGGGAAAAATAATAGTGTCCACCTTACAGGGCTGCTATGAGGATTAAATGCTTTCGCTTGTATAAAGTAAAAGCCCTTGAATACTGCCCGGCACAAAGTAAGCTTTATATAAATATCCGACGTTGTTGTTATTGTTGTTCCATGGAGGTACTGAGCTCTGTAGAAAAATCTGGAATGAATATATAAATTTTGGAGTATTGACACATAGGTGAATGTCAAAGTTTAGGGATGAAATAGATCAAAATATACAAAAAATAACCTTTCTCTGTAACTTTAAACCACCCTTCTCTCCAGGGACTGCAAAGCTTCACGTGTCAAGAAACTAGTAACACCATCTTCTCTTGGTTCCCTTACTCTCCTGGCATGCTTGCATTTGCAGATCTCATCCAGGATGTTTTGATGTGTGAGTTCTGACTTAGAATTTTTACACATTTAGACCAAAATCTCCCTGGTGCCTATTCTTCATTAAGCCTCATCTTCACTGCTCTGAGTTCGAGCATTCAAGTGCACAACGCACTAAACACATTCTTACCTTTGCTTATATTTGAATTTTTGGGGGCGGGGGGAACTTAGAAGTAACCAAACAGATGTATATAAGCCATTTCTTTCTGGTTACTGTAGCCAATATACTTAATGTCTCTCCCTCCCTCTCTCTTACACACACACACACACACACACACACAGAGTTTAAAAGAAGTAAAGGTGTTATCTCCATAACTGACTAGAGAAAGCAGCATTAAATAGATATGTGAAGTGTATAGTTTCACGAACATGTACAGTTTTAAGAGAACTAAAGATTGTCTAATCTAGCTCTTACATTACAGATGTGAATTGTGGAGCCAGAAGGATTACGTGACGTGCCTATGATCACACGAGAATTCGTCTGCATGCTGCATTTTACAATACAATTTAGCTGGAATACAAAATCTGTAGTACAGAGAGAGACTCTATGCCCAATTGTGTATCTAAAAATATTCACTATGAAATCATAATTTTTATCACAGCTAAAGATGTTCACAATATTTTACTGAAAGCACTTTTATGCTAATACAAGACACACTTGCCAGAACTACATTCCACCAGACTTATTATCTGTACTTATAAAAGCGTTATCAATAAGACAACTGTTATGTTTGTTCCTATACTGTCAGTACACCTACATTTACTATTTCATTTCATTCTTACGGTGTCTCTGTTATTCAAAAAGGGACAAACTGAATTTCTATAAAATGTTCTTTTGGGACCTGCTAAAACACATGGTATTTTGTGAAAAAGAAAAGCAGTATTTAGATTTTTATCAAAGTTGTGTACAAGCTTAATTTTATTACATCTTTAAAAACTTCTCAAATTAAAGAGGTCTTTTTCAAGAACTGTGGGATAGACTTTCTCATACACACACACATGCCTGTATGTCAGGATTCAAGCACTAAAAAAATATTATTAATGACTGTCCAGACAGTATAGAAGCAACTCTATGTTTGTGTAACAGTAAGTAGGAAATAATAAAACAACCAGGAAGTTTCTCTAGCACCACGAAGAAGAAAGACTAACCATCACCTAGGTTTGTTCAGCCATATATACTTTTGCTTCCAAAATGACATTCACTACATAGATTAGGAGAAGTGATGAAAGAAACATTAACATATGATCTTCAATTTTTAAAACTTCATACAGTATGTTAAGGAAGTGGTATTCACTTTTTCTTTGTTAAGACCAAAGTGTCAGAATATTTTAAATGAATTGATTTACATAAGTAGATAAATTATTAATGTAGAAAACTACAAATTAATGTCCACTTTTCTGGCTTAAAAGCAAAGTCATACCTAAAATAATATATTTTAATAGCACTCATCTGTGCAGACTTCCAACAATGACTTTCAAGAGAATCATTACTTAGTACCATTCAACAGCCTTCAAAAATGATTAACTGGCAGTACTATCTCTGCATCTATTTTTTTTTTAAAGAAGTCCTAAAATATATATCTCACATAATGGGAAATTCTACCTGTTCCTTACTTTGTCAAGGAATAATTTTAAAATGCGTATTTTTATATAATATAGTTCAGGAATGTAAGAACCCATCTTTCATTATCTTTTCCTAGGGTTTTTAAAATTTTTATTTTTTTCTGAGAATTGGGATAAGAGAAGCAGACAGAATATGTGCAAATACATATGAGAAAGTATATATAGAATCAATTTCTATTTTATTTGGAATAATCCACAGATGTATCAATATTTACTTTAGAGTGACTCTATTTATACTTCATAATGTGAACATGAATTCTCTCTTCATTTTAAAATAGTGAATTCAACTTTTATTTCTATTTTATAAAAAAGAAGCCTAAAATCAATAACCAAGTAAAATTGTAAGCTTGAATCTTAATATAACCTTTCCTGTTCAACAGGGCATTTACCGTTCCATGCCATCTTGATGAAGTGAATAGGTGTCAGATTTACCAGAATACTCAAAAATCCAATTTTTTTTTTCCAGAGGGACCATAAATGGCATTCCTAAACCATCAAGTCTTGGAAGGCATTTTAAAGAACAATCTTACAGATAGAATCAAAACTAATTTGCAAGACACTGACAAATAATTTTAATTTTAAAATATGTTCAATGGCAGGTTTGTTTTATATGCAAAATGTAAAATTACATTTCTGGGGAAGGATGGGAGATGGGATGCCTTGACAATTTCAAGTCATCAGAGAACATACTTGAAAAATCTGAAGACAGATGGAAAATTATTTGCTCCATAGCACAAGACTCTGGAGACACATCAAAGGGTACAAGTTCTGCACAGCCTACATCACATGATGGATCCCTATTTTTAAAAATAACATGACTGGTAATAATGACAGAGGTTATCATTGCTAACAATAGCTACCACTGTTGGTATTATAATTCTTACCAACATGCAAGGTGTTCCTACCAAAATGATTTGCTGTACTCATGCTAAGAATCAGCACAAAAAAGGAAGAATTTCTGTAGTCCTATTTGAAAACTCCGTAAAAATGACTACAATGAATTCTGTCCTCTTGCCCAGATCAGGGCAATTGACACAGTGCATTCTTTCCAAACGGAATGCCATGACTTACTGTACTGACCAATTTTACTGGAGTAGGACAAACTGAGGCCGTTTAGACTCATAAAGATGTCTGCAGCATTTAAGCTGTCCCAGATACATTACTGACTGGATGGATGCCTCGGCACGTCCTTGTGGGCTGCCACAAATAGGCAAAGTGCAACCTGTGGATGGCAAACTATCATCTGGTGGTACTGAGTCATCCCCAGGTACACATAAAAAGTATTCCCTCATTAAACCGCAAACAAAAAATAGGTTATCTGAATATAAATTATAATCTTAACTTGGTGCAAGCATACTAAAATACAAATAGCTAAATTAAGATGAAGAATTTTACTGAACCTGATCTCAGATCAACTCCTTTGGAAATATTACAAATGGCATTACTGAACCAGAAATGTACCCTGATGGATAATTTACAAGTGGACAAAATAATTACAAATGTGTACTATGGTTAGCTGAAAATAAGGTTTTCCATGAACTTTACTTAAAATCAGGATTGAAAAAAAGGTAAAATTAGCTATTTGGAGAATCTTAACAAATGACAGCTTCCTATAACTGGAATTTCTAATTATATACACACCCCGAAGCACACATATATATGTTGTTAGGCTGTGTTGCCTACTATACTATTCCATTTGTGCAGTCAAATATTTTATATAACTTTTAAAAATAAGCAATCAGCCTTCCAGGTGATTTAAACAGAGCCCAGATCAAATGTTGAAATTCCTGAACTAGGATTGTGACTGTAAATAAATTACTGAAAGTAAAAACAAAACAAAACAAACCCCACATGATTGTAATTTAAACTGCTTAGATTTGCATGGGGATTCCGGGAAGATGGCGGAAGAGTAAGACGCGGAGATCACCCTCCTCCCCACAGATACACCAGAAATACATCTACACGTGGAACAACTCCTACAGAACACCTACTGAAAGCTGGCAGAAGACCTCAGACCTCCCAAAAGGCAAGAAACCCCCCACGTACCTGGGTAGGGCAAAAGCAAACAGAATAAACAGAGACAAAATAATAGGGACGGTACCTGCACCAGTGGGAGGGAGCCGTGAGGAGGCAAGGTGTCCACAAGCTAGGAGCCCCTTCGCGGGCGGAGACTGCAGGTGGCGGAGGTGGGAGCTTCGGAGCCGAGCACAACCACAGGAGTGCGGAGGCCAAAGCGGGGAGATTCCCGCACGGAGGACCGGCGCCGACCGGCACTCACCAGCCCGAGAGGCTCGTCTGCTCCCCCACCGGGGCGGGCGGGGCTGGGAGCCGAGGCTCGGGCTTCGGTCAGAGCGCAGGGAGAGGACTGGGGTTGGCGGCGTGAGCACAGCCTGTAGGGGTTAGTGCACCACGGCTAGCCGGGAGGGAGTCCGGGAAAAGTCTGGACCCGCCGAAGAGGCAAGAGACTTCTTCTTCCCTCTTTGTTTCCTGGTGCGTGAGGAGAGGGGATTCAGAGCTTCGCCTAGATGAGCTCCAGAGACGGGCGCGAGCCGCGGGTATCAGCGCGGACCCCAGAGACGGGCGGGAGACGCTAAGGCCGCTGCTGCCGCCCCCAAGAGGCCTGTGTGCGAGCACAGGTCACTGTCCACACCCCCTTCCGGGAGCCTGTGCAGCCCGCCACCGCCAGGGTCCCGGGATCCAGGGACAACTCCCCCGGGAGAACGCACGGCGCGCCTCAGGCTGGTGCAACGTCACGCCGCCTCTGCCGCCGCAGGCCCGCCCCGCCCTCCGTGCCCCGCCCTCCCCCCCCCCCCCCCCCCGGCCTGAGTGAGCCAGAGCCCCCGAGTCAGCGGCTCCTTTAACCCCGTCGTGTCTGAGCAAAGAACAGACGCCCTCCTGCGACCTACACGCAGAGGCGGGGCCGAATCCAAAGCTGAGCCCCGGCAGCTGTGCGAACAAAGAAGAGAAAGGGAATCTCTCCCAGCAGCCTCAGGAGCAGCGGATTAAAGCTCCACCATCAACTTGATGTACCTGCATCTGTGGAATACCTGAATAGACAACGAATCATCCCGAATTAAGGAGGTGGACTTGGAGAGCAAAATTTATGATTTTTCCCCCTTTTCCTTTTTTTTGTGAGTGTGTATGCTTCTGTGTGAGATTTTGTCTGTATAGCTTTGCTTCCACCATTTGTCCTAGGGCTCTATCCGTCCTTTTTTTTTTTCCAATAATTATTTTTTATTTTAATAACTATATTATATTTTATCTTACTTTATTTTATTTTACTTTATCTTCTTTCTTTTTTTCTTCCCTCCTTCCCTCCCTCCTTTCTTTCTTTCGTTCTTTCTTTCTACTTCTACTAATTCTTTCTTTCTACTTTTTCTCCCTTTCTCTCCCTGAGCCGTGTGGATGAGGCACAGTCAGTGCTGTGCCTCTGAGGTGGGAGAGCCAACTTCAGGACAGTGGTCCACAAGAGACCTCCCAGCTCCACATAATATCAAACGGCGAAAATCTCCCAGAGATCTCCATCTCAACACTATCACCCAGCTTCACTCAATGACCAGCAAGCTACAATGCTGAACATCCTATGCCAAACAACTAGCAAGACAGGAACACAACCCCACCTATTAACAGAGAGGCTGCCTAAAATCATAGTAAGTCCACAGACACTCCAAAACACACCACCAGACGTGGACCTGACCACCAGAAAGACAAGATACAGCCTCATCCACGAGAACACAAGCACTAGTCCCCTCCACCATGGAAGCCTACACAACCCACTGAACCAACCTTAGCCACTGGGGACAGACACCAAAAACAACGGGAACTACGAACCTGCAGCCTGCAAAAAGGAGACCCCAAACACAGTAAGATAAGCAAAATGAGAAGACATGGAAACACACAGCAGATGAAGGAGCAAGATAAAAACCCACCAGACCTAACAAATGAAGAGGAAATAGGCAGTCTACCTGAAAAAGAATTCAGAATAATGATAGTAAAGATGATCCAAAATCTTGGAAACAGAATAGACAAAATGCAAGAAACATTTAACAAGGACCTAGAAGAACTAAAGATGAAACAAACAATGATGAACAACACAATAAATGAAATGAAAAATACTCTAGAAGGGCTCAATAGCAGAATAACTGAGGCAGAAGAACGGATAAGTGACCTGAAAGATAAAATAGTGGAAATAACTACTGCAGAGCAGAATAAAGAAAAAAGAATGAAAAGAACTGAGGACAGTCTCAGAGACCTCTGGGACAACATTAAACACACCAACTTTCGAATTATAGGGGTTCCAGAAGAAGAAGAGAAAAAGAAAGGGACTGAGAAAATATTTGAAGAGATTATAGTTGAAAACTTCCCTAATATGGGAAAGGAAATAGTTAATCGAGTCCAGGAAGCACAGAGAGTCCCATACAGGATAAATCCAAGGAGAAATATGCCAAGACACATATTAATCAAACTGTCAAAAATTAAATACAAAGAAAACATATTAAAAGCAGCAAGGGAAAAATAACACACAAGGGAATCCCCATAAGGTTAACAGCTGATCTTTCAGGAGAAACTCTGCAAGCCAGAAGGGACTGGCAGGACATATTTAAAGTGATGAAGGAGAAAAACCTGCAACCAAGATTACTCTACCCAGCAAGGATCTCATTCAGATTTGATGGAGAAATAAAAACCTTTACAGACAAGGAAAAGCTGAGAGAGTTCAGCACCACAAAACCAGCTCTACAACAACTACTAAAGGAACTTCTCTAGGCAAGAAACACAAGAGAAGGAAAAGACCTACAATAACGAACTCAAAACAATTAAGAAAATGGGAATAGGAGCATACATATTGATAATTAGCTTAAATGTAAATGGACTAAATGCTCCCACCAAAAGACACAGATTGGCTGAATGGATACGAAAACAAGACCCATATATTTGCTGTCTCCAAGAGACCCACTTCAGACCTAGAGACACATACAGACTGAAAGTAAGGGGATGGAAAAAGATATTTCATGCAAATGGAAACCAAAAGAAAGCTGGAGTAGCAATTCTCATATCAGACAAAATAGACTTTAAAATAAAGACTATTAGAAGAGACAAAGAAGGACACTACAAAATGATCAAGGGATCGATCCAAGAAGAAGATATAACAATTGTAAATATTTATGCACCCAACATAGGAGCACCTCAATACATAAGGCAAGTACTAACAGCCATAAAAGGGGAAATCAACAGTAACACATTCATAGTAGGGGACTTTAACACCCCACTTTCACCAATGGACAAATCATCCAAAATGAAAATAAATAAGGAAACACAAGCTTTAGATGATACATTAAACAAGATGGACTTAATTGATATTTATAGGACATTACATCCAAAAACAACAGAATACACATTTTTCTCTAGTGCTCATGGAACATTCTCCAGGATAAATCATATCTTGGGTCACAAATCAAGCCTTGGTAAATTTAAGAAAATCGAAGTTGTATCAAGTATCTTTTCCGACCACAACGCTATGAGACTAGATATCAATTAAGGAAAAGATCTGTAAAAAATACAAACACATGGAGGCTAAACAATATACTACTTAATAATGAAGTGATCACTGAAGAAATCAAAGAGGAAATTAAAAAATACCTAGAAACAAATGACAATGGAGACACAACGACCCAAAACCTATGGGATGCAGAAAAAGCAGTTCTAAGAGGGACGTTTATAGCAATACAAGCCTACCTTAAGAAACAGGAAACATCTCGAATAAACAACCTAGCCTTGCACCTAAAGCAATTAGAGGAAGAAGAACAAAAAAACCCCAAAGTTAGCAGAAGGAAAGAAATCATAAAAATCAGATCAGAAATAAATGAAAAAGAAATGAAAGAAATGATAACAAAGATCAATAAAACTAAAAGCTGGTTCTTTGAGAAGATAAACAAAATTGATAAATCATTAGCCAGACTCATCAAGAAAAAAAGGGAGAAGACTCAAATCAATAGAATTAGAAATGAAAAAGAAGTAACAACTGACACTGCAGAAATACAAAAGATCATGAGTGATTACTACAAGCAACTCTATGCCAATAAAATGGACAACCTGGAAGAAATGGACAAATTCTTAGAAATGCACAACCTGCCAAGACTGAATCAGGAAGAAATAGAAAATATGAACAGACCAATCACAAGCACTGAAATTGAAACTGTAATTAAAAATCTTCCAACAAACAAAAGCCCAGGACCAGATGGCTTCACAGGCGAATTCTATCAAACATTTAGAGAAGAGCTAACACCTATCCTTCTCAAACTCTTCCAAAATATAGCAGAGGGAGGAACACTCCCAAACTCATTCTACGAGGCCACCATCACCCTGATACCAAAACCAGACAAGGATGTCACAAAGAAAGAAAACTATAGGCCAATATCACTGATGAACATAGATGCAAAACTCCTCAACAAAATACTAGCAAACAGAATCCAACAGCACATTAAACGGATCATACACCATGATCAAGTGGGGTTAATTCCAGGAATGCAAGGATCCTTCAATATACACAAATCAATCAACGTGATACACCATATTAACAAACTGAAGGAGAAAAACCATATGATCATCTCAATAGATGCAGAGAAAGCTTTCAACAAAATTCAGCACCCATTTATGATAAAAACCCTGCAGAAAGTAGGCATAGAAGGAACTTTCCTCAACATAATAAAGGCCATATATGACAAACCCACAGCCAACATCGTCCTCAATGGTGAAAAACTGAAAGCATTTCCACTAAGATCAGGAACAAGACAAGGTTGCCCGCTCTCACCACTCTTATTCAACATAGTTTTGGAAGTTTTAGCCACAGCAATCAGAGAAGAAAAGGAAATAAAAGGAATCCAAATCGGAAAAGAAGACGTAAAGCTGTCCCTGTCTGCAGATGACATGATACTATACATAGAGAATCCTAAAGATGCTACCAGAAAACTGCTAGAGCTAATCAATGAATTTGGTAAAGTTGCAGGATACAAAATTAATGCACAGAAATCTCTGGCATTCCTATACACAAATGATGAAAAATCTGAAAGTGAAATCAAGAAAACACTCCCATTTACCATTGCCACAAAAAGAATAAAATATCTAGGAATAAACCTACCTAAGGAGACAAAAGACCTGTATGCAGAGCATTATGAGGCACTGATGAAAGAAATTAAAGACAATACTAATAGATGGAGAGATATACCATGTTCTTGGGTTGGAAGAATCAACATTGTGAAAATGACTATACTACCCAAAGCAATCTACAGATTCAATGCAATCCCTATCAAACTACCACTGGCATTTTACACAGAACTAGAACAAAAAATTTCGCAATTTGTATGGAAACACAAAAGACCCCGAATAGCCAAAGCAATCTTGAGAACGAAAAACGGAGCTGGAGGAATCAGGCTCCCTGACTTCAGACTATACTACAAAGCTACAGTAATCAAGACAGTATGGTACTGGCACAAAAACAGAAAGATAGGTCAATGGAACAGGATAGAAAGCCCAGAGATAAACCCACGCGCATATGGTCACCTTATCTTTGATAAAGGAGGCAGGAATGTACAGTGCAGAAAGGACAGCCTCTTCAATAAATGGTGCTGGGAAAACTGTACAGGTACATGTAAAAGTATGAAATTAGATCACTCCCTAACACCATACACAAAAATAAGCTCAAAATGGATTAAAAACCTAAATGTAAGGCCAGAAACTATCAAACTCTTAGAGGAAAACATAGGCAGGACACTCTATGACATAAATCACAGCAAGATCCTTTCTGACCCACCTCCTAGAGAAATGGAGATAAAAACAAAAATAAATAAATAGGACCTAATGAAACTTCAAAGCTTTTGCACAGCAAAGGAAACCATGAACAAGACCAAAAGACAACCCTCAGAATGAGAGAAAATATTTGCAAATGAAGCAACCGACAAAGGATTAATCTCCAAAATTTATAAGCAGCTCATGCAGCATAGTAACAAAAGAACAAACAACCCAGTCCAAAAATGGGCAGAAGACCTAAGTAGACGTTTCTCTAAAGAAGATATACGGACTGCCAACAAACACATGAAAGAATGCTCAACATCACTAATCATTAGAGAAATGCAAATCAAAACTACAATGAGATATCATCTCACACCAGTCAGAATGGCCATCATCAAAAAATCTAGAAACAATAAATGCTGGAGAGGGTGTGGAGAAAAGGGAACCCTCCTGCACTGTTGGTGGGAAGGTAAATTGATACAGCCACTGTGGAGAACTGTATGGAGGTTCCTTAAAAAACTACAAATAGAACTACCATATGACCCAGCAATCCCACTACTGAGCATATACCCTGAGAAAACCATAATTCAAAAAGAGTCATGTACCAAAATGTTCATTGCAGCTCTATTTACAATAGCCCGGAGATGGAAACAACCTAAGTGTCCATCATCGGATGAATGGATAAAGAAGATGTGGCACATATATACAATGGAATATTACTCAGCCATAAAAAGAAATGAAATTGAACTATTTGTAATGAGGTGGAAAGACCTAGAGTCTGTCATACAGAGTGAAGTAAGCCAGAAAGAGAGAGACAAATACCGTATGCTAACACATATATATGGAACTTAAGAAAAAAAAAAATGTCATGAAGAACTTAGGGGTAAGACAGGAATAAAGACACAGACCTACTAGAGAATGGACTTGAGGATATGGGGAGGGGGAAGGGTAAGCTGTGACAAAGCGAGAGAGAGGCATGGACATATACACACTACCAAACGTAAGGTAGATAGCTAGTGGGAAGCAGCCGCATAGCACAGGGAGATCAGCTCGGTGCTTTGTGACCGCCCGGAGGGGTGGGATAGGGAGGGTGGGAGGGAGGGAGACGCAAGAGGAAAGAGATATGGGAACATATGTATATGTATAACTGGTTCACTTTGTTATAAAGCAGAAACCAACACACCACTGTAAAGAAATTATACTCCAATAAAGATGTTTAAAAAAAAAAAAACTGCTTAGTCTCAGCCTTATCTGAATCTCTCTCTCTCTCCCTCACACACACACGCACACACACACACACGCACAGAGGCACACACATACGATGGTCCTTTCTCAGCCCGTTCTGATTTCTCCGGCTATTTTCAAAGTTGCTTCAGTAGCTTATTCTGGAGCTTTCTGATGGCCATTGCCAAGGAAAGGTTTGTCTAAAGAGCGAAAACACGAAGTGGACAATTGTGACTCTTACAGAGAGAGTGAAGTCCTAAAACTCAGTATTGCCCATGGAGTAAAAGAGACGTTTGCAGGCCAGAAGCTGCCTTGGGAAGGCGCATGGGGCCTTTTCGGAACTGCAGTGCTATTGCCTGCAGACGAACGAGTGGGTTTCTCAGCACCCAGGCGATTTGCAGTGAGCGTCCCCTCTGGTCACTTGCCCCGGGTTCTTTAGAGGATATTATTGCAAGGCTTTTGAGGACCCTGATCTAAGTAACAGAAGCTACAGAAAGAAGGCATAGCGGCTGGCTGATCTTCACCTTGTAAGGGATGCTGGAGAGGAAACTCAGCCAGGTTTCTATTTAGCGATGAGGCAAGTATCGCTGCCTTTGGGAATGTGGCAAATAGTTTCTCATGACAAATTTACCATTCAGTGAGATCTGGTGGCTCAAACACTATGTACTGTGTGCATTCAACCTGAGGAATACGAACACTGACTCTGGCAATTTGTGTAAATTTATTATAATATGTAGCTGTATAAAACCATACATAAACAAGACAGTGGTCAAGCCAATGAATTCTGCCAATTTACTGTAAACGTATGTCAAATCCATTTTAATCTGTTATATATTCAAGATGGCCAAAAACCACCATTATTTTTAAATGATCACTTAGATGGTTAAATGTCAACACAGCTTTTCAAAAAGTTGTGGAACTCAGTCTAAAGCATGGTAAACTTGACAAACATTTCTTACAGTTTTTTTTTTTTTTTTTCCAATTTAAAATCAAATTTCTGCCACTGCTGTTGGCTGAATCAATAAATGAAACCCTCAGAGAGAATGAGGTGATGTTCACTGGCTGGCTTGCCTTGATTCTGCTGCCTAGTAATCTTGAAAATCCCACGCAGTGAGCACTCAGGGGGGTCAGGGATAGGGAAGCTTGGAGACAACCCAAGGGAAACATAAATGCTTACTGCCCAACACTCACCAATCGTACGGATGGCGAGTATAATAATAATCACCATCATTTCTATCTATACAGTACCTAGTACGCAGTGTGTATAGAAAACCCCATTCAGTCCCCCAAATCACCATGCAAGGTAAATATCCTTTTCCCATTTAGAGGAAACAGACTTTAGAAAGGTAAGGGGAAACTCAATGGCAAAGCCAAAACTCCCACTGGCCGCCTGACTGCAAAGCTCAGGCTTGTCCCACAGCCTACCCTCTAAACGGTCTACTGAGATGATCTTCCATGATCATCTTAAAGTAGCCCAGCCCAGGATGCAATTCACTTCCCTTTGACTGAAGCCAGAAATTTACATGACTTGTTTCAGGAGCCAACCATCAGAGTGGGAAATCTTTTCCTGTCCATATAGTTCCCCAGAGGCGGGTCTTGCCAGCAAGAGGTGTCCATCGAAGCCCAGACACCATACTTCCCTTTTCCCTAGCATCCTTCAGGGACATACAGGGGTCTGGATATAATGGGGCCAGGACTAACTTGGGTAGACAGATGTTGAGAGAGGTCTCCCAGATTTGATCTTCTAGAGTCTATGCCTTTCACCTGATGGGTTCTAGACTGCTGGGAGGTCAGATATCTCCAGGTGTTTTGTTTCAGGTAATTGTTGTCAGATGTGCTCATAACAGTGTCAATGTTAAGAATTAAAAGATAGATCAATGAATCAATCAACCACACTGCCAATCTATCGCCTATCCATCCGAGCGTGTATGCTGGGACCCCATCACAGCTCTGTTATGGCTATCTTCTGAATCAATCAACCACACTGCCAATCTATCGCCTATCCATCCGAGCGTGTATGCTGGGACCCCATCACAGCTCTGTTATGGCTATCTTCTGAATCAATCAACCACACTGCCAATCTATCGCCTACCCATCCGAGCGTGTATGCTGGGACCCCATCACAGCTCTGTTATGGCTACTATCATCTTCTGATTGAAAATTTTTTGCCTTCTCTAACTGACAACAAGAATTATTTTTCTAGAACAAAGACATTATATTGCACATTTTTATATTCCTAATAATGTTTTTATGGTAAATACATAATCCATGAACTGCAGGTAACATAATTATGATTTTCAACAACTGCAGACAGTTCATTATTTTCTCTATTTGGCTATATCCCACCAATAATGAGTCACATTTAAATTTCGCTCAAACAAACAGGGCTCTAGAGTACATATTTTGGATAAATCACATTTAATTTTCTATTAGAAGATTACATGTTTAATCTATAGGAACACACAGCAGGTGCCAATGTAATTGTGAGCTATCTTGGGATCCTGAGACTCTGAAAATTGTATAGATACTGTCTTTAGGTTTATTTTCTGGTTGTAATCTACTACACCCCTTTTCTTTTTAACCCAGAACTCATTTTTATGTTAAGGCTCGGCACCTCAGAAAATAGAGGTTGGTCATGAAAACTGCAGCACAACATTAACAGTGTGTTGGTAACAGCAATGCTGTAAACTTTCTTTATCGAGATGCACCTAATGTAAGTACATAAGAAAGGGCTCAAAAGCTTAAGAAGACTTAACTTATCCTAGTTGATTTTTATCTGCGATTCATGTAGCTGAAGACTAGACAAGTGCAAGCTAATGACCTCCTTTTTATATCACTAATTTTCAGTTATGCTTCACAGTGTTATCACATGCACTTCTAAATGAGCCATATTCTTCACAGCTAATTGGTGGGACCAGTGAACTGGATCAACAGGCCATGCTACTTTGTCTTATTCCCAGTTTGAGTCCTTACTGGGTATTTAATCTGGCAATGTGAATGAGGCAAGCTTCCAGGTTTCAGCTGTACTGCCAGGAAGGCCACGCAGAGATACGGGCAAGATGGCTCGTGTGTGTGCCATTCATCAGAGCGCACATTAAAAGGAAAGGAAGAGTATGCGGTTTTCATCCTTCTGGACCTGGTGTGTTTTGCTTTCATGCTGAGGTGCGTTGGGGGAGTGAGGGCTTAAAGCTGGTGTATTGTCAAGGTGGTGAAGTCTGGACCTGGTGTACTGTCAAGAAAAGGAAGATATTTTTGCAAAGTGTTTTCACAAAATCAAGTCTTAGACACACTCAAACACATATTACAGGGTTCCCCCCCCCAAGTTTTTGAGTGTCATTCTCATTCCTCTATGCATTTTAGGAGTTTTAAATGTTACAGTAAAATTCTTCACCGATAGCTTTATATAAAAATTGAAGTGTTTAAAATGAGATATCTTTGAAATAAACATTTTTAATTTCAGTAAGAATTGGTTCACTTAAAACAGGTGTTCCAATCGTCTTCAGGCATCAACTAGTTTTATTTTGTGTTACTTATTTAGCGGGTGTAGCTTACGTGTTTTCAAACTGATTCACCGTTGATCAAAACTGAAATGCTTGGTTCACTCACCATGATACTAAGGTAAGCATCAATGTAGCATTAAAGAATTAACTGTATCAGTATTAACCCTTTCCAATTTCATATATTAATGATGTTATTCATGTTTTCTACTTGGTGTGTTTTTAATAGTTACTTTACCGTTTGAAAAACTATTTAAAAATATTTAAAGCGTTCACTTAAAAAATATCTTGTTTTTTTTTGCCACCTAATAATGGTCTGTGTTTTTCACATGAAATGGAAAAATCAAAGAGATACTGGTGGTTGTTTTTTTTTTTAAGTCTCCTTTCACTGTACCTTTAGTACATCTAATATAAATTAGACAAGTAATGAATAATGGGCCAGCAGGAATCTTCTTTCCTTTGGCATTAATCTCTAGTTTTATATAGAAACATTACTATTTCTAGCTTCGAGAACACAAATGTGTACTAGGAGGAATGAATTATAGACCTGACAGATTATAGACAGGTTAAAACTCAGTTTAAAAGTGTCCTTCTTTCAATACTTTATTGTACTGAATTCTTAAAATAAATTAGGAAAAAATATTGACTACAATTAAGATAGGTTGTGTTCCTTTAGGTTTATTTCAAAAGAGATCATCAGTGACTACAAGTTAAAATCACTACAGTTCATCTCAATTTATGCTTTAAATTCTCATCTTGAAAATAATTAACATGAATGCTAAAAAGGAAGCTTGGGGCTGCCGATTAATATTATCTAAAGAAAAACACCTTCAGTTTTATTTTGGGTAATCTTTTATTTTGCTTTCTGTATCAAGAGTCTTTCTGCTCTCAGTAGGTATGCATATTGTTTCAGTTTTCTATTTACAAAATAATCCTAGAAGAAATCTCATTGACTTTTAATTTTCATAACTCTTTATATCAATATTTAACAGAAGTAGGTAATCATTTCCAGGATAGTTAGCCCGGCCTTACATAAAATTAGGCAAGGTAGGAAATTACTTTCATTACTGCCTCTTTCCCCTCTCCTTTCAAAGAGGAAGAAATTAATTCATCTGCTAGGCTACATGTTAAAAAAAAAAAATTAGTTCTGATCTTTATATAGTTGTGTAATCTAAATTAGTACCTGATTCTCTAAAGTCCACAATTTAGGACAGAACAGAATCTACTGCAGCAACTAATTAAACACTTACTGTAAGGTTAAGTTTTTCATTAAATCAATAGGCCCCTCGTGTCAGTTACAAAGCCCTAATTACTATGCAGTAAATTTAGATTGAATTTGAATTAAGGACTGATTTCAATCTAACTGCAGCATGTAAATATTGTAAATTACTAGAATTACAGTTCAATAAAATTGAATGGATTTCACTTTAGATAAACCAAATGCAAACGAGAAGAAAAAAAGACCTGATGAAATTTCTTCCAAACATCTTGCCAAGAAGCATTATGCATCGCATATAGGACGTTGTTTTGGCAACAAGCATGTCACAGCTCGATAGTTCTACTTCCCTTTAACATGTTTTAATATTTGGTTATCTATAGTAAAAATGAATAAATTTAATCTCTCCCAAGTGATCAAGCAAAATGATGGTTAATGTGGCCGCTTACTGTGTTGCTTTGGTTTGATGACTGCATTGCTGTGCTACAGCACAGTATGAAATCAGGTTATCAGGTTATAACTAGCTGGGATAAAACACACACACACAGGCACACATGCGAGAGCTGGGAAATAACAAAACAAGCCATGTTCTAAGCGTAAGTCAGATCCTTTAAAGTCAAAACAGAAAAAAACACAAAAACTAAAAATGTGCAGACACTAAGCTCTAATTGAAAAAATATATAAAACTGAAAACAGTTGAAAGTTTCTGAACCTTTCATTTTGCCTTAAATAAGTATTCTATGCACAGGAAATAAACTAAAAAAATCAAGGCACCGAAGACAAGCTTTGACGACACAGAAAGGAGAGCTCAGTACTGATTAGCAGTAGGAAGGGGTAGGTTGGCTGATAAAGAACTGCTCGTAACACCTAACAATTTC
Organism: Leucopleurus acutus; assembly: GCF_964270905.1. Taxonomy (NCBI): domain Eukaryota; kingdom Metazoa; phylum Chordata; class Mammalia; order Artiodactyla; family Delphinidae; genus Leucopleurus; species Leucopleurus acutus. Next base: position 1,398,336 of record NC_139163.1, read on the forward strand.
TGTACAGCCTTCTGAAAGGAAAGTTGGAAAGATTTCTATAATCAGATGAGTAACGCAGCCCAGAATTGTGCTCATCAACTTCCACCACCTTTCTTTTGACTTGGGCAGAAGAACCCAATCAAATATAAAATATCAACATGATACATGCAGTACAACCAAGTTTAAGAAAATTCAAGGAAAAACAATCTTTAACTAGAAAAGCAATTAGCTCGCAATGAAACCGTAAGTCAAAATCTTCTTAAAAAGTACCTGTGGTGGAGATGAGCCAAGGATATTCCACATCGTTTATTTTTAATTCTTAACATATATTCTGGTAAGACTTTCTCCCAGAATTATTTCTAAGACCTGCAGGTGAGTTTGAAAGAGTTCCACCTTATTACAGCTAAGGATTAAATCCACAGAATGATTATGATTGTTTCTGCTTTCCTTTCTGATGAGGTTCACTCAATTAGTATCCTAGTGTGAATGAAGTCCTATTTGTGACAACAAATGGCAAAATTATACCTCTCACTGCAGATAAGTGTCACAGCAGTCTCCAGCTGTAAAAATAGTAATTAAAAAAAAAAAACAAAACAACCTTTCCAAAAGCAATATTAACTGGCACGACAGATACAGGCTCTGGACCAGTCACTCTGAAACCACTGGGGAATATTTGTCCAGTCTCAACCTGACGGTTCTTATTAAGTCTTTCCAGTATAAGCCCCCAATTCTCTTTACACTGTTTCGAAGAAGAAATTCAGATGTAGCCACTTACAGTTGTATTCTTATATTTCTGTAAAATTCTTCTGCTTTTGCCTGAAAAGGGCAATAATATACACGCAAGATAGTGACAATTATTTTTAGCATCCGGAATACTCTGTCTTGTGGTACAAAAGGTGGATTGCTTATACTCTAGGTATTTGAACATCATGTGTCAGGAAGAATCACTGCTTGGGAATGGCCTTGGCCTTTCTTCCATTTTATTTATGTCTGCTTCTTTGAGATTTTAGTCAATAGATGGGAATATAATTAAAGAATGGTAAATTGTACAGACATATAAAATAAAAGGCTGGTAAAACAGACACAAAACATCCAATAGATCTTACAGAGGCTGCTTGGCAAAAGCGAAAGTAACAAAAAACAAAGATGAGGCTATCTTTCATGTTAGTAAGAGAGTAGAGCCCTTTTTGGAGGGTGAAAGAAGAATTTTCTGCAGTCATCAACAAAGTATCTATCTGCTGCTTCATCTTCAGTGAATATATGAAAAGAGAAAATAAACCAATGCCCTTCGCTTAGGAATGCACAGTCGGAAACAAACACACTCTCTCCCCAGCAAATCTACTGCCAATATCTATGCATCTGGAACCTTCAACCAGAGTTACTCACTCCCTTATGGGTGTAGTGATGAGGGTGAACCAAATAAGCACTTGGACTACAGTGAAACAACACTGGAAACAATGTTTTGCATAACTAACAAAGTACTTACAGGATATGGAAATAATAAAGCAAACAGTGCTTAATGCTGGTGAATTAAGTGACAGGAGGAAGGATAAATTTCTAGAACAATTTTCAGCCTAGATAGAGAAAGGAGAAACTTGCTTGCTTTCTAAAAGGGATCCATTACAACTTTTCCCTCTAATGAGAAGGCAGTCAACTTGACTTTCTTGAGACTGATTATCAATCAATACTTCTCAGCTGCTTTGATGTTCATCTCCATTGGAGCGAGCTGGATACCTTTTCATCGCTAACTAACGTCATGATAAAGAACCAAATCTGAAACACTGTGACCCAGCAGCACTGCTTCTAGGGATCTGTTTTTTAGACATTTCAGTAAGAAGGTATGAACATAAAGATAAAATTCATTATAAGATTAATGATAGCTAACATTTACTGAGCTCTTCCACTGTGCTAGACGCATAGAACGACGATCTCTCTTTTCCCACGTGAAGACACTGAGGCTTAGAGAGAAGAAATGTGCCCAACACCTCACAGAGAGTCGGTAGTACAGCTGGGGTTCTGCGTAGGCTGCTGGAATAATCAGTCATTGAGAGCACGGATTCCAGAGCCCGATGGCCCGGATCTGCTACTTTCTGGTTATGTTGCTTTATTCAAGTTAACGAACCTCTCTGTGCCTTAGTCTCACGTCTGTAAAAATTGAGATAATAATAAATACTCCATAGCTTGTTGAACATAAGGATGAGTTACAGAGAACAGCCACACCTATTCCTTCCCTCAATACAGAGAATGCATTTATCTAAACATGTCCATGAAGGTGAAACATTAAACAACTTAAATACCCTCCAGCGTGGATAACCATACACATGGAAAGTAGGAAAACGTAAGAAAAGAGACCTATGTGGATTACCACACTGAGCCACAGATCCCTAGAACACAGAGCCCGAAGGATGAGCAATGGATGGTTCACAGGCATTAACCTTGACGAGGGGAGAGGGCGGTGGGGCGCACGTTTACTTTTTATCTGGTACCTTTCTGTATCGTGTGAATGGGTTACACGTAGATTGTGCTACTTCTGATATTTATGTTAAAACGATAAAGATGATTTTTAAAAGCCTAGGAAAAGAAAAATACAAACACATTTTTAGATTGATTCTTTTTCTCATAAAACTCTTAATTACAAAATTCTTCAAGCCTTATCCTAAACTACGCATACTTCCATTGAACTATTTAATATTGATTTTTCTCATGGAGAATTCTTAACATGGTTTTATTCCACTAGTTCCATGACAAACAGCTATTATTGTATGAAAAATCTCCAACTTTAGACATTTCTTTTCAGTTTTGAATCCTTATTTCTCTCACCTTTTATCTTTGAGATAAGGCTGCAGACACTTGTCAACCTTGGTCATTCACATATACGTAAAATTCTCATTGAATTTTCAAAATTGCACCCAAAAGTTTGGGGACTTGTTAATTTTGGTAAAAAGAAATAAACATAGGGGCTATCTAAGTAAGACAACCAATTCACCAATAGTGGACATCTATTCTAGAATAATATCACCAATTCACTCACAAAGAAAACGTCCTCCTTATGTATATTATAATGATATGGCTGCACGGAAATGTCCCTATACACCTAAATTAACTAAATTTTATGTGTGGTTAACATCCAATACTGACAGTAAGTGCTATAAAAGATGAATCTATCTCTCAATTTAATGGTTGATTTTAATCTTGCCCAACTTAAATCAAGCTTGTTCAACACACACTTTTCCCGTTATTTATAAACAGAGACACATATATAAGCTTTGTGCCCCTAACCTCACACTCTTTGTGACCTGCTACGTGAGCAGCTATTTCCAGGTCGCCATCTGAATGAATAAAACATGTTATGTGCTTTTATTTTGTATGGATAGTAGAGAGGGGAAGAGGAAACAAACATTTTAAAGAAACTGTGGTAGGTTTCTTAGCAATTCAGTTACTAGGAACTGATCTGGGTTTCTGTGTCGTATACTTGTGGATAAACATTGAGTTGGCCCCGTACGAATACTGGAATTAGCTGTAGCTTAATTTTATTTGTATGATCACAAAGTGATGTTAATGAAATGTAAATAGATATTATTGGTCACTGTGATCTCTAGGTAACAGCTGAAATTGTACAGTGGCACAGAGCTTAACATTTTATGCAGCACTTTCAAAATATCCTCTCTCCCCTTCAACCTCACACCTGCTCTGTGAGGTGAGTTACAGCAGTTTTATTATTCTCACGTTAGAGCTGAAGGAACTGAACTTATATCCTGAAGTGTAAATTTTTTGTACCATTTTAAATCTGTTCAGAAAAAGAAAAAAAAATATATATATACACACACAGAGAACAGGTCAAAATATTTATCTTTTCAGTGTCAACAAACTAGGACAAATCATGATTTTATGTTAAATGAATCCTATCAAATTTTTCCACACAGCACTACAATGCCTCCCTGTTTTTTAACTGAGAGAGGTCACATTTCTGAGAGTGGCACAGAGGGCCATGTTTTTAAGAGAAAGGCAGACAGGAGTGCTGGACAGACAGACAGCTCGGGTACTAAAATCACTTTGTTGAAAGAAAGGTGGTTTTTGTTTGTTTGTTTTTAATTCCTTCTGGCAAAGACTACAGGGTTTTGCTCCAGAATCCTGCTCCAAAATGTGTAGGTAACTTGTTATTTGCTTTGTGATGTGTAGTCAATTGAAGCATCGGGTTCCACGAGAGGATGCTTAGTTGTAAGTCTAAGCCTGTTGTGACGTTTCTAGCAAGAAGGGTATCATCTACCATTTCAATTAGCATTTTCCAAGGTGTTCATAATGGTTATCTAACATGATATTTGAAAATGTCACCGTTAAAATAAAATAACCACATGAAATTAAAAGTTAATATTAGGAATAGCTTTTAAAAACCATTTTAAAATTGGCTACAGCAACGTACATTAATCAGATGGCAGGCAACACAGTGCTCATTTAGTTAGAGTGGCCTCTGCCATGGGGTCAAATTCTGAATCTCTGCCATTTGCCATTTCCCTCTCCTACATGCAAACTCGGGAAAAGAAAAAACTTGCATAAGAATGTGCAGGACATTGCTTATTTATATGTAAAGCCTTTATTCTGTTTGTTATTTTAGATGAAATCCCATTTCAATTCTATTCTCTCAGGGAAGCATTAACAGTTGGAGCTCAGCGTGAAAACCATCAAACACTTGAGCTAAAATTTAGATGGGGCAATTTTGTCTGGTGAAGTAGAAAAGGACATGTGGAATGGCAAGGAACAGAATCGCTTATGGAAAGGCAGATGTTTTAATAACGTGTCGTCAAGTGGGAGCTTCAGATGTCTAAATTTAAATCTCTTGATATATTTAAAGAAAGTACGCTGAAGAGAAAGAATGCTCTTTTACTGAGAGAAGGAATACACACATATCTGTCTTCTGGAAGTGGCCAATGCATGTTTAAAAGCAATGATTAAAATTAAAAACCAACAACAACAACAACAAAAAAAACGATTATAACCTGAAGTTTGCATAGGGGATGGACAGTGTGGAAGTCTGGAGACTGGCATTGTGATCCTTGCTGTTGCCCAAACCGCATGTGACGGTAGATCTATCAGGCAGCAGAGAGAGGCAGTACAATTACAAAAGAAATTCTCAGTCCACTTAAAGATGACATTTTAATGAAAGACCATGCTAATACATGTCTTTAAATTTTTGTTTCTATAGCTTTTTCAGAAGGAACTAGTAAGGTTATTATCATACCTTATGATAATGTTACATTAAAATAAACTCCAAGCTTGCTAGCACATTTACATTTTATGGACCGATTTTCATGAGCAAAACTATAATTGTTGGGCTTCCCTGGTGGCGCAGTGGTTGGGAGCCCGCCTGCCGATGCAGGGGACACGGGTTCGTGCCCCGGTCCGGGAGGATCCCACATGCCGCGGAGCGGCTGGGCCCGTGAGCCATGGCCGCTGGGCCTGCGCGTCTGGAGCCTGTGCTCCGCAACGGGAGAGGCCACAACACTGAGAGGCCCGCATACCGCAAAAAACAAAACAAAACAAAACTATAATTGTTTTTTGAAGAGAATGGCTGCACGTAAAGTCCCAGTGGTCTCCAAATAGGCTCGTTTATATACTCTGTTCCATTAAGGATAATTGAAATGTTTGCCACTAACACTTAATTGATATGTTTGTAATTTTTATGGAATGTTTAAGACAACTTTTAATGTAATCCAGCCCATTTCTCATGTACAAGAGCAAAGCTGCAAATATTTTTCCCTCATTCATGATTTAGACCCTGTCCTTCTGCAAAGGCAGAGGGTTCCCTCATTCATGATTTAGACCCTGTCCTTCTGCAAAGGCAGAGGGTTCCGTCATTCATGATTTAGACCCTGTCCTTCTGCAAAGGCAGAGGGACGATTAGGCTGGAAAAAAAAATCACTTAATCCATACCCAAAACATGTAAAACCAAACTGGTGGCCTCCTGTTTTCCTCCTTCTAAGTCCTCACATGATTCAGAATGAACAACTACGTATGAGCGATCGGAGACACCACTGCCACAATGAATCACACCCAGATGCTCATGCCCGGCGCCTTCCCGTTAGCTGGCTCCAAATGTGCTGTTGTCGCTGCTGGCGGCAACGTGGGGACTGAAGGTTTCAAGTCCCAATAAAAACATCTTTCAGACAGAAGACCATTCTTTAACAAAGGCTCTGGCTGGGAGTAATAGTCTGGTCACATTTTGGGTGGCCTTGGATATTTGGCAATGAAAATGTTTTAGACAGATGGCTATAATATATATGGGGCTGTGTGTGTGTGTATTCCAAATATTTTCTCAGAAAACACACACACACACAAAACAATCACCGAATTTATTTTGAATGTTTCCTGAACTTTCAGGTGTAAAATAAACAAGTAAGAGTGAAACAGATCTTCTAAGTGTCTGTTAGAAAGTCAACGAGAAGGAAATATAAAAAAAAATTAATGTAAGTATAAATATTGCAGCAAGAAGGCATCTCAAAAGATCACTTATTCAGGGCTTCCCTGGTGGCGCAGTGGATAAGAATCCGCCTGCCAATGCAGAGGACATGGGTTCGAGCCCTGGTCCGGGAAGATCTCACATGCCGCGGAGCAACTAAGCCCGTGCGCCACAACTACTGAGCCTGTGCTCTAGAGCCCACGAGCCACAGCTACTGAGCCCACGAGCCACAACCACTGAAGCCCACACGCCTAGAACCCACGCTCCACAACGAGAGAAGCCACCGCAGTGAGAAGCCCACGCATCGCAATGAAGAGTAGCCCCCGCTCACCGCAACTAGAGAAAGCCCGTGCGCAGCAACGAAGGCCCAACGCAGCCAAAAATAAATAAATTTATTTTAAAAAATCACTTATTCAAATCCCAGATTTTCAGGCCTTTTTCTCCTCTCAAGTTCTTACTTAAGGTAACTAGATCACTGAAGAATTTGGGGATTTGCTGAGGGCCCAGAACTAGTTGGTGGTGGAAGGAAAAATGTAATGACATATAAAAGGGAATTTAAGAAATATTCTTTGATTAAGTAATTAAACAGAGGAATGAATGAATGACCAAATTCGTTAGGTTTTCCTGTTTTCTCTTGGGAAAATTACCTCAGCCTCTGCAAACCCGTTTCCTGGTTGGTAAACTGAGGCAGCTTATACCAAAGGCTCTGCAGCTCTTCAGGTCAATGTGATAAGGCAGGAGTCCTATGTACTGGGTTGGCCAAAGAAGTGCGTTCGGGTTTTCCCGAAATGTCTGCTGGGAAAACCCGAACGAACTTTCTGGCCAGCCCAACATTTGCATTTTCAGAAGGTGCTGCACCCACATGAGCTCTGAGGATTACTGTGCTCCTTTTTGGAAATGAGTGTCAACGTCCCAGCCAGAGAACTGTCCTTCAGCACATAGGTCTAAGGCAGAGAGGGCTTCCGTATCGGTTTTTTCCTCTACTTAACCACGTGAAGAGAAGAGGTGGTTCTGAAGCAGGAGAAACCTTTACTGTGGCCATCACCAGCACATTCAAAACATTTACGGGCACATTCTTTGAGAAGTGTAACAAACAGTTCTCCAAAATGCGCTGTACAGAGCGTTCTTTAAAGTTTAGCAGGTAATTCTCTCTTACCTCTGTGGAATGGGATGTATAATTTAAGATCATATGCTGTACGGGGGAAAAGTTACACAGTTCCCCTGCCACGCATACCCGGCCCCCCCAGGGCTGCAGAACACTGAACAGAGAACTTCCCAAGGCTGTGGCTACTTCCTTTCCAGATGTTACTTTCAGGGTCAAAGCCACTCACTGAATATATTTATCGTACCCTAAAACAAACCAGTCATAATTTGATCCCATTGCTTGTCTATAGCTCCCCCGGAAGAAGAAATATACAGGAAATTCCCAATAATCCTACATGGAAATTGTCCTAGGAAAACAGGCTCAAGAAAGGTTGTGACAGCACTCCGAGCCAACCTGAGTAATATGCAGCCCACTTATCTAGCATTTCAATTTCATATTCGTTGTGCTAGGGCTGCCTGTATTACCAATGTCAAAACACTAAAAAGTCTTATCTTTAACTTTCATGCCAGGGCTTCAAAAGAACTCTGAATTTGCATCTTACTCTAGGGAAGATGTAGCTTAAAAACATTTTTGCCCAGCTTGCTCCATTAATTTCTGAGGAAAACGCACCTACTGCTGTGAATATGACAGTTCTCAACCTTGGTGTTTTTACAGGATGTCCCTCCCCAGGGAACAGGCAGCAGCATTCTGACTTCCCCGCTGGAACCACATGCCTGCTGGGTAATCAGCTTCGCAGGCTGCGGGGGGCGGGGGGGGGGGACCTCAGTGGGATGAACCCTGTGCGCCTTGCCAGAGCCCAAGAAAAGGAGAACATCAAGCTTTGGGCGGGGGGAATACATTTTAGGTGATCACCTGCATTCAGTGTGAAGGAGAATTTACCGATGCCTCCGCTGGCTCAATTATTAGCGGCACTTAGTCTTTTTTATGTACTAGAAAGCTTTAACTTAAGATAATTGTCCTTATCCCCATCAAACATTTTCCCCAGATTACTTCCATCGAGTCAGGAACAAAATTCATTTTGTAATGATTATCTGACTCAGGTGGAGCTGATTTTCTATAACTCTAGGCTGAAGCCAGTGACAAGGGCACAAAAAGGATTATTTTTCAGCAGTTTTCAGCCCAGCTATATCAGCAGATAATGGCATCTCTGACGCAGAGTGATTCTGACCTAAAACCCCTCTCATGGTTAATGTGTCTCACATCTCAAATATGCCACAGAGGCAAAAAGATTCTACAGACATCGCCAGTGTTTCCAGAGAGCAAAAGAACAGGTTGAGGAATTTCTGATTTTCACGCTTTCAGTCAATTAAAAGCAATTGCTCAATAAAAACCCCAGAACTTGGTTCCTTTCTTCACACATTTTCCTGTGGAAGAGCATCAGCTAATAAACACAGAGACAGAGAATTCATTTGCACGCCTATGTTACCTTGTTAGATCCTAGAGATCTACAGGGGCCCAAATAAAGGTGCCAAACGAAACTTCTAAGTGCTCTAACAAAGGGAAGAAGAGAGGCAGTGATTCACTGGTGTTGGAGGTTATCCAGAGATGAGCAGGTGCCTGTTTCACTGCAAAACTCCTAGAGAGTAGATTAGGCTTTGGTACCTAGACAAATTACATTTAAACAAATCATTATATTCGCATATAAAAACAGATCTGAGATAGGCATATTCTTTTCTGCCTTTTGTTGGCTACATTGTTATTCATTTTAGGAAATTCATTGCATGATCATTTGTTTAAAACAGTGTTTTACAAACTCGTGGAGTCTAGAGCTTCATCAATGGCAAGGCTGTAAGTGGAGACTTACATAGTAAGGCGTAATTCTCCACTTACAACCTTGCCCGTTCCAACCAGAGCAACTACAGATTTATCTGCTTTGCACCCTAGAGTTCCACCTAAGGAAGAAAAGTTGAAAAACACTAGACAGAAAGATTGAAAATTTCAGACTCTGGCATGGAGTAGCCACTCAATATACATGCACCGGATAGATGAATAAAAGTATGTGGTGTGTGTACATGATCTGTGTCTTAGAATCATTTTCTAGTCTTTCATGGTATATCAGTATTAAGTGGCAAAATATATTTGTGTGCTGTATTTTGAAAATTGTACCTATCAATATCTTGCTGTTATATGTATGTATGCATATATATGTTTCTACAGGTACACATAATTATGTAATTACAGTTGTGACAATGCCTAAATGGTAAGAAAGTTAAGTTGAAAATGAACAACCAGTAGGCATGTCTTGTCCCATTAGTAAATCTCAGCCATGATGGTCCAAACGTATTCAAGAACAATCTTTTTGTTACTCAACAATTACCCCAGCCTGATCTGTGGTGTAACGAACATCTATGTAAATAAGCTGATGGATCCTTGCCTTTATGTGAAGTTTTGATACTCTGCACATTAGAGGCTTTTTTGCATCAATTTTTTTCTTTCTTTCTCTCTTTTTAAAAATTTATTTATTTATTTATTTATTTTTGGCCGTGTTGGGTCTTCGTTGCTGCGCATGGGCTTTCTCCAGTTGCGGAGAGCTGGGGCTACTCTTCATTGCGGTGCGTGGGCTTCTCATCGGGGTGGCTTCTCTTGTTGCGGAGCACGGGCTCGAGGCGCGCGGGCTTCAGTAGTTGTGCAACGCGGGCTCAGTAGTTGTGGCTCGTGGGCTCTAGAGCGCAGGCTCAGTAGTTGTGGCGCACGGGCTTAGTTGCTCCGCGGCATGTGGGATCTTCCCGGACCAGGGCTCGAACCCGAGTCCCCTGCATTGGCAGGCGGATTCTTAACCACTGCGCCACCAGGGAAATCCTTTCTCATCAATTTTGATTTTAAAAGTGACTTCATTAAAACACTGTTTTTCTCGATTATGAGTTTTTAGCACCTGCCTCTTATGTTTCGCGCCTGATTCGAGCGCTTCAGTTACAAGCAGGATTACGCAAAATGACGTCTAGATCAGCCAAATCCAATGACCAGGGTCTGTGTGGGCACTATTCTAAAATGTGTTAACTCATCTAATTCTCATAGTAAGTCTACGAAACAGGTACTATTGTCTCTGTTTTCTGCAAGGAAACTGAGGCACAGAGAGTACAGATAACTTCCCAGGATGTACACAACGAACAGGCATGAGCGCCCAGATTCAACCCCGGCAGGCTAGCTCCAGGGCCCACGGTCTTAGCCATTTGCTGCACTGCTACCCCAAACTTAATGAAACAAACAAACCAAAGATCGCCCCAAGCCAAAAACCTCCCAGAAGAAGCACATACCTACATCTGCCACTTTTGTATGCGGTATCTGGAGAATTCCCTGCCCCTCCACACAGCCTCCAGAGGCCACCTCTCCTCCGTGCTCAGGAACTATGCCCTCATCCGTAGCTACGCTGGCCTCGTCAGCCATGGGGGGACCTGGCAATAGGTTCTGTGGCACAAGGGGACCCTCTGGTGTTTCTCTATTCCTGCTCTCTATTTTCTGTTAAGCTGACCCTGTGTTCTGTGTTGAACAAAGGAGAAAACCCCTTCTGCCACGGGTGTCGTATTTTGCCCCCAGGTCCCCAAGTTTTCCAGTCACTTGACTTTGTTAGATGGGCCCTTCCACCTTCTGCCATAATAGTATTACCCTATCAGGTCTCCAGTTCCCATCTCCACCTTCGACTCTCTAAAGTACTTGTACAACAGTCTTCTGTTTCCTCTTATAATTCAAGGACTATGTAAGTACTGATAAATAAGCCAACCTAGAGCCTATTACATGTTTGGACAGGTTCTTGGGCAGGTGGCCAAGGGACTCGCACACATTCATGGAGCTTAAAAAACAACGCTAGCATCTAAGACTTGAACCCAGGTTTTCACAAACCCAGTTTTCCAAACTTTGAACCCGAATTCCAAGTTTTGTGGGTTTGTTTGTTTCTTCCTTTGTCTGTCTTAAAACTTCACCACAGCTGCGTTTCAATAGCAGCTCAGCAGCCTGTGCGACCATCAATCCTGTGGCTCAGGGGGAGGGTGCATCCCTTCAGTTCCTCACTCTGCCTACAGACTGCAGCAAAATGGTGCTCTAACGGCAACACCGAAAGAATCATCACGCCGATAATATAAACAAATTCAGTGAGCAAAAAATGTGATCCTCTCTGGCAAAGTAGACAGAGCATTTGAGATTTTAACTGAATTACCCATTTATCTATATTGGCATCCGGTATTGCCTGAATTTATGTATTTCAACTATGGTTGAGAAACCCAGACCATAGTTTTTCTTTTCTCTCTTCTTTCTGAGATACTATTTTTATTAATTATTTAAAAAAAAGATACATTGCTTCACATACTTTAAAATTAACCAACAGAAGCTAATAAGACAATTTCTCATGTCAAGGAGCAGCCATGTTGAAAAGTCAATGTGCAAAGCCTCTGCTTCCGTTCTCAGTAGCCAGCGCTAATGACCATTGTAAGATTATATCCAGTTTCTTTTTTTTTTTTTCAAACTAAGCAAATTATCAACCAAATGAAAAAATCAATTATGTCAAAAGATATGATCATAACTGGGGAAATAAATTAGTTATCTCATGTTACAAGGTAAAAATTACTGGGATTTAATAGAACTTTTCACCATATAGCCTATAGTGTTGCTACTTGGTAATCACACTTTGCATGTATGTTGCTGCTGCAATCTGGTTTTCTAAGCCAATTAGTGTAAGGAATTAAAGAAGAATAAAAAGTAATAGCAAATACTCTTAGCAAATCATATTACTCTGGGCTGATTAATTTTGATACATTTCTAAAGAGAGCAAGGTTAAAGAAGTTTACATCTGAGATCTCTGACAGAGAAAATACTTGGTATTTAACCTTAAAATGGAAATTGGGAAGCAGAAGAGCCTCAGTAGGCTCCCATCACCGTGGGCTCGTGTGTATGTGTCCACTGCTCTAGGAGTGAAAGGATTTAAGGAACACATTTTGGGGGGGGGAGGGGGAGCATAACTCCCCCCCCCAAATTTTTGAAAATACTATATTTATGAATTTTACATTTCTCATATTAGTTTATTTTCATTCATAAGGTTTTATAAAAACAAAGGAAACCATAAACAAGATGAAAAGACAACGCTCAGAATGGGAGAAAATATTTGCAAACAAAGAAACGGACAAAGAATTAACCTCCAAAAAGTACAAGCAGTTCATGCAGCTCAATATTAAAAAAATAAACAGCCCAACCAAAAAATGGGCAGAAGACCTAAATAGACATTTCTCCAAAGAAGACATACAGATGGCCAACATGCACATGAAAAGCTGTTTAACATCACTAATTATTAGAGAAATGCAAATCAAAACTACAATGAGGTATCACCTCACACCAGTCAGAACGGGCATCATCAGAAAATCTACAAACAACAAATGCTGGAGAGGGTGTGGAGAAAAGGGAACCCTCTTGCACTGTTGGTGGGAATGTAAATTGATACAGCCACTATGGAGAACAATATGGAGGTTCACTAAAAAACTAAAAATAGAATTGGTTGGAAGCATGTCACTGAGCAACCTTATAAGGTCAATTTCAACACCCAGGCTCCCTTCCCATAGTGACCAAAAAAACATTGCGCTTCACGATTTAAAACAGCTTATTATCAAGTTTCTGATATGAAACAAATGTACCAGTTATATATTTTAGTAGTGTGTGGAAACATTTTTTAAAGAGAGCTATAGGGGGGGAAAAAAAGCCTAAATATACCTTTTCCTCAAAATTCATTCTCTGGAAAAATTCTGCAAACTGAAAAGGACCAATCATACTTTAAAATACTTTCTTTCTATACACTTTACTCTGTGGTTGAAATTTTCTGACTTAATCTTGAAATAATTTATTTAAAACATTGGTAAATAGGACAATTTCTCTTGAATAATTTGTAGTCTTTTACAGTTGAAGTTACTTTTCATTTTTCTCAGTTAGTAAATCTCACACTGTGAATTGGCAGGAAGAAGACACAGTCACACGTTGGGAAGGGAAACATTTCATGACCCCGTGTGCTATGTTCTGAGATGAGTTAGATGTACTTGAGTAATACAGTGTGCTGTGCACAATAATTGGACTTAATGGCAAAACATCATGGAGGTTCTGCTGGTTTTTTCTACTGTATATGTGACTCTGGGGCTGTCATTAAGTTATTTTAAAGGTGTAAGTGTAAAGATAGCAAGTCCCAGGTATAACATTTTAACAAAGTAGAATTTCATGAACTCATTCATTTTTGGAGGAGAACTAATACAATTAATGGAAAATATGTAAAATACTGTTATTTTAAATAACAGGAAAAGAACCAGACATATTAACTTTTCACTTAATTATTCATAACAATTTTCTGGAATTGCTATTTAGGTATATTAATGCAAGAGAACAGACATTTAGAAATGGCTTACAATTTTTCTGTCAGCTTTACTGTTCTGGCCATGAACTGTGACTTACTACCCTTAACTCTAATACTATTTAAAACTGTGTCTGGATCCAATTTCTCAGAACAAAAATATACAGGTAGTTTTTAAAACAAAGTTTCGGTGAACAAATATCTTTAAAATTGATTGATTATAAATAAGCTACATTTCTGCCCAAATAGCAACGTTACAAGATATTTGAGCCAAAGTTAGAATACTGTTCCCTAATTGCCATAATAATTTATAAAAGAAGTGATCGAAAGTCATATTTTATATATGGAGAGAAAGAAAAGAGGACTGAGTGATTCCGAGTATGAGGCTATAACGTACTATATTTCAGTTCAAGTAGAAGCAAGAATATATAGTACTATTACGCAAGTAAGCATAACAAAGTATCACTCGAAGCCAAAATTTATGATACGCCCAGAGCAAAGCAATGAAAAAATTTTGCATGACAGTTAAGAGTCACAATAGAACCATTTGACTAAAAAAGTAACTTTTTTGCTCTTTGAATCAATCATTTATTAATTTTACAAAAAACAGTGACTCATTTATGTATGGACTGAAGAAAATTCTGACATCCAACTTGACATCTGAGATTTACAAACTGATATACTGAAAAGAAGCAAAAGGCACATTCACATAGAGGAGGCAAATGTCCACTGGAAGGAATCGAAACAAGTTAGTAAAATGAAGCAAGCTTTCCAAAAGCTGTGTTTGTAAGGAAAGCTGAGGGTACCCTGTGAAAAGCACGTTAAATCAGACAGTGAAAGGCAAAATGCTGGCCAAACTAAAATGCTTATAAAAAGCTGAAATTTAGGTTGGAATGATAGAGATAGGCATTCAAATCAGGGACTTGGCAGTGATACAGAGTGAGAACAGATCTAAGACTTCGCTTGTCTTCTATAGATCCTAGGCATTCTAGTGGGGGGGAAATTCTAGTTTCCAGCACTAATGCGTCCAACTCCACAAGTGCAGTTGCCAAAGGAGCCAAGAGAACTGAAAATGGGGAGGTTGAAGAGAGCCCCACACAGATGGTGGCCAAACACGCAAGATCAGTCGTGGCTTGCGTTGACTGGAATTCCCATCTGGGGATGATTCACACAGAAACAGAAACTGCTCCGTTTGTCCTTGATCGCGTAAAACAAAAGGCAGAAAATGTGCTACCTTTGCAATAAATACAGACAAGATGTAGAAGAGAAATCAAGGAAGGGAATAAAACTTGTGGGCTGACAAAGGAAGTACCTTGTCTTTTTTTCTTTTCTTCTTAATTTCACATTAAATTTGGTTAATTAAGTGTGATGAAATAGAACCAAATAATGTCACTGTTGGTAAAGTGTAAGTTGTTTACCCTGGCAAATCTTTAAAATAAATAATGTAGGATCAATCCTGTTTCTTGAACATGATAAAGGTACCAAAAATCAGTGTATTATCCAATGACACAGATATCACTAACTTTTTTTTCTGCTCTAAAAAAAATCGCACTTGTATCACAAATATTTGAAAAAATATATATCAATGCCAATGAGTTTTCAGCTTCTTATTTATTTCTTGCTACACCGCCCGGTTCCTTTGATTCAGGTCTTGGATTTACAGTCTCTCTCTAAGTGTCACTTGAAGTTTATTTCCATTATTCCTCATTCATCCACTCTTAAATATATTTTTTTAAGAGGAAGGTACTTTGCAACTTGGAGTGTTTTTTTAACCCAATTTAATTATATTTCATACCCCATTAATTTTTTGGTCCACTGAAAGGAGACAATCAGTGTAATAATTAGACCTCTATCACACTACATTTGTGATTTAAGAAACTTATACCTTGAATAAGATGGTAATATAAACCTATACTACTAAAACTATTACCTAGTTCCCAGTAATTAAAATAGAATAAAGTAAGTTCTAAATTTTTATGTAAAACAGATTGGAGGAAAACTATGAACATATCCAGCTTAAATAAAGGGAAATTATTATTTTTTTCCTAAAAATAGCACCAATGAAATATTTTGAGAGACGCAGTAAGGAGGACCTACCACATGAGTCAGGATATCACAAATGAATTACAAAGAATAAAGGTACTGTGCTAACATGTTCAACATTTTCCTAAGTAAAAACTAGATAGAAATTTGAGAGGAATATTTTACTTGAAGCTGTAAAGGTTTGGGGACTTTATTTCACAACAAGCAGTTGTTTCCCTAAACATCAATATTAAAATGTGTAATAACATGTTCTGTCTCAAGCATGAAATCAGAAAGCCAGATCAAATGCATGAACTACATAATTGTAGAGGGTTTGTTTTTCTAATATAAAAAAAGCCTAGTGATTTTAAATAGTTTAAATAATTATTACAATCTGACTGTGATGTGTTCTTCCTTCTACCTTCCCAAGAATTTCTTGTGTTATAATAACGAATTCTCAAGGAAAAAAGTGCGTACACACAATCAGTTCCTGAAAAGTGTTAGGTGGCTCACACAGCACGATGCAATCACACTGTAGCATATAGTTTGCTTATAACAACATTGCCCTTAAATTCTATGAGACTCACTCAGCCTTCTTACATGAGCGTGGTCCTGCCACGTGGCTGAGTGGATGTCAAATGTGACTGCTTGGGATAGGTCATGGCATGTAGGCTGTATCTGATTCACCATTTGAAAGTCAAGTGTGGAATCAATTGAGGAGTTTCAAACAAGGCATTTGAGAAGGGAAAAATGTCATTCCCCACAAAAAGCAAGAGGCACAGTGTCACAGCAGGACTTAAGTCCATCTTCTGTGACCCAGTTTTCCGCTCTGTGACGTGACGTGTACGTCTAGTAATTTCCTCATCCAAACCTTCCTCCCTTTGCTGCTCACTGAAAATGCCACATTGCAGTGGTGGAGGAAAGTGGAGCTTCAGGACTGCTCTGAGGCCTTGGATATATCAATCCTGTTGACCTTTTTAAATATATGCCTATAAAATCTTACTTTTTAAAGCATAATTTTGACAGAATCTAGAATTCTGCCAGAAAAGAAACAGAACACATATAAATATATGTATTCATACATTTTAAAAATTATTTATTTTGGGGGGGTTTGGATTCTTTTGTTTCATCTCTTTGGTATGACATTTTTAGAGAAGAGAAGTTTAAGAAGAATTGATAAAAGATAATGTCTAAGTAGAGGTACTCTTTGCTTTTTAACAATCCTAGGCAACAAAATGCTGAGTTGATCACCGTCTGAGGAATGCCTTAGTCAGTCTAATGTATCGAAATGAAAAAATAAAGACCTTGTAATAAATATGTGAATTCAACCAGTTTTTGTTCAGTTTTCTTTTTCTCTCAAGACATCTACATGTTTACCTGATTAAAGAATATGATAATGGAAAACCACTTTTAAAAAAGGGTTGGGTGCAAGTTTTTCAGTTTTTTAAAAGTATCTTTAAAGAGTGAAGTTGGGCCCCTACTTTAGACCATATACAGAAATTCACACAAAATGGATCATGGACAAAATGTAAGGTAAAACTATAAAACTTTCAAAAGAAAACTTAGGAGAAAATTTGCTTTGCCTTGTATTAGGCAATGGTTTCTTAGATATGACACCAAAAGGACAAGCGACTAAAACCAGATTGGCTTTGTCAAAATTAAGAACATTTATGTTTCAAAGAAAACCACCAAGACGACGAAACGACAACCCACAGAATGAGATTAAATATTTGCAAATTATGTATCTGATAAGGGAATTTTACCTAGCATACATAAAGAACTCTTACAACTCAACAACAGACAACACCCACAAAAACCCAGATAAAAATTGGGCAAGCAATTTGAATAAGAAGATACATATAGCTGTCCAACAAGCACATGAGAAGATACTCAATATCGTCATTAGGAAAATGCAAATCAAAACAATACCACTGGATACCACTTTAGATTAGATACAACTTCAAACCCACTAGAATGGCTGCGATAAAAAGGGTCAACAATAACAAGTGTTGATGAGGATGTGGAGAAACTGGAACCCTTGTACATTGCTCATGGACTACAAAATGACACAGCATTTTGGAAAAAGGTTTGGCAGTTTGTTGAAGTGTTAAATAACGAGTTGCCGTATGATCCAGCAATTCTGTTCCTAGGCATATACCTAAAAGACATGAAAACATGCTCACATAAAAACTTGCACACAGACGTTCAGAGTAGCATTATTCATAATAGCCCAAAAGTATAAAGAATCCAAATGTCCATCACTTTCTGAATTGGTAACAAAATGTGTTACATTTATACAGGGGAATATTATTTGGCCATAAAAAGGTATGAAGTACTGAGGCATGCTACAACATGGAAGAGCCTTGAAAACGTTACACTAAGCGAAAGAAGCCAGTCACAAAAGACCACATATGGTATGATTCCATTTACATGAACTGTACAGAATAAGCAAATCCGTAGAGACAAAAGGGAAACTCACAGTTGCCAGGGACTAGAGGGTGGAGAGAGAAGAAGCGTGACTGCTAATAAGTACAGTTTTTTGGCGGGAAGTGGGGATGCTGAAAATGCTTTAAAATTAGACAGGGAGGATAGTGATAGCACATTCACTCTGTGAATGTACTAAAAACTACTAAATAGTACGCTTAAAAAGCTGAATCTTATGATTCTGAATTATATATCATAAAGCCGTTAGATTAAAATATTTGCTACAATTACAACAATGAAATCTTTTATTATTTGCATTTTGATTAAAAAATACTTCTTAAATGCAGCTCCAAAAGAAAATAAATACGTAGTTATTATCCTGAAGAGAAAAAATAATCTAGTTAAAAGAGGATGGGAGGGGCTTCCCTGGTGGCGCAGTGGTTGAGAGTCCACCTGCCGATGCTGGGGACACGGGTTCGTGCCCCGGTCCGGGAAGATCCCACGTGCCATGGAGCGGCTGGGCCCGTGAGCCATGGCCGCTGAGCCTGCGCGTCCAGAGCCTGTGCTCCGCAGCGGGAGAGGCCACAGCGGTGAGAGGCCCGGGTACCGCAAAAAAAAAAAAAAAGAGGATGGGAAAATTGGGTTGGGTTTTGGTAAGACTAATGTAGACATGGAATTTGATGACTGAATATGAAGTAGTCCTAAAACAGGAAATACACAGAATATTACAGAACAGATAGAAATGGATAGAACAGAACAGGAAAGATAAAACAGGAAACATGACAAAACCCAATAAATTGTCAAGGTGTTACAAATAGTGGTCAACCAGAATAAACATTAGGGAGGATGTGGCATTTGATGTGTATGTTAAAAGAAGGACAAGATTTTGATAGATAGGGTGGTGGAAAAGGAAATTCCAGCCCGAGGAAATAGCATAAGGAAAGGGCCAGGGGCAGGAGGGCCGTGCAGGTTTTGTAAGTGGCGGTCCCTTCAGCTTTGCTAGCCCATGATGCTCTTGTAGGGAAGGGGCAGACCGTGGTCATGGATTAGGTCACAGAATGTTGAGAAATGCATGTTTAATGTGTGGACAAAGCAGAAAAATCAAGCTGTTTGTTACGGAGTAGGAAGTTTGACTGAGTCTAGTACGGGGGCACGGATATGAACAGGCCCGGCCCCCACCCGCAAGGGGGCACTGTTTCCTAAGACAGAAAAGGAGACCGACACTCAGTAGGCAATGGGAAAGAAGTGCCCTAACTGGCAGGATCACTATGAATGCAGATGGCTGAATGAAACTTAACCCAGCTTGAAAAATGGGGTCCGCGGTAGTTTCCCAGTGAGAATGACACATGAAATATGTCTTAAAAAAGGAAACTGAAGAAAGAGAAAGACTGTATCTGGGAATATCTGAGTAATATGGACCGGACATACCATCTGCCTTAAACAGCTATAAAACCAGACACAATACCTGCAAAAAAGGTTTTCAGACACTGGTTGAGAGGAAGCATAGGATTCTGCTCCCTGACATAAACGAAATAATGAGGTGCGTCCTACAATTGCCCAAAGTTACTGTCTGGAGGCAGTTTCCAAGCCATTACATAGAAGGAGAAATTTTAAAAAGCTAGCTCACTCACTGAGAGCAGGAGACATAGAACTGAGTACAGAGAGTCCCAGGCAGCTGTAACATGCAGGGCAGAGTACCAAGGAGGACTCTGGAAATCTGTAGACGGGTCCTGTCCCCTTGAATCTTTAATCTGTTCGTGAGAGGAGACTCCCCAAAGCTGGGGAAAGAACTACAGGAACTACAGTACCAGCAATGGAAATTCCCAGAGATCACTCAGGGTTAGAAAGAGCTTGTGTTCCCATCAGCTAGAGTGGAAAGACATCATGATAGACAGAGAATATTGTAGACTTCTCAAGTGGGACATAATTTTTATACTGAGGCTATTAGTCCTAGATTAAAGTTGCTTTGGATCCTCCCTAACAAAGCTTAAAAGCAAACACAGAAAGGATCAAACTGACTCCAAGTACCCTAACTGCGTCGCAGAACAAGATCCAATACTACTGTTGTAAAGGAATACAACAAAATCCAGAATCCAAAAAGGTAATCTTCATGATGTCTAGCATCCAATCCAAAATTAGTAGGCGTGCAAAGAAGCACGAAACTATGAGGCATGATTAGAAGAAACTTCAAGCCATTGAATTAACAGATACAGACAAGCGGGAAGATAGGACTAGACAGAAGAAGCGTTAAAGCAGCTATTCTAAATACGCTTCATAGACTTAAGATTGCCGAGAAGCACACAGACACCATGAGGAGAGCTGCGAAAGATATAAAAAGGAAACTGAAATGGAACTTCTAAAGATGAAAGACAAGATACTGAAGTGAAAAATAAATTCGATAAGATCAACAGAATATAGTGCACTGAACAGAAGAAGATCATTGACCCTGAAAACAGAGCCAGAGAAAAAGTCCAAAATGAAGTGGAGAAAGAAGACGGAGGGGAAGAAAAATCGAAAGAGCACCAGTGACCTGCGGAGCACCAGGGTGCTGAACGCGTGCAATGAAGCACCAGTGACCTGCGGAGCACCAGGGTGCTGAACGCGTGTGCAATGAAGCACCAGTGACCTGCGGAGCACCAGGGTGCTGAACGCGTGTGCAATGAAGCACCAGTGACCTGCGGAGCACCAGGGTGCTGAACGCGTGTGCAATGAAGCACCAGTGACCTGCGGAGCACCAGGGTGCTGAACGCGTGTGCAATGAAGCACCAGTGACCTGCGGAGCACCAGGGTGCTGAACGCGTGTGCAATGAAGCACCAGTGACCTGCGGAGCACCAGGGTGCTGAACGCGTGTGCAATGAAGCACCAGTGACCTGCGGAGCACCAGGGTGCTGAACGCGTGTGCAATGAAGCACCAGTGACCTGCGGAGCACCAGGGTGCTGAACGCGTGTGCAATGAAGTTCCAGAAGAGGGGGGCACACACACACGAAGACGTCACGGCTGACACCTGTCCAAAGTTGAAGAAAGTCATAATCCTTCAAACCAAAGGAGTTCAATACATTTCGTACAAAATAAATGCAAATACAATCACACCAAAGAACAACACAGCCAACTTGCCATTTCAAACAAAATAAATGCAAATACAATCACACCAAAGAACAACACAGCCAACTTGCCATTTCAAATAAAATAAATGCAAATACAATCACACCAAAGAACAACACAGCCAAATCGCTGACTATCAATGATAAAGAGAAAAGGCTTAAAAGTAGCCAGAATAAAAAGACACATTAGGTGTAGAGGAAAAAAGAAAAGAAAAATAATAAGGCAACATTTTTAAATTGCAGGGGGAAAAAAGTCAAAATAAACTTCTATATCTAGTGAAAATATTTTTCAAGCATTGATAGAATAAAGGCATTTTTTTCATATAAAATCTGAGAAGATTCATCACCAGCAGACACGCACTACAAATTATAGTAAAGGATGCTCATCAAACAAAAGGAAAAGGGTAAGTGACAGGAATCTGGATGTACGGAGAAATGAAGGCACATAGAAAGAACTTTGTTTAATTTTAATATTTTTGGAAGATGCCGCCTCTTCAAAATAAAACAGAGTAATGATGTACTGTGGAGTTCATAACGCATGTAAAAAGTAAAATGTATGATAGCATTAGCACAAAGGACAGGAGGGAGGAAATGAAGGAACAGTGTTGCGAGTTTCTCACACAGCATGTGAAGTGGTAGAATGTGGCTGAAAGCTGTCTGAGATAAATGTAAGCCCTGGATCAACCACAAAAAAAAAAAAAAAAAAAAAAAAGAAGAAAGAACTATAGCTAGTAAGCCAATAGTAGAGATAAAATGTAATACAAAAAATACTCATTTAAACCACATTAAGGCAGAAAAAAAAGATAAAAAGAAACAAAAACATCTGGTCAACTGGAAAAATACAGTAAATTGGGAATTTTTCACCTAATTATTTCAACAATGACATTAAATATAAATATATATTTTATAACCTATAAAAATATAAATAAAATGTATAAATAAAAGTAGATGCTGATTAAAAGCCAGAGGTTGTCAGATTGTATAAAAAAGCAACACCCAAATATATGCTGTTTATAACAGACCTACAGATCGATCATATTAACGGTGAAAGAGTGTTTTCTCCCTAAGCTCAGTAACATAAGGCATCGTTGTCTACTTCTCCATCTCTATTCAAATTTGTCCTGGAAGTCCAAGATTTGAAACAAGAAGTAAAACTCTTTCTATTCACAGATGGAATGATTACCTATTCAATTATCCTGCGGAATATACAAACTAGTTCCCACAACTCATAAACGAGTTTTTTGAATGTCACAGAATACAGTATCAATATACAAACATCAATTGTATTTCTATGTATTAGCAACAAACAGAAATGAAATTTATAACTGTCTCATTTAAAACAGCATCAATATCATGTCATATGTAGAGATAAATTTTAAAAAAATATGTCCAAGATACTGAAAACTATAAAACTTCGCTAAATAGAAGACCCAAATAAACGAACAGGGATGAAGAGACATAATAACATTAAGGTGTCAATTCTCCCCGGATTGATTTGTTTTCAATGTGATTCCAATCAAAATTCCAACAGGTTTTCAAGCTTAAAAGGCTGATTCTAAAATTTATAGGGCAATGCAAGGGTACTACAGTGACCAAAATAGTTTTCAAAAAGAAAAACAAAGCTGGAGGATCTATATTACCTGATTTCTAGATGTACTATAAAGCTACAGTAATTAAGACAATATGTGGTATTGGCATAAAAATAAAGATCAGTGGAACAGATCGATAGCCTACAAATAGACCCATTCTTATATGATCAATTGATTTTTAGCAGAGTCCCAGGAAATTCAGTGAGGAAAGGAAATACTTTTCAACATATGGTACAGGAACAACTGGATATCCATATGTAAAAACACTGACTCTTACCTTGTACCATATATATCAAGCAACTTGAAAGGAATCAGAAATCTGAATAAACCCCCCCAAATTATGTAAAGTCTAAAAGAAAGCACAGGTGAAAACATTTGTGAACTTAGATTAGACAAAGATTTCTTAAATAGGACACGCAAAAGTAATTTTTTAAATGATAAACTCTACTTAATCAACATTTAAAACTTGGGCTCTTCAAAAGCACAACCATTAAGAGAATGAAAAGCCAAGTCAGGTACTGAGAAAAATATTCGCAGAACTGATATCTGATGGATTTATTCAGAATGCACGAGGCACGAAATAACAGTAAGACAAATAACTATTTTTAAATGGACAAAAGATTTGAACAGATATTTTATAAAACGAGATATCCCAACATCCAATAAGTACATCCAAATATTCAATGTCATTAGTCATGAGGACCCAATTAAGACCACCGTGAGTACACACATTTAAGAGTGGCTAAAGTTAAGAGGACTGACGTACCAAGCTTTGGTGCAAATGTGGTGCAGATGAAAGTCTCATATATTGTTCATGCAAATGCAAAGTGCTATATCTGGAAAACTATTTGTCAACTACTTAAAAGTAAATATACACTTACAATGAGATACACAAGCGCCATTTCCTATCCATTTACCCATGGGAAATAAAAATACAGATCCACACAAACACTTGTTCTCCAATTCTCGCGGCAGATTATTCAAAATACGCCCCGCCAAGTGGATTACAACTTAAATACCCCTCCACTGATGAATGGATAAACAAGTCAAGTATACCCAGTCAAAGAAACACTGCTCAGCAATAAAAAGTATTGAACCACCGATACATGCAAGGAAGGAGAATATTTCCGGCAGACAATATTAGCTAGAGCAAAGCATCAGAAGGATTGGACTGGTGACGCATTACGTGGAAAGAGTGGGGAGGTCAAGTGGTAAGTAAGACCCCAAATTAAGGCTGGACCAGGAATGAGGTAACACACAAAGTGTCTGTCTGTGCATTCAACGGCCATTTGAGTCAGCTGGTAGCTGTATGCAGCTGATATGTAGCTGTGAAGAGATTTCTTGTTTTTTCACAAATCAGATTTCTTCACAGCAAATTCACTCAAGGAGCTTATAACAATGCACCTTCAATGCAAAAGTTAGAATAATGGGCTATCTGGGCAGATTTTGGGGTTAGATTGTGACCTAAGATATGTGGATTTCAGAAAACAAAATAGGCCACTGTTTTAAAAGTGAAAACCCTCAATTTTAGATCAAGTCTTTCTTCCTGACTCTGAAGGGCAGTAATATTCCATCTTATAACACAATTTAAGATATGTTACTTTCCTCTAGCCCTCATTTCAGATTCTTTGTCAATACTGAAAAGAATGTATTGTCTTCCCAATCCAAAAATGGGCAGAAGACCTAAATAGACATTTCTCCAAAGAAGATATACAGATGGCCAACAAACACATGAAAGGATGCTCAACATCACTAATTATTAGAGAAATGCAAATCAAAACTACAATGAGGTATCACCTCATACCAGTCAGAATGGCCATCATCAAAAAGTCTACAAATAATGAATGCTGGAGAGGGTGTGGAGAAAAGGGAACCCTCCTGCACTGTTGGTGGGAAGGTAAATTGATACAGCCACTGTGGAGAACAGTATGGAGGTTCCTTAAAAAACTACAAATAGAACTACCATACGACCCAGCAATCCCACTACTGGGCATATACCCTGAGAAAACCATAATTCAGAAAGACACATGCACCCCAATGTTCATTGCAGCTCTATTTACAATAGCCAGGACATGGAAGCAACCTAAGTGTCCATCAACAGATGAATGGATAAAGAAGATGTGGCACATATATACAATGGAATATTACTCAGCCATAAGAAGAAACGAAATTGAGTTATTTGTAGTGAGGCGGATGGACCTAGAGTCTGTCATACAGAGTGAAGTTAGTCAGAAAGAAAAACAAATACCATATGTTAACGCATATATATGGAATCTAAAAAAAAAAAAAAATGGTTCTGAAGAACCTAGGGGCAGGACAGGAATAAAGACGCAGACGTAGAGAACGGACTTGAGGACATGGGGAGGGGGAAGGGTAAGCTGGGACGAAGTGAGAGAGTGGCATGGACATATATACACTGCCAAATGTAAAATAGATAGCTAGTGGGAAGCAGCCGCATAGCACAGGGAGATCAGCTCGGTGCTTTGTGACCACCTAGAGGGGTGGGATAGGGAGAGTGGGAGGGAGACGCAAGAGGGAGGAGATATGGGGATATATGTATATGTATAGCTGATTCACTTTGTTATACAGAAGAAACTAACACACCATTGTAAAGCAATTATACTCCAATTAAGATGTTAAAAAAAAACAGAATTGTCTTGATATTTTAAGCTAACATTATATAGGACAACACAGATTTGCAAGATTAGAAGGTTATTATTCCCTTTATAAATCATTTGCTGTAGGGTTCATTTAGGATACTTTATAATACTTTATAATGTGAACTCCAATAATTATTTAAAATTTTACATTAACAGACAAATATGTAGAAGACATACAGCATAAAGCAATGTATATTTACACTTAATTTTAAATTTAAAAGAAAGCTATGCAGTGGCCATAAGATAACTAAATAAGAGTAATTTTCCACCTCCATTTCACACAGAAAGTCAAGAATGGAATTCACACCTAGAATTTGGTATTCCTTACGTGTAATCTTTTAAAAAATTGTAAGTCATTTAATTACATTCTTCTGCATGAGATATTAAAATGTGAGAATAACAACTTAAATTCAATTTTATTTCTTCTTCAGAATCCTTATACTTGATTTTTTTTTCTTTGTAACTGAGCATTTTTTGAGCAGCTGACTTCTTTATTTTGAATATAACTCTTATTTCACATATAGAATATCTACCATGTCTTCCCACAAAGGGAAAATCAATGAAAATAGCATGAAGAGCCCCAGTAAGCCTGTTTTTGATGAATTATGTCCTTAAAGATATACCCAGTATGTGGTTCAAAATGTATTGATTACTAACGACTGTTTCCGTGATGTCAATAATGCACTCTTCTCTTGAACTTCCCCTGAAGTGACAGGGTTTAATCAAGAGAGCCCTAAACAATAAATTGACTACCAAGAAGGAGACAGAATAATGAAATTGACTCAAAGTTCTAAAATAAACACTGATTCTAAACTTGAGGAAGACATATCGATGTCTCTGTTTGCTCTGCCTTTTTTTTGACTTGTATCTTTCATAATAAGCTGCTTACCGGAGGGATTATTGCTTCACCAGGTTTAAGCTCCTGTAGAGCCTGCGGACATTTACTACCTTTCTACATGCTATTCAATATTAAGAAATTTAAAACAACTAGAAGTTATTTTGAAATGCCATTTTTACTATT
The DNA here is from genome assembly GCF_964270905.1 of Leucopleurus acutus. Lineage (NCBI taxonomy): Eukaryota > Metazoa > Chordata > Mammalia > Artiodactyla > Delphinidae > Leucopleurus > Leucopleurus acutus. The sequence continues at coordinate 1,425,009 of NC_139163.1, forward strand.
TTAAATCATTTTTCTATCATACAACCCTTGAATAAACTCTCCCTATTAGGTTTAGTTCTCTGTCTCCTGTTCTGCTTTCACTGCCAATTAAGTGACTGAGAGACCCCGACACTTTTAAAGCCTTGCTCCAAAGAAGAGCATCCGTCCCTGTACAATGCTCTCTATTAGATGGGAAACCATTTCTCTACTGAATGTTCAAACCACAAACAAATTTCCCCAATTCAAGAAGTGAGCTCTACAGAGTTGTATTCTTTTCAAAACGTCTCTACCATTCTGTGGGTAGTTCGGAATTAAATTTCTTAATTACTCAGAGAATGTAGAGTCTTCTGATTAAACCTGTTAATCTATTTTCTAGACTTCAAAATTCCTAATATATTTTTTATTCAAAATATTTTCTAAAATATCTTAAACAAAAGTTTGAACAATACATTTCTAGTCCCACTTTAAAATCTATCATTCACACAATCGTATCTGTAACCTTCAGTTGGCACTATAATTTTTTGACAATACAGAACCTCAGCACCAGTATTACCTATCATTTCATCACCTTGCTCCCATTTCTCCATCTTGCCCACGAGTTTGTCACGATAGAAGCTTTGCGATGCTAGCTTAGAACCCCGACTCCCGCTGTGTCAGCCTAAAAACTATCGAAGAAAAATGACAAATTTTGACAAAATATGTTCTAGCAGTTCTACCGCATTTTCTAAGACCTCATAAATCATTTGTTCACTCCTTGGTTTTAAACTCTTAACTTGCAATGAATAAGTTAATGGTCCAGGGCTGTCTAGACAATCCAAGGATGATTTGAGGCTTCATACGTCAGTGATGAAAATACTGGCTTTGGCATCTGACAGAATTCAGACCTCAGATCTGTCACTTAATAGCTCTTTTTCACCAGGTCAACCCTTCTTCGTATCATTTTTTTAAAACAGTATGAAAATAAGGGACAATAGTTAGTGAATGACAATGAAATGAGATACGCCACATACAGTGTCTACAGGATTTTTCAGTAGGGAAGTGCTCAGTCAGTGCTACCAGCCTTTCTCCTTGCCATCACAATACAAGAATAGTAGTTTGCTAATGCTGTATCTTATTTCTATTGTTGGGAAAGACCATTCTACAATCTCTTCTACTTAATTCTTTTGTTAGGACAACCTGGTCATTAAAGTAAAAGAAGTTAAATCCACTATTTCAGAATTTTGAGCATTTTTTTTTCTGTTAACTTTTTCTTTTTTTAAAATTGAAATGACTATATATTGCAAGAATAAGCTAATTGTACGTCTTTGCAGCTGACAATGTTTTGTTCCTAAGATCCACACCACTTTCACCCATGTTACATGTAAGCTACCAGATACTATTTAATTTAATTATAATTTTAAAAGACGGAAGTTTTGCTCACATGATTGGTTTCCTGCTGGGCATGACATCTTAAAATGTGATTCATTTAAATAATAATCCAATTATTAAACTTTGAAAAACTAGGTCTTTCAAATATGTTTCTATGGGATTTAATGTTTTATAAACCTTTGCCAAATGTTACTCAAGCATCTTTTTATCATCTCTGAAATGTTGCCAGATTAAGGCCTCTGCTCAGCAGGCATGATGTGGGGATGTTAAGAACTTTCATCATCTCTAAGACTGATGACTGTAATTCATAATTATCCATTCCCCCGGCCCAGTGCACCAGCAAACATCACTTGCAATGCATGGAGCAAAGGATGCTCTCTCTCCTCCCTCAGTTTAGACGCACAGGCTGTCTCTCTCCTGCACCTGCCTTCCACACCTAACACTGCTTCCAGAAGATAAACAAACAACATGTCCCTTAGCAACCCATGGCAAGTTCCCCTTTTGTACCATTCCACATTAGCACCTACTTTGATCCAAGTTCTGATTCAGGGGCTAGGGATACAGAATTTATTAGATAAGGTTACCTGTTCACTATCTAGAGGTTGGAATGAGAATAAACTTTGGGCTGGAAGATACAGAAATTTGGGGCCGGAGCCAGTTTGAGATGAACGTGCCAGTTAGACGTAGAGCGTGGGCTCTTGGAGGGGCGTTTCCGAATGTGTGACGTCATAGAGGCAGGACGGAGCCTCGAGAAGCCTTTTACACTTCTTTGAGCTTGAAGAGTAGCACGTGAGATGGATTAGACATTAAAGTAACAACAACAACAACAACAACAATAATGTGATTGGCTTCTACTTATTAAATACTTCATATGTGACAGTTAACGCCAGCTGGTTCTATGTACATTACTTCCATTAATCTTCACAATCCCACACTGGAACTTATTATTTTTATTCCCATTTCACAGATGAGGGAGCTTGAAGTGCAGAGACGTTAATTCACACTCACAATCACCAGCCAGTGGTAGAGCCACCATAGCCACATTTCAAAGCCACTGCCCTCAGATCACTGTGCCAGAAGGCTCTCTTGTGCCGATCTTCTAAGACTTCGAATATTCCTGGCCCAGGGAGCTAATGAAGGACTTGACTCTCACAAAGTATTGAGGCATCACTATGGGACTGATGGGCTAGCTAGTTGGACACAAGACTTGACTATTTCCACTCCAACCATGCAACACAGACAAACATACACGAAGCAAGGAGAGAACAGTGCTGTTTATGGAAGAGTAGTACTCTGTTCCACACCACTTCCAGGACATCACCCTTTCTATCCTCGTGTGGGAAAAACTACTCTTTGAGTCCATGCTACCTGGCAATGCCTCCCTTAACCTCTACTGTTCGCTGTCAGCTGCTAAACCTCTGGATACAGCTCTTCATTACTTTAAGATCTTGTCTGCCGGCTCTTCCCAGCCTACCGCTGCCAGCACAGGACAGCATGACCAGGCCTCTGTTTCCTGATTTCCTTCACTCCATCTCATCCACCACTCTCAGAGTCACAGAACAGAACACCCCTTCCTGAAACTCTACTTTGAAACATTAAATCAGACCTTCTCCTGTCTCACCTCCAGCCTCTCTCTACCTACCCTGTTTGCTCAGTTCCTCTCACTAAATCTATTACTTGACTCCGTCAGGACTATGATTTCCCATGCTGGTTACTATCCACAGCCCCACACATGCATCATTCCCTTACCACCCTCCTGCATTCTCAGGCTCTTTTGTTCTTTACATACTATTTGGAAAATTTCATCCTGGATTAATACCATATGTGAGTTTTCCTGCTGGGAAGCTTCTGGAGAAAATCATGCAGTCCTCTGAACATTCATAGTCATCAACCTTAATAAGCTCTCAGCAATGCTGGGCAATCTCACTGAATTTCTCTAGTTGTTATTCTTTTCCATTCAATGCAATGATTATTTCAAACACTGTTTACTTGCTTCGACCCCATGGCTGTGTTTGCTCATTTTACTCTCAACACCATCCTCCCCGGTGTAGCAAATACTTCAAACTCCTGCCCCTGAACCAACAGAGCCTCTTAGTACATGTATCCGTCCTTCCCTCTTTTTCTCCTGATACACTAGGAGAGATATTCCTTTGCCTTTTTAAAACCATTTCCTAATATAATAAGTTTGAATGTTTAAAACGTCTTGAATATACTTAGTAGTTGCACAAAACAGTCCCTCACGTCAGTACTGCTCTCCCTCGGCTGCCCTTCAGTATCGCTCGGGAGCTTTTAAAGCCCCCAGTACTCTGGATAAAACCCGGTCCAGTTAAATCAGTACCTCTAGGAATGGAACCCAGGCATTTGTCTTTTATACAGCTTCCCAGGTGACTGTCCTATGTAGACAAGGATGGAAACCACTGAGGAAGATCCTAATACACGACGAGGCTTCAAGCTAACTTGGAAATTTTCTCAGCAAAAAAGATGAAGACGTGAGTTAAATCAAAACATGAATTTCATTATTGAGACATTAATAAAAATGTCTTTATTCAAAGAAAAAAAATACCTTTTTCTACACCAGATTGCTGGATCCCATCCGTGCCTACTTTTTCAGGAATTCTGTACTATCACTAAAGGAAAAAAAACAAACAAAACAAACCTCTGTTTATTCCCCATCTTTCCCTTCATGCATTCCTATTCATCTCCTCGATTTCACAGCCAAATCTGGAAAGCATTTGTTGCTCCGTCTTCTTCCTCTATCACTCACGGAACAACCTTCTTCCGTCTGGATTTCGCCCACTCCTCTATCAAAACTCTGGCGCAAAGGCTACCAGTGACGTTCTCGGTGTTTCACTCAAGGGGACGCTTCGTACTCTTCATTCCGCGGACCTTCCGGCGCTGTGTGGAAGCACTCTCTCCTCGCCTTGGCGTCCAGGACGCTTTGCGCTGCACGTCCCCACCTCCCTCTCTGTCTCTTCCTCAACAGTCTCCTTCCCAACTGCCCCGCCTGCATCCAACGGCTGAAGTTCAGAGTCCTTTAGATTCTTTCCGCTTAGGACTTTCCTCTTTATCTCCCTGTGTGCTCTCTCCAAGCAACCTCATCCTCTATCAGGACTTCAATGACCATTTGAAAGCCAATGACTCCAAATCCAGACCTTTGGTCCAGATTTCTGAGCTTCAGAACTATAGACAGAGCTTTCTTTGGGATCCACCCCTTTTAGATATGTTGTAGCCACTTCAAACTGAACATAAGAATCAGAAACACCACCTTGTCTCTCCAGCCAGAAACATGAGAGTCATTTTGGCCCTTCTGACCTCTAACCCATCCGGTCCATTCTCTTTCTTAACCAGCCATGACAACCACGGACTTGTCTCCATCTTCCCAGGGGACCCCCCTACGACGTCACCCGCTTCCCCTTCCTGAACTGGTGTAACATTTTCCAAACTGGTCTTCCCATAGCCTCTCCTCTCCATGTCTGTTTCGTTCTTCGCACATTTATCAGAGTGATGATTTTTAATAGAAATCTGACCTCATCACTCCTTTGCCTAAAAATCCCCAATGGTTTCTCATTGCACTTAGAATAACGATCACATTTCTTTAATGGGGTCTGCGAGGCCCTGGATGACCTGTCCTTCACGCACTGCTCCAGGGTGATCTCTATCTACTCTCTGCTCTTCACTGGGCCCCTCTCAGGTCAACAAGTGTGCCAAGCAGTTCCCCACCTTAAGAACTTTGTGTTCTTTCCACGGCCTAAAATCCTGCCCACTCCCTTCCCCAAGCTTCAAATCTGCTCAAACACGGGATCCCCTATGTGCCCCTCCTCCCCCTAGGACAAGGGCAGATCAGCCTATTGCAAAACCCAGGTAAAACTGTGTGCTTTACTTTTTACATCAATCAGAACAACTTGCAGTGAGAGCACAGCGTAGACGTAAGTTTCATGTTCCTCAGCACCTAGCAACCAAGTTCCCGGCACATAAATATTTGTTAAGTGGAAGAATGCTGCTTTCATTAAGCTTCCTCAACTAAAGACTAAAATTACTTCTCTCATGTGTTTCTTTTGTTGCCATTATTCAGATTAATTACAGTCTATAACTGAGAATTATTACAGAGGCACATCCAAAGTGAGACTTTCATTCTCCTTTGTGACACCACGTGTTACGGAAACATCAGCTGTAGAATAAAGCGTCCTAGCTTAAGAACGGAGATTCCAGAGGTGCAGCTTGGTGTTTCCTGTGCTTTCTACTAAAGAAGGGTTGTCCAAACATGAACAGAAATTTAAATGACAATAGAAGAATCTGAGAAGCTGGCGTCATCTGAATAAGTCAGGTCACATTCTGAACTGGACGCTCAAGTTCCCAGATGGGCAAAGCGATCCTGAATTGCAACACACCTCTCTTTTTACCCATGGCAAATTCCCACGATCCAGAGGACAATAAAATCATTGGAGGGGAAAAGGAACAGATGCTCTTTTCTTTTTTTTTTTTTTTTTTTTTTTTTTTTGCGGTACGCGGGCCTCTTACTGTTGTGGCCTCTCCCGTTGCGGAGCACAGGCTCCGGACGCGCAGGCTCAGCGGCAATGGCTCACGGGCCCAGCCGCTCCGCGGCATGTGGGATCCTCCCGGACCGGGGCACGATCCCGCGTCCCCTGCATCGGCAGGCGGACTCTCAACAACTGCGCCACCAGGGAGGCCCGCTCTTTTCTTTTTAAAATATTTCTGTTCCTAGTAAGAAAGCAGTTGTGTTCCTTCAAGAGTTGTTTTATTTCTGCAAAATTACTCTGAAAGTGTTCGCAGTGAATATTACTCAAGTAACTAGCTCCAAAAATGCTCTCCTAAAGAACAGAACCCATTGTATTTATGACTTAACAGTACTTATAAAACACACATTTGGTTATAAATGTGACTGTGATGATATCAGACAGAAAACAGTTTGGATATTCACAGTTTTGAAGGCTTTAAGTGGTATCCTTGCTATGTCACACTTTTATACCCATTAATGTAACATCCAGTTAGCGAATGAGGATGCTATTTCAATACAGCATTCCTTCTACATGATAATTAGCAGCTCGTTGATGAACAGTTGGCCTTAAAAGTGTGCAGAATGACGTAAGTGACAGGTTTTCTTTTCATTACATTTTTATATAATGTGTTTAACTAAACATGTACCATCTCTCTTTGCTCTGAAAGGATATTCTTCCTTAATGTTATTTAATTACTGAAAAACTTGAGTTTTGTCAATGGAAAAATGTGAAGACTTCGATTTTGTGGTTCAAATGCCAAATAAAAGGAATCCTCTCAGTAATTATACGTGTTTTCTAATCTTGAACTCTGCTTTTATTGAAATCTAATTTCCCCATAATAATTTTATTACTCATTTTCTCCTCCTTTTTTCAAATAATTAGATTGCCCAAATTACTTATCTGCAAAGTCACATGTATCCTATGTTGACAGGCAGAAATCCCATCTCAGGAAGATTTCTGACAGTGAGTAGTTAGCTCAGTTCATTTAGAAATGATGTATTTCATTAAGATATAAGCATCTATCTTAGCGACAGCAGAAAACTCGCACTTCCTTTATTTGCCAAGGCACCCATGCTCTTAATTTCAGGAGGGTATTTTTAGTTTCTAGTAATTTGGAAAAAGGTAATAGGTGAAAAAGTCAGAAAATAAAGTGTAAAAGTATGGTGTCAAGTGCTAGCTATATATAACACCTATAAAACGCACAGAAAAGTGCATTTGCATTCCAATAACACCTGTGACATTTAGACGTTCTACACAATTCCTGCTTTCAATCTTTGCCTGCATCACATTCTAGTATTAGTTCTCTCTAAATATAGTCAGAGAACTTTAAATAGTCAAGTACTCAGAGGGTATACGGTGCAGCAAATAGTAATTCTTTATGCTTTTCTACTTTTATAATTCACGTGCAGAGGAACTTAGAAAAGTTCAAAAAACTTTAAATGACCATGGTTCAAAAAAAAAAAAAAAAAGAAAGAAAACTGCAGCCTTAGGTTTACTTTACAATATATTTACAATCAGCATGCCCCCCCAAATTCTAACAATAAAAATTATATTTCTGTGTCATATCTTCGGGAATAGACTTGCTTTTATGTAGAGGGGCAGGGCCTGCTCATTGACAAAGCAAATACCCTTGATTTCCATTTAACAATCGCACAAGCATAGGACCGATTTTCATTCACAGGGTTCATTACACGTTTGTTACAGTTTTTTTTTTTTTTTTCTGGTAACATTTATCTTTCCTGTTTTATGAACCAGAGCTGTTTTATGTTTTCTACCTCTTCTATATGAAATTCTCATAAATAATAACTGGATTTCAAAGGCTCCTGGCAGCCAGACACTTGATAATAGCTATTTCTAACCGATGCTAAAAGAACTATGACGGTGGAGTTACAGACTTACACAGTAGTCTGATTTATTTCTCCTCTCTCCTTCCATCCTTGTCTCCTCCCTCCCTCCCTCCCTTTCTTCCTTCCCTCCTTTCTTTCTTATTATAAGTTGGCATTTGCAACATTGCACACTTATGCACAAAGAGGAGGTGAGATGTCATTTATCTTCTGAAATACTATGGCTATAGGCAGGGTGCAGAAAAAAGTGTACAAAGAAAAGGCAGATGTTTGACAGTCTGTTAGAAAGTTATGTATGAAAGAATGACGGGATTGACTAGAAAATCAGAAAACAAGTTTCTCCCGAAGACAGGGCTATCAAAGCGCCTGGCCTCGCATGGGTACTCACCACATCTGTGTCTTCCCAGGGGGTCGTTCTGGACCTCCACGTAGGCCAGCTGCCAGCAGAGTCAGCGCACTGGGCCTGGGCCCCCTGGCTCTGCCCTGCGGAGAATGGTGGCCACCTTGCCTTCCCAGGAAGCACTTCTTCTTAGGAAACAGCTCTTGGCCTGCAGAGAGAAGGCATTCCTTACACAGGGACCCACAAGCGACTATGACTGTACATGAATAGTTCACATACATAAACTCCATTTCTGTTGGTAATCATTACATGTAAACATTTATAATAACATGAGCTTTTTTTTCTGGAAAAGAGCAATAAATAGATAAACTTGATATAATTGTGCATGTGTAGGTATACAACATTCACTAAAGATACAAACAAAATCCTGAAGACATACCTGGCAGGTTGACTATAGTTAGTAGCGGATCCACCAAAACTCTGGCCCTGGTCTTCTCGGCACCGGGTTTAACTATCTTAGGATATTCAAACGTTACAACATTCAAGTCTAGTATGACAGTGTACTGGGGTATATCTAGCATGTTCACTTTACAGTAACACATATCATGGATTCTGAGAGCAAATGGAAAACGATTCAACTTTATGGGGAAGGAAAAGAACTTTCCTTTGTACAATGATAGATTATATTACTTCCAGAAGAGTAAGAGAGACAACAGAACTGCTGTGGGCTCTACATTAGGGTAAGAATCAGGCAACTTCTGCTCCCCATTTCTCTGCCACACGGAAGGTGAAGTAACTTATTTGATTAGTGAGTTTACAAAAGAACCGGGACACATTAGGGCAGACGCTTCCCATCCCCTTCTCCTGGGAGCCGGCCTCTCCTCTGAAAATGCAAGTTCTTTTCTGTTTTCCCATATGCCACAAGCTTACTCAGGGGCACGTGCTACCAATGATGGGGGGGCAAGGCCATGGTTGGGAGTGTAGGCTCAGTTCACAGAGTGATAATGGTGCCCAACGTTTGGTGCCACGGCCACGGTCTCTCTCCTCGCCCACCTCTCCGATCTCATGTGTTTTGTCTCTCCCTAACACACACCATCACACTCCAGCCGGAAGAGCCTTCTTCCAACTTGTGGCTACATTGCTCTGCTTACTACATCAGGAGCCTTGTATAGGCATCTTCTGCCTGGCGTGCTCTTCCCATTAATTTTCACATAGCTGGCTCCGTATCCCCTTTCAGTCCTGCTCTGAACGTCCTCTGCTAGCTAGCCTTCCTGACCACGCTATCTAAATACCAGCCTTCTCTCCATTACTGAATATTACAGTCCTCTGTTCCTTTCCTTCTATTTGTTTATTTATTTGGCTGTACCGGCTCTTAGTTGCGGTATGCGAACTCTGAGTTGCAGCATGTGGGATCTAGTTCCCGGACCAGGGATCGAACCCAGACCCCGTGCATTGGGAGCACAACGTCTTAGCCACTGGATACCAGGGAAGTCCCCATTTTCTCCTAAATTAACATAACCCGGCATGATATTGTGGGCCTTTTGTTGTTTTAACTTCCCTCCCCGGGACTCCAAGATTCATGAGGTGAGGGACCATGGTTGCTTCACTTGTAACTATTACATAGTAAATATTCACTCAACATTTCTAGAATAAATGATTGAAAAGGCATTGGTAGACACGGAATCTTAAAATACATTTAATTTCTGGGAAATATTAAGAGGGACATAATAGTTTAAGATCATCATGAGATATCTTTGAAATGAGTGTATAGGAACGGTGGTGTTTAAATGATACTATCTTCACAGATCAAACACAAGAATGCCCAGATGATAAAAAAGAAATGCTTTGCTGTGTGGCCTGAGGCTAGCATCTAATAATACATCCGGAGATGGTATCTATCATTTACCAGCATGTACTTGGGAAACTTTGACAAGGGAAAGTGTTTTCATAGAAAATACAGTATTCATCGAGTATTGCCATTCAATTCCAGCACTAGAGACATTCTCCAAAGATATTCCAAGGAGCTGAGGAGAAGACTCAACAGTCAGCTGCCACGTGCTCTTTGGAAGACTGACAGGCAGAGTGTGGGGCCAACACGACCTAAGTTTTCAGACCGCTCACCAGAGCGGGGACATCAAACCCTTCAAGCGGCCTTCCTCAAGACGGAGCTTAGCAGTAGCCGTAACTGTGACGGTGGCAACAGCCATGGAGACAGTGGTGGAAATGCCAACCAGACGTGACACCCTCAGAACAGGGAACAAAGTCACGATTCTTATGTGTCATAAGATAATGAGGTTTGATGGATGGATGGCAGTTCACTTTGCAGATGAGCTTTTAGTAATTACATTTGCCAAGGACTGCTTTCTCTGCTTATAATCGATTGTGCAGCCTCTGGTAAAGCCTCTACTACCAGGAAGGATACAACAGCAAACAGAATTTCTGAAAACAAACACAATCTGAAACCCATTTCTGAGTAAACGAAAACTACATAGGAACAACACAGAGTCACCTTTGTACAGGGAGGGCAAGGCCCTGCAGCTGTCTCAGGTGGCCCAGCCTCAGACTCTGGGCTCCAAGGTCACCGGCAGGGGTGGAGTCTGTGACCTTCTTTGGTACCAGACTTGCCCTGATGGCAATGAAATGCTACACTAAGCTAAGCAGGAAGGTTTGCAAGAGACGCTGAACAAACTAAAATTGGGTTGAACACCGCCCCAAAGGACCAGAGCTTACCAAGGGACTCACAATGCAATCTGTTCAAAAATTCCTGGAAATTCCCCGGCGGTCCAGTGGTTAGGACCCCCGCGCTTTCACTGCTGAGGGCTCGGGTTCAAGCCCTGGTTGGAGAACTAAGATCCCACAAGCCCCCGGTGCAGCCAAAAAGAAAAACAAAAAAACCCCAAACAAAACAGAACAAAGTTCCTTGAGCAAAGAGCCGCGTAGATGTATTATGTTCTCTCAACCTCTGGATTCTGGTAGGATTTGGCGTGTGCCTCTTAGAGAGGGATTCAAACTAGCATGCAGGCGTATTGCACCCCAGGACAGGCTTGAAGGTCCTGAAGTGTGACTTCGAACATGTGCGCAACTGGTGTCCAACTAGATTAAAGATCTACCGGCAGTTCATGTTTCATAGATGCTTACATTATAAACATGAGCCCAGTTATTATTCAACTCAGGGCTTTGGGATAGTAAGTTATCAAGTAACAATCAGCAACAGGTGGTGATATTACATATATATAAAATATAGATAACAAACATAATAAAATATATAACATATATTTATAATAAAATACAAATATATAAAATAGAAAGATGTTTTAATAAAAAGACAAGGGTGTATGTAATATAAACATAATATATATAGATCTAAAATATATTTATAAACTAAATATATGCATTTATGGATATATATTTTTCATCATGAAAATATATATATATTCCTGAAGACAGTGAGAAGGATCTCTCTCTGCAACTATGCACTTCAGCTCCCCCTTGCAGTCGTTTTTTCCCCAAATCTCAGGAACTTAAAATTATTAAAAAAAATTAAAACTACATCAATACAATTTTAAGCTCTGAACATATGCAAAGCATTATGGGATTCAAAAAAATATATGATATTGGAACTTGTTTTAGAGAATGGACTTCACTGCATTATTTATTTTCCTGGGTAGATACGTGTGTGTACATACCCAGAGCACCTTAATATGCTTTATTTCCAAAGTATGTGTTCCTGGAAAGACTCCTGCTAATAAAGTGAGTGTGACAACGCTAATATATTTGAGCTTTCACGTCATCCTCTCAGAATCTGGATGCCAGCCTGCAGTGGAGATTATAGCTAAATAAATGACTCAACAGTCAAGTCTAGAAATGGGCATATTTAGCTCTCAGGGTAATGTTAACTTCACTGCGGTATTAGTAATCTCATCAACTTTTTGGTTGGGATGGATAAATAACTAGCTTTTAGTATGTAAATTACCAGTGAAAACGTTTTACAGAAAATGGGTCAGGTTAGAGATGTAAATGAGGCCTAAAATGTCCCATTAGGTTTTGAATTGCCTTTTTTTTTTTTTTTCCCCCTAAGCATTATAAATCTTGCAAGCTTTGGGGGTAATTTTCTTGCTTGAAGAGGCTACTAAGGTCTTTCCCAATAAGAAATGAACAAAAATACTTCTGAAAACTAACTCTGCTTGAAAAAAATAGAGCAACTTGAATACTGAAGTATAGTTTTTAGGTAAGTTGTACAGACCACAGGTACAGATTTTGCAAAGGACACAGTGTGGAGAGGTATCATTCAATGGCTCTCGTTTAAAATCAATTGTATATTTGAAGGATACTCATCAGATCTTGAGACAAATCATTAACCACAAATACAAGTCTATCTTTCGTGAAGGAATGGATCTTTGATTTGGCAAAAAAGTCTCTCTGGTTCTGCTCCGACAAGTCCTATTTGTAGCGCTCTTGACTAATCCATGTTTTCAGAACAAATGCGATGCAAAAACAGGACCGTGCGCTGCTCTTGGGTCAGCTCGCACAGTGAAGTGATGAACGCACACACAAAAGCAAGGCAGAAACCGCTCCAGATCTTATGAGACACTAATAAAGCAGGGTCACAACACAGACTGAGACTGTCGCCAGGCGGCTTCACGCCTCTCCCTTTCACCACGTTGGTTTCCCTCCTACAAACCACTCATTTACAGCAGCCTAAACGAGCCTCGTGTGACAATGTATGAAGTGCTTGCTGCCTGTGTTCATCTATCACAGCACTGCCAATGTTTAGGACAGTTTAACATCTCCAACTCGTGACAGGGGGCTGAATTTCTGTCACTCGGAAAGCTGCAAAACTGGCATAGTAAATATGTAATTACAGTAACTACCTATATTTAACCAGCCTGGAAAGCTAACAGGGAAATCCACCAACCCACTGGGATCATCTAGTTTGTTTCTGTGTTGGGCCTAATTAAAGATAAACGCATAAGGTCAACGATTATAAAACCACATTTGGATAGCTTTCTTTTCAATTGTCAGCAAAAGCCAAAGTCCCCTCCCCTCCAAGAAAAATCAACTCTTTCTAAAATACCTACTTACTATCTGCCTGCTCCTTCATTGCTTTGCTTTAATATTTTGCTGTAGCAGCCTTTGTAACGGATCTTTGCAAAATGAAGCCTTTTGTGTTTACCCCAAGCGACCTAACCAAATCACAGGTATGCATATATCCCATTTTCTTAGAGATTTTATTGTTTCATTAATTTTATCCGTTAAGAAAAAGGGATTGTGAGACTTAAATTTCTTCACACAAGTATCTTATTTAAATTGGTCTTTGCTGCCTACCAAAGTTTTAGAGGTCAATAAAAGATGTTCTCACATGTTTTAGCAAAGATAAGTGACGGAGGTGACAGCAGATCTGGAGGCTGTTCAGACCTAGTCTCAGCCGGTTAAAATAACAGAGCAACTCAGGTGGTCGGTCGCTGTGTTATGTCATGTGTTTTGATGGAACAGAGTTACTTCAAATAGACAGGACAGATAATGTGAGAGAGAAATGAGTCCCAACATGTATTCGTATGACCTACATACCGCCATGCCACCCTTTATTGCTAACTACTAAAATTCTATTACCGGCATCCCTAAATCTTGCACAGCTTTTCGTCTCTTACTTCATCTGCTGGGTATTCCTTCCAATTTCATCTGAGTTATTTCTCGAGGATGACCTTGAATCCTCTCTCCCTGTCTAGCCAGGGTCTTCTTGAAAGAGGAACCTCCTTCCCAGGAGGTAGGAAACACACACCACTGCCTCTATCTTCTTGGTTATAGTTTCTTATTTATCTAATACATGCACAAAAGACTATTCATATCATCACTTAGAGTTAAGAGTAACGGTTCAAATTCACCAAACACTTACCACGTGCCACATATTCATTTTATCCCCCAAGCAGTCCACGTAGGAAGCATAATCACTTGCCCCACCGTATAAATGAGTAAACTAACCCGTGGAGAAGCTAGGTGCTGTGACCGAGATCATGTGTGTTCAATAGTGTGTGGTGGAAACAGAACATGAGTGCAAGTACAAGTTCAAAATCAGTGCTCTACACGTGATCAACAAAGAGTCTCTGCTAGGCACATACTTCCTACACACATTCTAGTCTCTAACACACGCTGTCATCTGTGTTAGGTGTCTAATACCAGGGGGGTTAGGGCTCTGATGCTCTCATGAATCCAGCCTGGTGTGTCTTTGCTAATAGCACCCCATCCCCAGACTCTATCTGAGGTGACACTTGTTCCCTTTGATATGAAGGCGAACGAGAGCTGGAACCCACATTTAAGTGGTAGTTCTTTATGCTCCTGTCATTTATATGATAATAAAGTCTTTGGGAACACAGTTCTATTTCTTGGTAAGGCCTTTGGACATCGTGAGTTCAGAAAATCCATTACCAGAAATAATACCTCACAAATACTTACATTTTTACAACATCCAAAGTTTTCACAACCATGACTACACTGTATTTTCAAAGTAGCAGTCTAAGTCAGGCACAGCCAATATACAGTCATGCCATTTTGTTAAATGATTACAGAGAAAGGGTGGAAGAGAAAGTAAGGTTTGCTTAGCATAAACTATCTGGGCACACCATCCTACGTACTTTGCCTAAATTCTCCCTTCAAATTCTCATACCTTCCTTCTGGTGTACATGTTCTTAAACACATTACAGGTGACTTAACTGGAGGTCATAGCATAGAGTTAACAGCTTGTAAAAGGGGTTAGAACCCGGATTAGAAGTCATGTCCCTCCCCAAGACCATCCTCTTTTCATTATAACGCGAGCTCAGTTGGCAGCACACGTTCAGTGCTTACACAGGCCCTTGTCTTCTTCCTTATCTCAGGTTGGGGCCTTGTTTCTCTACATAGGTTTCGTTCTGTTAAGGGAAAGAACCACATTTTGTTTTCTTTGAGTCACTCACAGCACACGCCTTTGGAGCTGTGCTTAAGAGGCCAAGTTAATTTAAATACTTGTGATTTGAATGTGGTCTGGAAGTGAAAGAAAGCTTTCCCTGCCTGTACTTTTATTCATTCACCCAGCAACTGAACCTCTCAAGCACGTCTGGACAGGTGCTGTGGTCCTAGAAACCCCTATTCACTCCTGGTCACTCCTCCTTAGGTGAGCTATGTTGAGGGCCACAGCTGGAACTCATGGTATCCTCAGACCTCTGAGCCTCAGCGAGCCTAGAATGACTTGTCCAAAATTTCAATGATTAAGTAGCAAACTCAAGCCTAAAGCCACACCTCTGAACCCCTCCTTGCACAGCACCTCTGTATGAAGTAGTGTTTGTAGTTGTTATCTTTATCATATATCTGGAAGTATAGATCATAAAATTTGCAAGACACTTTTTTTTTTTTTTTTTTGCCGTACGCGGGCCTCTCACTGCTGTGGCCTCTCCCGTTGCGGAGCACGGGCTCCGGACGCGCAGGCCCAGCGGCCATGGCTCACGGGCCCAGCCGCTCCGCGGCATGTGGGATCCTCCCGGACCGGGGCTCGAACCCGCGTCCCCTGCATCGGCGGGCGGACTCTCAACCACTGCGCCACCAGGGAAGCCCGCAAGACACTTCTTATTTAGAATATTATGATGATGAATGAAATTTTTAAAATAATCTTACACAAAGAATAAGTTACCAGAATGTTGATTAGTTACAACAAAAAGAAACATTTATAGGTTGATGTAACTTAAAATCAAGGAGATGGATTCAGAAACACATGATGCTTTTCTTATTGGTTTCGTCTGTGTCCATGCATGGATTTATAAAAGACTGATTATATTGTGAAAGTGTTCATACAAATCAGCTTTCTGTTCATGGATTTTATTTCATTTCCCTCCGCCTTCCCCATCCTGTTGTTTTGTATGAAGCATAGTCTTGAGGAAAAACAGTAAGAAATCCCACTGCATTATAGCATATAGCACGTAACGGGCAAATAATAAATGTTGACTGAATGAATATGGATAGGTCAGGTAGTTTGATTACACTGGTTGAAATGATCACTGCTTAGTGTAAAATAACACAGTGAAAGGAATTACGTTGAATCTCTATCTATCTCTCTTTAGCTGTAAGAGTCTATATCCTATGAGATCACAGAATACGTCTGAATTTTTCACCCCTGCATACCCAGCATCAGGTAGAGTACTGGACTCACGTTAGATATTCAATGTATATGTGTCTCATCGATGAACACTCCCTGCTCACAAGCAGTTTATAATCCAGGAGTGTAGATAAGTGGAGACTATTTTTCACCCTCTTTCTCATTTCTGGCCTCAGTATTTTAAAAGGATGGCCAGCCTATTGGAAATATTTGGGCGGAAACTTTTGTTTTTTCCCTAACTCACTCATCTATGAGGCACACATACACCATGTTCGAATGAACCCACAATGCTTTGATTTGCACACGTCATTTTAGCAAGAGAGACGACGAGCAACATTTCTACAATTCTTCAGTCTCATCTGCGTATTCTATTCCCAAGTGTTGCAAAGGGTTCTCATGGTGTTTCTCTGAACTATAGCTTTGCTTATTTTTGTGTACATATTATGACACAGCTTAGAGCTGCATATTTGTAATATGAAACCACAGAAACCTCAACTAAATTTTTTTCAAATGAGAATCATTTGGTTTAAATTTCACTAACTTCAGGTCAACACAAATAAAACAAACAAAAACAAAAGCAGACTCACAGACAACAGAAAATAAATGAGTGGTTGCCAAAAGGAAGAAGGGTGCGGGAGGAGAAGGGGATTAAGAGGTACAAACCTCTGGTTATATAATAAATAAGTCACGGGGATGTTAATACACAGCATAAGGGATGCGCTCAATAACACCGCAGTAACTCTCTGCGGGGAAAAACGCTCACTAGACTTACGGTGGTGATCATTTCATAGTGTGTGTGCAAATGTCAAATCATTATGTAGCGCATCTGAAACTAACACAACATGGTAAGTCAACTGTATTTCCAAAAAAAAAAAAACCCAACTAACCACTCTGTGACTGTAACCTTATTTTGTTAAGTTTAGTTTGAATGCAAGAAATCCATAAGCCCTAAAATAGTTTAGTGTTTGGTAAACAAAAGAAATATAATAATATAAGCTTTCATATATAAATTATTAGCTTTCATATATAAATTATATTTTGTTCAAATTTTTTACCGGTAAAAACTTGCTTTCAATTTTAATGGATGTATTTTTTAAACTGAACAATTTTGGAGTATCTTGGATGGAGATGAAATGTATCAAAGTTTACCCATACAAATTAAGGAAAAATATTAATTTTCACCTAACAGTTTTTTGGGTTTTTTTTAACTCATTGGTTGGTTTTCAGGAAGGAGTTAAAGTTGTAAGGTCATAAATAGAAGGATAGGTATATTCACATCCATCTTCCGACCTGAGTAAAGATTTATCACATTTTGAAGATGCCGTTTAAAAGGAAGATATTCCTCTTCAGCAGACTGCGGAAACTCCAAAGTTTCCACAAGATGCACTTGTGGAATCTCCACCCCAGCAAGGGTGAGCGTGTGTGTGTGTGTGTGTGTGTGTGTGTGTGTGTGCAAATGTGCGTAGTATCATGCGTTGAAGGTATTTCAAGGCTACACTGAGCTTATTATATATATGGAGAAAAGAGACAAGCATCCCTTCAATAAGCAAATCATTAAGAATTAACATAGATCTATCTGGAAAGATCTGAGACTGATGGAAATTCAAGCTGCCCTCACACCCATCAGCAAAACTTCCACCAAAGGATCTGTGGGCGTTACTGTCTTTATGCATAGCTCTCTGAGCTATGGAAATGGTAAGGAGGAGAGAAAACGGGAGAGCACTTTCCTTCTGGAAACCTGTCCTTCAGTCTCTGACAGGCGTTTACAAAAACAGGTACATGCTCATGTCCTAGTAATTGCAACTGAGCATATATAATCTCTATATGCGTAGGTACCAACTGTATCCGCCTAACCTGTATATCGCTACGTTCCAAAAACTTCCTGCAACTGATTCTATCAATGCATGCATCCCCCATAGATTTGGTCAACAGCATCCACCCAAACGCTCTTTGGGATGGCTGGCCCATTCTGTGGTCAGGTTTCTAAGAGGTCCTTTCATCGAACCTCTTTTAAATATACTTGTACTTGTGCTACACAAATACAATAGATAGACTCTCTTGTATATCACAGAGATCTAATTTATCTATTTGGAATTTCCATATTTCTTGACTTCATTAAGAATAATTTACATTAATGTTTTACTCTGATCCAAACTAATGTGGCAAAGCTGGAAATCGGCCAATATCTTAGGAAATAATAATTTCAACAATACCACGTCCCTTTAAGGACATGTGGTGCGTGAAGGGGAAAAAGTCATCATATCACAGGCTTAGATACTCTGAAAAATTAAAATAGAAGCATACGGAAGTCTCAGAGAAGCAGCTTATAAGGTAGCATTTGAAACGAATCAGATGTTTTCTATGGGAGTATACTCTTTTAAAACGATTAAAACTCTCGAGTTTAGGAGGATTATTACATTCCGTATGTGAGGTTTATTGAAAAATAATTGTCCTGACCTTCTTCCTGCTTCATTTTTAGTTAAGTTTTAGCTGCAATGCAGTTCAAGTGCTCAAAATATTACAGCGTTAAGTCCATCTCCATCACCCCAGGCACAAGTCCTACCTGAACTTGAATTATGATGTTTTATAGGAGGTCAAGGTCAAGGTACTCACTCACAACAAGTGTTCCGTAGAAACTGTGATGTTGTCTCATGCGCCTGCTCAGAACGGCAAACCTGAAACGGGGTATCACATTGATCTGTCCACCCCTGGAAGCCGGGAGAGGCCACGAGAAGTGTGTGGCAGGAAAGGAGACCTAGTCGTGACATCCTGCCCACCTCTCTCTGGCAAGAGGCAGCCCTTCTCTTGTCACCAGCTCTGAAGGCAGCTGGCCGCGCTGACATAATGCCCAGCACACAGAGGGAAGGGCTGCGGGAAGTGAGCTGATGGCCCCTCTCTAAGGAGAGGGAGAAAGAGAAAAGGCAGGACATTTAAAATAAACAATACGACTCACTCTCTGATGTAAAGAGCCAGGGATGTCAGAAGGGAATGCAAATCCGGCACAGAGACCTTTGTTTGCTTCTCTTGCATTTTGACATTTTCCTAGAATCACTTGCTAGCACACTCACATTAAGCTTCATTTCAGATTCCGTCCGAAGTCAAACTACCAGATGCAGCAGAGTGTGACAAAACTTTCCGAAAGAAAAGATCGGAACGAACGCTCATGTGGATTTTTCATTCATTGCATTCCCGAGAAGACCAATTACAAAAATTAGAGGTCACACGAAAAAGCAAACTGCACAGTAAGAAAGTATTGCTTCTACTATTATGAAAATATGATAGCACATCTAGTTTTCACAAACTCTCCAGCTTTTCTTACGATTAAAGTTACCTCGCGTGTGCTTTCACTCCTTCACCAATAAAGCTTCACAATCTAAATTAATTCTAAATATGAAGATGAATACCGTTAGCAGGAATAAACTATCAGATTTTCACGTGGAAAAGAGGGACGCTGTACCACGGTGCACGTTATATACTTGAGATCACTGTGTCAGTGCACATAGCACACGTAGAAATTCCAAATAGCACATTCTGAAAGCATGAAAGTGTGTTTGAAGGATAAAGTTAGTGGCGTGAGCTATATTTTCCAAAGATGTCACATCAGGGATCTAAAAACAAAGAAATACAATCCAGAAAAACAGCATGTTAAACCCTGTTTCTTATCTGAGGTTGCATTAGAGTTATAAAAAAAAGAAAGAAAAAAAAAAACGGGAAGAAAATTAAATTTCTATTTTCACAGGCAATAATATGTTGTACAGTTTGCAATTAAAAATAAATTAGGCACAAAATCTGCAACATATTGTTATTAAACTTTCATTAAACCTCTTGAGTTATGCTGGTGAATGCAACATGCTAACAGAAATGCTAGGGTTGCATGAGTTTCTGGCATATGAAATAAAATTATGTCTTCAATCTACAAAAATTTAATCTACAGCTTAGCTGATTGGATGGAGCACGTTAACACCATTTTGGAGGTTTAAGAAGAGCAAGTGCTGTAATCCTCTGAGTATTTTGATCACTAGCACACAAGCATGTAACATGCTTTGTGTTCAAGGGGAACCTTTATCCAGGATGCAAAGCTGGTGCTGAATTATAATCACATTCAAAAAGATTGCAAGCCTGTGGGTATTAAGCTTTGCACTCTCAAGCTTAACCAAGAAGATTTAAGCAACCTACTCTGGGGCCATAGAGTTGATCTGATAAGAGTATTCCCAGACCTTGAAGTTTATTTTTATCAGAAGTTTTGCATTCAAGGTCTCAAACATTAGAACGTTTTAGTGCTAATCAAAAGTGTCTCCATTCAACGCCAGCAATGACACTTACGAGCAGATGGAAGTCATAACGTAGAGAGAAAAAAGAGAGGGACAGACACAATAGTTTTCCCCTGAATAAAAGAAAATCTTGAAGGCCTGAAGACAGCTTCTGATATCTCAGATGTTATTCCAGATTTCTTTGCTGTATTTGTGTCTGAAGATTTGTCAGATATGTTTGCTACTCAGTTTAAATAACTTAGTTATTGAAATGACAGGTGTCATCTGTATCCTAAAGCGGAGTCAACTATTTTGCTGAACTGTTTTCTGTTCCGATGAATCAGGGAGTTGTTTATAGAGCAGGTGTTGTTCAGATTCAGTCTCTAATATCAAAGACAAGGATAAAATCGAGGTTAAGTTCAGGATTTATTTTTACATACACTTCCATAGAATGACTACTGAACATTAATTAAAATATGATTGAAGAATGACATGAAATAATCCTATATGAATTTCTCTCCATTGTGGATATGAGAAAATAAAGATATAGACAGCTGAGGTTCTCTAGAATAACTGGATCAAGGGTCTTAAACCTAACATCACATATTTTTTCTTTGCTCTTTTGTAATCAATGACTATTTGGGGAGCTGTTTCTGTTACATTTACATAGTTTTGATTGAAAAGGAGAAAGGACTAGGATAATTTCTCAAAACCAGTCTATACCTTTTCACTTATTTATCATTTCTTTTCTTTTCTTTTTTTTTTTAATCAAGAAAACGCATATAACTCAAACCAATATGTCGATAAAGGTCCGAGAGAGAATATTTTTCTCTTTCAGTTATAATGAAGTGAAAGGAGTTTCCCACTGGGTGCTTTAAAAAAAAAAAACAACAAACAAAACAGAGAAAGAAAGACACATCATCTCTCATTCATCGTCATGCAGGCTTAGCTTGATCTGTTCAGATCTTGATCTGTTTGGCTTCTTTCACTAATGAGACTCTGTGCCATGGTCATGGCATCCATCCTTGGTAGCCTCAACTGCCTGGGCAAGACAAAGGACATGATTAGATGACAGCAGAGGACCAGACAGGGCTGAGGCTTAGACAGTAAAGGAAGGTACAGAAGGTACAGGTTGGATGTTGCTTGCAGAGACCTGCAGAGACCTGAGATGACCTCAGCAATTCTCTGAGTCTGAACTGGAAAACCACGTTGACTAGTCGGGCCAGGTGGCAGGCCCAGGGGAGATACACCTGGGAATACAGACTCATATATATAGAGAGAGAGGTCTGAGTCAAGATCAAGAAGAAAAGTCAGAGATTCAATTTAGAGTTTAGGGTTCACATTGGGCCTAATGATAGAAGTAGGGATACAGATATTTCATCAAGCGATTGGGAAGAATTTCCAAAGCTTCAGCAAGAGGGTGGCGGATCTCAGGGCAGCATGCTTTCAGTGCCGGTTTCTAGCTGTCTTTGAGGTGTCGTCAAGGAAAGGCTTAGACTCACCCCGTCTTTCACTATCCCTCCCTTTGCCAGGAGAGTAACATCAACTTCTTCTTGTACCTATGACTGCAGGAGGACTAATACCTCAGGGGTCACTTCAGTTTTAAAAGGCTGAACCTAGTGGCTAAGAAGATTCCCACATGATTAATTCAAGGATGAGGACAAAAGACTGTGCGGACACCGTACCCAACAGGGGGATTAGGGCCTGGCTAGATAAAGTGATGGACGCATTTAATTATGACAGGCCTGTGTTAAGTCCTGGTCATGTCTGATCGCTCTAAAGTACGTGACACCATCGATTACTCCCTGATTCTTAAATCTCTCTCCTTTTTTATTTCCTGACGCCGATGTCTGCGAGCTCTTCTACGCTTCGTTCAGTTTCATTGTCCTATTTGGGCTTCTGGACATCCTCTTCGTTTATCTAATGATTACGGCGCGTCAGGATTCTGCTCTTGCTTCTTTGCCTTTTTCATGCAAAATACTCTTCCTGGATGCTCTCATTTTATGCGCTGGCCTCCACTTCAGTAATACCCTGATGATTCTCAATCTCTATTTTCAGGTATTAGCATTCTTCCAAGATTCGGATTCTTCTTCCAAGATTCAGATTCTTCCAAGATTCAGATTCATTCTTCCAAGATTCGGAGCTGCATTTCACTGGCTGGACATAACGCATTTGCATGTTTTCAGGGACTTGAGAGACGACATGTCATAAACTAAATGCCTTCTCTTCCTTTCAGTCTTCCTCCATCCATGCCTAGCCCTGCTCCATCCCCTGTAGCCCCCATCTTGCTTAATGGAGCAGTTGTCTATCCGGAGAAAGTAAGTTGTTGTCATTTTCCAACCGTCTCTAATCCTCACCCTTAACATCCAATATTATAAAATCCTGGTAATGCAGCCTCGAAAGTGTCTCCTGGGTACACCATTGCTTCTCTTGCCATTTTGCTGGTGCTTTAGTTTTATCCATCATCTTCCCATCAGACTTTCACAGTAACTCCAGTATCTGATTCCACCAGTTCAGTGGTTCTCAGAATGTGGTCCCAAGACAAGAGGTATCAGCACCACCCTTGGTAGAAACAGAAAATCCCAGACCCCACCTCAGACCTATTGATTAAGAAACTCTGGGTGTGAGGGCCAGGAGCCTGTGTTTTCAACAAGCCCTCTACCTGATTCTGATGAATGCTGAATCTGAGAATCACTGAGCTGATCTCTATTCTGCTGGCCAAAAGGTTTCCTCTGTAAGAAATCCGCTGGTGTCATTCCTCCCACGCATAGATCCACTGGTTACCTGTAAGATTAGCCCAGAATCTGCAGCAAAGTGTATGCGGTAGTTGATACAGTTTACCAATATTTTCAGTTTTTCTTCAGGGACATGGTACAGTTTCACCTCCCTGCTCTTTGGAAGTTAGGTGTGCCCATGTACTTGCTGTGGCTAATAAAATGTAAGAGGTGTGTCTCACTTTTGGTGAGTTTCCAGTGCACAATTCAACATGTTTCTTTTTTTCCCTATTATAGTGTTCATATGGTGGAGAAAGAGGAAAATGAAGAGCAGAGATCCAAGCTGACTGGGGTCACCATGCAGTGGAAGAAACAAACAAGTCCTCATGGTTTTAAATTACTGAGATTCGGGGGTGTTTGTTATGGCAGCATAACCTTGCCTGTTCTGACGAATTCACTTTACCTCCTCCACCTTGGCTTCTGTTCAGGAATTCTTCTTCTCCTTTTTCCTTACTCCTCATACAAATAATAATAATAAACTTACTGTTCAGTAAACTTGCTGAGCTTTCTCATGACATCACAGCCTTGAAGATGCTATTCTCTGCACTTGGAACTCTTGACACACATTTTTACCCAGATGATTCCATTTTTGGATTTTCAACTCAAATATTCATTCTTCTGGTTACCTTATCCTGAGTCCCTGGGGCGAAATCAATGCTCCATCCTCTGTGCTATCAGAACAATCTTTTCATCCCTCTGAAATATTTTGTGTCATGGTTTACGGTAATTTAATTGCCCAGACTTTTTGTCTGCTCACGAAACAGTAATTTCCTCAATGACTGGGACTCTGACTTATTCATTTTTATTCCAACAGGGGGATTATTCTTTTTTAAAGACCTTTATCAAATCACTTACATGTATTTCTAGAAGTAAAGTAACCTAAATCTTTACAGCTATCATAGTTTCCTAAGTATACGTTATATTAGGTAGCTTTTTAAACTTTTTCTTATAACCTTAAACAATTGGATATTTTACTCAATGTCATGTTGGGTTAAGGTCTTTAGGAAGCAGTCTGCAATAATTCCCACATCCTTTGCTTAGGTGGTGACAATGGCTCAGTACAATTAACCCCTTGAATATTGAAACTACAAATTTACATGGCAGAAGTGACAGCTTTATAAGATAACTCATCTTGCTAAAATTATAGTTTTTCTCTTCTTCACATGAATGCACCACCCTATGTAACCACAGTATCATTCATCTGCCATGTTCTGCACCCTACACAATTTTGTGCAAATTTCCTTCAGTTGTTTTCATGTCAGTTTCACATGTCACTGGGTTTACTTTCATGTGATAACAGGTATTTCATCATGGATTTGCCCTTCAGAGACCCTAAGGTCATAAGTAAGACTTCTTTAATACATACTCCTTCACCTGATCTTGCCAAATGCCCCTTCCTCTGAATTTACCCCTTTCTGTTGATGACAGCATCATTCTTCTGCGATCTCTAGTATCTTATGGCCACCTTTGTCTTCTCGGCTTCCCCTATCCAAACTAGTATGCAATGTCTTCCACATTTTTTTTTTTGGTCCATTTTATTTAAAAAAATTCATCTGACTTCTCATCTATCCCCAATTAATTCGAACAACAACAACAGAGACTGAATTGCTTGAAACAATGCTTGCCCATTATTTCCTTGCCCTAAGGGCTTCAAAAACTCTTCTCTTCAACATGAGCCCAACCTCTTGAGTGGATTATATAAACAAATGGCCTTTATCCTTCATCCTACCTTTATCCTCCTTGTGCCTCCCCGTTTAACACCCCTATTTAGTGCTGCATGAGCTGGACTCATCCACTCCACTTTGGTTCTCTTGCTCATGGAATGTTTCTCTACTGGAATTCTCTCTCTTGATCTCATTGCCTTAATAACCCTACTCATCCTTCATCTCCCTCCTTCATTAAGCAAGACACTTCCAGTCTATAGAACTTTTTCCCTTCTTTAAAATTCTAACACTTGCTAAATATTTATTTAACAACTATGCTATAACATTCTTCTTTTTCATTGTCATTTATCATCATTTAAATTGTCTCCCTCATCATACATTTATTTACCACTGGATTGTCTTATAACTGCATCCCCAGTAAGTTTTCCAGAATACTGAATACTCATGATAACGTTCACACAGAACTGGTTCCGCACATACCGTACTGGGTGGTTAGTGCCAGGCAAGAAGCCACCAGCCACTGTCATTGTCACAGGCTTCTGCCAAGGACTTCCTTACACTTAATTCTCCTTGCTTTATTTCATGAGACACTCCCTCCCTAGACTATGCAAATGCCCAGAAGGTAGCCGGTCTCTGAACTGAACTGACCAGCACCCTAGGTGGGGCCTGATAGTAGAACTCAGTTCACCAAAGTCAGGTAAGGAAATGTTAACAATAGTTCAGGAACTTAGAGAAACATCTGGGCAGTAGAAATGGGCCACTGCAGCGGACAGAGCTTTGACCCTGAGCCAGATTTCTGCTGCAGCCACAGAATCTTTACGGATTCATGGTGGGAAGTTGTAAGCGACACAGTAGCTTCCTAAGGAGCCTCAACCCGATGCCCATGGGAATCATATTTTTACAATACTGAAGCCTGGGTCTCACTCCAGGAAAAGTAAGTCATGAACCGGATGGGGTAGGGAAGAGGAATGGGGCAGGGCTTGGTATGAATATTTTAAAAAATACTTGTAGTTAGCTCAAATTTTTTATTCAGGAATGAGACCGGCTGGGAGAGAAGGTCAATGGGAACACTTAGCCGAAGCAAAGGCTATGGGAAATGGGGAAGCGACAGCAGCTTCTGGCAAACACACTCCCTTCATCAACATGGTCTCAGATTATACAGCCCCAGGCTACAGAAACCATGTAGGAAGAGCATTACCACCTACACACCAGACATTTATCACCGTGAGGGTAGAGACCGCGCCTCTGTGTTCTCTCCACTGTATTTTTCGTAACCAGCATATTGTCTGGTTCCTGGTAGATGCTGGATTCCAACCCTGCAATGGCACTTGAACTTCAGGTTGACTAATCTTAACTGAAATCTGCTATGCACTGTTGATAAACGCACTGGGTTAATACTGCACTTAAGCCCGCAGGTAATAATTTCAGACAATGTGGAGAAAGTGGAAAGAGCACAAACTCTTAGAGTTCAGGATTCATATCACACTTTTGTCCCTTACTAACCAGGTGACGCTGAACAACTTATTCAACCTCTCTGACTCTGTTTTCTGATTTGTAAAATCAAATCATAGCATCACTTTTGCAGAGCTCTGTTAGGAGGCTTCAAGATGAGTATGTACAGTGCTTAGAGCAGCACGTGGTGATCAGCAAACCATAACTAGTATTATTAGCAACAAATGGCATGTCGTCCAGCAGAGCTGGATGTGGTGGTTCCATTTGTATCAGGCAAGAGGCTGACGAGGATCAGATGCTAACAATAAATGTAAAGGTTATAAAGTAGAGCAAGGGGAGCCTACCAGTACGGATACTGTCATTGTTTAAATGTGTTTGAACAGAAAAATGAATAAAGTAATATTTTTCAGCTTTATTTATAATTTACAAATAAAATTGTAAGGTATTTAAAGTGTACATCGTGATGACTTGCTAATACCTATGCATTGTGAAAAAATTCCCCCCCCGACCTAGTTAATTAACATATATCACCTCACATATTTATCTCCCTCTGTGTCTCTCTCTCTATGTCTCTCTCTCTCTGTGTGTGTCTCTCTCTCTCTCGTGTGTGTGTGTGTGTGTGTGTGTGTGTGTGTGTGTGGTGTGTGTGTGTGTGAAGAAATGAAAGATTTTCGTATGTTGGAGTACAAATATTATCTCCCCCTCACTGCTCATAATATTGATGCAAACATTCTAAATAAGGAATAAGGCAGTCATATGTGATATGCAGAGAACTTAGAAAGGTACCTAACCTAGAAGATTCCTCAGGAGACAGAAAACATTACATGATTCTGTTTGAAAAACTGCAATCAGGCGGTTTACAAAAGTGTAGTCATGTTCAAATTTTGGAGGCTTTATAAGTGACCTCAATGCCATAAAAATGAGAATAAGGACTTAAGTACAAGTCTTAAGAATTTTCTTTCCCTCCCGTAGTAAGTCTTAGCTAGTAAAACAAAGGTCTGTTGTAATTTTTAAAGGTAATTTTAAGAAGTGACAAAATCTACTCCTTGGGCTAAGACTACACCTTAAAGGTAGCAAAGTGTTTACAGGTACCTTGGACGTGACACATTTTTCAACACTTAAGAATAATTTCTGGATTTAATGTCATCATTCAAATGTACATAAAAGTATGCACACAGCACCTGCTCCTAAGACGTGGTATTTCAGGGAGCAGCTGGAAACCAGTAATCTCGGGGCCACGCAGTTGACGACTGGACTGCTAGGGTCCATTTTACACATCAGTTAGTGACGACCTGGTTAACGATATGCTCACACAGAGGACACCCGGCCTCCCCCCCTGCAGGTGCTTAGCTGAAATGAGGAGGAAGTAGGGGAAGCCAGAGAGAGGGGTGGATCTGATCTCTGGGGAAACGGGCTTTCTAACGTCACTCTCCTGGGGAGCTTTTCTCCGTACACATTTATGAGGACTGATTAGAGTTAGAGCAGGCGGAATATACTATATTGGGAGGCAGCCACTAAAAGTAAGAGATGGGAAGACTGGCCATTTTGGCCCCAACAATGCAAGTAGCTTGGAGAGAATGAATACAGCAAAGGAGGCCCCCTAGAGGGCAGGCTGAGGTCGACAGTGAAATATGCACACCACCACACCTCTCACAGCGAGAGATTAGGGCAAAGAAACCCAAACACGTAAATACCAGTAAAGGAGTGGTTCAAATATGCTATCTCTGAGTGGTAGATATGATTTTATTTTCACAAAACTAAATTATTGTGTTTTCATAAAGTATACAAAACAATGCATGAAAAGCTTCACAATAGTTATAAGTAAAAAATATATACAGAATTATCCTATTAAATAGATATATAACTTAAAAAGTCATAAAAATATGTATGTGGACATGTATAAATTTGCATATGAATGCGCAAATTTATGCATGTACTATTGTAAGCAAATAACAAGAAAAAGAGAATATCAAAAATATTTTCTTTTAGCTAATAGAATTACGGGTGCCTTTCCTTTCATTTTTCTCTCTGATAAATAGCTAAGTGCAAGGGCAGGGAAATTAGGTAGACATAGGTTCAAATTCCATCTTCAGAACTTTCTAGCTGTGCGACTTTGGGAAAAACACCAAAGCTTACTGAATCTCATCTTTTTCCCCATGTATAAAATGAGGAAAAACAACCTTTGCAGACAAAAGGATTATTGGAAAGTGATTTAAGATCATGTTTGTAAAGTGCTTTCACAGAGTCTGGCAGACTGTTCAATGCTAATAGGTATCATCATTCATCTTACAGAAAATCTGAATTGTAATTAGAAATTTTTAAAAGTCTGTTAAAAATTAAATACATGATAGCGTGAACAGCGGAATAAGAATGCAGTGTGGGAAGGGACCCAGTGCGGTATCTCGAGCGTTTGACCAGGCAGATTTTGGAGAAGGAAAGGGGAAGTTACAGTGACCACTGGCCAGAGAACAGAGATGATAGAAGCAAACAACTTCACGGCAATTTTTACCCTTAAAATTTGATCAGGTTGTGAGTGGACGTCAAGTGTCAGGGAGAAAGGAAAGACGAAATAAAAAAGGGGGGGAAAGACCAAGACGTTTAGATATAAAACCAGGACCTGAGCTACTCCTGGGGCAGAAAGACACAAAGGCCTTCTTGATGAGCAATCGGCACTAGTTGACACAACACTGTATGGGGTAACAAATCCCTATATAATTTATCTCAATTTATCCCAATCCGGTTGGTTATTCCATGATAATTCATTTGTTCCCAGAGTCCTCAGATCAAGAGGCCCTTTCAGGTGCAGTACAGAGCGCACAGCCCTGAATCCCCGTCTCCACGCTGCACCACTACAGGTAACGCCAAATTCACAGCCCAGGCAGAGGTGTTCTACCAGTGGCTCCCTGACTCCACTACGCTAGAACAGGATGGACTAAAAAAGCGTTGCCCTCGTGAGGAAGATTCTAGACTATTTTTTCTCATCTCTGCTTAGCAGGTAGGCTTGCCTCCCAGAATCTATACTATGGACAAGGAATGTCACCCGCCATTTCAGTAAACAAAGGATGTTGTGACCATAAAGTCATCAGCCATGGCAGCCGCCCCCAGTGGTGCACCCTCAGGAGAATTCAGGATGGAGAAAACCAGGATCCTGGCCCTAGAGAGTTAAGGTGGATATCAAAGCAATGATTTCAACAAGCCCGGACTCTTGCAACTTCCCATACATAGAAAAACACTAAAATCGTCAACTTAAGATGTCTGGTTTTTTGTGATTAGCAGTAATCTTTTGATGTTAGACTACATTTTTTTCCCCAGCAAAAAATTCCTATATATCCTGGTCCCTCACTTATCTCTTTGGAACAGTTCCTCAGAGCTGCCAGAGAGGCTGCCTTCCTGGGCTATGGTCCTCAGCAAAGCCACCAAAGAAAACATAACTCTCAACTTTTAGGCTGTGCTTTTTTTTTTCTTTTTTCAGTTGACAACATCCAGGGTGGAATGTTTCAGTTACATGAAGACCTAAAAGCGGTGAAGTAATACACCTGAAATGAATGATCTACGCACCTGGACTACAAATCTTCTGAAACCTCCTTAACTAAAAGCAGCTCCCTGTGAAGTTTTAACATCAAAGATTAAGTGTGACTGCTCAGATATTTATAAATTATTTTTCCTAGGGGAGTTTCCTTTCATAGATGTTCAGGAGATAGGTAGGGCTCTGTTAGAGTGAATACAGAAACAGCACATTAAGTCAAGGTTATGAAATGAACGTACTCTTTAACCTCCAAGCAATACGTTGGAGGGTCTGCACATTTTCCTTGGAACATTAGTTAAATAAATAGGACCTTTGGTGAGGCCTAGTCAACTATCAGATATACACAGTAATTTTGCAACTACTCTTTCAGGATTTTTTTCTGTTTGGATGGTGGGAGGGGGACAGAAAAAAAAATAGAATTTAACAAAAGGATATGTTGATGAAGAAATTAGAGTCTCACAGAACAATCTAGAAAGTGCTCTGAACCCACGTTTACTTTTATTACCATAAACCGGTAACAAAGCACCTAAATTCTTTGTTCCTCCATTCACACTGTTTTCATACACCTTCAGTGAAACTGCCCATAAGTGTGACAGCAAAGCTTATTTGATTAGTGACTTGTAAGAGCTAGAATATGGCTGAACCCCACTCCCTTTTATTTTAGGCTTTTGCTCAATTCCTTAACAGTTCATTCAATCATCCACATGTTCAATAAACATAAAGAAGGCCTACCATGTGCTGGCACTGACTAAGCAAAAAGACACAGGGATGGAAAACAGAGGCTTTCATCTCAAGGTTTTTGTGTAGATCGAGGATAAAGACAGATAGAGCAAGAGTAGAGACATGATTTGAAAGCATTGCCTCAGACTCAGGAATACTCAGGATTCTCTGCAACCTGTAGGACGATGGGGTGAAGGTGGGTGATGGCAGGAGACGCCTCCTGAATGAGAATTTGGGGAGTTAAGTCTTCTTACAGATTAAGTGGAATCAATTCTGGCTTAAGATGGAGAATTAACCAAATGCACTTACAACTGAAGTTAAGTCAAAAGTTGACATTTTGTTTGCTTGTTTTATTCATAAACTCACATAAATAGGGATAATTGGCAATTGGCTTAGCAGACCTGGAAGACTTGACCTTATGCCAGCAGTACAGGAAGCTGTGACGTCACCTAATTTGTACCAGAGAATCACTGAAAGACACAGGTAATGGCTGCACCAGCTACCCTTGGAGTTGCTACGGGGAGAACTGGTTGAAAGCTGCTTAAGGAGCAATTAGACCTGCAGTTCCTCTCCCATAACTAGGCAACTATGCCTCATTCCTCCCCATAAGATTAGATGTTTAATCTTTGCAGATGGCAAAACAGAAGGAGTCTAGACTGGGGACACCAGGACGACTGAAGATCACACTTTGGAAGAAAACGTTCACATGCTGAATGTTGAGATTCCAGTCTTTTTAAATCCCTTGACTCATAGACTGCTCTCATCCAGACATAAACGTCAATGAAAAATCCTTCTCTAAGAAATCTGGCCAGCCCTAGAGAAAAAAATACTGACTTTGGGGACTCTGCAATGGAACTGTCCAGACAGGTCAGTCTACGGTAGGAACTATAGCCGACCCAGCAAAGTGAACAGGACTTTCATACAGTTCTGTCTTTCAATACTTTTAGATATAAGTTCCTAGCAAAGGGTTTCCAGATTTTGAAGAAAACATATGACATGAAAGACAAAGACCAAAACAAAAAAGCAAACATATTGGAAGAAGCAGAAATCCTGCAAGGAAAAGAGAAAAACGAGATTCATCGATTGTCATTAGCCCATATGATGTCGAGCGTCCTTTACCCATTTTTAAATTGAGTTGTTTCTTTCACTGCTGGTAAGTGTTAAGAGCTTCTATTATTATTTTTGGTATGTTTTCGATGCCAGTCTTCTATCAGATACGTGTTTTGCAAATACTTCACCCAGTCTGTGGCTTGTGTTTTTATTCTCTTAGTTCTTTCACAGAGTAGAAGATTCTAATTAAGAATTTTTAAAATGTAGGATAATTATTAATTTGCAAGGAAAACCAAATTTGTAAGAAAAGGAAAAAAAAATCATCATAGTACAGCTCTGTCAATGGTGTGTATGCAGTCTAACTAATGCAAACGATGAATATTTATTTAATCAAGATTATCACGTATATTAGGAGAAATGGGAGACAGAAATGTCTGTGGATCTGTGTGGTACTGTGCCAGTGAAGAAAGTGAAGTCATCCTTCTTCCATTTTTGGAAATGCAGAGACAATGACAAAAATCCATTCATCAAGAAACAACAATATCATATGATTAGGAGGCAAATTCCACAAGAATCCACTGCAGAAGTTGCAGATGGTTGCCTGCCCTTAGGGAATGGGGTATAGGGAAAGTGGCGGACTAGAGAATTGAAATAAACACAATAAGAAGACAGCAAAAAAAAGGGAAAGAACATGTTTTTAAACATATTTTTAGACAGCAACAGACCTTATAGAACCATTTTCTTCTTTATATGCATGTAGAATACGTATCAGACATAAACCTAAATGTTAAAAATAAAGATGGATACCTGTTATCCAAAGAGAGAGGAGGGAGGAAAGGATGGTGTTCCTCGCAGGCTGAGTTGCACATGAACAAATATGGAGATAAAACAGGTCTATTGTTTGAAATTTGCGCACATAGTTCGGGGAAGAAGGATGCCTTGTTTCAGTTTGGGTTTTTCCGGAAGCAAACCCTGAGACAAGGCTTTGAGTCTAAACGGTTTACTTGGGAAATGGTGGGAAGACTGGTAAAGATGTGCGGTTACGATACACACGTGTGAATGAACCTGGACAATAAACAGGCCCTATTAAATCAGATACAGTGGATGGTGACAGCTTAATTACGTGTCGGGGGTGGGAATTCTGGGAAACGCTTCAAAACTCTGCAAGATGTGCTGACAGATCAAAGGGACGGGACCAGGCGCTGACAAGGTCTGCTACAGCATGTGTGGGTGTGTGGCTGGGGCACGAAGGGTAGTCGTCATGGCTGATGACTCCACACGAGAAGGCTGGCTCCATGTTTCTGTGACTCTATACACTTGAAGACACCAGTCAAACCATACACTGTTATTTAAAATAGGCGGCTGTACAATTTTCAATCACTTATCATTGGAGCCATAATAGTTACCTTTTAAGTATTTTAGTGCATGCCCACTGCGGGAGTCAAATCTATCTTGGATGTAAACAATAGCCAATAGTTACTTGTAAAAGCCTATGAGCACCGACATTAAAACCATACTCCATGGCTAATTATAAACTGCAGTTATATTTCCTCATACATTTAAAAAGTGTGGTTAAATACTATTTCCTAGCAAGCATTCCAAGAAGTTGCTTCTGTAAAACCATGATGGCAATCACCTCAGGATGACATCCTCTAGGAGATAAAGTAAAACGAAGATCTGGACTCTCAGAAGAGTTATTTCATATGACAAGATTATCCTGGTCTCTTTATCATTTTGCCCCTTAAAGAGAGGACGTTATCAGAGAGTTAATGTGCTGTTATACCCATATTACTTCAATGTCACTATAGGATTGCTGAGATGACATATTTATTAGACTTTTCAGACAGCTACCAATCAGTTAGCATAGGTTCCAAGTTAAAAAAGAAAAGTTTCTAATCATCACAAGAACACATGCGAAGGGACATTTTACAATCGAAAATACAAGTTATCACTCTCTTAACATAGTGATCAATCCTATCATCACTGACAGTGAAACAAACTCTTTGAGGCAATATGAAATATACAGCCCTACCTAGGAAGTATTCAAAATGTTTAAGTTGTATCTAATCAAACCTGTGAGCCTAACTTCAAGTTCATAGAATAGAAGGGACCAGAGAAGTAAAACACACTGAGAAGAAACCAAAAGGCAAATCCAGAAAGTGGGACATTCTACAGGACAACAGTGGATCCAACGTCTTAAACGTGTCAATGTCATGAACAAAGGACAAGAAAACAAGGTGGGAGAGGCAGAGGACCAGTCTAGACCGAAAGAGACATAACAGCAACATGCAGTGCCTGGACACGGGATCGTCCATAAGGGATACTTAGGTACGATTAGGAAGTCATGAACGTGGGCTGTCAGTTGATACAAAGGGCTCCTTGTTAATTTCATGAGCTACGATAATGGACTTGTGATGCTATTATACGACCAAGTATTTCAGAGTAAAACGTCATGATGCCTGTAATCTACACTAAAATGTTTCAGGAAAACAGACAATAGGGATTAAATCTAGTTTATGAGGTATATGGTGTTCATTATCCTAACCCAACTAATTTTCTGTATCTTTTAAAGTTAAAAAAAAAAAAAAAATCACACGGGCCCAGAAAAACTTGGTGGAACTGTTTTTTAAGTCTAAAAACTAGAAGGATACTTAGGATATTTCGTATGTAGAGCAATTGAGGCCCACAAAATTGAAATGATTTGCCTAAAGTGACAAAGCAAGTTATTTGCAGAAACAATAGCAATCTGAATATATGTCCTTTTCTCCTGATGACCAATAATATTTCCTTGAAAACAAGATTCATACCTAATTAATTTGTCATCTTTTCAGTGCCCAGCATACATCCACTGGATTTACAATACATCTGTAGTTTGCTTATAGAATAATTTTATCTACTTTCCAAATCATTTTACATAGAAAATATTCGGTTTCCATCAGTGTAGAGAAATAAGATCACATAACTTTCAAAGCAAACATTGTAGTTGGCCAAAGTTATTTAGCAGTTCATAGCTGAAAATAGAGCAGTGAACAGTAGCTCCAAAAACTAGTAAAAAATTGACTACATGATTTATTGGGTTTTTTTTTTGTTTGTTTGTTTAAATCCATGTACATATTACCTTTTCCATCTACTCTTTAGCTTAAAAATACCAACATGTAAGTCTGACGATACGAAGCTGCCAACCCAAACAAAGAGGCTCCATTTCAAGTGTGATTCTTTGGAGGGAAGGTCAACATTCTCATCAATTAATCCTCATTTTTCATAGTAAAAAAATGTGGGCCAGCTGCTGAATCAGGTACTTGGACAAACATTGCTGCCTATTTTGTAAAATCAGCTTTAGCACATTTGTGCACGGAAAGAGTAGCTGATTTTGCAAGATGTTGAAATATACAAGCTACATATGGTTCAGTGTATTTCTCACTGTATTGTTATTTTCAACCAAGAAAACAGGTTAGGCATTTGTACCATCTCTCCTTGACTACTGTTTTCTTTATGCTGGTTATTGCCCTAAACATATAGCATTTGATATTTATAATGAAAAAAAAAAGGGGGGGGACTATTTATCTTCAAGATATGTTATATCTTCCTAAAGTCTTAGTGATAAAGAAAAATAAAATTGTTCCAGGGATTATAGTTTTCATTTCACAAAGCAAACATGAGATGGCTGTAAACAAGATACTTTCTACCTATTGATTGCTTTGAAGTATGCCACACTGTCAAGAGGAATCACTGCAAGATAATACCATGTAGAGTGTCCTTAATGGGATGTTAGAAAATTAGTTTTTAGTTTTCTAGGAAATTCCATACCCTAAAAGGAAAAAGAAAGAAACGCAACATTAGACTCTCTTTTATTAAAAATGGGAATATAATTTTATCACATTTATCATTGTAATGTCTCCTTTTGAAAAATTTCCTCTGTTCTGTAAAATGCAATCAGAGTCCTTTGTTAAATATTTAGATACTTTAAATTTAGCTTTTCAGACATCTATACTTAATATTTAGACATCTTTTCAATAAGTATGTTATTAAAATGGCTTAGTTTTTAGAAAATAGAGGTGATAAAGTTGGAGGCAAGTTTTTGAAAATTCTGATATCATACAGTAGAATAATTTTATAGAGATACATGTCACTACATAAAAGTTAAAATATAATACTCCAAAACAAAGAATTTTAAGCTCACCAGATGAAGGGGAGGAATGAATAGATGCATTTAATGTATAAATATGAATACTGGATAAAAACACAAAGCAAAATTTTCACAAAACAAAATAGTAGTCCTGAGAACAAAAGTTCAAAAAGATGGCTACTACAGGACATGAGAGCACTCAAAACATCTTAAGTATATTCTCTATAAGTGGTAAAGCCAAGAACAATACTCTTTTATCTACAATTTAAATGTTTTAACTGATGGGAAAAATGTTCAAATTGATCAAGGTCTTGTACTTTTTTCAGTTATTGATAATTGATAGAAAATAAGAATTAATATAAGAAGAAGAAGAAAATATGAAAATCCTCAGGGTGAATCAGAGAATACTCTATTGAAGACCATCCCCACACTTGGAATAGCCTCATCTTTGCAAAGCTTAGTGCGATATGCCTGGAAGGAACTAAGGTACCAACTGACATATCAGATCTATTGATAGTCTTTGGATTTTAGATAGAACATTCTTGATAAGGTAGAAATGTTTGTATCATATTTAAAAACACATGTATAAAGGTTTATATTTATGTCTATACAGTGGATTTTCCAAACGTGTTTGTTTAATCTAATGTTCTTTCAGGCAACATATTTCCTAAGAAGTCTTGATGTCTATATATTGTCCATCAGGGTATCTTTATGACACATTTTCAATTTTTACACATGCCCTTTGACGATGTCATGGAAATCAAGCAAAGAAACTAAGATGGACACACTTGTTTTTTAGATGAAGCCCTTTCATTTTTAATTACTTCCTAGAAAGCTCTTAGGAACACTTTCACCTATCCAGATATGCAATAGCCACTTTGCTTGCTACGAGGACATATGTTCAGTGAAAAAGGAAGCATCAATATAAACTTTATTCTTCAAAGAGGCTGGACTATTTCACCTCTTCCCTGAAGTCTTCCCTAGCATGATAGCCCAACCTGATTTCTTCGTTTACTAAGTTTCCCTTTTCTTCTCTTTATTCAAATATTTAGACACTTGGCCTTTATTTTGTTTTAACATCATTGCTAATAGGACATTTAGACATTGTCCAAGTTCAACTTCAATCCAACATCGTCCAAGTCCAATGAAGATTTTACTGAGACCAAGAGAATTTACATTACTTACAGAATCAACAGTAGAGCCAGAACTAGCAACCTCTATCTTCTGACTCCTATTGTTTTAAAATTTTATACTACTTCATGGACAGTCTAAGATTTACTATGTTGCTACTAAACGTTTCCTACATCTATCATTTTTCTCTTCTGACCAGACCACCAGTTACTTGAGAGCAGAAGCCATGTTTTATAATTCCTTCGAATCATATACAGTGACTATGACAGGTTTAATTGAAGTAAGTTGAATGAACTAAAACATCTCCATATTGTAAGGTAAATATACTGTATTATATCCATATCAGGGAAAATATTCTCTCATGAGTCATACCCTGAAGTTTCTAATTTTTTCTCCATTATTCTAGAGTAGTGGCAAAAATTCTCCAATTCTTACACAAACATTTATTCAACATAACTCAAAATTGGACATTAGTAACCATAAATATAAGTAAATGTAACTATTGTCAGATATCGGGAATCAGAATTTAGATGCTGTCCTGGAAATAAATATCACATTGAGGACTACAAAATATTAAGAGTTCTTTAAGCAAGAAAGTGGAGTTAACTCTCAAAAGGGTGGTTCTAGGATTCCACTGCTTCCTGGAACAGTTACATCTTTCCCCAGCTAACCATGGAACTGAGGCTTTTTCTTTCTGTTTCAGACGCCGACAATCGGCTGCTTATTACGCATCTCCATCCGCTCCTTTTAGGATGCTTTTACCTTTTTCAAAATCAACTGAAAAACCCCATTGCTTTGGTTTGTGTTCCTGAGACTGAAACGAAGGGAATTATCGAGTCTGAATACCAGTCTGGAGGCTCTGCTTTCCTTTGTGTTATTATATCTTGTTTAAAATTACAACAGAAATACAGCCTAGGAGGCTCTTTCTCCTTCTAATGGACATAGAAATTATTGTTGGCATTACCTTATGATCACAAATGCTGAATTTTGACTCCTCCAGGCCCGACCACAAATGTGTCACCCCCCACCCCCGGAAACAAGATGTATTTTTACTCTAAAAAATGTAAATGTGGTCATTCGCTTACCATATAAAATAACACCCAAAAATAAGAAGTCTGAAAACAATCCACTCCCACAACTGTCCTGTGTTTGCCAGAACGTTTAGACACTGCTAGGGCTTCCTTTCTTCTTCTGATTCCGTTTAATGAAAAAAGACAAGAGACTAGAGGGCTCCGAGGACTGGATTTTCTTTTTTCTCTTATTTAGGAGAAGGACCCAAAGCTGACAAGTTCGAAAGCTGACGATATGGACCCCAATTCATTCCGAATAAACTGACCAATCTAAAGCCAGATGGAGTCTCCCCTGCAGTCTGGGGACTGATCTTGGCTCACGCTGGGGAAAAGTCTTAGGCTGCTCTAAGCATAGGGCTGGAACTCACCCATGTTAGTATTCGCACAATTACTTTACAGCAATGTTCTACGTCGCCTTCGAGCTCGAAGATGAATGAATCATTGTGCTTGCTTTCTGTTTAGCAGGCAGATCCAAATGTCTGGAGACTAGGCTGGGAAAGTTATTTTTGTTGTTGTTACTTGTCAGGTGGCAAAGAAATGAAATGCAGCATCATTTGCCAGCAACTAAAATAATGTCCTCACATATCTATGTTAAATACTATGGGCAATAAATATATATTATGAAGGGAGAGGTAGAGGGCTCAACATGTGTGTTCTTTTGTCCTTCAGCAAATCTTAAGGAGTTTTCTTACAAAGGAGAATAAATGTTGGTAGTGCTTTGTGCAGACTTAAACATATGGTCGGAGTCCATGTGTGCGTGCACATTTCCATGTCATCTTTACAGATAAATGTACGGGGCTGGCTGGAGACAGGTGCAAACAGTGTGGTAGCATCTGGCCTCCTGCTCTGGCTCCAATCATATAGGTAGCTTTACTTTAGCAAAGCAAATTAGTAAAGGATCACAGGTCTGATGCTCGAAGAAACCAGACAAAACCTAGAGGAAACTAGAAAAAAAAAAAAAAAGAGAGAGAAAAAGTCGCACTGAAATGTTGGCCAGAGTAAGGCGTGCGCGGGGTTCCCAGATTCCTCTTGCTCTGCCACTGTTCTGTCTGTCTATCCGTCCAAGGGAAGACCCGCACTTTCCCGTTCTCTGTGATGTGTTTTGTTTTCCTGATTCCTCAGGCAGTTTCTGTCTATGTCAAAAGGCAAATAGTATGTGTCCGCAGGGCAGTCTTAGCACTGATGGGCGTTTCTTTCAATTTCTGTCCAAAGGTTAGTGCTAATGACTTTATGATTCCTCTGACTTTCCAATGAATAGTGACGTACTCACTGCCTATCAACAAAGTGTCAAGTGCAACTTGAGATGCTGTGGTCTGGGCGCCCTGCATCTTTGGGTTTTGCAGAGCAAGAATCATGCCTACTGTACAGAAGGATAGATGAGGGGACACAATTTTGATGTAGGGAAAAGCTGTTCTAAGTTGTTTCCCTTTTTAAATGAAGGTTTTAGATGAACTGAGGAACGTAGGGGAGAAGTTTTAGAATTAGGTTTCCAGAAGGGTCATAGGACTTAGCACCTTACGTGTAGAAATTCCATGGGGATCTGCTCAAACCTCTGGGACAGGAAGCCAGACTGATCACAGTGACTGATAACACCATAGTTGTGGCCATAAAAGATGAAGAAGTAGAATCAAAGGGCATTTATTGTCCCCTACTGTGATTTTTTAGGATGAAGACTTGGACCATTTTGTTGGTTTGAAGGAACTAAGGAGAAAGGAAAGGATGAAAGAAATGCTGGAGCATACAGAGCTGTAAATGTAATTTTCTATGACAAAGAGAAACAGCATGGCTTTCATCACTGATGACAAGACCCGGCTGAGCACTTCTGTCACGAAGGACAGTTCAGACGGCCCGTTCAGACGGAGATCAAGGCGAGAGGAAAATGGAGTAGCACCCAGAACCAGCGCTCCGCCGAGGACTCAACCTCGCCTGGAACTGACCGTCGACCTTGACGGAAGCTCTCTGAGCAACAGCTGTTAACGATGGTTGAGTGGATGCCGTGTAAGGGCCTTTCGGCTCTAAAATGACCCAAGTTTATGAATTCGGAAGTCAGTGAACTGACTTGGATTGCCCCTGCCTACTAGAGGAAATTCACCGAGAAAAAGGAAGAGAATATTTCACACTCAAAACAACCTTTCACTTAAAAAACCTCGTGTAAGAGACCCACAACATCTAAGTCATTTCCAAAGAACTCTAAATGTTGAGAAGGTAAACAAAGTAATTATTAAATTAACCACGTCATTATGATTAACACAATTTATTTTAAATAGAAAAAAAAAAAAAACCCACATGAGTTGGATACATCCAAGTTTGAATTCTGACTCCACTATAACCTTGGACAAGCTATTTAAGCTCCCTGCCCCCAATTCACCCATCTACAAAGCAACACCAGTAACATTTGCTTTGCAGGAATTGTTCAAAGATTAAGTAAAACGGCACCTCTAAAGCAGCTAGCCGAGTGGCAAGGGCATTGATTCCTAATCAGTGACAAGCATTTTAATATTATATGTGTAATTTTTAAAAGTTAATTAAAATTGTACATTTATACACCATGTAAGTAACTTGGGGCATTTTTGAAATTATATTCTATATTTCATCACATCTAAGTTATTGTTGATTATAATATTCATTCTTTCATCACTGGGAAAGAGAAAAATAAGTGTTAACTAAATCAGACACAGTACTAAGATGCCATCATTCGTAAGATGAGTCCAAATTTCAAAAATGTTAAAATTTGAGAAACAGGCATCTTAGAATAGTGGCGTAGAGTAATTCCAGAGGTTTTCTGTATTATCTGGTTTCCTAGGGAGCGGAGCCTTTGTCTTTATTACGTTTTTATTGTCCTCCTATCAATGCCTGCTGAATATTTTTAGGGGGTCAATAAATAGTTTTTAATGATACTAGTTGTTGCAATTACATTTTCAGCTTGATGGAAGGAAAACAGTCTTGTAATACGCCAAGTTATTCACTGTGTTTCAAAGTTATCCTTACCTCCTTACCTATATCTCCCAATGCTAGAAATAAAAACCCGAAATTAAGACCTAATAATATGACAGGAATAACAGGACAATTCAGAGATAAGATGTTTGGTTAGTTGGAGTTACACTTCCTGAGTTTCATTTCTGTTGCCTTCTCATTTTGTGACCTGGACCAAAAGTCACTGGACATGTTGGGACTCAAGTGAGATGCAGATAAAACTGTCAGGAAAGGTGAACGTAAAAATAAAACTCTAAATTTGAAACATAATTAGAAGTAAACTACTCATTTTTCTACTTGTAGGCAAGTACAAAAATGATCACTTGAGCCTGGATACAAAACACAAAGTTACCTCTAATTTGGGTTCAAATGTGAATTCTTTAGCCACGGTGAAGCTCTGCGTACGGATTACTATGTCATTGAAGCTTCATAGATAAATACAATTATCCTATGTACTTTAATAATTTCAGAAGGATAAAGTCTCAGATGATCTTTTCAATATAACATGATGCATGATATTTTTAAAACTCTTGAAAAGGAGAAAAAATTGCCTGAGGAAGTAAGACAGAGTCAGTTTTCATATGGCCATGCTATTTCATGACCATCAGACGGAAACTTTTCAGGTTTAATGCTTTATAATTCTCCCAGCTGAAGCTTGAAAACTTCAAAGCACTGCAGAACATTTCACATTTCTCTTCTGCCCATGAGAAAACCCTTTGCATTGAAAGTTGCTTTCAACTGGAATCCTACGTTTGGTATTACACAACAGTGACATATTTTTATGGAGATTAAAATTACACGCCAAGAATGTAAAGTTGCCCAAGCAAAACCATTTCTACTATTAAAAATGCTCTCTCTCTACACTATGAAGAGCTACGACCTACTCTTGTCCATAAATAACGCTTACTACAATAAATTAAAAAACCGTTTATAAATTCCATATTTGCCTAAGAAATAGTCACCTTCTAACCACCTGCAATTCACAAGAGGAGCTGCTTAAGCATAATTATGTTTCCTTTAACTAGTAAACAATAAATCTACTACTGACTGCAAAGACAGGAGATCAGCGGGTATTATGAAGAAAATGACATGAAAATCAATATGTAATTCCTGGGAAAAGGGTGTGCTCTTCTTTTAATTTGAAATCTACCAGTGGTAAGTCATGAATATAAAACTTGCCTCTGTAAAAATAATTTGATTGCTGTAAAACTAGGAATCATCCTTGGTTATCTAATATTTCAAGAAACAGCGTATTAGCCCCTCTCAGAATCTGTGTGAAGCTGGCCCTCTTTGGCAACTAAAAGAGCTCTTTGAACCACAGAACAGATGTAATGAAAATTGGTTCCATTAAATGCAGCTGGCAAATTACAAACTGAGAAATTAACGCACCATGACTCTAGGGGCTGAACGGAATCAAGGTGTGGTTGCCAGATGCTCATGTTTCCTCACCACCTCCCACAATACAAACATTTCTCTTTGTGGATTTGTTTACTATACTACGAATGATTGATACAGGCAATGCAAATTATGAGATCATAATGACGACTGATCAACTAAAGCAATAACTGTATTGTATTCATGTGATAACATTTTTAAAGGACTAAAATCCGAATCACATAATTCTTACGTACTCTTCTGGGCTTGGAAAATGCACTGGACTTCCAGAAGTACTCACTATCCTATGATAAACTGCCCCTGAATTCCAAAGGGAAGGGCAAGTTGATGCAATACTATCCGTAAACAGCATGAGCCTTGACTGATTGCAATTCAGTGTATTCCAACTTGGTGTGCTGCTGAAGCCTCTGCTAGCAGGACCTGACAAAAGTCCATCTAGCGTCTGTTTTTGAGGTTCTCTTCCAGGTTCTGAGTAGTCCCCTCCAGTCATTAGCTAAACATTGTTGCAAAGAGCTACACTCGCAAGGATGCCCCTGTGAAGACTAAAGGGGAGGGATCTGGAAGCACATTTCCAAGTAATTCAGGCAAACCCCCTGGGATATATATGGCTCCCCACCCTCCTCAAAATAAAGAAGAAAGAAATATTGCCAGAGGCTCGGTTTTGTTAGATTTCCATCCAGCGGTAGGTACATAAGCAAAACATTCTGAAATGAAGATGGTTTGACTTTAGTGTAACTGAAAATACTTAGGCTGTGTTTAGCCATTTAATTTATGTAATTAGTTGACTGTTTTCAAAGAAAATTAGAGTTAGTCACTTAAAACATGTACTTTTATAATGCCTAATTCAATCCAGTGGTGGAGGGTAGAAGAAGTAACTCAAAAAGGATCAAAAGAAGACTGAATTATTGGCAAAGCTTTATGTCTTAAGTGGAGTGGCAGGTATATGAGTATCACCGCACCTTATTATTTTTTGCTGCATGAATATATTAAAATTAAAAAAATATTTTAATGAGCTTATAGTCCAAAGTTTTATAGAGGAAGAGTATCGGGGGGAGTTAATCATCGAGTTTCTAATTTGTTCTCTCACTGCAGTTATTTTGCTTTTTCTGGAATTCATACAAAGAACAAAGATTTGCTGGGTTACAGGGTAAATGCTTCAGTGTTCTGTTTCTCTTTGCTAAAATACGTGGGAACACGTATTTTATTTACATTTACAGTTACGTATTTATTACATAAAACATATGGGTGTTTTATTTACATAATTAAGGAGTCTATTTTCTTTATATCTTCATAATAAAAATCCATCTTATAAATATTTAATTGACAAGGGTGGACTGGACAAGTATTCTGATTTCAGAATTGCAACAATAAATAATGACCTAATTGCAAATGATGTACTCATGTTTTCTTCTTAAAGCTAAAATATATACAAGTGATCTTTTATTGCATGAATGAGTCCCTCTCCTATTCTTTTAAAGCAGTTGTTAGGCGAATAATAGATGACTACCTTTAATTCATATATACAAAGAAAAATACTACAGTAAAATTAATAAGCATATACATTTTAGGCATATGGTATACACATTACACATTCTATAGTAACGAATTACAGTATGTAGGTTGGAGTGGCCTATTTACTTTTCTATCCAATAAAGTACTTTTCTAATTAGAGTACTGCATCATACAGAATTACACTACTTCCAGATAAAGGACTTTTGGTAAAGTGCACAGATATTGCAGTACGCATGTTACATACTTTATAGCTATTATAAGCATGCATCAATGACAGTTTTTTTTTTTTTTTGCGGTATGCGGGCCTCTCACTGTTGTGGCCTCTCCAGCTGCGGAGCACAGGCTCCGGACGCGCAGGCTCAGCGGCCATGGCTCACAGGCTCCGGACGCGCAGGCCCAGCGGCCATGGCTCACGGGCCCAGCCGCTCCGCGGCATGTGGGATCTTCCCGGACCGGGGCACGAACCCGCGTCCCCTGCATCGGCAGGCGGACTCTCAACCACTGCGCCACCAGGGAAGCCCAATG
Source organism: Leucopleurus acutus (assembly GCF_964270905.1). Classification (NCBI taxonomy): domain Eukaryota; kingdom Metazoa; phylum Chordata; class Mammalia; order Artiodactyla; family Delphinidae; genus Leucopleurus; species Leucopleurus acutus. The sequence continues at coordinate 1,469,344 of NC_139163.1, forward strand.
ACAATTTTCAGTTGTTTTATAGTCGCATTATTTCCACATATGGAGACATATATACTAAATGCATACAACTACCCACATACGCCATATGCTTTTCAACATGTACATTCTACCATTAGCAACTTCTCCTCGGAATCAACGTGAAATTGTTTTCAGTGTACAGATATGTTATTTCCATAATTCTACAAAAGGTCAAGCAAGTTCCTACGTGAATAACAATCAGCTGACTGTGTACTGAAGGCTGTGAAAGAGGCGGTAGACGTCTACGCACGCCTAAGCACTCTTCCCTCCTTACAGGCATTCATTTGAGAAGTGTTTTAGAAGAGATTTTTGCGGTGTGTGGTAATTAACTGAAATAAATGAAGAATCTGCCTCACACCCAGACTAAATCTGCTTCAACAGCGCCCGTCCTCCGGCTCTGAATGTCAGCCAATTAGTGGAGAAGTTTTCCGTGGCTGCGGCCCTACCCAGTTTCCCTGTCTGACAGCTCCATTTTCCAACTCAACCAGGGAGGTAAGACTCGACGGCTATTCCGGTTTTCATTTTGTCCAGAAGTAAAGTCAGCAGATAAAATGCTCAGTGTTTTCCAACGGCTGCTCACCCGAAAGCACAGCACAATCCATGACCCTCTCCTCCAAAGCGAATGAATGGACACATGAGGGTTCTGAGGTTCACTGATTGAATAAATGCCAGTGAACAGACTAATTTTCTCACTGGACACAGTACAGAGAATTTTATTTTTCTACTTTCCTATAATGAATTAAGAAACGGAGACAGGGAAATGTAAAATTAAAGATCTGCAGATTCTGATGTACTTAGCAGTTCCATGTAACCCACTCCAGAATTTCCCCAAAAGTAAGGTAGAAATTCTCCTTTGGACTCTATAGAGCTGTAAATAAAACACATTTTTTTTTTTTAACAGATAACATTTACCTTTTTCAGATTTTTATTTCTTAAAATCTGATGAAAATTTTGAATTACTGACATATTACCTGCTTTGAACAACCCAACTCACTAAATTTTTATTTTAAACTAATGCCTATACATTGAGGAATAGGCCATGTAGGATGTTACAGATAATGACCACACAACAGTTCATACTGTTGGCAAAAGGCACAGTTAAAAATATTGCTGACTTGCTACCCTTATGTTACACAGGAATAGGTCAGTTCAGGGAATTAAAATAAGTCAACACACAAACAGTAAATTTTTCAAGATGCAACCTACTCGTATCTCATGTCCTTATACTGAGAGCAGCCCACAGCCCACGTGCAAAATGAGAGGTGAGACTTTGCCACATGGAGAAAGCAAACACGACTCAGAGCACAATGAAGTTAATGGGAAGTAAAATACATAACGTTTATTGGACTTTAAAACAGTGAATTCCAAAATAATTAAGTTAAAGAAGAATCTCACTCTTTTCTGAACTAAATTAAATGGCTCTAAACTTAATCTCATTGGTTTCTTAATTCACTATTAACTCGATAAAGTGAGCTTTTAAAATTCACTTCTTTGTGTTTGAACGCACTGCAGTAAAAGTCCATAAATGAACTTTGGGGAAAAAAGTCATGAGTTAAAAACTCGTTCCGGATTTAGTCAGTAGTCATCTGATATGTAGATAACAAAGGCACATAGGAGATCTGGGAGATTTTGCTCAGAATATGTAGCCTAGCATTTTAAAGGGTCCATTTACCTACATTATATCTATTATATGGAAATGAGAAAATTCCTCTCTTCTCAGAAAGAGGGGCAAAGTATGACAAAGAGAAATCATTGATTTTAAATAATTATCTAAGAGATAAGGCATATAGAAAACTAAATTGAACTTTCTAACTCTGCTGATCTAAGATGTAAGGTGATAACATAATCTGAATATTTCTGAGATTCTGCTCTTTAAGTCATCTAATTTATAAAAGTTTTCCTGTATCTTTAAAACGGCAAGTAAGTATTTTATAATCTCCAATTCAGCCTGATGTGTATATTAAAACAAAGGCCGAAGGAAAGGCATTTTGCGTGTATTTCACTGGCATATTTGGATAATAAAATCATGGAGAACAATTTCCCTCTTAAGTACTTAAATTTTAATATTGGAGCTCTCAATGCATATTTGGGGCCTATAATTATAATAAGATATCTTTCATATGTCTATTTTACTTTCCCTTCTTATTGCTACCAATTTACCCTAGACTATGATTAGCCCACGCTTGGATAATTATAACAACATCTGGGTTTCCCTGGGGGCGCAGTGTTTGAGAGTCCGCCTGCCGATGCAGGGGACACGGGTTCGTGCCCCGGTCAGGGAAGATCCCACATGCCGTGGAGCGGCTGGGCCCGTGAGCCATGGCCGCTGAGCCTGCGCATCCGGAGCCTGTGCTCCGCAACGGGAGAGGACATGGCAGTGAGAGGCCTGCGTACCGTCAAAAAAAAAAAAAATTACAACAACATCCTAGTTTATCTTCCCAACTCATCTTCCTTACTCTTTGGAAGTTTAGAAGATACTGGTCCCTCTACCTGGAACATTTCCCCACCAACAATCCTACTTTTAGCACGTACCGTTCCTGACTCATTCCAACTTTCCAATTTCAAAACAAAGGTCACTATTTCCTCAAAGTCCTCTCTGACCCAATCTCCAAGGCTAGGTAGGTCCCACCCACAATATAGTGCCTATCACATCTCACTCTTACTACTGCTAGGCTCTGGTCCTTCATGATGGTGGAAAATGGGTGTTTTCTTGTTCACACGTGAATTTTCCGTGCTTCACAGAGTTCTTGGCATATAATTCGTACTCAGTAACTATTTGCTGAATGAATAAATCCTTCACCAGTCAACGTACTACTTATTAAATATTGCTTTCATCTTGATACCTTTTTAAGAAACGTCTCTCTTTAATTAGGTCATCAAATCTCAACTCCTTTGTTTCGCGTCATGTATAATCTTGTTTATTTCCTCAGAGTTCTCACAGGTGCTTCTAAAACCTGACACCCATTTCTCTGCCTAAGGTACTTGCCTCCCTTCTCAGCTCGAAATTCCCATTTTTCTGACATCTCCTCTAATTTTATGTCAATTAACATTGATATTTTCATTGTTCTACATACATTTGCCATCCAGTTTAGTCCTTGATTACCGTATTAATTTTGTTCCCTAAGTACACTGTAATTCTTTGGAAGCAGTAACTCCTTGGTGGCCCTTAGAAGATTATAGACTCATAAACCAGGAAACAAGATTATAGGACCATAACAGGTTGAACTAAATATATGACCTGCTTCAGACTCCTACTTAAAAAAAAAAAAAGAATATTCATGAAGCTATGGAAAGTGAGTAAATCACATATGAAATCGGATCCCTCGTAAGTGGTAAAGATGCCACGCACAGCTCCTCTTTTAAAGTATGTTCCTTCATGCCACTGATTGATCAGTATAGACCTGTACAGATTCTCCAATTAAAGGTATCTTTGATTTAAAACCCTATGTAGGGCTTCCCTGGTGGCGCAGTGTTTGAGAGCCTGCCTGCCGATGCAGGGGACACGGGTTCGTGCCCCGGTCCGGGAAGATCCCACATGCCGCGGAGCAGCTGGGCCCGTGAGCCATGGCCGCTGAGCCTGCGCGTCCGGAGCCTGTGCTCCGCAACGGGAGAGGCCACAACAGTGAGAGGCCCACGTACCGCAAACAAACAAAGAAACAAACCCTATGTATTGGGCTTCCCTGGTGCTGCAGTGGTTAAGAATACGCCTGCCAATGCAGGGGACACGGGTTCGAGCCCTGGTCCGGGAAGATCCCACATGCCGCAGAGCAACTAAGCCCATGCGCCACAACTACTGGGCCTGCGCTCTAGAGCCCGTGAGCCACAACTACTGAGCCCATGAGCCGCAACTACTGAGGCCCACATGCCTAGAGCCTGTGCTCCGCAACAAGAGAAGCCACTGTAATGAGAAGCCCGCGCACCGCAACGAAGACCCAATGCAGCCAAAAATAAATAAATAAAAATAAATAGATTTATTAAAAAAAAAAACCCTATGTATTGTTTTTCCAGATACCCCCTCCTACTTTGTAGTCTTAGGTGAGCTACTATTTCTGATACTTAAAATAAGGGGATAGAATTCAGAATGTTTTTGTAAATCTTGAACAACTTTCTTGAACATCTATTTCCTATTACTTTCGTATGAAATAAGCCTTTAAAGATGGCCTAGCCAACAAATGACTCTTTAGAGCTACGTTAGAGGCTATTAATAGAAAGCATTTGGAATGATGAGACACTGAGGGCACCTCGGGGGGCTGGGGGCTCGAGGAAGACTTCAGCTGGAAGCTGCAGAGAGTTGTGGAGTCGTGTGTCCTGAGGGCCCCGGGGGTATCAGTTTCGGGAAAGCTGTCTCTGATACTCAGCTGGACCCCCTGACTGATAAAAAGTGCTACTGCCAGGCTTGTGGCCACGATGCAGGGGGCCCATAATCTCTGGAATCATCACTATATTAAGAATGATTCTAGAAGTTAGAGTCACTGCTCAGGCAGTTCAAGGCGATAAAAGAGATTGGCCTCGGATGTGTCCTTTTGTGTAAAGTTTAGATAAGACTACGAGAAGAGTGAAATAAGTCCTTTAACCTTCATCCCACACTGACCAGGCGGTTTCTACTAGGACTCCACATCCTGACTGTGTATTTAAAAAACATTTTGTTATACCACCTCTGTGGATCTGACTCATAGTATATGTGGTTATACTTAGGCAGTGAACAAGTTAGCCTCTATAATTGCTTTCAGTGAAGTCTGTGTATGATTTGACATTTTCCCCAAATTAATGTCAGTGTATTTTATAATTTACCAAGAAAGTTACATAATATCAACTGCACAGACATTTGAACTATTTTGTAAACATTCATTTTTTTCTTAAGCTTTCTCATAATTTCACACTAACTTTTATATATATATGTGTGTATGTGTGTGTGTGTGTGTATATATATATATATATATATATGTCATACTGGTAAATTTTTCTTCACTATATTTTTAAAAATTCTGGTCTCAAAGTTCTACATTTTCTAAATTATTAACTTTTTTACATTTGAAATAAGTCCATGTATTCCTGGCAAACACTTCTCCCTAATTCACGTCAGACTCTCTCTAGGAATCTTTCCTAATAATCTAGAGATGAGGACACATTCTCTCTTGATATAAAGCCAACACAAAGACAGTTCTCAATAGAATCCATGTACGTCAACCAAACAAAAGAAAACAAACTGGTCGACAGACAACTACCTTCCTTGCTTTTCTTGGTAGGATATCTCAAAAGAATTAATAGTCACAAAATTTGTGGGTATTTCATGAGAGTGCACAACAGATTTATTATTAATACTTTCTCATCCACAACCTTCAAAATTGCAAAATTTCCATTTTAGTATAAAATCACACTAAAGTAAGATATCTGTCACTGCATAGATATGGTCAAGCACAGTGATATCTTCTTTAATACTATGCACCTACAAGATATTAGATCAGGTAATTAATATTGCCTTGAAGGTCAGTCACATCAGTGGTCATTGGAGATGTAAACTAAAAAGTCAGTCTAACATTTCTAAATTCAACATAAAGATACCATCAGAAATACAGGCCTTAACCGTGGGAAAAGGAAATGCCTGTCTTGTGTTTTTTTTATGAGTCATTTTAAATCTTTAATGCTTCAAAAATTCATTACATTAATTACAGCAATAGGCTGTTCATTTCTTTTGTGTGGGACTGCACTGTGCTGTCATGAGAAGAATCTTTAGAGGGGTAGCTCAGGTTTCTTAGCCCCCAGACTCTAACATTAAAACACTTCATTTATTGTATTAAATTACCTGGTTTGGGCAAAATAAGATGTGCACGTAAAAGCACAGAAAAAATTTAGTGTAGGTCTAATTAATTTTTGTATTTTCTTGCTCGGGATTTTCTAAGTCAGTGCAGTAATTTCCATGTAAATGTTTGTATCATCTCATGGTTGTACTTTTAGCATGTTTCAGTTTACAGAGAGTGAATATATTTGGTGAATTCCTGGTAGGATATTTCTCTCAAATGGAATTTTTTTTGGCTGCATTGGGTCTTCGTTGCCGTGCGCGGGCTTTCTCCAGTTGCGGTGAGCGGGGACTGCTCTTTTTGCGGTGTGTGGGCTTCTCACTGCGGTGGCTTCTCTTGTTGTGGAGCACGGGCTCTAGGTGTGCGGGCTTCAGTAGTTGCGGCGTGTGGGCTCAGTAGTTGTGGCTCGCGGGCTCTAGAGTGCAGGCTCAGTAGTTGTGGTGCACGGGCTTAGTTGCTCCGCGGCATGTGGGATCTTCCTGGACCAGGGCTTGAACCCGTGTCCCCTGCATTGGCAGGCGGATTCTTAACCACTGCGCCACCTAGTAAGTCCCTCAAATGGAGTATTTTTTAAAAACAAATTTTTATCCAAAAACCTCTATTATTTCAGATGTTTATTTAAGAAAAGAATTATTATTTGTATTTGTCCCGGGCCATTAGTCTATCTGTGATAACTCAATATATACTTAGAAGCTTGCCCAACTAACTAAAAATCTTAAGAAAATATGAGACGGAAGCAAACAAAACAAAACACTGTGAACTACAGGGCAGGGACCTAGTCTGTTTTACTCACTCATATCCTCTGACCCTAGAACAGGTTCTGGCAAATAGCTCGTCAGGTTTGAATAAAAGTGGCTGCAACTGAGACCTGGCGCAGCCCGAAATACATAAATAAATAAATAATTAAAAAGTGGCTACGGGGGCGACAAGCACTGGGGACAATGTGACAGAGGGATTTTGAGGGTTATTGAAAATCAATATTTAATTGATATCAATTAAACAGATAACACAATATTAAAATATTTAAATACATAATACACGAGAAAATTTAATTGGAGGATTACACTAAAGAAATACTCTTGGGACATCCCTGGTGATGCAGTGGTTAAGAATCCGCCTGCCAATGCAGGGGACACGGGATCGAACCCTGGTCTGGGAAGATCCCACGTGCTGCGGAGCAACTAAGCCCGTGCGCCACAACTACTGAGCCTGCGCTCTACAGCCCTCGAGCCACAACTACTGATCCCACGTGACACAACTACTGAAGCCCAAGCGCCTACAGCCTGTTCTCCGCAACAAGAGAAGCCACCGCAGTGAGACGCCCGCGCACCGCAACGAAGAGCAGCCCCTGCTCGCCGCAACTAGAGAAAGCCCGCGCACAGCAACGAGGACCCAACGCAGCCGAAAATAAAATAAATAAATACATTTATGAAAAGAAAGAAATATATCTGAGTGCCCATTATTTGCCAGACATTAGACATATAGATGTGAACACAAAGGTGCAGTTTCTGCCCCAGAGAACTTCAGTGGTGAACAGAAATAGACAAATCTTTTATAAACACTTAGGATGGTGCTGGTGCAAATGCTGAGAAAAAAAGAAAACCGAGTAAAAGGGGTAAGGAGTCTCCAACATGCATTTGTTTTCACTTGGCTACTTAAAGTGTGGTGGCAGAGGAAACCTCAGTAACGTGTCGACATCCGGAGTGAGATAAACGTGAAGAAGCAAACAGATGAGAGCATATGAGGAGAGGGACTCCTGGGTTAGGGGATGTCCATGCAGAGGCCCTGAGGGCGGGTGCTTCAGACTCTTCAAGAGACAGCGAAGAGGCCAGTGGCCAGAGCAGAGGGCGTAAAAGAAAGGAAGACGCACAGCAGTGTGGGTCTCGGAGGCCACGGCGGTTCGACTTTCATCGTGGAGGAGATGGGAGCTATTAGTGGGCGATGAGTGACGTGGTACGAATTCTCTCCTAACAGCGTCTCCGGCTGCTGCTGAGATCAGTTGCTAGAGGGCGAGGACGGGATTAGGGACACAGGTGCGGGGCTCTGTAATCACCGAGGCGGCAGCCACTTGCGGCTCAGGCCACGCTGAGGGTGCCGGGAAGCGGCTGGATTCCGGCTTTACGGTGAAGGCACAGCTGGCGGAGCCTGCTGGTTACCAGGCCATGTGGACTGAGTTGGGGGTGACAAAGGTAACTCAAAGGTTTTAGCTTGAGCAACCACACACACACACACAAAGTAGCTTTCATTTGCTGAGTCCTTCTGAAGCAGCAAGGTTGTGAGGTGGAAAATCAATTTATATATTTAATTAAGATACTGAGGATACAGTCTAACGTGGGTTGCCACTACTGCAACTTAAAAAATAGAGATTGATCCTAATAGGTGGGAATGCTTTTGAATTTCCTTTCTGTGTGACTCCTTTCAGCAGGTGACTTTTGTAAGGGTCATCCAGGAGCAATGCATTGAGTCGGGGTACGGAGGTACGGAGGCACTCAGCACCGTGGGACACCTGATGACAATTAAATCGTAAGTAATAGTGAAAAAAATTTAACTTCAGCAATATGCATCCATGAAGTTAAATTTTCATTAGCTTTATTAATAACGTCCTCAAATTTCCAGCAGAGGAAAGAGAGTCAATATTGCTCTCTTGGACATAAAATGATCCTCCATTCGAAGTAAAGTACCTACTTCCATGTACAAGATGGTCATTTACTATTGAAGGTGCTAAAATGAACCTTAATGGAAGACCCTAATCCATGCGTTCTCCACAGGACCATCGTGCCTGCCCCCCAGGGGCAAAAACTGGTTGGGTAAGTTGTCACGAAAAACTCTTGTATTACAATGGTTTTTGTTCCTCCAAAGGGCACAGTACACAAATAGATACACACTGGTATTAACACACCTAGTCACTGTAATTGGATATAATTGGGTGGGTGGTGATTCGGAAAAGAAAAAGTCTAAAAGGCTCCTTAGGGGAATAATAATGAAAAAAAAAGTTTGAGAAATACTGATGATACTAGGTTTAGGGGCAAGGTTTACAGAGAGGAGGACTTTTCTTAAGCTATAGATTCAAAGCTTGTGTTTTCATCAAAATCAAACTAAACAATAGTTGGAGAAAGAAAAAATGGCGGACACAATGAGAGGAAACAACTTGAGCTGACTACCATCGTCATCCTTGTGGCCCAAAGGGCCAAGCTTGTTTACTCGCTTAGTCTAATAGAATCACTAACTATCCTCATGTGTGCACAGGGACAGGGAAATCAGTCACTTGGAAACTTCCGGTCCACAGAGAGCCTGAGTCAGGTCTGAAAGGGACAACCACAGATGCGTATCACACGGGCCAGTTTGCTGTACTGTCATGTTAACCTACATTCTCACTGTCCACATACCTGGAGCCAAACAAAGGGCTCAGGATAAGTGAAAAGGTATGGAATCCATATACCGTTCTAAGTTAACAGGCAATGAAAAACCACTGGGTAAAGAAGATAGAAATGAAATGTTGCTGTGATTCTCCCCATTAGCACGACACAGACCTGCTTTCTGGTGATGTTAAGAAACAGGCCATTTATATTTGGTAGCTTCCTGCGTTCACTTTTCCTCTGTTGTATCTCCTGGATTCGCCTCCTGTGTCTTCCAGGCACCTAACACGAAACCTTATTTCTTTTCTTTTTTTTTTAAAATATGTATGATTAATCTATTTGTCTTTGTACCAACACAGTTGTAAAATATGTTTTGATATTTTTTTTCTCAGCACTGCTGGTGTAATTTGAAATGTGGTCATTTTTTTTTTTTAACATCTTTTTTGGAGTATAATTGCTTTACAATGTTATCTTAGTTTCTGCTGATGATACCTTATTTCTGACTGCTGCAAACCCAGCTCTCCTCTTCAGTCGACAGCTCCTTGTCTACCTATTTATCAAATGAAAGCAAAGGGAGCCCAGAGGCATTCTCCCTCTGACCTCCTTCTAATCCCACTGTGGTTGTTTTAGCCAAACCAAAACGCTCCCATGACCACAGCTTGTATGCTGAGGAGTTCCAAAAATCAGTATTTCCAGTACTGGCCTCTTTTCTTGAGTTCCCAGCTAAAAGTTTGAACCTACTCCCAGGCATAACCAGTAGGTCCACAATAAAATACATCACTTCCTCTATTTTTCTCTCCACTTTTCTCTCTTTCTCTATTCCTTACTTCAGTCAATAGCCCAACTTCTAATCCACAGTCTAGAAACAGAAGGAACATCTCATATTCCATTTACCCTTAGAGTTGGGTAAATAGTACCCCTCCAAAAGAAAGTTATGTCTACGTTCTAATTCCCAGAACCCATGAATGAGATTTCATTTGGAAAAAGTGTCTTTGCAGATATAAATTAAGGATATCAACATGAGATCATTCTGGATTATCAGAGTATATCCTAAACCTAATGATAAATGTCCTTATAAAAGAAGAATATGTGAAAACAGAGGTAGAAATGAAAGTTATGTAGCCACAAGCCAAGGAATTCCTGGAGCCACTAGAAACTTCACGAGACAAAGAAGGATTCTCCCCTAGAGTCTTAGGAGAGAGTGTGGCCTTGCCAATACCTTGCTTTCATACTTCTGGCCTCTAGACCTGTGAGAGCATAGATTTCTGTTGTTTCAGGCCACCTAGTGTGTGATAATTTGTTATGGCAGCCCTAGGAAATGAACACACCGTTCCACTTCTTATAGCCAATCAGTAAGTAAATCTGGTTTACAAGGAGATTATATTTATTCATTCCCTAGTTCAGGGTTTTATTTTCAGACAGGCTCCTGTCTAATAATAAATAAAAATAGCTCACTAGCTAATTTACCAAATTACTTGATGCAAATACCAACCATCTAGTGAATATCATTTTTCCTGACTGAATAAAAATACGTCTCTACTTTTATTTCACGTATTAAGGGGGGAAAATTGGGAGAGTTCTTACGTCTTATTATAGTAAGTGGCAACATAAAAATTAGCCTCTGCATGCATTGGTGGCTCTAAGGATATTCTGATCAAAATAGCTTAGAGGTTAAGACATGGCTTCTGAATTTGAATTGACCAGGACTGTATTCTGGGGTAATAGCTCCCGTGTGACTTTGAACAAGCTATTTACCTCTCTTGACCTCAGTTTCCTCACTGACAGAACAGGAATATTAATAATGTTTCTTTCCTATGGTTGTCGAGAGGATTAACTGAAGTACATAGCGCAGAGCTTGCCACATGTTAGGCTTTCAATGAACAGGAGCGCTTATGACCACGGCCACTAAGAGTAGCGTCCACAGCTCGATCTGATGTCAATGTCAGTGAGAGGCTCTGATGACTAAGGAGGGCTCCAAAATCCATGGAGATTACAAGTAATCTCTGCTTGTTATTGCCTGCGATGGGGGGTGAGGGTCACATCCCATGGCTCTGGGCAAAGATTCTAAATTTCAAGACACTCAGAAACTGAACATATGGGCTGTTTTTCTTAATAATTTCTTTTTAGATAATGTTGATACTTTTATATAATCTTTCAAATAAGTCTCCAGGTTCTAATATTTACAGTGACAAATAAAGTGCCTGGCATCTCGCCTCTCTCCTGTGCTCCTCAGTTAAGATGAGGTAAATGGAGAAAAACACCAAGCTCGCCACCTGCCCTCTAAGATTACCTGCAAAACTGAAACTTAAGAATTTTGTTAAATGCAGGACACAGTTCGTGAAATACCTGCCAATACTTGGTTTTCAGTAACAATGCCTAAATGGGCACTTGAACATTTTCAATATTTATGTACTTTTAAATGTCTAAAAGTAAGAAAGAGATACAGGCAATCTTTTATATCTGTAGAAGCCTTGTGTGAGATAACCCTCCACCAGAAGAGAACAGATTCTGTTTCAATGGCGTTAAAAGAGAAAAACACATCAGAATGAAGTGTGTCTCAGTACAATTCCTCTGTAAACAGCTTGTAGGAAAAAAATGTGCTGCTAGAAACGTATCACTGATTACAATGACTAAAAGTTAAAAGGTTCTCCAAGACTTTTAATTATATTTCTTTCCAGGAGCAGTTTTCTGTAATGTTCAAATTCATAGAATGTCACAAATAATAACCTGAGATCAAGTTTTTCACAAAAGTTAATATGATTTAGATAGTTGAGTTTCGATTTATGAAAAACAAAAAAACCTAACTAGGTTTATAATGTGTCCTTACGTTAGCAGGCTTCAATACTTCATCCTGGCTAATTAGCTAAGGGTCACAACTGTGACCCTTCCAAACTTGTGGGACTCTAAGGCAATTCTGGACATGTGGCTAAAATGGGGTACCAGAGAGAGGAAATGGGCAATCAACTTCGAGGACTGGAAAGAAGAGTTAGGTGAGGAAGAGAGAGCTGCCTCTGAGTGTGTGACACCGTTCCTGGCCTCAGCATTGCTGGGGTATTTAAAACAAACAAAAACAGTAACTCCAAATATCCCAAACCATGGATCAGACCTTCCAATTTTCACCGTAATGAAACCTAACTTTATAAACTGCTCTTCTTTTTAATGGTATAAGTGTAAACAAGCGGGTCTATGTAATATTTAGAAGCAGAGACTCTGAACCCGAAGGTCTCCATTTGAATCTGGGCTCTACCCTAACCTCACAAGACCTTGGGCGGGTGCTCTGATTCTCTGTGCCTCAGTTTCCTTGTCTGCGTAATGAGGTTTCTAACAGTACTGCCTGTGAAAAGATTAAAACAAGTTAACACACGTACAGATTTTACAACAGTACCTGGAATATAGGAAATGCTGTGTGAATATTTGCTATTATTATTTTATTTCATATAATTGAGATTTTGCTTCCCAAATCATTAATTAATAAGGAAAGCAGGGATAAATTACATGCATGATAAACTGGAAGTTGGTATAACTACAGCACAGGAAACAACCAAAAGCTCTAATTCTACCATGTAAATTGAATATTCCGGAAAGGAGTAAAGGAAGTAAAGTTTTGGAGAAAAGAGCCATGGTTCAGAAAATAAGCTATAGGCCACTTGAATAAGGACTTTATTTGATCCACATAAAATATATCTAAGGGGAGTACTGTTAGTCTCATTTTAAACATACGAAAGGCAAAATGGTAAGTGATTTCTGTAATCAATGCTCAGAAACATGTAGTTTAATGTCAATGCTTCACTGCAAATCCTTCGCCCACAAAGTGCGGATGACAGCAGTAACTACCTTAAGAGTTATTTTCGCTGAGAAATGAGTTTACCTAGGAAATGATGCTGAGAACGCTGCCTGGTCGTTGATAAACACCCTGTAAATGTCACTGAACAGACAAACACCACTTTTAGGTATCTATCCATACATGGTCTTCCCTGTTTTCGTTTGGAACAACAATTAAACCTTTCTACCCAAGCCGTTTCCTATTTGGTCGCTCTTTGTGGGTTAATAGCAAGAAAGCAAGTTGTTCAAATGTGGGGCTCATTTGCTCATGATATCATGGACTCCCAGCTCTCAGCCGTGTCCTTTGCTATGCACCAAAGGACCGAACTGTCAAAAAGAATGCATGCCATTCTTACGTGACCCCAAGCGCGAGAGAGGGAGCTAGCATCTCAGTCATATATCCCTACAGAGCCGTGAAATTGATCCCTTGGGTAGCACACTTGTGTATGTGAGAGGAGAGGAGTTTCAGCCAGGAGCATGAGAAGGCAACCATACCTCCGGAGTAGAGAGGCCTCTGCCTTCAGGTTAAGGACAGAGACAGAGCTGCCCTCCACTCTGTCCTCAACACACTGCGTCCTCTTTACCTTATTTTCCCTTTTCCGTAGAACTATGTTTCACCATATAAAATACTCCCCCTCCTTCCCTTCCTTCCTCCCTCCCTCCCTCTCTCTCTCTCTCTATACACACATATATATAAATAATTATTATAAATATATAATTATTATACATTGCTAGCAATGTAAGCCTCATAGAGGCATACATCGTTGTTTCTTCTGTTCATAGGAAACTCCTAATTTCCAAGAAGAGTGTCTAGCACACACAGTAGTAAGTAACCAACGTGTGTGCAATGAATGAATGCAGATTATCTTTCTTCTCGTACAAGTTTGATCTGTGAACACTTAGGTTATACCGAAGCAGCGTTGTGTCACTTTGAGAACGAATTTGCCTAAAGTAGACGATGTATTCTGGGGATATACAAGAGCAGTGACCTGTGCCTCAGTGGGAAACTACCCGCCCTCTTGCCCAGGAAGGACAGCATGGAGCTCTTCAGTACCGTTGGATAATTTAAAGCAATTTGTCCCAAATACCTTAAGGGAGATCAAAGAGTTCCCAATGCCAAATGGCAAAACTCTCCAGACATTCTATCTCAAGATGGAATAGGCATAATATAATAACAAGAATGAAACTGAAGCCAAAAGGGAGAAGGAGAAATTACAAGGAGGGAGAGTGAAGCGAGAGGGTCCTAGCGAAGACACTGGTGCTAGCGTCTGGCTAATGAAATCATTCATCATGAGAAGTACTGGTCGACCCAACCTAAGAAAACAAGTACAGCTGACCCTTAAACATGGGTTTGAACTGCACAGGTCCACTTATTCGTGGATTGTTTTCAATAGTAAATACTACAGAACTACACGGTTTGCAGTTGATTGAATCCCTGGGTGTGGAACCACAGATACCGAGGAAATGTGTATATGGAAGATCAACTATCAAAGTTATATGGGTATTTGTGTTCTGTGCAGAGGGTCAGTGCCTCTAACCCCTGTGTTGTTCAAGGGTCAACTGTCCTAACAAGATCCTTTAGGCCAGCACTAATGTGGCTAATACGGTCTTAGCTACAAATCCTCTTTTATGGCCACAGAACTTGGTGTTTCCCTTCATCTAATTTAGTCAAAATTATGAGAGAGAATCTTCATTGGTAGAGAGAACCCTCTGCTCCAGTGTCCTTTGTTCCTTTTTCTGATAGAAGAATGAACACAAAAATAATTACAATTTGAATCAAATTTAAAATACATGCAGCGCCTGATTTGGAAATAAATTCACCGGCTAAACCCAGTAAACTCAAAATAAAAAAAATGGAATGGGAGGTACCCATGAGAGTATCAAGTTCTGTTCCCAAATGACACACAGACCATTTCAAGTATTTCTTTCCTTTCTAAAGGCCTTGATTCTCTGCTAGATAAAGAGACCACCTCTGTGGCACCTGCTGCCAGCAAAGCCCATTGTCACTGTCCCCTCAGAACCAGCACATAGAAGATGATCTGGGAAGTGGCCGCAAGGCCAGCAGAATCCCAGGCTACCCAGTGTCTACCGTCATGCTTGTGATGCTCTGACCAGGCTTCCTTCTGCAGCAAAAAAGCAGAGGACACCCTGAATGAAAACAGTAGAACATACTTCTTCACTATGCCAGTCCCCCTCTTTCTCTCATTGCTTCTTTGTTTTACTTGGCTTTAAGGAAGCTCACACTATCCCGTAACAAAAGGCAGTGGTGACGGCAGGAAGGTAGGGTAGGGCCACGCAGGAGAATCAATATTTGTAAATGAAACAGTGTGGTCATCTTGGTTCTCTGAGTAATAAAATCTCCCTGTTCACCTCAGGCTCCTGGGCAAATAGAAGATCACCTGAGCGTGGTTTCTATGTATCTCTAAACCCTTTACTTCGCTTGCTAATGCGGGCTCAGATTCTTCAGCGTCATCCATTTTATAAGGATTTGGTTTCCTATCTTAGATCTAGGGAATGGTATAATATGATAGTTCAAGGGAATGGAAGCTATTCTGCTTTCACAAAAGAAAAGAGAGATGCCACAATTTAGAAACCCTGGAAAGTGTAAAAAAAAAAAAAAAGTGGGGGGAGCACGATAGAGTGAAATGCACACAGAAAAGGCACATCCTGTGATGTTAGTTCAAAGGAGTTACACCCCTACAGAATGAAGTCCATTTACATGATTCTCATTCTGTGTTCAGACATTTACAAGTAAACTACTAAATATACTAGATCACAAGTTCGCTGAATCAGAAGAATCCCAGCTTCTGGTCTGATTAAGTTTTAATTGTATTTCTCCTTCGGGATCACTAGTAGCTAATAAGCCCATGAAAACAGGTCTTTAAATAGCGGGAGAAGGAAAAGTCTCTCTGTGCACTATATTTTGATATGCTTGGTTGCCTAAGGCATTCTGCTGCCTGCAGACTCAAGTGTTTAGTTTTCATATCAATGAAATATCTAAATAATACTCAAAAAATCCTCAACGTTGAAATGAGGTGATATCAGACAGGTAGCGCATATCAGACAGGTAGCGCATATCAGACAGGTAGCGCATAGCAGACAGGTAGCGCATGAGATTTTTGTTCTTGTTAAACTAATCAATAGTCTTTTTAAAAATACTACTAAATCTTATTTATGAGAAAAGCCAATTTATAAGAGACATACCCAAAGGCACATGTTTCATAGCTTTAAATAAATATATTAGACTAAAAATTTCTTCTTTCCTGCTGTGTCTTTGAATGCTACAAGATAGATACCATGTGTACGCACCTTTGTCTATAAGTCTAACTTTCTAGGTTGCTCAGTGTACTCTGATAATACACTAGTTAGTATCTTTTCATGTCATAAAGGTATCATCGAATAAACTGTAAATATCCACTACTTTAAAAATAAGTAAATAAGAGTAGCGTAAGAAATATGTAACCTCTTCCACGATTGCATTTTTAATACAGTGGGCGTGTGTAGGGGGCATTTACATAATTGGTCAAATTCGCTCACATTTTCTAAAAACACACGAAAGTATCACTACAAGGAAGATTATGATTAATATTTTAGTTTCCTTAGGAGTACACCAGTTCTCAGAGCTATTCCAAGTTCACTTTTGGGCAAACTGGCTCAGACGGAAATATACAATAAGTGCTAACGTTTTTTTTGGCTGAAAGTACACTCAGATCAGCTTGCCTATCAGTCTAGCTCTGCCTTTGTCCTTTGGCTACAATCCTTTAGTGTTGGGCCACTGCCTGCAGGTACGTCAAGTTCCTTAGCATGCTTTACACCATTCATGAGCTTACTTGGGCCCAGTTTACTCTAATTTCTCTCTATTTTCTCATTTTCTCAAGCCATCCTATATGAACTAGGATTACTAAGCTCCCTGTGGTAAAATTGTTAAGAGATTTCTTTTTGTTGGTCCTTTGCATAGGTATGGCCTTTACCTTTTTTTTTAAATTTATTTATTTTATTTATTATTTTTGGCTACGTTGGGTCTTCATTGCTCTGCGCGGCCTTTCTCTAGTTGCGGCGAGCGGGGGCTACTCTTCATGGCGGTGCGCGGGCTTCAGTAGTTGCGGCATGTGGGCTCAGTAGTTGTGGCTCGCAGGCTCTAGAGTGCAGGCTCAGTAGTTGTGGCGCACGGGCTTAGCTGCTCCACGGCATGTGGGATCTTCCCGGACCAGGGCTCGAACCCATGTCCCCTGCATTGGCAGGCGGATTCTTAACCACTGCACCACCAGGGAAGCCCTGCCTTTACCTTTGATCTGACAAATTTCTATTCACATTTTCATACTCATCTCAGACAGTACTTCTTTAAGAAGCTTTCTTAATGGCCTTCTTCACATATATAAAATTCTTCTCCCTCTTCTTAAATGGATTGCCCTTGTTTGGACTGACACGTCACAGTGTGGTATGTGTGCATAAACAGATGAAGGGGTATCTTAATGGAAAGAATTGTATGTAAATCATTATAGTTCAATCCTCAGCACCTAGCAAGGTACCTCCGTAACACAGTAACATGTCAGTATCTGCCTGTTGAATGAAATCGTTCTAAGAATTCTGAGTGTAAAACACAGTAAAAGGCTTCCCTGGTGGTGCAGTGGTTGGGAGTCCGCCTGCCGATGCAGGGGACACAGGTTCGTGCCCCAGTCTGGGAAGATCCCACATGCCGCGGAGCATCTGGGCCCGTGAGCCATGGCCGCTGAGCCTGCGTGTCCGGAGCCTGTGCTCCGCAACGGGAGAGGCCACAACAGTGAGGCCTGCGTACCGCAAAAAAAAAAAAAAAAAAAAAAGCACACAGTAAAGAATTATATGAGCACTGTAAAAATTTACTATAAATATAGATATAGATGCAATCTATTTGTCAACAGTATAGTTCTACAGTAGAGGAAGTTTTAGTTTTGGACGGCCACATTTATGCCTAAAAATTAATAAGAAATTGGATTCTTTCATAGAACAAGTTAAGTGTTTGAAGTTAAGAACTTTCCATGCCACTTCTCTCCATTATATAACAAACAAAAGTTTATTTTATTTTTTTTAACAGTGCCCTTTAAGAGTTTACAGCCCCTTGGCTAAAAAACAGTGGAAAAGATGTTCTTATGGTATTTTTGACCTGACACGACATATATGTCAACAGAATCGTTGCAAAAAGTAGCTCCCCCAGGATTACCTCCCAATTTTGAGAAGGCAAGAGGTCTGGTTATGCACCTCAAAGCTAAGCCTTTTGAGGTTAGCTCATTATTACGATATTTCCTGCCCCAATCATTTTTAGGCTGCAACTGTCACTTCATTGATCGTGTCCCTTTGCCCACAAAATCAATATCATTGAGTACCCAGAGAAAACAGTTGTAATAGACATGTAAGACAGACCTCCTGACCACAACTGAACAAAATATATCAAAGCACGTTAACCATGGAATGATCTCTGAAGTTTATTTTGGTTAACAGGGATAATTTAAAGTAGAGAGGTGGCCCAAGAGAGAGATTTCCCAGAGTTTTATAGATTTACCAACTTCTCTCTACTTAGGAACCCTAATTTCCCACATGTTCACAGCTCTCCCTGGTGACTGTCTGTGGTTTAATAACATATGTTGCCTTGAGGGCTACGGAAGAGCAGAGGCATCCGATTCGATGTTCCACTGTAGGAACTGGGAAAGGAAATACTCCAGCTTACAGTACTGAATATAATTTCAGGTAAAATTCTAACACTTCTCAGATACACAATAGTTCTTAAGATTATTAAAACATGGAGTGTTAGCAGAATTTATCTGAAGAAAAATTTTCCTTATTAAAAAAAAAACACACTTATTTAACCTAAAACTTCTTTACCCTAAAAACTTCTTACATAACTTACAAATATTCATGCTAATGAAATAGCTATTTCTCTCAAAAAGATGAAGGGCTTGCAAAATGTTTTGACTTCCCACCAAAGAGCTATCTATTTGTTTCCTGATTACTAATGAAAATCCAATTTTATAATAAATTCCAGCAAGTGACTATTTTAACGTAATAGTAAAGATAAAATGAGCTATTAGCCTTGAATTCAAAAAGGACCCAGACCTACTCATTTCTTAGCATCTCATGAAGAAATTGGCTTTTCTCTGTATAAAACTCAAGATGATTTTTTAAAAATTCCATACAGGTTTGGTAACAAAATTGTTGAAAATGAATTGCCAAGGGTTAGGGAAAAAAAGGAAGACCTTAAGAGATGTGAAGGGAGGCTAACAGATTTTAATACAAATGGATAGTCGGAAAGCATGCCCTTGGCTACAAACTTTTTTTTTTTCTTTTAACATCTTTATTGCAGTATAATTGCTTTACAATGGTGTGTTAGTTTCTGATGTATAACAAAGTGAAACAGCTCTATGTATACATATTTCCCCAAATCCCCTCCCTATTGCATCTCCCTCCCACCCTCCCTATCCCACCCCTCCAGGTGGTCACAAAGCATCGAGCTGATCTCCCCGTGCTATGTGGCTGCTACCCACTAGCTATCTATTTTACAGTTGGTAGTGTATATATGTCCATGCCACTCTCTCACCTCGTCCCAGCTTACCCTTCCCCCTCCCCGTGTCCTCAAGTCCATTCTCTACATCTGCGTCTTTATTCCTGTCCTGCCCCTAGGTTCTTCAGAACCATTTTTTTTTCTTTTAGATTCCATATATATGAGTTAGCATATGGTATCTGTTTTTCTCTTTCTGACTAACTTCACTCTGTACGACAGTCTCTAGGTCCATCCACTTCACTGCAAATAATTTCACTTCTTTTTCTGGCTGAGTAATATTCCATTGTATATATGTGCCACATCTTCTTTATCCATTCATCTGTCGATGGACACTTAGGTTGCTGCCATGTCCTGGCTATTGTAAATAGTGCTGCAATGAACATTGGGATGCATGTGTCTTTTTGAATGATGGTTTTCTCAGGGTATATGCCCAGTAGTGGGATTGCTGGCTCATATGGTAGTTCTATTTTTAGTTTTTTAAGGAGCCTCCATACCATTCTCCATAGAGACTGTATCAATTTACATTGCCAGCAACAGTGCAAGACGGTTCCCTTTTCTCCACACCCTCTCCAGTATTTATTGTTTCTAGATTTTTTGATGATGGCCATTCTGACTGGTGTGAGGTGATACCTCATTGTAGTTTTGATTTGCATTTCTCTAATGATTAGTGATGTTGAGCATCCTTTCATGTGTTTGTTGGCAGTCTGTATATCTTCTTTGGAGAAATGTCTATTTAGATCTTCTGCCCATTTTTGGATTGGGTTGTTTGATTTTTGATATTGAGCTGCATGAGCTGCTTGTGTATTTTGGAAATTAATCCACTGTCAGTTGCTTCATTTGCAAATATTTTCTCCCATTCTGAGGGTTGTCTTTTCGTCTTGTTTATGGTTTCCTTTGAGGTGCAAAAGCTTTGAAGTTTCATTAGGTCCCATTTGTTTATTTTTTTTTCAAATTTCCATTTCTCTAGCAGGTGCATCAAAAAGGATCTTGCTGTGATTTATGTCATAGAGTGTTCTGCCTATGTTTTCCTCTAAGAGTTTTACAGTGTCTGGCCTTACATTTAGGTCTTTAATCCATTTTGAGTTTATTTTTGTGTATGGGGTTAGAGAGTGTTCTAATTTCATTCTTTTACGTGTAGGTGTCCAGTTTTCCCAGCACCACTTATTGAAGAGGCTGTCTTTTCTCCACTGTATATTCTTGCCTCCTTTGTCATAGCTTAGTTGACCACAGGTGCATGGGTTTATCTCTGTGCTTTCTATCCTGTTCCATTGATCTATATTCCTGTTTTTGTGCCAGTACCATATTGTCTTGATGACTGTAGCTTTGTAGTATACTCTGAAGTCAGGGAGCCTGATTCCTCCAGCTCCGTTTTTCGTTCTCAAGATTGCTTTAGCTATTCGTGTTCTTTTGTGTTTCCATACAAACTGTGAAATTTTTTGTTGTAGTTCTGTGAAAAATGCCACTGGTAGCTTGATAGGGATTGCACTGAATCTGTAGATTGCTTTGGGTAGTATAGTCATTTTTACAACGTTGATTCTTCCAATCCAAGAACATGGTATATCTCTCCATCTGTTTGTGTCATCTTTAATTTCTTTTGTCAGTGTCTTATAGTTTTCTGCATACAGGTCTTTGTCTCCTTAGGTAGGTTTATTCCTAGATATTTTATTCTTTTTGTTGCAATGGTAAATGGGAGTGTTTCCTTAATTTCTCTTTCAGATTATGCATCATTAGTGTGTAGGAATGCAAGTGATTTCTGTGCATTAATTTTGTTTCCTGCTACTTTACCAAATTCATTGATCAGCTCTGGTAGTTTACTGGTAGCATCATTAGGATTATCTATGTATAGTATCATGACATCTGCAAACAGTGAGAGCTTTACTTCTTTTCCAGTTTGGATTCCTTTTATTTTTTTTCTTCTCTTAATGCTATGGCTAAAACTTCCAAAACTATGTTGAATAATAGTGGTGAGAGTAGGCAACCTTGTCTTGTTCCTGATCTTAGTGGAAATGGTTTCAGTTTTTCACCATTGACAGTGATGCTGGCTGTGGGTTTGTCATATATGGCCTTTATTATGTTAACGTAAGTCCCCTCTGTGCCTACTTTCTAGAGGGTTTTTATCATAACCCTCTAGATGGGTGTTGAATTTTGTCAAAAGCTTTTTCTGCATCTATTGAGATGATCATACGGTTTTTATCCTTCAGTTTGTTAATATGGTGTATCACGTTGATTGATTTGTGTATATTGAAGAATCCTGGCATCACTGGGATAAACCCCACTTGATCATGGTGTCTGATCCTTTTAATGTGCTGCTGGATTCTGTTTGCTAGTATTTTGTTGAGGATTTTTGCATCTATATTCATCAGTGATATTGGTCTGTAGTTTTCTTTTTTTGTGATATCTGTGTCTGGTGATGGTAGGGTGATGGTGGCCTCATAGAATGAGTTTGGGAGTGTCTCTCCCTCTGCTGTATTTTGGAAGAGTTTGAGAAGGATAGGTTTGATAAAATTCGCCTGTGAAG
Source organism: Leucopleurus acutus (assembly GCF_964270905.1). Lineage (NCBI taxonomy): Eukaryota > Metazoa > Chordata > Mammalia > Artiodactyla > Delphinidae > Leucopleurus > Leucopleurus acutus. The sequence goes on from NC_139163.1 coordinate 1,491,388, forward strand.
CTATCTGATCTTGGGTTTTTGTTTGCTGGAGGATTTTTAATAGCAGTTTCAATTTCAGTGCTTGTGATTGGGCTGTTTATATTTTCTATTTCTTCCTGGTTACTCTCAGAAGGTTGTGCTTTTATAAGGATTTGCCCAGTTCTTCCAGGTTTCCATTTTATTGGCATATAGTTTCTTGCAGTAATCTCTCATGATGCTTTGTATTTCTACAGTGTCAATTGTTACTTCTCCTTTTTCATTCCTAATTCTGTTGATTTGAATCTTCTCCCTTTTTTTCTTGATGAGTCTGGCTAATGGTTTATCAATTTTGTTTGTCTTCTCAAAGAACCAGCTTTTAGTTTTATTGACCTTTGCTATCATTTCCTTCATTTATTTCTGATGTGATCTTTATGATTTCTGTCCTTCTGCTGACTTTGGGTTATTTTTGTTCTTCTTTCTCTAATTGCTTTAGGTGTAAGGTTAGGTTGTTTATTTGAGATGTTTCTTGTTTCCTGAGGTAGGATTGTATTGCTATAAACTTCCCTCTCAGAACTGCTTTTGCTGCATCCCATAGGTTTTGGGTCCTCGTGTTTTCATTGTCATTTGTTTCTAGGTATTTTTTGATTTCCTCTTCGATTTCTTCAGTGATTTCTTGGTAATTTAGTAGTGTATTGTTTAGCCTCCATGAGTTTGTATTTTTTCAGATTTTTTTCCCTGTAACTGATACCTAGTCTCATAGCATTGTGGTCTGAAAAGATATTTCATATGATTTCAATTTTCTTAAATTTACCAAGGCTTGATTTGTGACCCAAGATATGGTGTATCCTGGAGAATGTTCTATGAGCACTAGAGAAGGAGGTGTATTCTGGTTTTTTTGGATGGAATGTCCTATGAAAATCAGTAAAAACCATCTTGTTTAATGTGTCATTTAAAGCTTGTGTTTCCTTATTTATTTTCATTTTGGATGATCTGTCCATTGGTGAAAGTGGGGTGTTAAAGTCCCCTACTATGATTGTGTTACTCTCAATTTCCCCTTTTATGCATGTCAGCATTTGCCTTATGTATTGAGGTGCTCCTATGTTGGGTGCAGAAATAATTACAATTGTTATATCTTTGTCTTGGATTGATCTCTTGATCATTATGTAGTGTCCTTCTTTTTTTCTTGTAATAGTCTTTATTTTAAAGTCCATTTTGTTTGATATGAGAATTGCTACACCAGTTTCTTTTGATTTCCATTTGCATGGAATATCTTTTTCCATCCCCTCACTTTCTGTCTGTATGTGTCCCTAGGTCTGAAGTGGGTCTCTTGTAGACAGCATATATATGGGTCTTGCCAGTCTGTTTCTTTTGGTTGGAGCATTTAATCCATGTACATTTCAGGTAGTTATTGATATGTATGTTCCTATTACCATTTTCTTAATTGTTTTGGGTTTGTTATTGTAGGTCTTTCCCTTCTCTGTGTTTGCTGCCTAGAGAAGTTCCTTTAGCGTTTGTTGTAAAGCTGGTTCAGTGGTGCTGAATTCTCTTAGCTTTTGCTTGCCTGTAAAAGTTTTAATTTTTCTGTCAGATATGAATGAGATCCTTGCTGGGTAGAGTAATCTTGGTTGTAGGTTTTTCACTTTCATCACTTTAAATATGTCCTGCCACTCCATTCTGGCTGGCAGTTTCTGCTGAAAGATCAGCTGTTAACCTTATGGGGATTCCCTCGTACGTTATTTGTTGCTTTTCCTTGCTGCTTTTAATATTTTTACTTTGTATTTAATTTCTGATACTTTGAATAATATGTGTCTTGGGGTATTTCTCCTTGGATTTATCCTGTATGGGACTCTCTGAGCTTCCTGGACTTGACTATTTCCTTTCCCCTGTTAGGGAAGTTTTCAACTATAATCTCTTCAAATATTTTCTCACCCTTTTTTTTTTGTCTTCTTCTTCTGGGACCCCTATAATTCAAATGTCGATGCATTTAATATTATTCCAGAGGTCTCTGAAACAGTCCTCAATTCTTTTCATTCGTTTTTATTTATTCTGCTCTGCAGTAGTTATTTCCACTATTTTATCTACCAGGTCACTTATCTGTTCTTCTGCCTCAGTTATTCTGCTATTGATTCCTTCTAGAGAATTTTTAATTTCATTCTTTGTGTTGTTCATCATTGTTTGTTTGCCCTTTAGTTCTGCCAGGACCTTGTTAAATGTTTCTTGTATTTTCTCCATTCCATTTCCAGTATTTTGGATCATCTTTACTATCATTATTCTGAATTCTTTTTCAGGTAGCCTGCCTATTTCCTCTTCATTTGTTTGGTCTGGTGGGTTTTTACCTTGCTCCTTCATCTGCTGTGTGTTTCCATGTCTTCTCATTTTGCTTAACTTACTGTGTTCGGGGTCTCCTTTTCGCAGGCTGCAGGTTCATAGTTCCCATTGTTTTTAGTGTCTGCCCCCAGTGTGTAAGGTTGGTTCAGTGGGTTGTGTAGGCTTCCTGGTGGAGGGGACTGGTGCCTGTGTTCTGGTGGATGAGATTGGATCTTGTCTTTCTGGTGGGCAGGACCGCGTCCAGTGGTGTGTTTTGGGGTGTCTGTGAACTTATTATAATTTTAGGAAGCCTCTCTGCTAATGGGTGGGGTTGTGTTCCTGTCTTGCTAGTTGTTTGGCATAGGGTGTCCAGCAGTGTAGCTTGCTGGCCATTGGGTGAGCTGGGTTTTAGCGTTGAGATGGAGATCTCTGTGAGAGCCATTGCTGTTTGATATTACGTGGAGCCGGGAGGTCTCTGGTGGTCTAATGTCCTGAACTGTCTCTCCCACCTCAGAGACTCAGGCCTGACACCTGACCGGAGCACCAAGACCCTGTCGGCCACTCCGCTCCGAAGAAAAGGTTGGGAAAAAAAAAGGAAGGAAAGAAAGAAAAGAAAAAAATAAAATAAAATGAAGTTATTAAATTAAAAAAAAAATTAAAAATAAAAAAATTATAAAGTAATAAAGAAAGAAGAGAACAACCAAACCAAAAAAGAAATCCACCAATTATCACAAGCACCTAAACTATACAAAACAAAACAAACAAACAAAAAAAAAACAAATACGGACAGACAGAACCCTAGGACAAATGTTAAAAGCAAAGCTATAGACAAAATCACACAAAGAAACAAACATACACACAAAAGAGTAAAAGGAAAAAATATATATTAAAAAAAAGGAAGAGAGCAGCCAAATCAATGAACAAATCCACCAGCGATAATGAACTCTAAATGCCAAACTAAGGTAAACAGAAAACCAGAAGCAAATTAGACGCAGGAAGCAAACCCCAAGGCTGCAGTTGCTCCAAGTCCGCCTCCTCAATTTGGGATGACTCGTTGTCTATTCATGTATTCCGCAGATGCAGGTACATCAGGTTGATGGTGGAGCTTTAATCCGCTGCTCCTGAGGCTGCTGGGAGGGATTTCCCTTTCTCTTCTTTGTTCGCACAGCTCCCGGGGCTCAGCTTTGGATTCGGCCCCGCCTCTGCGTGTAGGTCGCCGGAGGGTGTCTGTTCCCGCTTAGACAGGATGGGGTTAAAGGAGCCGCTGATTCGGGGGCTCTGGCTCACTCAGGCCGGGGGCGGGGGGGAGGGAGGGGCAGGGAGTGCGGGGCGGGCCTGCGGCGTCAGAGGCCGGCGTGACGTTGCACCAGCCTGAGGCGCGCCGTGCGTTTTCCCGGGTAAGTTGTCCCTGGATCCCGGGACCCTGGCAGTGGCGGGCTGCACAGGCTCCCGGAAGGGGGTGTGGATAGTGACCTGTGCTCGCACACAGGCTTCTTGGTGGCGGCGGCAGCAGCCTTAGCATCCCATGCCCGTCTCTGGGGTCCGCGCTTTTAGCCGCGGCTCGCACCCCTCTCTGGAGCTCGTTTAGGCGGCGCTCTGAATCCCCTCTCCTCGTGCACCCCGAAACAATGGTCTCTTGTCTCTTAGGTAGTTCTAGACTTTTTCCCGGATTCCCTCCTGGCCAGCTGTGGTGCACTAGCCCCCTTCCGGCTGTGTTCACGCAGCCAACCCCAGTCCTCTCCCTCTTGGCTACAAACTTGAAGAGTGTGCACATTCCCACACAAAAGCAAAACTGAAGATTCATGGAATTTTTGAACAGACTCAGCAACTCAGCAAATAAACCCCATACATAGACACACATGTGCACAAACACATAGACAAATCTCAAATCTCAAATTTAGGGGAAAGGTTGCACATCACTCTTTTTCTACTGACTAGCTGAGGATGACACCAGCAACTTGCCGTGTTAGTGCCCCCAGCATGCAACCCAGGTAGTGACCATAACACTCATCTGGGGAAGCGCATCTTTCTAACTATGAAGAGCCAAGTCAGACCTTTTGCTTAGCTCAGATCCGGGTCTCTTCTCAGCAGGGAGCACCAATTGTGCCAAATGGTGCTGAATTAATTGGGGCTGCTTGGCTCTGCCTCCAGTTGTGCGTGTGTGTGTGTGTGTAATTGAGATTCTGGAATATATATATATATATATATATATATATATATATATATATATATATATATATACACACACACACACACACACAAGAAGGAAAAATCACCTTGATATTTATCCTTTATATCACATATCCAGCCACCTTGAGTTCCGCTCAGATGTCTAATAAACTGACCACTCTAGAGCTTGAGAACTTTAACACAATACAGAAAAAAGTTCTTGTTTATTATGGTTTATCACTACTCTACCCACTAAGTATCATTTTGGATATAAATCCTGTTGGCATGGCTAATTCAGCATATTTTCAATTAATAACAATATTCACTCCATATAGAAATAAATTATAACATGATATTAATATTGCTATCATGGGGGGGCTTTTTTTTAAAAAACAAATGCTCGTATGTACTGTGAAAAATAGGTGGTAATCACCCATTCGAACATTTTGAACAATGTTGCCCATAGAAAATAGGTGCTATAGTTTGAGATAGACCACTTAAACAAGTTTTCTTGGAGTTTCTACACCCAAAGAAATTCCATTTGACTGGGAAGTCCCACTGGGTTAAGAATTCTTAACATCTGAAAGTACATTCATATACATATTCCAGAATCTCAGCTTGGTCCCATTCTAACTGTGCAACTTGAGTTTCACATTTTTGCTGACATAGAAACCTGTTTTTAGTCAATATGCTTGATACTTCCTACTGTATTTTCTGGATTAATTCTGACTCCCTGAATTTTCTTCCCATAGAAGAAGCCTTCCTTCAAGGCTTGCCACAAGTCTACCTCCCTCATGAAGCCTCTGGCTCTGGCCCATGTGGGTCTACCCTTCTCTTTTAAATTCTCACTATGCTTAGTGTTCTACAGAAGGTGTAGCCTCTGGTTACATCTGTGTACTGATGTCTTCTATTTCCTTCATGTGTGTTAACCTTGTCTCCTCAAACAGATGGTAAGAAAGTTGAAAATACAGGTAAGATTTAAAAATTCTTCTGTATCCCTTGGAGGATGCCATTAGATACATAGGAGATGCTATCTTAAAATTAAATAGCTGTTCCTGAGGAGGGTGTGAGTCCCTTCTCCCTGGAAGTATCTTGGCCTTAGATAATACAGCCACGTTAAGGTGCCATGTGAGAGGGGAACCTGGCACCAGGTGCACAGTTGTGCTACAAAATATGGGATTTAAATTTTATGTAGTTCCTACTACTCCAAGTACTTTCTGAGGTACTGTAATTAGATAGTTTCATTTTAGTCTGCTTCCATGTGTTAAATACAATAAACCTATTTATAATTGGAAAACCTGAAACTCAGAACAGGTGATTTCCTGAATACATGTAGAAAATACATATAGGAAATGCATGAAACACGATGTTTATCTTCTGGTTCTTCTTGTTTGTAAGAGACCCATTTTTTATCCGTTAAGTATTTTGAAGCAAATTTGTCATTATCTTACTTTCCTAATCTGTTATTCAGTACTCACTTCCTAATTTAATGGTGGCGAGTGGGGCTATTATCTTGCATGCATTTTGTATCATCACGTTAATTATGTCTATAATGTCCTCAAACTCTAAAGTGAAAGGCAGACATTTCCAAGAAATGTAAATGAAGACATGGGAGCTACTGTAAAAGCCATCAGCAAATTTATACAGAAGGTTATTCATATCTTCGTCCTTAGAATCAGGAGTGCACAACAGCATAAATCCAATATCAGAGAAGATGGGTTACTCTGTATGTTCTGATGAACAGATTTTGCATATATCGTTCTCCTTACCAGTTCCAAGTAACTAAAAGAAGGTAAAATACCTTTAAGTTTGCTGGAAGACAACATTCAGTCTATAGAAATAATGCTGAGAAGTTTATGCTGTAATTTCTGCTTCACTCTGTTAACTCAAAACCCAAAAATATAAAATTATGCATGGTTCAACTCAGTTATTCATTTGTGCATCTTTTTACTTGGAGCATGTGTTTACCACAAAGCTATATCTATTTAAATCTCTTTTTTTTTTCATAATGAGATAATATAGAGTCCACTAAAAAGAATGAATTTGATTTAAATTAAAAAATAAAATAAAATCTATAAAAAATTTAAATTGTATCATACAGGTGAAAGGATGCTCTTATCCTGCAAACAGTGCAGAAGGTAAGAGAGGTTAAATGATTGGCCAGCATCTTTGTCCAGTGATGGAGAAACAGACTCCTGATAAGTTACGTCACTTAATCAAAAGCCACACAGTCAAAGAAAAATGATTAGAATCCAAGCTCTTTGTTTCTGGTGCTCACCTTGTGTTGGAAAGAGATCTGAAATTCTGATTGGATGAAAAATGCTCTGCCTAAACTAATTTAATCCTTCACTGGAAAGAGTATTAGGAAGATATTTTCATTTAAGCCAAAGCAACGTGAAGTTTGGAGTTATACAAATTCCTTTCTCTTCCCTTTTAAAGGACTGTAACAGGTTTCAGGTATGGATGGACTACGTTTCAAAGTGTAAAAGGCACTCCCTCGGTTGGAAAATAACCGTCTGAAAATGTTGACAGTGATAACTTGTTATCCAGTACCTATGCGTATACCTTGGTCCACATACTGATATATAAGAGCATCAGCTGGGTATGAAAAATGAGAGATAACCGCTTTGGAAAATTGTTGACAGTTTCTTATGAAGTTAAATGTGTACTTATCATATGACCAAGCAATTCCACATCTAGGTATTCATTCCAGGGGAGTAAAAACATATGTCCACAAACAGACTTGTTACAGGATATTCGTAATAGCCCAAAACTGGAAACGAAAATGTCCAGCAGCAGACAAATGAATAAACAAATTGTACTATACAATAGGACATCACCCAACAATAAAAAGGAATGAACTATATGTAGCAACAAGGATAAAGCTTGGACTCAATAAATACTTTCATCCTGTTAAAAGGTAAATTAGAATATGATGATTTGTTTTTTCCCTTGTTCTAATAACTTGTATAAAGATATATTTACTTATTTTAATTGCATTCTTAAGCAATGGTGAGGTCTATTTAGTCCTGCTAGAATTATTTTTTTCAAAACAAAATGTGTGAGGTATCACCTCACACCTGTTAGAATGGATATTATCAAAAATCAAGAATAAAAAGTGTTGGTGAGGATGTGAAGAAAAGAGAACCCTTGTGCACTGTTGGTGGGAATGTTAATTGGTGCAGCCACTATGGAGAACAGTATGGAGGTTTCTCAAAAAATAAAAAATAGAACTACTCTATGATCCAGTAATTCCGCTTCTAGGTATTTATCCAAAGAAACTGAAAATACGAACTAAAAAGATATCTGCACCCCATGTCCACTGAAGCCTTATTTACAATAGCTAAAAAAAGGAAACAACCTAAGTGTCCATCAGTAGATGAATGGATAAAGCAAATACGGCACAACACATACACACACACTACGGATTATTATTCAGCCACAGAAAAGAATGGAATGTTGCCATTTATGACAACATGGGTGACGCTTGAGGGCATTAGGTTAAGTTAAATAAGTCAAACAGAGAAAGACAAATACCTTGTGCTCTCACTTCATGTGGAATCACAAAACAAACAAACAAGCAAACAAGCTCACAGATACAGAGGCCAGACTGGCGTTACCAGAGGCAGGGGAGACTGGCGGCTGAACAAAATGGATGAAGGGGGTCAAAAGGTACAAACTTCCAGTTAAGAAATAAAAAAGTCATGGGATGTCATGTACAGCATGGTGACTACAGTTAATAATACTGTATTGCGTATTTAACAGTTGCTAAGAGAGTAGACCCCTGAAGTTCTCAGCACAAGAAAAAAAATTTTTGTAACTCTATATGGCGATGGATGTTAGCTAGGCTATTACAGCAATCATTTCCAAGTATATATAAATACCAAATCATTATGTTATACACTTGAAACTAAATAATGTTATATGTCAATTATACTTCAATTAAAAATACATAAAAATTTAGTTGGTAGTTATAAGATGCTCTTTGCAGAATTAGCTAGAGTGAAAACATTAGGAATCATCTAATCACCCAACATTGGTTGAATACATTCTGCAGTCAGTAAGAGTTAATAGCAAACATTCAAGAATGTGTGATACCCTTGGAAAACGCTCAAAACATATTAAATATACCTACTATACGTATACACCTAGAGAAAGATTCTTAAAAAGTCACCAAAGGTTCACAATTGTCATCTCTGGTGGTAAAATTGAAGTGATTTGAAATTTTTACTTTTCTGTATTTTCTAAATCATGTATAACCAATGTCATTGGTTTTATAATCAGAATATAAAACACATGTCAGTCAATTTGTTTGGGCTCTAAACATACAGAGATGACAGATAATGTATATTTCGCATATTCTATTTTTTAAACCCAATTAATGATGCTCTTGAGGTTTTCCTTCCTAAGCGTAAAAAGCAGATGAAAGGACGATGAGAATGCAAACTAAACGTCAATAAAAATAACCGCAGAATTGATTTAAATTAATCATAATTAAACATGTCTGACAGAAACATGCTCTTTCTCATCTCTTTCCCTTCATGCAAAGAACAAAAGCAGTCAATAATCATCCTTCCAATAACCTTGGCACTAACTTGATTTTGTCCGGTCCCTCAATGCCACTCATTTTCTGCATTACTTCTGCCGTGATTACTGAAGGCGCGTACTATGAAATTCAAAACTTCTAGATCCTGGAAACCTTCAGGTGGTTAACATGCAGGATACTTCAATTAGATTCCAGTCACTGACACAGCAGGTTAGCACTAAGCATTAAGGGGGTCAGGGAGGGGATTTCTGTAACTTTGATCTTTTTGCTAAATTAATTGTTGTTGGTTACTATCTTCATTCCACATCTCTGCTATTTTCTTTCCCTTTTTAATAGTCCTTTACTTATCTAGGGTTACTTTGTGGTTTCATCAGTTATTTAGAATTTTTGAGAGATGTCAGTTCTGCATGTTATCTTCTACCCTAGGATATATTTGGTTTCTAAGACACAATATTTGAGGAATTTGGGGTGGCATTTATTACTTTTTAAACTTCATCCAAAATTTTTAGTTTTGAAGCTACCTGCTGTTCTAGAAGATTGCTTAAAATGATTCCCTTTTTCTTAGGATATTTTGAAATTAATACACATACCTAAGTAAAGAGAAGCAACTGATAGCCCAAATGGAAGTCAAAGAACTGAAGAAGATACTTAAGTTTCAGTGGTAAGTATAAAGCCCTCCCAGTGTCTAACAACTATTTTACAATGCATTATATTTCTCTGAAGTATTTATTTGGGCTATAAAGAAAAAAAATATGCATAAACTCATATCCTGTCTTCTAGTACATTTCACTGAGTTTAATAACTACGTTTCCTCATCTATATTTTACCTATACATATAAATAAGTTATATATATATATATATATTTTTTTTTAGCCAGGGTATCATTAGAAGAAAGTATTTGAGACAGATAACAAAGGTGAGCAAAACATTTCAAACAACATTCTATGGAACGTCTCTGATGCGCTGTAACCGTTCTACATGCATTGTGCCTGCAGCTGTCTGTACAAACCAATGTTTTGGGTATAATGAATACTAATGCTTCCTGGAGGTAACTGTCCTATTATATTCAGAGTTCAGCAGTTAGGTTTATTAATATTAGGTGGTACAATGTTTTTAGCTAGGCAATCAAGTTTGCTTCAAAGCGAGCTACTTCAGGTTACAGTGTTTACTGACTATCCGAAATGCAATTATGAAAATATCATTGAATTTTCAGTGTTCCTGTGGTTAAAACATTCACTTACTGCAGGGCTGAGCTTCTACTATAAAAAGCTTAAAGCTACTGACCCTCATTTAGCAAAGTTCGATCTGGAGAACGCATATTCTTTCCCACAGCTTCTGCAATTATCAAAGCAAAACACGCTATTAGGTTCTTCAATCAATGTTTGTTTTCTACTTGCAGAAGCGGCTGCCCCGATAGGATATTTAGCACCTGTAAGGCTAATTTTAGGCTGTGTTTGACTCTTAGGGTTCCTGGGGTCTTTTATGGCAAGAGCTGTACTAATTTTCTAGCTCTCCCTGGGAATACTTGACCCTGAGAGCTTAACCCAGAGAGCAGTGGAAATGAGAGATGAAGAGAATAAAAGGATAGCCCAGCTCATCCTCCTGACAATGTAATGCTGATCCCTGCACCACAGGGATTGGCTGCACCAGGTTCAAAGCCGTGAGGCTTCTGGAAATGACTCCAGCTACTTTCAATCTCATCTTCCTCCCTCAGTTTTCCTCCCTCCCTCCCTTCCTTCCTTTCTTATTTACAATTGTGACAATATCAATTACTGCTGGTGAAAAACATCGCGTCTCCAAGTCAAGCCTTAGTAGTTTAGAATCCACCTATTTAGTTGTAAAAATTTCCAGCTAGTTTCAAATTACTGACAATAAAAATTTAAATGGTTGTTATTTTTGTATTTTGTTGTGGTGCTTTGGGTTGGGCTTTGATTCTTTGGATTAGGCTTCTCTGTGCTGGTGAGGAAGAATTCTAAACATGGATTCCCTCTCTTCATTCTTGGAAAAAGTGAGGATGGAAGAAAGGATTGATGAGTTCAGCTGGCTTTACAGAATAAGTGTTTAGTGGCCACGGACAGGACACTTGCAGATACCCACCTTAATGGCTGTATAGTCTGTTCTAAGTCTTTGCTTTCAAGAAAAGCAATATCAAAATATCACTTTAAATATTTCAGAAAAATCTTGAACCATAGTCCTTGTGGTTTTTCAGTAAGCTTTTCATGAAAAGATTAAAAAAAAGAAAAGGTAACCACTACCATCTTGAGATAGAAGAGAGCAAGTGAGTAAAATGGTAAATATAGTTGAGACTGTCAACAAAAGCATCTATAAAAACATTTTAGAAGTCCGAAGAAGAATAATTCTGTTATGTGATCTCATGCATCTTTCCACGGATTGTTTGCTTCTCAGTTTATGGAAGAGCCAGTCTCTGTCATCACTTGATACAGAAGACGAAGTAGGGGTTCTGAAAGGTTTAAAGCAAAACTGTCTGATAAAACTTTCTGCAATGATGTAAGTTTCTATAAACCTGTACTTTCCAACAGGGTGGCCACTGGCCTCATGTGGCTACTGAACAGCCGCAATATGGCTATTACATCTGAGGAAATGAATTCCAAATTTTAATTAATTTAAATTTAAGTAGTAACATATTGGCTAGTGGCTACGATATTGGACAATGCGGGTGTAAAAGGTCTGATAGCTACAGAATATTGCAAGCAGTGAACAGATTCTCAAAGAGGTAGCATGTTGCTTTTCTTTTATGTTAATTAGACTTTGAGGGGTGGAGTGTCGTACTCAACTGGTAATCACTGGTAACCAGTAACCAGCCTCATTGGTAGGAAGAGGCTAGGCCTGTGATTCTGAGACCTTTAGTGTGTTTCAGAAGCTCCTGCATAAGGGATGTAGGAGGTTTATCCCCTGTTTATGCACTGGTTGGAAATCCTGGGCCTGGAGACAGTTAAGACAATGTAGCACATACTGGGATCCTTACACAGTACAAGAGTGTTTCCTGTCTTTAATCAGTGCCAGTGAATACCAGAAAGTTTCCTTTTCAGGAATTCAAAATTTAAGTATGAGTATGCATGTAGGTACTTTGTTAGATCTGATGAAACATAATCTTCTTAAAATTATAGATCTTGCGTGGAGTAAAGTTCTGATAGAAAATTTTCAATGAAAATGCTGATTACTTTGCCATTTTTAAGAAATTGGCCCTTTTAGTTTGTTTGCATTCTTTTATTCAACTGATTTTTTTTTTTTTTAAATTAGCTTCACTTACATAGTTTCAGGATTTTAAACAATGTATTTATTTTAGGGTAAAACACATTATCTCATCTAAATCAAAATAATCAAGAAGTGTGCAGATCCGGAATACTATTATTTTCCTCTTGATTGGAAGAGATCTCATCTCCATAAACTACAAGGAAATAGGTAGTGTCAGTATTCCCCAAGCTCCAAACATGTAGGAGGCATTTCCTGTAATAATATAGTTAACTTCGATTCACTGACCATTGAACCTACTGATCTGGAATTGTTTTTAATTGTAGGGGTTTAATGTCCTAGGAGGGAAATGATGGCTAACAGAGGGAACCAGTTTGTAGAATAAGACCCTAAAGTAAGCCAGAAAGAGAGCATACAAGGTCATAAAAAGAAGGGGCCAGACAGAGGGCCAATTTTACAGGGTGGGGAAGAGGAGAGGAGAGGAGAGGAGGGGAAGGGAGAAGAAATAGGAAGAAGGGGGATGAAAATACAGATAATTTTGAAAAGGCACATGTATTACTGGAGAAGAAAATTAAAGGGTCTCATTTTGACCAGTCTAAATCTTTCAAGTAGGAGACCAAGTTATCTGTCATACATGAAGAGGCCAAGAGAAGAGCTGGGGGCCTGAGATCAATAATGGTAAGGCTAACATATTAATTAGAGAATATATTTTATAGGATACTTCTCAAAAAAGTCCAATGGATTAAAAATATTTAAAGGACAAATTTTAGTACATTTTAAAATGCAAAAAATGAAATAGTATATCTACTACATACTATCTAGTATTTATACACGTTGTGAGAACTCCTCCAAACCAGACAGAAATAGTTGAGCCCAAGCAAAATGATCTGCATTCAAAGGGAGTAGGTCTAAAATTCTATCCGGCACTTTGTGCAAAGACCAGGTGGGAATGCAGGCAACCTACCCCTAATCTTTGTTTGTCAACTTGAGCTCAGTCAATGATGACTGGAAATATTGTTTTCACTTTCTCCACTGAAATCATTTTGGATACCAAGTTGAGGTAGGAAAATGTGTATAATAAATTCGTATATACCTTTGGAGTAATATTTGTGTCCAACCTAATTCAGCAGTTGCTCACATTTCTAGATTCACCCAGATATACGTCTCAAATATACCTCAGATAATTAACACAGAGATCACAACATTTGCAAACATTTTGAAACATCTGATATGCATATTTAGCTCCTGGTTCAGGCAGTAAAGGTATAAAGTGTAATGCAAAGGTGTTCAGAGTTTTAAAGTATTCCACAAATTTAATATAAATTAATATACATCAAATTAATGAATCTATTAGATAGCACTATAGTAATCTGATAAAGAAACAGATGTAGAGACAACACTTGAATTACTTTGGACTATGAACTGACCTTTAAATAAATTATCAGAATGGTATAAAGTCTCAGATACATAAAGAGAAATTTCCTAAAAAATGTCGATTTTTCAAAATGTGGTTTGAGGCACAACTTTAAAGAAGTATGTATATTGATGTGAAAAGTACATTAATATAGGAGACAATTACAGGCATATTTCACTGCTTTTTGATCTATTTCTAAATAAATTTCACAGGATTTTAAAATTGATAACTAAATTTATTCATTTAGAATTACTAATCTGTTCAACTGAGCAGTTTGCATAAAGGGAATTGATATGTTGATATAGATATAGAACACATGCCTATATACTAAAATATGAACTTTAAAATGCTAAATACCCAACATTTGTATCATACTCATAATTGCAAAGATTAACTTGGTATTTTTTCCTATTTAAATATGCTTTAATTTCATTGATGATTTTGAAGGTATTTGGAGATCCTACCTTGTGACAGTCATCTTCTATACTGCAACGACACCCTGAATTCCAAACCTTTATTTTAGTAACAGAACTCTTTCCACAAACAAAATATTATAAGGAAGCCAATCATGTAACACACACACACACGCACACACACACCCAGCAGAGTTCAGAGTGAGGCAGGGTGAGGAACCTGGGTGACCCAGGTCCTGCCTCTCTTCGGAGTCCCTGGGAATTTCTGGACAACACCCTGAAACTACCATCTAGAGGAGCCGGCACAAATTTTTCTCCAAGTTGTTTTGTATCAAATCGACACCATTATCTTAGTGACTAGTTTATCTTTACAAGATGGGATATTAAGAGGGTAAGATGGTGGGATTTTAAATAACCATGGCTTTTACTTTCCTTTCCTGTGATTAAAATTCAAAAGTAAACCTTCCCAATCAATCTAAAAATCTAAGTTTCTATTGGTAGATTTACAATTAGGAGTAAATGTAGATTCAGAAAAAGTGAAGATTTTTATAAGTTCATTCTAAATAGTAAGGCCTTTAAAAAAATAACTTGAACTAATGTTTTAAAAGATCCTATCAAAGTTGCTGGTTTATTTATCACTGAGATGGAGTGTGTGATTTTTCTGCCATTATTGCATTGTGTATTGGAGATACTGAAATGGCCTATCTGTGAACCGAACGCTGCTTAGACCGTTGGAGTCTTGTGAGTACACTTCTGGCAAAGTCTTCAGAATCTGTGCTAGAAATTCAACGTGTTGATACTAACTGTGCAATCATCTGTTTCCATTTGTCCCTGTGGTTGGCAGGGATTAACAGGCAGAGGCAGGAGATGGGCACAGCACAAATTGAAAATAATGGAGCATTTTGCACCAAAGGAGTCAGAGGATAAGAACTACAGTGGGCGAGGCCAGAGGAGGTGAGCAGGCTGGAGGCGGTGGCATGTGTCAGCGAGAGGCTGCAGCAGCTGGGGACAGACGCGGTTCAGCACATCCGCCCCTAATGAAGACAGGGCCCCCCTGCAGTATGTCACGTTACAGTGTTGTTTTGCAGGACAGTCTACAGGCGCTTTTACAGGGTAGCCTAATTCTGGATTCCCTGGGAAACTCATGAGCAAAATCTATTTGGGTTACACTTGTTAGCATTTCAGTGGAAATGATGTCAATGGACCCAACTGTACAGAAAAACGTTGTAATTATCATCCAAAATGTGGACTCATTATAAACAATAGATAAGTCATTTAGGTTCACAGGAGACACCCCACAGAGAAGCAGTTATCTCTTCTGTGCCTTCAGTCAGGCGTCAGGATAGACACATGCCCATCAGTCACTCATCAAATAGGTGTTCAGTATCTGCTGATGTGGGCTGTGGACTCTGGTGAGACTCAGATGCTTCCAGGTTCCTAACGAAGTGGCTAGTAGAGTCCAAGAAAAGTTGAACAGAAAAAAAAATGACGTAAAGAAAGCTATACCCATTTAAGGAGGATATATGTCTTGGGTAACTGTTTTGTTCTAACAAAAAAAAAACAACATGGGTAGGAATAAAATCGGGGAGGAAAAAAAAAAAAAAGAGTCAAAACCCACAAGTCTATTAGTTTGCCGTCATTGCTCCCAAGGGGAGTGAATGGCCAGCCTGAGTACTGTGGATCACCTCGGCTGCAGTCTCGCTCTAGTGAGGAGTATGGCAGACCAGCCTGTCCTTTAGGAGCTCTGATTTCATGCCCTTCTAAACTGTAAACCTTATGAGAGTGTGGACTGGGTTTATGGAGTATCTGTAGTACGTACCTACTACTATTTCTTCAAGAAATATTTGTTGAATGAAAAAACAATGACTTATCAAAAAAAGATGTGTACTGTAAATATGATAGATATTTTAGATGAAAGAAAATGAAAAAAATTGAGATCACTGGTACTTAGCACCTCTAGTATAATTATAACGAGAAAATAAAAGTAAACTTGGGATGCGTCTCTTTACTAATATGGGAGTGCTTCTTCACAGGGAATATGAGTGCAGGCATGGATGAGTTCTCAGGCCCCTTCCACTCTATGAATTTGTAGTTCAATAATTTTGCAAAAGTTGCAAAGTGAAGAATGTCCAGCTGACCTTCATTCCCACTTCATCACCTCTGCTACCAGTGTGATTGCCCTGAGCGCATCTGTGCCTCCATGTGGGACCAGAGAAATGGGTCTTAAAGGAATAAAACCTTTCTGTTCAACTTAAAAAAAAAAAAAAAAAATACTGAGATCAAAGAATATCAACATTGGAGTGGATCTCTTGATCAGGGATACAACTATTTAGAAAATCCTTTGTGTGACCAATTAAAGGAAAACCTTTCAAAACTGTAAAATACATATTTTAAAAAATGGAAATATTTTATCCTTATACTTTAAATGGGTTTTCATAAACATTTGGTATTATGAATCCATAATGTGGAGCTGTTTTTTGTTAATTTTGTGCAAATTCACAGCTAATGCCATTGAAGCTCTAAATGAGCATTTCTAGTGAGCAAATGCCTGCTAAGATTAATACACAAAATCCTGATATCTCTCAACTGTCTCATTAACATGATAACAGGCCCAAAGGAGTTTCAAATCCCTTAACACACAAAAGACATATTTTCTCCCATTTTTCGTTCACACCACCATAAAAATGGAAATTAAACCACATAAAAAATCTTCCCAAAACATCAAGGGGCCAATCCAAATACATAAAATACTGTATTTTTGTGTTTTTTTTTTTTTTTTTTTTTATTAAACTACAAAAGCCTTGTTGAAATGCTACTAAGGAACTGACTTATTACACAAAAACCAAGGCGATGGACAATTAGTTTATATTTTATCCCAAAGCCCAAATATTTAAGGCTATGGAAGAAACTGGAAAACAGTGAATGATCCAGTATATTAAGCTATTTGTTCTCCATAGATACTAAGCACCACGTGTGAGTTAAAGATGGACTTTCAGCAATCTAATTGTGCACGTGCTTTCCAGGGTTTAAATCAAAACCGTAATGTTACAGCACCAAGTCCTTTTGTGGTCTAATAAGGAACAACGTAAAAACAAACGATCCCCTTTGTTACGGAGGATGTGCTTTGCAATATCGCTGCATGGTGACAACTCCAAGTCCTCTTGTCACTGCCTGTCCTTTAGACCATACTGCAGAAAAGCAATTTTCTGCCTCAAAAGCACTCTATTTTTTTTAAAGTTTGTCTCTGGGCAATTTTCAGGTCTACTAGAGCTGTACAACTGTATACAGGTGAGAAGGACCCCAAACAGGGCAATTTATTTGATTCCTCCTTCTTCAAAACATTCAGCTGAGACTGCATATCCAACAGAGAAAGCCCAAAAAGAAAATTCAGGAGCAACCCACAGTGACATATATCCTTTTTGTAAATTTGCATTAAACATAGTTTCCAAATAACGTAGACATCCCGGAGTTGTTTTTCGTTTAATGTAAACCTTTAATGTAAAATTTCTCTAGGATATTAAAATCGAGTTCTACTAAATAAAAAGGGCACATCCCTAGAAATAGGTAGTTAAATACAGCATATGGAGTTTTCAGATGAAGAATCACTTAATTTTAAGTGGTCTGCTCATTTGAATCAGCAGTTTGGTTTTCTGGTTGAGGAGTAAAGGGTACCTTTGATGCAAAAATGTATTCCTGAAATGTTCAGTGGCTGATAATTTCACACTTACCAATGCCTGGTGCTGGCATGACCATAATCGCCTCCTGATGTAACTCTGCCCTCACACAGTATGGAATGTTCCACACTGGTCTCTTACCCCAGTCGGAAAACAAGTTTACCTATAATAGTGTCTGCACAGATGAATGATTTAAAAGTCGGATTTTTAGATTTAACACTCGCTGACACATTTTAAAAGCATGTAGTCTTTTTTTAATCATTAACTCTCTCAATGCTGAATTATTACTCTCTATTCACCATTAATTTTTCATGTGACGATAAATGTTTGCTTCGATCGAATATGGTATTGTGCGATACATTAGAATGCGAGCGAGATTAAACACGCTTCTGCTGACTAGCTAGCAAATCCCCACATCCTAAACTTAGGACTTTTAATTAGAAAAGAGTCAGGAATATAAACACAGTTTACAGAAAAGCCAACTCACTGGTTCTATTATGCTCTGCCTTTCTTCCTACTGGTATGAGTGTGTGTGTGTGTGTGTGTGTGTGTGTGTGTGTGTGTGTGTGTGTGTGTGGTCGGGTGCACCTGTGTGTGTGCACACGTGCACATCTGTTTACTTATCAGTCTCCCTCTCTTTTTCTTTCCCTCTTCTTTGTTCTGTCACTCTCTCTTTAATTTCTCTCTGCTTTGATGTACCTAGAGGCAGTTATGTGCTCTTAGCTTAATGCTAAACAGACAAGTAAGGAATTTTTTTAAAAAGCAATGGAAATTCTATATCAGGTATAGCTCTCGTACAAATGAAGTAATTTCAAGTCCAGTGAGTTTTTTTAGCATAATCTAAAAGCCTTGTTAACTCTTCACAAGCACCATAAAATTATGTGACCAGTCGATTCGTGATCTTAATTCCTTCTCACACAGTGGTTCCTACACTATGTTTTCTTATACTGCCCCCGATTCTTCTCACAAAACTCCCTTTTCAAGTTCGAATCCAGCTTGTGCCCTTGTCACTGGGGAGAAACTGACCTTCAGTGAGGTCTCTGATGACCTCGTTACAACTAAGCCCAAGGGCCAGTCCAGTTTCCACCCTCATCTTTCCTCACCCTCTTTGCAGAATTTGTCACATTCAACCATCTCCTGTTTCTCAGAATACTTTCCGATCTCAGCTCCTGAGTTCTACTTAGCTGTCTCATTTTCTTCATCGCCTGCAATGTATTTACTTTAGTCATTCTTTTTAGTAATGCAAAATAAAAGTAGCCAAGTTGACAACTCTCTGCATTTCTCACCTGAGTCTAGGTGCTTAAACGTGAACCTGAAAGGTGTTCATCATTTGCATCATCTTCACTGTGTTAGGCTAAGATTTGCCATATCTCAGTAGACAATCCATCATCACTGCCTTTGGTCCTTGTCATTTCACATGCCACCCCAGAGATGTACCACTTTGGCAGGATTTCAAGGACATAGCCCTAAAATCACTTATTTCCAACAAGTTACAAAGTCCTTTAATTTTAGACAAACTTAGTAAGTTATCTATACACACATCTCTTCCACGTTTAGCTTGATACACTCTCCTTGCTACGACAAGTATTCCTCATTCTTCTACGGCTATGCATCCCTCTAACACCTAAAATATGACATCTTTCTTCAATCAACGTTGGCTCAAGAAAAACCAGAACGCTTAGTCTCAATGAGTCTCAATAAACTTTAATCCATGCCATCTAAGAATACAACAGCCCAAAATTATATTTACGTGCATTGCAAAGAAGACCCATCCTTAAGTTTCATCTTTTCTTTGTAGAGTTCTGGGATTTGGGAATGCATTATTTTTTTTAACATCATTATTGCAGTATAATTGCTTTACAATGCTGTGTTAGTTTCTGCTGTATAACAAAGTGAATCAGCTATATGTATACATATATCCCCATAACCTCTCCCTCTGTGTCTCCCTCCCACCCCTCTAGGTGGTCACAAAGCACCGAGCTGATCTCCCTGTGCTATGCGGCTGCTTCCCACTAGCTATCTATTTTACGTTTCGTAGTGTATATATGTCCACGCCACTCTCTCGCTTCGTCCCTGCTTACCTTTCCCCCTCCCTATGTCCTCAAGTCCATTCTGTACGTCTGCATTCCTGTCCTGCCCCTAGGTTCTTCAGAACCTTTTTTTTTTTTTAGATTCCATATTATGTGTTCGCACACGGTATTTGTTTTTCTCTTTCTGACTAACTTCACTCTGTATGACAGACTCTAGGTCCATCTGCCTCACTACAGATAGCTCAATTTCGTTTCTTCTTATGGCTGAGTAATATTCCATTGTCTATATGTGCCACATCTTCTTTATCCATTCATCTGTCGATGGACATTTAGGTTGCTTCCATGACCTGGCTATTGTAAATAGTGCTGCAATGAACATTGGTGTGCATGTGTCTTTTGGAATTATGGTTTTCTCTGGGTATATGCCCAGTAGTGGGATTGCTGGGTCGTAAGGTAATTCTATTTTTAGTTTTTTAAGAACCCTCCATACTGTTCTCCATAGTGCCTGTATCAATTTACCTTCCCACCAGCAGTGCCAGAGGGGTTCCCTTTTTCCACACCTGCTCCAGCATTTATTGTTTGTAGATTTTTTGATGATGGCCATTCTGACCGGTGTGAGATGGTATCTCATTGTAGTTTTGACTTTTTGATTTGCATTTCTCTAGTGATTAATGATGTTGAGCATTATTTCATGTTTGTTGGCAATCTGTATATCTTCTTTGGAGAAATGTCTATTTAGGTCTTCTGCCCATTTTTGGATTGGGCTGTTTGTTTTTTTGATATTGAGCTGCATGAGCTGCTTGTAAATTTTGGAGATTAATCCTTCGTCAGTTGCTTCATTTGCAGATATTTTCTCCCATTCTGAGGGTTGTCTTTTGGTCTTGTTTATGGTTTCCTTTGCGGTGCAAGAGCTTTGAAGTTTCGTTAGGTCCCATTTGTTTATTTTTGTTTTTATTCCCATTTCTCTAGCAGGTGAGTCAAGAAGGACCTTGCTGTGATTTATGTCATAGAGTGTTCTGCCTATGTTTTCCTGTAGGAGTTTTATAGTGTCTGGCCTTACATTTAGGTCTTTAATCCATTTGGAGTTTATTTTTGTGTATGGTGTTAGGGAGCGTTCTAATTTCATTCTTTTACATGTAGCTGTCCAGTTTTCCCAGCACCACTTATTGAGGAGGCTCTCTTTTCTCCACTGTATATCCTTGCCTCCTTTATCAAAGATAAGGTGACCATATTTTCATGGGTTTATCTCTGGGCTTTCTATCCTGTTCCATTGATCTATCTTTCTGTTTTTGTGCCAGTACCATACGGTCTTGATTACTGTCGCTTTGTAGTATAGTCTGAAGTCAGGGAGCCTGATTCCTCCAGCTCCGTTTTTCTTTCTCAAGACTGCTTTGGCTATTCAGGGTCTCTTGTGTTTCCATACAAATTGTGAAATTTTTTGTTCTAGTTCTGTGAAAAATGACATTGGTAGTTTGAGAGGGATTTCACTGAATCCTTAGATTCTTTTGGGTAGTACAATCATTTTCACAATGTTGATTCTTCCAGTCCAAGAACATGGTATGTCTCTCCATCTGTTTGTATCATCTTTAATTTCCTTCATCAGTGTCTTATAGTTTTCTGCATACAGGTCTTTTATCTCCTTAGGTAGGTTTATTCCTAGGTATTTTATTCTTTTTGTTGCAGTGGTAAATGCGAGTGTTTCCTTAATTTCTCTTTCAGATTTTTCATCATTAGTGTATAGGATTGCAAGAGATTTCGCGCATTAATTTTGTATCCTACTACTTTACCAAATTCTTTGATTAGTAGCTTTCTGGTAGCATCTTTAAGATTCTCTATGTATAGTAACATGTCAAATGCAAAGAGTGACAGCTTTACTTCTTCTTTTCCAATCTGGATTCCTTTTATTTCTTTTTCTTCTCTGATTGCTGTGGCTAAAACTTCCAGAACTATGTTGAATAATAATGGTGAGAGTGGGCATCCTTGTCTTGTTCCTGATCTTAGAGGGAATGGTTTTAGTTTTTCACCATTGAGAACGATGTTGGATGGCCTTAATTATGTTAAGGTAAGTTCCCTCTATGCCTACTTTCTAGAGGGTTTTTATCATAAATGGGTGCTGAATTCTGTCGAAAGCTTTTTCTTCATCTATTGAGATGATTATATGTTTTTTCTCCTTCAATTTGTTAATATGGTGTATCACGTTGATTGATTTGTGTATATTGAAGAATCCTTACATTGTTGGGGTAAACCCCACTTGATCATGGTGTGTGATCCTTTTAATGTGCTGTTGGATTCTGTTTGCTATTATTTTGTTGCGGATTTTTGCATCTATGTTCATCAGTGATATTGGCCTGTAGTTTTCTTTCTTTGTGACATCTGGTTTTGGTATCAGGGTGATGGTGGCCTCGTAGAATGAGTTTGGAAGTGTTCCTCCCTTTGCTGTATTTTGAAAGGGTTTGAGAAGGATAGGTGTTAGCTCTTGTCTAAATGTTTGATAGAAATCACCTGTGAAGCCATCTGGTCCTGGGCTTTTGTTTGTTCGAACATTTTAAATTACAGTTTCAATTACAGTGCTTGTGACTGATCTGTTTATATTTTCTCTTTCTTCCTGGTTCAGTATTGGAAGGTTGTGCTTTTGTAAGAATTTGTCCAATTCTTCCAGGTTGTCCATTTATTGGCCTATAGTTGCTTGTAGTAAACTCTCATGATTCTCTGTATTTCTGTGGTGTCAGTTGTTACTTCTCGTTTTTCATTTCTAATTCTATTGATTTGAGTCTTCTCCCTTTTTTTCTTGATGAGTCTGGCTAATGGTTTATCAATATTGTTTATCTTCTCAAAGAACCAGCTTTTCATTTTATTGATCTTTGCTCTTGTTTCCTTCATTTCTTCTTATTTCTGATCTGATTGTTATGATTTCTTTCCTTCTGCTAACTTTGAGTGTTTTGTTCTTCTTTCTCTAAGTGCTTTAGGTGTAAGGTTAGGTTATTTATTTGAGATTTTTCTTGTTTCTTGAGGTAGGATTGTATTGCCATAAACTTCCCTCTTAGAACTGCTTTTGCTGCATCCCATAGGCTTTGGGTCTTCATGTTTTCATTGTCATTTATTTTTAGGTATGCTCTGATTTCCTCTTTGATTTCTTCCGTGATCTCTTGGTTATTTAGTACTGTATTGTTTAGCCTCCATATTTTTGTACTTTGTACAGTTTTTTTTTTCCTGTAATTGATATCTAGTCTCATAGCGTTGTGGTTGGAAAAGATACTTGATACGATTTCAATTTTCTTAAATTTACCAAGGCTTGATTTGTGACCCAAGATATGATCTATCCTGGAGAATGTTCCATGAGCACTTGAGAAGAAAGTGTATTCTGTTTTTTTTGGATGGAATGTCCTATGAAAATCAGTTAAGTCCATCTTGTTTAATGTGTCATTTAAAGTTTGTGTTTCCTTATTTATTTTCATTTTGGATGATCTGTCCATTGGTGAAAGTGGGGTGTTAAAGTCCCCTACTATGATTGTGTTACTATTGATTTCCCCTTTCATGGTTGCTAGCTTTTGCCTTATATATTGAGGTGTCCCTATGTTGGGTGCATAAATATTTACAATTGTTATATCTTCTTCTTGGATTGATCCCTTGATCATTATGTAGTGTCCTTCTTTCTCTCCTGTAATAGTCTTTATTTTAAAGTCTATTTTGTCTGGTATGAGAATTGTTCCTCCAGCTTTCTTCTGATTTCCATTTGCTTGGAATATCTTTTTCCATCCCCTTACTTTCAGTCTGTATGTGTCCTTAGGTCTGAAGTGGGTCTCTTGTAGACAGCATATACATGGGTTTTGTATTTTTATCCATTCAGCCAGTCTATGTCATTTGGTTGGAGCATTTAATCCATTTACATTTAAGGTAATTATTGATATGTATGTTTCTATTACCATTTTCTTAATTGTTTCAGATTTGTTTTTGTCGGTCTTTTCCTTCTCTTGTGTTTGCTGCCTAGAGAAGTTCCTTTAGCATTTGTTGCTTGGTGGTGCTGAATTCTCTCAACTTTTGCTTGCCTGTAAAGGTTATAATTTCTCCATCAAATCTGAATGAGATCCTTGCTGGGTAGAGTAATCTTGGTTGTAGGTTTTTCCCTTGCATCACTTTAAATATGTCCTGCCACTCCATTCTGGCTTGCAGAGTTTCTGCTGAAAGATCAGCTGTTAACATTATGGGGATTCCCTTGTATGTTATTTGTTGCTTCTCCCTTGCTGCTTTTAATATTTTTTCTTTCTTTTAATTTTTGATAGTTTGATTAATATGTGTCTTGGCGTGTTTCTCCTTGGATTTATCGTGTATGGGACTCTGTGCTTCCTGGACTTGATTGACTATTTCCTTTACTATGTTAGGGAAGTTTTCAATTCTAATCTTTCAAATATTTTCTCAGTCTCTTTCTTTTTCTCTTCTTCTTCCGGGACCCCTGTAATTCGAATGTTGGTGCATTTAATGTTGTCCCAGAGGTCTCTGAGACTGTCCTCAATTCTTTTCAGTCTTTTTTCTTTATTCTGCTCTGCAGTAATTATTTCCACTCTTTTATCTTCCAGGTCACTTTTCTGTTCTTCGGCCTCAGTTATTCTGCTGTTGATTCTTTCTAGAGAATTTTTAATTTCATTTATTTTGCTGTTCATCATTGTTTGTTTGCTCTTTAGGTCTTCTAGGTCCTTGTTAAATGTTTCTTGTATTTTCTCCATTCCATTTCCAGTATTTTGGATCATCTTTACCATCATTACTCTGAATTCTTTTTCAGGTAGACTGCCTATTTCCTCTCCATTTGTTTGGTCTGGTGGGTTTTTACCTTGCTCCTTCATCTGCTGCATATTTCACTGTCTTCTCATTTTGCTTATCCTACTGTGTTTGGGGTCTCCTTTTCGCAGGCTTCAGGTTCGTAGTTCCTGTTGTATTTGGTGTCTTCCCCCAGTGGGTAAGGTTGGTTCAGTGGGTTGTGTAGGCTTCCTGGTGGAGGGGACTGGTGCCTGTGTTCTGGTGGGTGGAGCTGGATCTCGTCTTTCTGGTGGGCAGGGCTGCGTCCGGTGGTATGTTTTGGGGTGTCCATGAACTGAGTATGATTTTAGGTAGCCTCTCTGCTAATGGGTGGGATTGTGTTCCTGTCTTGCTAGTTGTTTGGCATAGGGTGTCCAGCAGTGTAGCTTGCTGGCCATTGGGTGGAGCTGGGTCTTAGTGTTGAGATGGAGATCTCTAGGAGATCTGATTGATATTACATTGGGCTGTGAG
This sequence comes from Leucopleurus acutus, assembly GCF_964270905.1. Taxonomy (NCBI): domain Eukaryota; kingdom Metazoa; phylum Chordata; class Mammalia; order Artiodactyla; family Delphinidae; genus Leucopleurus; species Leucopleurus acutus. The sequence goes on from NC_139163.1 coordinate 1,516,375, forward strand.
GGGATCTCTCTGGTGGTCCAGTGCCCTGAACTCGGCTCTCCCACCTCAGAGGCTCAGGTCTGACACCAGGACAGAGCACCAAGACCCTGTCAGCCACATGGCCAGCTACATGGGGATTTTCTTGCCTTTTGGGAAGTCTGAGGTCTCCTGCCAGCGTTCAGCAGGTGTTCTGTAGGAGTTGTTCCACATGTCGATGTATTTCTGATGTATTTTTGAGCAGGAAGGTGATCTCCACGTCTTATTCCTCTGCCATCTTGACGGTCTGGGCATCCATTTATGTGTTACCAAATACTTAAAATTCACGTGGTAACATTAATTTATAATATAATAACATTAAAAGGAAAGTATATGATATGTGTATTTATATAAATCACTCTTCAGCGCTCCATGATCAAGAGAGAAGAGAAAGCATCAATCATTTGAATCGACATAGATTTAGGGCCTCATGATAACTAGTAGCGTCTATCTTTTTCACCTATACATGCCTTTGAACAGAAATAGTGATTTTTATTTAACATGGTAAAGTTGACTACAGTGTTACTTGTCTCTCCATTTCTATCCATCCTTCGAAAGGCAGTCAAGTGGGCGTAAGTGAATAGAACAATGAAGAAGAATGAAATGTTTTAGATAAATCACAACTTGAATAATTGAGGGTTGCTTACTAATTGATACAGAATCACAATATTTGGCCTCAAGTAAAGAAGAAGAAAGTCAGGCATAACCCATTTTCGTTAGGATAATCTCTTTATAAATACGCCAAAAGGGAGAGCTGGAAAATGCATTTAGAACTAGCTTACCTTCTGCTTTTCCTTCACAAAATCTACTTATGCAAGTTAAAAGTACCACAGCATGGGTCTTCTAGGTGACAGGTAACATTTCATGCCGTGGCTGGTGGCATCAGTCAGGCCTCAGTGGACATGACGCACAGACAGTTTAAGGCCCAACCACATGAGGCTGCGGGGTTCACTTTGGTTTCTTTAAAAGTAATGCTGTAGGGGTGTCAATCAGACGTTACCAGGAGGAAATGGAAGAAAGGCACTGATGCATAAATTTACCTAGCCTGAAATCCTTTCTTTTCAGGAAAAAAAAAAAAAAAAAAAACAAGAAAGAAAGAAGGAAAGAAAAGAAAAGTTGAGCTTTGCCTTACATTTGCATTGCATTGGTGGTTTACTTTTGTTGTACAATAAATATTTCATTTTAGCATATGTATGCATAGGAAAACAGTGAGACAAAGGTGACTGAAATCAAAACCCCTCATAACTGTGTGGGGCATAGAATGTAATCACCTTGCCTTCACACAAAAACAGGAATTTAGAATGTTTTGGGTTGTTGTCAGTGTGCATGTCAGACACATATTCAAATGGTTTTCCTCCAAAACTGTTTTAAAAGATATTTAAATATTATGATATTTTGTGAAGAGATCAGAGAGCTAGCCTATTAAAAACTTTCTGTGGTTCAGTTTCACAGAGCAGAAATGTTTTTGTATTGAAAGCACTTGTCCAGCAGAATGTTTTCAATAAATGTAGAGCATCAAAGTAAATAAACGGTATTAGTTTAGACATTTCTAGAAGCCACGTGACCACTCAGGTGTTGGCTATCATATATAATATTTCAGCCTCAAATTGTACACAATGAGATCGGTCCTTAAATCTGCCGCTTTCTGCCCTCCACTGTGATCTTCTTGTTTAGGCCGGGAGTCCCGCTGCTGCCCCTATAATGCGGCCCCACATCTGAGGTCGGGAGTCCCGCTGCTGCCCCTATAATGTGGCACCACATTTGACGCGTCTTTCTGTGGCCCCACATTTGACACGTCGTCTTTCTTGAACGCATCCTTTGCAGCTACCACTTCCTTTCCACTTCTTTGATGATTATTAAAACTTAACCTTTAATTCTGCTACTGAGTTCATCGTTTGAAGCGATATTCATGCTCTGCCATAACTGTAGAGTAGAAAACATACAGTTTTCACCTTAGTAGCTAAAGGTCCCTACAAACCTGATTGAACCTCGTCTCTCACAATTGCTGTACAAAAACCTTTAATCCAGGCAGTCCAATTCCAAACAACCTTTTCTCCTTCCTGTCCCTGGAACTTGCTTACACGATTCTCCCCACCTGAAATACTCTCCTCCCTTCCCTCTACCTAGCCAAATTCTCCATGTTATTCAAAGCTCATCTTAAGCTCCAAATTCACTGAGAAATCATTTCCCATAACTCCAGCCTTGGCCATCTTCTTATCCTCAAAATGCAATAGCAAGTCTACGTATCATTCAATCAACACTTCATCAGTTATTCATTGCGCTTTACCGTTAGGATTGGCTACGTAATTGCAGGACTTAGTACACAAAGAAAACGGGGGAACTCTAACTCAAATTTTTCAAAACATTTCAAGACAGCAACAACAGAACAATAAAGCAAGCATAGGACCCTTCTAGGTGCATGGCCCCGTGAGACTGCATAGGTGGTGTACCCATGAAGGTGGCCCTGTGTGCCTGTTATATTGTCATTAGACATTTGAGATATATAACATGCATTAGCTTCCCTATCTGGATCATAAATTGTTTCCGGAAAGAGTCGGGTACTTTGTTATTTTCCATAGTACCAATCATTATATCAACATTATAACTCTACAATAACTCGTTTATTGTATATTTAGATCATGCCTTGCTAATAAACATTATTATCATAGGTATTATAGTAAATCAAGCTTTGAAACACATCTTGTTGAATAAAATTTACTTCAATAGGAATTTCCTACCCTGTCCCTCACAAGAATGACAATTATGCACGATGTACACATAACGCACTGTAATTAAGCAGTGATTATGCCATTTTACACTTTTTAAAATCTAAATATATTTGAAATACACCAATGTGTAAATTTAAGGTGTGAAACATGTTGAGTTGATACATTTATATATTGTAATATGATTTTCATTGCAGGGATACTCAGCACCTCTATCGTATCACATCATTATCATTTCTTTTTTGTGGTTGGAATAATTAAGGTCTAGTCTCTTAGCAAGTCAGATGACGATAATAGAATATTGTTGTCTATGTTCACTCTACAGCACATCAGATCTCTAGGACTAGTTCGAAGAGATTATGCCACTTTAACTTTAAGGACATGTCAAAATCTTCTAGGCTTCATGTTATTTTTTGGTGGTCTAACTTTTACTAGGTTCCAACACAATATGATGTGCCTTTAAAGGCTGATACTAGGTGTCTCACTTCAGTTACTTAAACTACAGCTTACTTATCCACCAGTCACTTTAGCTTTTAGAGAGTGACAGGAAACACCAAGGGAAGACAAGAGGAACCAGTAGGTGGGGGGGGGGGGGAAGGGGGAGCAGAAGGAACACTCTCAGTTGGTCGGAACCTTCTGAAGCTTCCAAAAGAGACCAGAGATGCCACATTCCCCTTGCCTCTTCTCTTCTCGAGCACTTTCCCAGTGGAGGATGGAAGTGAATGAAGGATGATTTGCAAAGCATAGGAGAGACTCTCACTGGACACTGTTCAACCTGACACAATATGGTATCACTCTTAAAACTAATAAAAAAATAAACAGAACGACTTTCCCCCAAAGAGACTGACTGTTCATCTTCATTCAGCCTTTCAAAGTGCTTCACTTCAAGGTGACAGTGCTAAGCACGGCCCATAAATCCATCTCTGGCTTGCCTTCAGACAGTTATAGGATATGTTAGATTTCTTTGCTCTGAGCTGTGCTCTAGACTAACCCTTGTTAAAAGTATTACTGTAGATATTTCAGTACCTCCAACAAAAAAAGTCATCTTTGAAGTTATTTTCCTGCAAAATTCAAACTACATTAATCTTACTTCCATAGGTATTTGAAGTTTGGGCTTCCCCGAGTTGAAACCATTTCTCATGATACTAAAATAAAAATCAAGCTCTGTAACTTAAATGCCTCAGTAGCAGTAGGAAACAGACCAAAAAGAGCCTTAAAAATCACTTTTAAGCAGGGAAATGGCAATTGAGGGAGGAAAACCAGGGGAAGTATCCGCCTCCACATCAGAAATGATACAAGAGTGTCTAAGGGGAGTTCTTGGTAATTCATGAGAAAGCTTAATTGTATCACATATGCTTTAGATATTGCTGAATTATCGGCTGATTTTATTTTGCAAGTGTTTTGAAAAAGCTCCTTTTAGTATAATGACTTACAAAATGTTTCACTGTAGAAAAATTTGCATAAAACTCATTTTAGATTCCCTTTGGTAATCAGGCACAGGAACCCATCACGTATTGTCTTGGATGACAGAGGAGCTACTTCTCGTGATTTGAAACGTTGAACTTGATGTTTTTTTCTCTATTTTGCTTCCGAGATGACCGCATAGTTATGAAGCTTTATAATGACATTTTTCCCCACATGTTCAGGTATTGTAAAAGCTACCTTTCTCTTGAGAAATCATTTTAATAATTATTTATCAAAAATGAGATACAGTAAAAATTTCTTCTCTGAATGCCATGAGAAATTGTAGGTAATCATGGGCGTTCAGAATGCAAGCTGCTCTTCTCGGGACACGAGACAATGAAATGTTAGCTAAAGAGAGAGTTCTGAAAGTACAAGCGTGTCGCTTTTATTGTAACAATGAAAACAGAAACAAAACAACCATTTTCATATGTATTGGGGGAAAACTGATTAGAAAGTCGACGCGGCAATTCAGGAATTGGCGCAGTGGAATTCAGTACAGACTGACTGTACTCAGATGCTTTCCTGAATTCAGATCAATATGGAACATAAAAATGGAAGTAAAGTCAAAGTCAAACATGAAATTGAAATAACATAAATTTGAAAATTAAAGGAACGTGAGATGGAATACAGTAAAATGTAAATTATGTTGTAACTTACTAAATAGTAATAGTCGTTAATTTTACAAAGGAAATATCTGTATTAACAACTATTTGGGGAAAAGGGAAGGGACAATAGAATTGTCCCTTCAGAATTTTTGTTTATAAACAGAAAACTGCCTTCCTTATGAGTTGGGCAACTGATTCTAACCTCTAATTCTTCAATAACTATATTTAACAAAGGCCAGTCCGGTAACTGCTCCCTTATGTCTTTACATCAGCTCCTAACCCATGGAAATATGCATAAGATATATACATATTTTCAAAATTTATACCAAAAGACTGCCATCAGGCTAGAGATACCCATATAGACGAGTGGCAGCAGGAGGTCCTGGCCATCCCACAGAGCCAGCAGCCCACAGTATAATTTCCCTGGACACAGAAAGTAAGCATCATGTCGCTCCGTTATCCTTTTCCACCGTTATCCTGATGAGTAATCTTGCCAGTTAACACACAGCAAGTGTGCAGTTATTCTAACTGGTTCTAGATATTTTAAACAAAAGCTTCTTTGCCATAAATATCTTTGCCATGAGCGCTTTCACCGCAAATACTTTTGCTGCCTAACTAATTGGCGGTAAGGCAATTTTTCCGTAAAAGATAAAATAACTGGTTGACAGTTTGGCTTTCTCAAGCTGACAGATGCTAATGATTTGCCCCCCCGAGTTGGCGTCTTATTTTGAAGCACACTACATTGGAGGCGAAAGACACCGAGGGCCTCAAAGGTGCAGAGTCGCACCCACACTTCCCATAAACCTTCGCAACGCCCATCAACAGACGTGTGACAACGCGCCAAGAAACAACAGTGCAGAGGATTTCACAACACAACGCAAGGCTCAGTTCCAAACATGCATCCTAGTATTCGCAAACTGATACCTCTCTTAAAAAAGGAAGACATTTTAGTGAAAGAGAAAAAGTGCAATGCTAAACGAGGAGACAAATCAACAAGCAAAAACAATGTACGATACTATGAAGAAAAGACCTGGAAGACAGGTTCTTAGAAACAGCTCACAAAATAAAGTCTGAGGCCTGCAAAGTATTGCCATGAATCTACATACATTTTAAATGTATTCAAACATTTTGTATTTCACAATAAAATACTTTTTAATTTCGCTATTTACTTTTCATGTTTTGCTATGTCCTTTTAAATGTCCCACTTTTACTTTTTATTATTTTATCATTTACAGCAAAATTGCCTTACAGACAATTAGTTATGTGGCAAAAATGTTTGTGGCAAAGATGTTTACAGCCACAGAAGCTTACGGTGAAGATACTGAACGTGATTCTAACCCCAAAAGGTGATCCATTTTGGTTTGTAGCCACATCTAAAGGCTTAAGGGCCCACTGGAAATGCCACCTTGAGCTCACTTGGGCAGAATATACTAGCTCCCTTCCTATACAGTATCTAGGCACTGCACTCGGTGCTTTTCCTCACGACAAATCTATGAGGTTTGAATCATTATCTCAGTCTTGCAGTGGAGGAAACTGAAGCCAAGCCTCTGGGAAATGGTAAAGTTACCATTTAAACCTCAGTTTATTGACTTCAATGAGGAATAATGCTCTATATAAGGGTTAGTATTCTGGTTCCACTATACTTGGTATAAACTCACAGACTAGCCTATGGACTTGAACCCCATTTCTAACAAACTGTTCATGGAAAATAAAATGCAGCCTCCAAAATAAGTTGAAATGTATTTTCATAATCATTTTTAGAATTTAAAAGCCATTGTCCAATGCATGGATGTGTAATATACAAAAAGTTTTGTTTCCAAGTTAATTTCTGGAATGTGGGTTGCAGGTAAATGCCATGGTCTCTTTTTCCTGTCTGTATATATATATTCATTTCACATTTTTTTTCTACTGTACTCTGGCCAGGAAAATTAAGCTTCCATTTTCTGGGCTTTCAATTATACACCAATATCCCCACATGAGATGCTGAATTTTAAGAACCCAAGGATTTCCATATTGGTCAGATTCATGGTTCATTCAATCTAGTTAAAGAACTTCCTCCCTGTTATGTGAAGCACCACTCTTGACCTGGCATTGCCTACCTTTCTTTCTCTCTTGGGAACCTTCTCTTTGCTACTCTACATTTTTTTTGGTTAAAAAAAAAAAAAAGAGTGGGAGGGTAGAGAAAGAGAAATCAAAATGCAGAGAAAGTAAAAGGACCAAGTTTGTGAAGACAAACAAAGGCACAGTGAGAAAAGGTAAAAGAGGAAAATACTTAAGAAATGAGAAAAATGGATTCATCAAGTGTGGGGGAAAATTACTACAGTCAATGACTTATTTTCTGCTTTCATTCATTCCAGAAATATTTCCTGGTTTTCCTCTCTTTAACCACTTTTCTTACAGATGATATGTATTTAAAGACAAAGATAAACAGTCCTTTTTCTGAAGAACTTTATACATACAGTAGAAAACCTCAAGAAGGTTCTCAGACCTCCATTAATCCTGAGGGAATTTTTAAGTGTTTGCACTCTCATCATTTCTTCTACAGGCTTAGCAATAACTAATAAGTCTTACAATATTTATCTAAGAAACATGCTGTCTTTGAAATCTCAAACACTGCACTGCATATACCACCCTCCTCAAACCCTGAAGTTTGAGGCTCCTCGTTAAAAGGGCAGGTGATTGTAGTGTCCTTGGTGGGGAGATGTGGGTAGTGGAGGATGGTAAGGTACAAGTTACTTATTGGTAAGAATTAAATTCTCAAATGCCATCCTACTTAAACTCCACCCTCTTTTCTAGAGGATTCTACAGCACTTTAACTGGGAGCTTCATTTTTTTATGATTACCAGACTTCACTTGCTTGCATTCTGCACAAACCTGTGATTCTATCCAAATCAATCCTCCTACTCCTTTTTCTGTAACTCGAAGACTATCCTGACCCCATCTCCCATCATATTCCTTCCTGCTTTCTTAGGGTGGCCCCGTGTTGGTTTCTCTTCTCGCTTTGCCAGAGACATCATTTGTAACCCTCTTCTCCTACTGTCAATTAAAAAAAAAAAAAGGGTATCTTTACTCTTCATCTTAGATTTCTCTCTGCCACATGGGGTTCTATTATTTGGTCAGCAGCACCACCGCGGCGTCCGGAGAGATGCGAATGCCGCAACAGTTAAGGAGCAGTAAATGGTGTTTTTGGCTTCTGCCACGACTTTAAAAAGCCAGGTTGAGGTTGAAGGACACGCCTCTCTGGCCAGGAATGCAGTTCTGGTCCTCGGAGTCACTTTATCTGAAACAACTGCTCAAGCAACGCCTCTACATGATGACTCATAATGCAAATGCAAAATGTGACCTTTATAAAATGGTCACCGTATGGTCCATGTGCAAAGAAACACAATGCAATAATCAAATGTGGTTCCGAAGCGCTGCACCTGCCCTTTCTCAACAAAGTAATGAAGACGGCTAAGTCGCAGGAATACTTCTGACAACCCCTCTTTCTCTCCCATCCCATTTGCTCCTGCAATGTCCTCCTCAATACCTTAAGGAATTCACCTCCCTGAGTAGTTCCCCTTTTCCTCTAGATTCTGCAATCTGAATGGTCCCCCAAGTGATGTAGCAAGTACCTCCTTAGGATAAGGAAGTAGAAAACACTGACGAAACAAGGATAGGTCCTCTTTTGCAAACAGAGAAGAGCCAACCTAGGAAAAGGCTTCATTGGCACTCTGGTCCCATCATACAAATCACTGCTAACTGTACTTGTAGTCTATAATACAGATACAAATACAGACCAGATATATCCAAGGTGTCCAGTGGCTGTGTTTTATCCCATTATATATTGAGTTTTCCATTTTGTCACATGAAACAAAATACTTCTCCCCAAAATGTTGTCTTTCAAACAACCTAGGTAATTGCAAGTTGGTTTTTCCCTCAGCTATAGAAATTAAGCAGATTTACTTTATTTGTGACGCTAGGGTTGTTCACATGTATTATGTTATTTTACTGTATTGGCATATAGGCTACTTGCATGTTCCTACACAGGTTATCTGATTCAAAATAATACCACTAGTGTAGATGCCTTGGGAAGGGCTAGATCAATCACGCATTAAGTATATTCGTCTATTAAATTACGAGAAACTTCAAATACAAACATATCAAATCAGATCAATCAAAGTTTAAATAAAATCTGTTCCTCACCAACAAAAAATGTGCTGATTTCAGTGCTCAAGTCACCATTTGTCATTATTATGAAGAGAAAAAGTATGCTTTCAATATAATCACTTAGGAATTTTTTTTCCATATCTAACAAGGACCAAACAATTTTCACATGCATATGATAAAAACAAAATGAAAAAATTAATATAAATATCCACTGAGCTCAGAACTTTGATGTAAGATTTCTTTTTTTTTTTTTTTTAGATTTCTTAATGATTTGAAATATTTTTCAATTTAACTATTTGAATCCAGTCATCTGCGATCTGCTTGCCGTCATGCAGCTTTAAAGACATTGAAGTATAAATGAATGAGTCACATTACCTGGGATCTGAGTGCACTACACACATAACTACAGACACTATTTTCTATCAGTAGTGGGGGAGGATGAATAATTGGACAGAATCAAACATGAATTTCCCTATGTATCTTTTTATGGGACCACCGTTGTAAGTGGAAAACCCATGGCAATCCAGGAAATTCTTATTACGGAAGAAAAGGCAGTAAGCTAAACATGAGAGGTAAATGTGCTTTTAAGACTCATGTCTGAGATTACTCATCCTTCCGTAATGCACCCGAATATTTTCTTGCCCACCTCTGTAGCTGATTGAACTTTAAATAGAGACTGCTTAAACATGCACAGCTCATAATAAATCTTTGCAGGTATTTCCTTGAGAAATAAATATGAAATAAAGGTATGGTAAGTCATAAACTATATAGCAAATTTATTTTACTTTTAAGTTTACCAATAGAGTTTATTCACATTATAACCAGTCAGTTTGAAAGGGTGCCTATGTTCATTTTGTACATGGAGACACTCAAGTGACTAGCTCTCCAATCCCAGGATGGTTTGAGAGACTGAAACCTACTAACAGCCATCCCGTGGTGCCCTGGGCTGTGGTGGCAATGATAGCTTTATGGTGACAGTGGTGGCCGAAGCAAGTTCCCCAGAACTTCCTGTGCCAGGCGTAAATAGTGAAGATCGCATTATTTGCTTTAAAGTGCACGAACCTTTCTACAAAATACAAACCATCCCACCACCCCCCGCCCCGCAAACTGATAATGAATGATTATCCTCCTCTCCGTGTGTAGAAATAATCAAGGACCAACCCTACAGTTTGAAACCCTAAGGTTAAGTTTGTGTTTGTAAAGTGACTTGTGCCTTGCTTCACACTCTATGGAAGTTCAATTAATATTAACGGAGGGACTTCCCTGGTGGTGCAGTGGTTAACAATCCGCCTGCCAATGCAGGGGACGCGGGTTCGAGACCCGGTCCGGGAAGATCCCACATGCCGCGGAGCAACGAAGCCCGTGCGCCACAACTACTGAGCCGGTGCTCTAGAGCCCGTGAGTCACAACTACTGAGCCGCAACTACTGAAGCCCTCGCGCCTAGAGCCCGCACTCCGCAACAAAGAGAAGCCAACACAATGAGAAGCCCGCGCACCGCATCAGAGTAGCCCCCGCTCGCCGCAACTAGAGAAAGCCTGCACTCAGCAACGAAGACCCAACGCAGCCAAAAAATAAGTAAATGAATAAAAATTAAAAAAAATATATATTAATGGATGTCCTGAATATTTGCTGATGCTACTCTATGGGTATTTTGTTAGTGAACTGGTTACTTGGCCTGCTGATTTCCTCCCACACTTTTGATATTTAAATACAATCTTCCACCTGCTTTATGTTTGTAAAGTGAAATGTACTAAAGTAAGCCCAAACATGATGAGGCGCTGAGTTTCTTCCAGGTCTCCTTTGCGCGCATAGTTTTCCTTCACTGATTCCATTAAAAAAAAAAAAAAACAGAAAACCCCTGCAATTGTAAGCATAGCACTGTTCTTAAGTTCCCATAGTTTAAAAATTATTTTTCAAACTTTCTCTTACATGGTGACTGCTTTCCCTGTGGTAACACCGATATTTGAAAGGCAAGGTCACTTTTAATGCCACAGAAGATGGAAGAAAAAAAAAAAAAAAAAAAACCCAAAAAACATGGGGGCTTTTTTTGTCTTCACTGATTCTGCCAAACCGAGAGCAGACGTTGATGTTACGAGACAGAAACGTTGTCACAGTCCCTTATTCCCAGCCCTGTCCTAGAAACAGTGAAAGAGAAACATTTTTTTCCTGCCATGTATACAAAATATAATACAAAATATTAAACTATGTATATCCTTGCAGAGAGCAACACGATTGTTAACATTTGCTTTGAAAACAGCTTTCTGAAACATATGTAAAATTCCAAGAGTCAAAAGGAGCCTTAGAAACTGAAAATACTTCTATAAAATTAATTAATCACTTTGAGGATTTAGCAGGAGGACATGCCATAAACATTTTATATGCTCAGCTGGTGGCAGAAGGAGGCTGAAATGACAATTTTGTTTAAAAAAATGGAAAGAGAGGGGAAGAGACTGAGATTTGGGATAAAGATATATATGTTTGGGAGAAGCAGAAAGAACATTTTATACCTACATGTGGCCTATGGAGAAGAAGGAAAAGGTTAATGAGGAGGATTTATTTATTTTTTTTGCATTTTCTATCGTCTATGTGAATTATTACCTAGGTGCCTGATATGTCCTAAAAGAAAAACTGTGATGAATAAATAAACAGCTCTCGAAATCTTCAATAGGGTGCTTTACCTTGCAGGGAATATCATCATTGGCTTTTGATACAATTTCTGCTGCAGGGAAAGACTTTCAAAGCTCAGAACGCTGAAGCATTGCCTGGTGCTCAAAGACCCCCTGCAGAGCGCGTCAAACTAAGAAATCTCTCTGAACTTGTCGAATTAAAAGTCATCTCCCTGTCTCTGCAACCCCTGCATGAGCTGGGAAGCTCTGTCCTCATTTCTCTCGGCCCCACCATGATAAACAAATGGAGCCTAGAGCATCTTTATTCTTTACAGCCATGCAATTAAAATTCTCTTAAAAAATGTAATTGAAGGCAATGAATTTCAAAAGGAACTTCCAATTAACAATGAGGGTGAACAGTTGGAGTGGGCCATATTCAATTGTGTTTCAAAGGTAAACGCAAAACACAGCTTGTTAAGAACCAGAGAAGTGTCCTTTTTCTATTTTTAATATTTTGATTGTACATCAAGAGTTTGTTCTAAACTTAAAACATCTCAGCAGGATGTATGGTTTCTGGAATGCCAAAAGACTTAATTACTCAGACCGAAAAGAGGAGCACACTATTAACATGTGAACAAAGCCATAAGAGATCCCTGTTTGCTACAAATCATTATTTATCTATTGCCACACAAATTAAAGAAGTTTAATTTGTGTTTGCCCTTTTAGGCACCACGCTGCACATTCTCTTTCTTCCCCCTAAGGTGTGTTCATAGCACCAACACCATGGTGACAATTTGGTACTCTGCCTGGTACTGAATTGATGGGTCATTACTATTACAAACAAATGCGGCAGCAAAGAGTTCCCAAATCTTTTACTGATAAGCAAAAACGAGGAAAGCATTTTAAATGCTTTCAGGAAACCAGAATGGGAGTGAATAACCAGTTTCAAGTGTCAAAGATAAAAAGTATTATTTTTAAAAAGGCTGAGAGTGCTACATGAAATCTTTGGGGAAGAACTTCTAAGGATCATGTGTTCCTTGGTCCATATCTTTATAATAGAGGACTTATACTGGTCTTATTAATTGCCCTCTAGGGTCTGAAATATAATCTTTGACGGTAGGTATGAGAAGCGAGGGGAGTAATGTTGAACAATCTGGCGTTCCCCGATGAATCAGGGAGTGAAGACGTGTGTGTGTGTAATTGTTTTAAAGCCTGCTTTGTTTGTAGGACTCACCCTCCTTCCAAGTGAGCGCTGTTGGTCAAGGCAATGGGGCAAAACCCATGGTTTACGCCTGAGTATTTCACAGTACGTTGTTACCAGGAACAGAAATAACACATTCAGGTCAACGAACACACTGCGTAGCACGATTTTTAGTTACTCTGAATGCAAGGTGACGTTAAAGGAAGAAAATATTCAAACAGAGAGGAATGGGGCCTGGGAGAGATGTTATAAAAGGCGGTGGGTCATCAGCATGGGGTCCCTGAAATCACAGGAAGTTGGTGAAGAAGAAGGAGCATCGATAGCACGAGATACCGAAGAGCAGCTGATGAGAATGAGACCAAGGAAAGCTGGTGGAAAGTACTGCTTAGCAGCTTACCGCTTAAAGAAGAAAACGGTTCACTGCAAGGGGTTAAAGAAAATATGTTTTACAAAATGCAGACGACGAGGAAATTATACTCATTGGTTTGGTATTTCTCAGTAAAGGGAAGAACAATCATTTGGTTGATAGAGAGGATGATGGAATCTAGTGGGAAGATTTTGCTTTCGATTCTGTTTTTAAACATATTCAACACGGGAAGGAGATAAATGAGGACACCAGGTTGCAAAATAAGAAAGTGAGTGAAGATGAAGGGCCTGGAGAGGGAGCCAGTCGATTCAGGACCCAGGGCGGGTAGAGACCCAGGACCCAAAGCTAGCTTTGTAGAGGGGAGGTGTCTGTTGGTTTCACGCCAGCCTAATGTGAAAACAGTACATTAAACCAGAAAGAATACACATAGCTGATTCGCTTCGTTGTAGAGCAGAAACTGACACAACGCTGTAAGACAACTCTGCCCCAGTAAAAAAAGAAAACACTGACTTACGCAACTTCAGCAGCATCTCAGGTAATTTGTTCCATAAATGTGTCATAAATAAAATCGGTTTTAACTATACAATGAAATTTTGTTGTTTTAATTGAGTTTTAAATAAAATCATTTGGTGAATTGGACCAAGGTAAATATTCAAGATAGGCAAGGAGATTTTCTTAACACACCAAAAAAATAAATATTGTCGCATCATTCAACGTCAATCCTTGGCAGCGGTCGGAATATTCCAATAACAGAACATAAATAGTTTAAAATTTTCTTTCTTAGTGTTTGGGTTATTCCTTGTCCTTCATTTTATTTAAGCTTTTGTCTTCGTGACATGGAACTAAACATTTAAAGTGTTATGAAAAATTGTTTTTAACTAAAAAAATTCTCTTAGAGAACAAAGTGTTGTGAGTTTCTCTTTCATTTTACAGAATCCAAACATGTTCAAACCACAACAAACTTATTTTTCTGCTTGGAAAAAATCAAATAAGAAACATAACATTCAGATATGTATTTAAAGGAAGACTGTAATCTATTCAGAAGTCCTCGCTGATCCACCACACATCTCAACCCGTTTCAGAAGACTTCCCCAGAAGCTTTCCTCTAGACACGTGTGTTCTTCAATCAGAACAAAGAGGGATCTCATTTTCTGATATTGCAGTAAAATGTAAGAGCAGCCCTCTAGGTTAAATTATGTGAAAATCGTTTCTTTGTAAAAGGATTCAGGGAGAATCAAGCAGAATTAGAACTGACTCGGATATCTGAGTCACAGTTCCAACACCCAGTGGATTATAAACAATTATCTCACTTGATTTTATTTACCTCCCTCCTCGGCCCCTTTTATTTTGTTTTATTTTATTTCTTTTGATGTCTGGGTTTGGAACGAGTTTGATTAGAACAAGTAACCGTTATGACAGGCTCTGCTCTGAATCAAGGACGAGGAGGTAGGCATCACAGAAACGATTGCAGCACAGTCTATAGCTCATCTTGCATTGAAGTTCTCAAATTATGTGCTTCAGTCATACTGCTGACACAGAAGCGCTTGTCGTCTAAACGTGCTGTTGTCTTTGTCAAGGTGTACACGTGTGCTGGGGGTGGCCAAGCGCAGATGAACTGCTTCATTACTGGAGCAGTAAGTTACTTTTTCTTAACAGTTTGACCCCCTCCAGGATGGAGCAGAAATCACTATTATCTTTCATTTCAACAAAAGACTGTGAAGCAACTATAAGCTGCTAAAAGCTCTGCGAAGCACAGGAAATGCACAGACGGTTTCTCTTCTTAAATAACCTACCGTTTAGCCTCGGACTAATCTTCTCTCTATTTCAATTTTTATGTCTGGAGTTGTGTGGTGGACGTTTATCATTACTCTCGGGCACCTAGGCTTTGAACCACTTTCCACGTTTGAGAAAATTTCTATTTTACAAGTTCCGATGGAAGACACCCTCTACTACCCGCCCACGGCAGCCACGGAGGAGGCAGCACTCAGGTCTCCACTCAAGAGCGGTCCCACCGCAGGACGGAGTGTAGCTAAGCGTCAGCTGCTGCAGCCACGGGAGTCTCACGGCGCCGACACTCAGGCCACGCTTTCCCGGGGCTGCTCACACCTGAGGCCTGACCACCAGCCCAAGCGGAACGCAATAGCCTGCTTCTTTCTACCCATCGGGGGATGCTTCAGAGGAGGGCCCTGTGCCCCGAAGCTCTCCATCAGCTTGGCCGGGACGGACTCAGAGCCACGCTGTGGCCGGGGACCACCGCATGCAGCCCTTCTCCTACAACTCTTCTTTCCCCTTTGCAGGTGTCTGAATGCCCTCCCTGCTCACTCCTGCCTTCTCCCGCCTTTATTCTTCACAGACATCTTCCTCAATCAATCTTTTGTCCATGGAAGTCCATTCTGCCATCTGTTTCCTGGAAGACCCAGACTGAGAGAATGCCAGTCCTCCAGCTTGTGCTACATACATAGGATTTTTCTCCCTCAGAGAAGGCCCGTGCATTTCATCAGCGTGGCCCTCCCCAAGACGTCTACAGACAGAAGTAGGTCTAGCCTCACGTACTTCCCATGATAAGATATTATGAAGAGCCACAATCAATACGTCTGTTTCAAATGCAAATAGTTGGTTGTAGCCCAGGCGAGATACCAGATGCCAGTGCGGTCTCTGGAGTGTTTCCCTGACTGAAGCAGCCATTCTTTTTGCAGAAACGCGAGAAGGAAAAGTGTAAAAATGCCAGTACTGTAACTCAAGGAATAACAAGTCACGGCTCGTGGAACCTTTTGCTTGTCTTTCATGTCGCAGGTAGTTGAACTATTCTATCATGTTACTCGCTGGCTCGAATCTCCTGGACTCCACGTGAAGAGAAGACAAACTGGAATGCTGAAAGGCCCTTTTATTTCTCAACTTTGGCTGCATGTTTGTGTTCACTCGGGAGCGTCAAATATTGATCTTTGTAGACAGGGGCATGAACACAATAACCACACTAGTCTACTCGTTTAACAGAGCAACAGCAGTTCACAAATCTCATAGGTATTGTCTGGGCACTGGGAAGATTAAACAGCATTAATCTATACTCAACATTCCCATAGCAAGTTTTTAAGGCAGTCTTCCATTTGTCTATCCAGTTATGCATTTGTGGGCAGCAGACCATATAAGAACCAACAGAACAGGTAACAGCCTTCAAGGTGAGCCTGTGGGTACCGGAGGGGCCAGATGAACCGGTGTCATAGGGTCTTGAACTGGAACTCTCTTAACGTCTGCTAAGAGATGGCTAGAATCAGCGTTCCAAAGAATGATGAGACGTGATCACTGCACTAGGCAGCTCCTGCACTCGACTCCGTGCACACTGTATGTGCAGATACAGGGGTCAGAGTCTTGGGCCTCCTCCCACAGTCTGCAGTTACTCTCTTGCCTGTGAGCCCCACAAGACGAGGGCGGTCCTACGGGGTGGTTGAGGGTTCCTCACTCAAGAGGCCAGCTTCCGGACTGCAGCATTGCAGGTTTGGTCTGTGCTCTGCTCCAGCTAAATGGCCTGGATATTAAGGTCCCAACGTGACTCTATTGACCAGTTCATCTACAGGAGACCAACCCCTCTGTGAACTTCAAAGACATGTGGCTTGTGGCTCTCCCACTCAGGGTATCGCGGCAGGTACGTAACATTTAGCCAGAGGCAGTAACCCTAGGTACACAGGACTGCCCAGCACTGCTTCTGAAATACTGTAAACCCGCTGCCCCAACTTAGTAACCTAGATTTCAGTGTCCACTGAAATCACTACTCTAACACTTCACTTTCTGTCTCACCAGTTCTAGCTCAAAGGCCCCTTAATTCACATTTCTAAATGCCCTTCAGAGATTGGTGTACTCAGAAATTGAGATAAAGGATTTCTTGGTGATCTTTGATATCTCGAGAATCTACCAGCAGGCCAACCCAAATCCCAGACCAGAAGGAAGTAATTTGGACTCGTGAGACTTCTACACAGGGGTTTTTATTCCGTATCACTATCTAGGAAAGGAAGTGAAACATAAAGGTGCGCCTTGGGCAATTGCTTTCTTGTTATCCAGGGCAAAGCTGTGGGAATGTAGGTATAGGGCTGCCTTTCCATCATTTTGTGTGCTCTACAAGTCAGTCAGTTGGCCACAAGGCCCGGAAGCATCTTTGGGATCTGGGGACTCCATGGCCTTCATATAGCAACACCATCAGGAGTCTGGGAATCTCTCACATTTGATTACCAGCCATACAGGAACCAAAAGAAACCAAAACCACCCCCTGCTAAGGTAGCTTGTGTGGACAAGGTTTGGAGCACAGGGTAGTGGGCTCATTGGCTAGGTGCTGCGGGTACCATCAAGCCAGGTTATTGAACAGAGCATGGACGTTTTGAATCTACACCATGAAAAGAAACCATTAATACACCTGCTGTACCCTCAGAAGACACACATGAGCTGCTTGAATACTGTCAGACCCCTGGTATCTGTTTCATACGGCTGACGTGAGGACTAAATGAGTTAATATAAATCATGAACCTAGAACACTGCATACCCTGTGATCAGGACTAAGTGTCAGTGTTCTTCTTGACAGACTTTTGCCAAATTTATATCAGGGGCATTGAAGGCTATTCCAAGGAAGCAGAGAGATGTCAGCGCTTCTGAGCTAAGAGATCAGATTATAGAGGGAGGCAAAACGAGGAAAGCGGATAAGCAAAGGCGGACCGGAAGAGACGCTGTGAGGGTTCCTCTGCCCTTCATGTGGTTGAAGGGGAAGAGGGGCGGGAGGGAATTAGAGGAAGATTTGTGGAGCTAGGGTAATTCTTAGAAAATTCATTCCCCAAGGACACTCGAAGGTCAAATCAAATTTGCAAGGTAAGGGAAACCTACAGGCATTTCAGGGCAGTAGTGGTTCATACAGTCAAACGATTCTGAATTGTGGGGAAAGGTGATGGGGTTTGAATCAAACACTAGTCAGTGGGTGGTGATCAGGGAAAGGGTCCAGGCTTCTAGGGACTGCAGTCTAGCAAGGACTTGCAGCTTGTCAGAATACCAAGCAAACAGGGCAGGGCCCTGCCTTAGACCCAAAGCTTTTCTCTCTCCATGAATTCTTAAGATAATTAGAACTCTCAGTGTTTCACAGAGAGCCTCCTCTAATAAGGACTGGTTCAAAGAGACAGATAGTTTTTCTTATGGAGCTGACCCAAATGTCTTCTCATTGATTCTGTGTGTGTACATACGTATGCATATGAGTACTGGCATGATATCATGTTTCGATTTTAATCTCAAAATTCTGGTGATTATAGAACATAAGGCAGGAAATGTTATAGAAATGAATGTATCATAAGACACATTGCAGCAATAATATATATGGAATCAGATAAACATAGGTTTGAATCCTATCATTTACTCCCTGAGTGAACTTAGAGAAGCTTTTATCACTTCTCCAGAGTTTCTTCATCTGCGATACAGAGATGATAATATCTACTTCACGGCTCGTTGGAAAGATAAATTAAAATAACGTACGCAAATTACTTATCGCAGTGCAGTGGTCTAGTGACTTTTCTTCTTAATCTTGGTTTTATGACAATGTTCAATAATCAATTAATTTATCCCCAAATTAAGGAATATTTACTATAGAATCCTGTTAGCCTTTCTATAGTATATGTGGATTCAGCAGGTATGGTGGAAATCATAAGGACTGCTATTAAGATATTTCTGCTAGACCAGGGTCAACACACTGTGGCCCATGGGCCACATCCAGCCTGCCTCGCACTTTGGAAATAAAGCTTTGCTGGGACACCATTATACTCATTTGTTAACATGTTTTCTATGGCCGCATTTGCACGAAGCCATAGAGTTGAGTGGTTATGAAAAATACAGTATGGCTATAGCAAAGCCAAGAATATTTACAATCTTACTCTTTACAGAAAAGCCTGTTGATCCCTCTTTTCGACTGTCAGTCCTAGATTTGAACAAAAATCCACTGGCTGACAAAAATGAAAAAAAATTTATAGTACAAACTTTATGGCATAAATGCGGTTTAAATAACACTGGATGGATAATCCATTAAAGAAAATAGTAAGCATTATATGAAGATGTACGATTTATCAGTTAAACATAATGTCATCCAATTATCAGGCTCAGTGTAACTACTGATACAGTATTTAGAGGTACAGCCTGCAATGCGATTGTCCAACTCATCATAGTAACTCAATACTTCACCAGAAAATACTACTCTTGGAAAACTATAATCAGAGGCAGAGGGATTCTGCAGCGTTACAAGGACATATTCTTCACTAGTGGTTATTTACTCTCAAGGCTGCTACAGAAGTAGCAGTTGCAGCACCATCAACATCAGCTTCAGGAACTCATGCAGGGAGTCGGATCCACGTTCCTGATCAGTAGCAGGGGTCACGATTCCAGCAGAAGCAACAGGAGCGGCAACGGCCTCACCAGCGATGTCAGTGCAGAGTGTGGGCTCATGGGCTCGGAGCAACGCCACCTTCTCTCCTTTCCTCGCCAGCCTGGAGAATGAGGGGAGCTGCCTCCTGCAATTTCTTCTCTCTAGCTAACACCACATCCCGCCTTTTCTCCCCTAGCTTCTCTAACAAACACTCTGAAACAACAAACATTTATTTCTCACAGTTCTGGAGGTTGAGAAATCCAAGATCTACGCACCAGCACACTTGGTGTCTGGTAAGAGCCTATTTCTTGGTCTGTAGACAGCTGTCTTCTCACTGTGACCTCATATGGTGGAAGGGATGAGGTGTGGGGTCTCTTTTATAAGGTCACTAATCCCATTCATGAGGGCTCCACCTCCATGACCCAATCACCTCCCAAAGGCCCCACTTCCTTTTACCATCACCATGAGGATTAGGTTTCAGCATGTGCAGTTGGAGTCGCGCAGATACAAACCATCAGTCTATAGCAGATACTAACTAATGTACGCTTTATTTTTCAAATAGCCTATAACTATGATAAATAATTTACAATACAATCAAAGTGAAACTATATTCCCACCAGGCTAACATATACTAAATCTGAGTGTTATTCCATTGCTTTCCACATACACAGTGACAAAGGGCATGGCCTCTGGAGCCAAGCTGCCTTGTCTTTTTTTCTAGTATGTATGTATGTATGTATATATGTACTTATTTATTTATGACTGCGTCAGGTCTCAGTTGCAGCCCGTGGGATCTTTCGTTGCAGCCCAAAGGCTCTTTAGTTGTGGCGCGCAGGCTGAGTTGCCCCACGGCATGTGGGATCTTAGTTCCCCGACCAGGGATCGAACCCACACCCCCTGCACTGGAAGGTGGATTCTCAACCACTGGACCACCAGGGAAGTCCCAAGCTGCCTTGTCTTAAGCCCAGGTCCTCATCTAGCTACCTGGGTAACCACCATATGCTTCTTTTTCTTATCTGTATAATGGGGGAAATAAGAGCATCTACAGAGTTGCTGTGAAGGTTAAATGGGTTAAGTAAGCATAAAGTGCTAGTTGCGCCAGCTTCTTGTCTAATTGTCTAATCTTACTGTCTATCTACATGGTTTTTAAATTGACACATACCTACTTTAAATTACATAATATACATTGATTTACTATAATTAGCACCATACTAAACATCTTCACATATTTCTACAACAGGTTTACCAAAGGATGATCAGAAATCGATACCATCCTGAAATCACAAACCCTGAACAGGATTACTGTAAAAACTTCAAAACTCAATGAAACATGGTTCTATGTTACGCTTTCAGACTTCTTTTATCAAATCTTCACTTCATTCAAAGCTATGAGGTTTAACGTGATTTGAGGACTTTATAAACTTCCTGCATATTATCAATTCTGTTCACATTTGAGCCATTCTGGAGGGGGAGAAAAACACTTCTGCTCCATTATTATAAATGTTAAAATGTATTATCTTTAAAATTGCAATTATCTGCCAAAAACAGTTTTTCACTACAATCAAGTCTGAGTGTTATTGGGCAAAACAACTATATAAACGATATCTGTGGGGTTAAATAATTAGGGGCGAGTCATGTCCCTTATTCAAGTTAGGCCTTTGAAGTGCTAAGCTGAAAAAAAGAAAAAGAAAAAACAACAACAACAACAGGTGAGCTCCACTTTCTAAAGGCACAGATGAGAGGATGAGAATGAACGGGTGACTGAAACCTCAGGTCCCCATAGAAGGCCTGAGAAAGCTAGTGATTCAGTGATCATTTTGACAGAACTGAATAAACTGCCCAGAATCCTCTGTAATCCGTGACTGAGAAACGCAAGTTTTCTCTCCATTTTTTTTTTTCTTTTTCTAGCTGCATTCACACTGTAGTCTCTAAGGTTAGAGTTCAACCCAGCCGGCCAGAAGGTGAATGCCATGTTTTCACAAAGATCAGAAATGTGTTCTCCATGAACTTTTCTCTGTTTTGATGAGCTGACCAAGAGCATATATGAACACAGAAATGACTTCCTTGCCTAGTCCAATGTTACATCCCCCTTAGCCTTTAGAAAACAGCCCCTCTGTTCACCCGCCATTAGCATTGCCACGGGACCACTGGAGATGTAAGTGGCTGCTAGGAGAATCTTGCTTAGAACAGCTGAAATCACATCTCTGTGGCAATCAGGGTTATTACACCACTGTGAGGCCAGATGCCTCCAGTCCTGACCTGGTGTTTCGCATGGGAAACTAGTCAATGTTGTTAAACCATTTGAATCCCGACATTCAAAATTATAGATACAGACTCACTCTACTCTGACTCCAATAAAGAGGCAGAATTCAATGATCCACATGACTTGCGTTTTGTGAGCAAATACTTTCTATTCCCTAGAAGCCCTAGGCTTTCCCTGGCATCAGTGCTACCATTAATTCGGTCATTATTTTAGTGACTACACCCCTAGGATACCTGGGGTGCTGGAAACAGTATCAAACCAGGAGGCGCAATACCTGAACGCTTAGTGCTTAGTCCCGCCCTGGGTGGCCCTGGATAAGTCCTCCAGGCCCTCTGGGTCTTTGTTCATCTAGACACGAGAAATCCAGACCACCTGGCTTCAAACGTCTGTACCGTGTACAATATTTTATGAGTTTGTATAGAACACCTCTAACCATTTTATTCAGCAATTTCCCGATGTTTTTGTAATCCATTTTCACCCATAAGGTTGCCTTAAGAGTTAAAGGTATTACTGAATGAGGAATTAACAGAAGAGAGGAAACAGAGAACAGCTAAAGATTGTATTTAAAAGAAGTTGTAGCCCCACTTAAAGCAAGCAAAGCTTAAACGACCAGTCAAGAAGATGGTGACCGAGCTTGCAACAGTAGAGATGAGGTAGGCTCCAAGAGCAAAGGCACAGGGAAATCCAACTTTCATGGAACAGACAAGAGGGAGAATTGTACCTGGTGAGATCAAAGAATGAGAAGAAGACAATTTAAAGAGGGGGTGGTAAACTTTAAAAAGACAACCCAATGAGTAATGAAAACTATACTTCCAGATGGTACTTTTTCCAATTATATATAGGAAGCCTCACATTTGAGAAAGTCAAGTGCAATGTAGGCACCAGCAGTAAGGGAAACAGGGCTGTTTGATTTTGATTTGCTCCTGAAAATATATCAAAGCTAAAAAGGCAGAACAACAGGTGAGAATATTATTTCGTGCTTCCATTCCTTAAGTGTCCCTGAGAAGGTTCTTATTATTTTTAAGCTAAGTGAAATGCCATTTTACATATTACTTCTCATTCTCCAGCATCTTCTGTAGAGAATCCTGGCACCAGTGAACAATGGTCTATCATAGAACTGGTCTCAACAGTGAATCTGCCCTAACATAATAATTTTTTATTTCTACTTCACCTCACATGAGACGCAGTTTGTAACGGTATTTGATGAACAACAGTACAAGCACTAGAAAATGATTTGCAAATAATACTGGAGAAGGGCTAGGAAGATCCGCGTTCTACTGTCAATTGTTACTTGGTAATCACGCAGTCTGGCAAGTCACTGTGAATCATTTTCATTACATGCAAAATCTGCGTTGCTGAACTCACAGAATTGCTGCTGCAATGAAGTGATTAAAAATTAACCTTCACAATGTCTGTAGGCTGATGGGAAGGAATCAAATCACCACGGAGAAAGAAGCAGTGAAGACACAAAACCTAGAGGATCTGGGCACCACACTTACGGTTCCTGACGGGGCTAGAAGGAATGACATTCAGAGTACCAGATGCAGTGACTCATTTTCTCTTGGCTGAAAAGGTCTGGGGGAAGGAGACCAGAAGAGGTTCAGGGAAGTTAGTAGATTTGGTGGCAGGTCTTTTGCTTCCACCAGAAAATGACTCTAATTGTAGGAGGTCAGGCTGCTGGCTACATGTGAGAGGTGTAGTACTCTGCAGATACAGAGGAGGACTTGAAAGGGAGGTCCAGATTCATATGCAATTTTAATTAATGTCAATAAAATGCTTATTAAAGGAAACAAGAGTTTGAGGTATGTCTCCGAACACATCCCTCAGTTCCTTCCTGGAATCTATCACTACTTTGTCACTTGAAGCTTGAAAAGTTCTCTCACACACAATGCATATTCCTCTTCCTTTTAACCATGAAATGGAAACAATTCTAATTGATTCCTGCTTATTATATAATGTTATGATTGAAAGAAATAACTGAGAAGTTTTCTTGCAAGAAGAAGAAGGAGGTTCTGGAAATTTAAGACTTTTAAAATTATATTCACAATCCTGTAAAACTAAGAGTATCAGGTTAGGACTTGCAGAGGGGATTCACGAAGGCTCTGATGTGAGACCTGCCTCCCCTGCCTGGTAATAGGCTTCCTAGGGGAGGATTTCCAGGAAGCCAAGTCATGGTGAGGCAGATGTGCGAGGGAACGGGATTCTTCAGAGTAGAGAACAGTATGAAATAATTCAAAGGGGTAAAACACGGAAGTGATGGAAAAGGATGCATTCAAAAACCATCGAGAGCTATGCACCACACGGAGAGCATAAGCAGATCTGTGCCTAAACCACTGGAGGTCTGTGTGCACCTCTCTGGAACTCCTCTTTTTCGAGAGGCAATAAACAGTCCTGCACACAGATTTCTTAATATATTCCTTCTGAGGAATATTTACAATGGAGGGAAGTTTTCCTTGGTTATATTCAAGTCCCCCGAATAGTGACAGTTTAAAAAAAGTAATAAACATGCGATTCCAAAAAAAAAAAAAAAAAAAAAAAAACCTCTGAAAACAGAAATAAACCTTGTAATAACTTGGAAATGATTTCAAACCAGCCTTAAAAGGAAAGATAATGCTCGTTCTGCTGTCACACAAATACTTCTTGGCCATACTCACATCTGAGTGGCGTCTACCTTTAAAATGATTCTATTTTCAATATAAAATATAAACTTCGAACTGTTTTCCTAACACTCAGATTGGGCTGTATTAATCTATTACGGAGAGCAAACACCAGTCACTATGGGAACGAAGTTTCCTCTGAATATATTTATTCCTCCAAAATTCTGAAGACATGAATATTAAATAAGATTAGAACTTTGAGAAAAACGCAAAGCAATCCCAACAGTCCAAGTGAATGTAAATAATGAATTAAAGCAACTTAGAAAACTGCTTTCTGCCTCAGTTAAACAGGAGAGGCCAAATACCTTTAACGATATGGAGGCATCTTGAAATTTTTATCCTCATTCCTCATCGTTCTTCTAAGCACAGATGGGAAACTTTTCTGAAAAGGCAATTTCTTATCTGAAATTATGGAATAAAAGTGATGCCAAGAACCAGGCCACCTTGCTGCTAACTTTCCGTTGCTCTGGTCTACAGCTGATTTCTCTGGGAAGAACACTTTTCTCCTACTTTTTTACTGCAACAATTCTGAGTATTTTGAGGGGCCGATTAGTGAAGAGGCGCCTGTCAACCTAGAGGAGGGAATTACTTGCTGGCAAATTACCCCCCAAATCTTTTAAGTTGATATAAATATCAAATGTTTAAGGAACAGTTTGTACAGTGAGCGATAAACTTATGTATTTTTGCCAAAGGCTGATGAAGTTAGGTGAAGAAAGAGGGGCACAGGTTTAGGGACAGATAGTTATTGACTAACCTCTTAAAGTTTTTTATTTTTCATCCTTTTTCACCAAACATTTCTTGGAAGGGTGTTTACCAGATATTCAGAATATATGGCTCGATAGTTGAGTGTCTAAATTGTTATTTAAAACATAACCTATGCTATAATTAAGGAGTTAGATATCTTGTGGATAGAAACATACTTAAAATAATAACAAAATTTGTTCAATATGGTATTATTTAAAAGCAATACATGTACATTAATTACCTATAAAAAGGTTTAAGATACTTCTGAATCTCTCACCCTAAGTTCTAATTTAAATATATTTAGTAAGGCTAAATATATGTCTAAATACACATATATACAAATATATGTCTATATACATATACATGTCTAAAGATATTTAGTAATGCTATATACACATAAATGTCTAAATATATTTAGTAATGCTATTGGTAATAAACAACCTAGGTAGTACCGACTTTTATTAAATAAATCCCTTTAAAAATAATCATGTCTTCAGCTAATGTTGAACAGAGTTGTTATTTATTAATATGGGAAAATATAAGATGATGTTTTTTAGGAAAACATAAGGAAAATGATAATGATTTTTTTCCAACCCACTACTTGGCTCTTTTCACCATATCCCAAATTATAACCAGTTTTCTTTCTGTCTGTAGTGACTGGAAAATTCAGATCACTTTGGATCACAGGAAGTTAATAAAGAGCTTCATAAACACATACTGAGCTCCCAATACCAGGGTCTGCCAGGTGCTGGGGTACAGAAAGAAAAAGATACGGTTTCTGCTCTCAGTGGTGATAAACCAGCTGCTGGTAAACAACTGAAGTGTGTTACGTAAGAGCCATAAGAGAGGAAAGTACAGAACCACGTCCAAGTAGGAGGAATGCCTTCTGCTTGGGGATGGAGGGAGAGGAGTGGGTATGTGAAAACCAAAGCCACACCGGCCTTGCAGGATGAAAAGGACTTTGCCAAGTGGACATGGCAGTTAGGGTCCCAAACAGGAAAGCAGAACCTAGGTATACAGAATTAGTTAATACATATACGATTATCAGTAAGGTACCTGGACTATATCAGAAAGGAAAAAGCAGAAATCTCAAACAGGAGGATTCTCTGGCTATAAAGACATGAAATCACGTACATCACATGCGTAACAAACCATATAAAAACGAAGAAGGTAAAAGGGGGGAGACAGGGAAACTGAAGGAGAGTCTAGGAGGTGGCGTTCCCACTTTTGCATTCAACTGCAATCCTGAGAAATTTTCATGTTGAGTTACAGAACACAAATCAATATTAGACCAGAAGCAACAGAAGTGTAAATAAAAAAAAGCACTCACTCAAAGCACTTCCACTGCAACAGATATAACTGCCTTCCCTTTTCATAATGTTTTCCAGTTCTTAATCATATAGACACAATTTCTGGATGATTATATAAAAACATACAAACAATACATTCTTTCTCAGTTAAGGAGAGAATGATCATATATTAGCCTTATGTCTGCCATATATTCCTGAAAATATTCTTTTAATCTGTGGATATGCTATAAAGGTTTTAAATATTTTTAGAGGTTGTACACTGTTTGAGTAGATTTGCCAAAATTGACTTGGAGTTTGCCTGTTTAAGTTAAAGGCAATATTTTGTTCTCATAAACAATGTGGCAATAAACCTGCTTATGCATTTTCCCTTTTGAATTAGTTCCTTATGAGTCCTTCTTGGAAAAGAATGAATAGGTCAAAATATGTAAATATTTTAGTAGCTATTGATAAATATTTTTGTATTGTCTCTATAAACCATGCATGTTTAAGCATCTCTCTCCCAGCTAGGGTCCAAATTATTTGAGGCAAGGGACCATGCCTTTTTATTCACGGAATCCAGGACATAGCACGTTGCTTGGCACACCAAAGAGAAGCTCAATACTATTTGCTAAACTATTTAACAAATAATGCTTGTTAAAATATTTGTGTCTGATTGGTATTCGCCACCAACTATGTATTTAAGGATCATAATTTGGATGTTAGCTGGTGTGTCATGAACCCACCTTGAAGGTAACCTCTCTTAATTTACCAAGCAAGCTATGTGTAGCTAATGTGAAATTAAATCCTGGCCGACGAGTACTGCACAAGATTTCCAGGGAAGTTGCTTAAAGGATGACAACCTAGCTGGCAGATTGCCCTTTTGTCTTTCCTATAATCATCTCTCCTGATGCCTGGAATGTAGAGGTGGTAGCTAGAGCTCCAGCAGCCATTTTAGAAAAGGAGTTAACATTGAGGATAGAATCCAAGTACTAGGCTAACAAAACAAAAAACAGAAGGAGCCTAGATCCCTAATAACCATGGAGTTGCCACACCTTCCCTTGAATCCCTGTCTTACGACTTATGTTACATAAAAAGAATAAACATCTACCTTACTTAAGCCCATTTTACTTCAAGAATTGGTTGCTAAACAACTGAACTAAATAGCTAATGATAAAATAATATTAAGTGAACTAAATGACTGATAAAAATAATGTCAATGGAAAGTATATCATTTGACCTCAACCTTGACTATATATATATATATATATATATATATATATATATATATATATATATATATATATATATTTATGTTGGGGGTAGAAGTTTAGTAATTTATTTACTTATTTTTGCCGTGTTGGGTCTTTGTTTCTGGGCGAGGGCTTTCTCTAGTTGTGGCAAGCGGGGGCCACGCTTCATCGCGGTGCACGGGCCTCTCGCTAGAGCGGCCTCTCTTGTTGCGGAGCACAGGCTCCAGACGCGCAGGCTCAGTAGTTGTGGCTCACGGGCCTAGTTGCTCCGCGGCATGTGGGATCCTCCCAGACCAGGGCTCGAACCCGTGTCCCCTGCATTAGCAGGCAGATTCTCAACAACTGCGCCACCAGGGAAGCCCGACTATATATATTTTTTTAATTTTAGAATTTATTCACCGTATACATTGGAAATATCAACTCAGATTTTTAAATTTACATTTAATTTATTATTAGGAATGCTTATTTTACTAACTGTACTTAATATTTTTGTGAATTGACTATCCATCACTTGACAATGTACTTATTTGAATCAGAACTCTGTCATCTGTTTTTATGAACTTTTCATATGGGATACAAAATACAGCAAAACATAATCCATGCCACCACGTTAACTCTTCTCATCTGTCTTTGTCTATATCTGAGCTATCTATTGCTTTTATAACAATGCACATTAGTATATAATGTATTACTAATTTTTCTTTGTAACTCCTCAGAGAAGATAAATTTATGACCCTACAGAGAATGACAAATATTCACATCTATTTATACTAGTTTCCCTAAAATTTGTTTTGAAATCCAAATCCACCTGAAATTGAATTTAGAGAATTGTGTCTTGGAATCAATTTTATTTAAATTTAATTTTAAAGTGTCCTTGTATATTAAACATAGCAAATCACAGGAATGTGAATCCTTGTTCTAAATGATGCATTTCTTAACCTCATTATATGTCAATTTCCTCATGTGCAAAATTGACAAAATTTTAAGGAAAAACTGGGGTTAGAAATATAAAGTGTTGGAAATTGGTTCAAGATGGCAGAGTAGAAGGACGTGTGCTCACTCCCTCTTGGGAGAACACCAGAATCACAACTAGCTGCTGAACAGTCATTGACAGGGAGACACTGGAACTCACGAAAAAAAAAAAAACAAAACCCATTTCCAAAGATAAAGGAGAAGCCGCAGTGAGACATTACGAGGGGTGCAATCACAATGAAATCAAATCCCATAACCTCTGGGTAGCTGACTCACAAACTGGAGAACATTTGTATCACAGAAGTCCACCCACTGGATGAAGGTTCTGAGCCCAACATCAGGCTTCCCAACCTGGGGGGTCCAGCGATGGGAGGAGGAATTCTTAGAGAATCAGACTTTGAAGGCTAGCGGGATTTGATTACAGGACTTTGACAGGACTGGGGGAAACAGAGACTCCACTCTTGGAGGGCACACACAAAGTAGTGTGCACATCAGGACCCAGGGGAAGGAGCAGTGACCCCATAGGAGACTGAACCAAACCTACCTGCTAGTGTTGGAGGGCCTCCTGCAGAGGCGGGGGGTGGCTGTGGCTCACCGTGGGGACAAGGACACTGGCAGCAGAAGTTCTGGGAAGTACTTCTCGAAGTGAGACCTCCCAGAGTCTGCCATTAGCCCCAACAAAGAGCCCCAAAGAGTAGGCTGCAGTGCTGGGTCGCCTGAGGTCAAACAACCAACAGGAGGGAACTCAGCCCCATCCACCAGCAGACAAGTGGATTAAAGTTTTACTGAGCTCTGCCCACCAGAGCAACACCCAGCTCTACCCACCACCAGTCCCTCCCATCAGGAAGCTTGCACAAGCCTCGTAGATAGCCTCATCCACCAGAGGGCAGACAGCAGAAGCAAGAAGAACTACCATCCTGCAGCCTGTGGAACAAAAACCACATTCACAGAAAGATAGACAAGATTAAAAGGCAGAGGGCTGTGTACCAGATGAAGGAAAAAGATTAAACCCCAGAAAAACAACTAAATGACGTGGAGATAGGCAACCTTCCAGAAAAAGAATCCAGAATAATGACAGTGAAGATGATCCAGGACCTCAGAAAAAGAATGGAGGCAAAGATCGAGAAGATGCAAGAAATGTTTAAAAAGACCTAGAGTTAAAGAACAAACAAACAAAGATGACAATACAATAACTGCAATGAAAACTACACTAGAAGGAATCAATAGCAGAATAACTGAGGCAGAAGAACGGATAAGTGACCTGGAAGACAGAACGATGGAATTCACTGCCGTGGAACAGAATAAAGAAAAGAGAATGAAAAGAAATGATGACAACTTAAGAGACCTCTGGGACAACATTAAATGCAACAACATTTGCATTATAGGGCTCCCAGAAGGAGAAGAGAGAGAGAAAGGACCCGAGAAAATATTCAAAGAGATTACAGTCGAAAACTTCCCTAACATGGTAAAGGAAATAGCCACCCAAGTCCAGGAAGTGCAGAGAGTCCCAGGCAAGATAAACCCAAGGAGAAACACGCCTAGACACATAGTACTCAAATTGACAAAAATTAAAGACAAAGAAAAATTATTAAAAGCAACAAGGGAAAAATGACACACAACATACAAGGGAACTCCCATAAGGTTAACAGCTGATTTCTCAGCAGAAACTCTACAAGGCAGAGAGAGTGGCACAATATGTTTAAAGTAATGAAAGGGAAAAACCTACAGCCAACATTACTCTACCCTGCAAGGATCTCATTCAGATTTGAAGGAGAAATCAAAAGCCTTACAGACAAGCAAAAGCTAAGAGAATCCAGCACCACCAAACCAGCTCTACAACAAATGCTAAAGGAACTTCTCTAACTGGGAAACACAAGAGAAGAAAACGACCTATAATAACAAACTCAAAACAATTAAGAAAATGGTAATAGGAACACACATATCCATAATTATCTTAAATGTAAATGGATTAAATTCTCCAACCAAAAGACACAGGCTTGCTGAATGGATACAAAAACAAGACCCGTATATATGCTGTCTACAAGAGACCCACTTCAGACCTAGGGACACATACAGAATGAAAGTGAGGGGATCGAAAAAGATATTCCATGCAAATGAAAATCAAAAGAAAGCTGGAGTAGCAATCCTCATACTAGATAAAATGGACTTTAAAATAAAGAATGTTACAAGAGACAAGGAAGGACACTATATAGTGATCAAGGGATCAATCCGAGAAGAAGCTATAACAATTATAAATATATATGCACCCAACATAGGAGCACCTCAATACATAAGGCAAATGCTAACAGCTATAAAAGAGGAAATTGACAGTTAACACAATAATAGTGGGGGACTTAACACCACACTTACACCGATGGACAGATCATCCAGACAGAAAATTAATTAGGAAACACAAGCTTTAAATGACACAATAGACCAGATAGATTTAATTGATATTTACAGGACATGCCATACAAAAACAGCAGATTACACTTTCTTCTCAAGTGCACATGGGACATTCTCCAGGACAGATCACATCTTGGGTCACAAATCAAGCTCAGTAAATTTAAGAAAACTGAAATCATATCAAGCAACTTTTCTGACTACAATGCTATGAGATTAGCAATAAATTACAGGGAAAAAAACATAAAAAACACAAACACATGGAGGCTAAACAATATGTTACTAAATAACCAAGAGATCACTGAAGAAGTCAAAGAGGAAATCAAAAAATACCTAGAGGAAAATGACAACAAAAATACGACGATCCATAACCCATGGGATGCTGCAAAAGCAGTTCTAAGAGGGAAGTTTATAGCTATATAAGCCTACCTTAAGAAACAAGAAAAATCTCAAATAAATAATCTAACCTTACACCTAAAGGAGCTAGAGGAAGAAGAACAAACAAAACCCAAAGTAGGTAGAAGGAAAGAAATCATAAATATCAGAGCAGAAATACATGAAATAGAAACAAAGAAAACAATAGCAAAGATTAATAAAACTAAAAGCTGGTTATTTTAGAAGATAAAAAAAATTGATAAACTTTTAGCTAGACTCATCAAGAAAAAGAGGAAGAGGACTCAAATCAACAGAATTAGAAATGAAAAAGGAGAAGTGATTATGGACACCATACAAAGCATCATAAAAGGCTACTACAAGCAACTCTATGCCAATAAAATGGACAACCAGGAAGAAATGGCCAAATTCTTAGAAAGGTATAACTTGTAAGACTGAACCAGAAAGAAATAGAAAATATGAACAGACCAATCACAAGTAATAAAATTGAAAGTGTAATTAAAAATCTTCCAACAAACAGAAGTCCAGGACTAGATGGCTTCACAGG
Source organism: Leucopleurus acutus (assembly GCF_964270905.1). Lineage (NCBI taxonomy): Eukaryota > Metazoa > Chordata > Mammalia > Artiodactyla > Delphinidae > Leucopleurus > Leucopleurus acutus. The sequence goes on from NC_139163.1 coordinate 1,548,406, forward strand.
TGAATTCTATCAAACATTTAGAGAAGAGCTAACACCCAACCTTCTCAAAGTCTTCCAAAAAACTGCAGAGGAAGGAACACTGCCAAACTCATTCTATGAGGCCACCATCACCCTGATACCAAAACCAGACAAAGATATCACAAAAAAAGAAAATTACAGACCAATATCGCTGATGAATAAAGATGCAAAAATCCTCAACAAAATACTAGCAAACAAAATTCAACAACACAGTAAAAGGATCATACACCATGATCAAGTGGGATTTATCCCTAGGATGCAAGGATTCTTCAATATACACATTTCAATCAATGTGATACACCATATTAACAAATTGAAGAATGAAAACCCTATGATCATCTCGATAGATGCAGAAAAAGTTTCTGATAAAATTCAACACCTGTTTATGATAAAAACTCTCCAGAAAGTGGGCACAGAGAGAACCTACTTTAATATAATAAAGGCCATATATGACAAACCCACAGCCAACATCATTCCCAATGGTGAAAAACTGAAAGCATTTCGCCTAAGATGAGGAACAAGACAAGAAGTCCAATCTAGTCACAATTATTCAATATAATTTTGGAAGTCCTAGCCACGGCAATCAAAGAAGGGAAAGAAATAAAAGGAATACAAATTGGAAAAGAAGAAGTAAAACTGTCATGTTTGCAGATGACATGATACTATACATAGAGAATCCTAAAGATGCCACCAGAAAACTACTAGAGCTAATCAATGAATTTGGTAAAGTTGCAGAATATGAAAGTAATGCACAGAAATCTCTTGCATTCCTATACACTAACAATGAAAGATCAGAAAGAGAAATTAAGGAAACAATCCCAATCGCCATTGAAACCAAAAGAATAAAATACCTAGGAATAAAGCTACCTAAGGATGTAAAAGACCTGCACTCAGAAAACTATAGGACACTGATGAAAGAAATCAAAGATGACATAAACAGATGGAGAGATATACCATGTTCTTGGATTGGAAGAATCAATATTGTGAAAATGACTATACTACCCAAAGCAATCCACAGATTCAATGCAATCCCTATCAAATTACCAATGGAATTTTTTTACAGAACTAGAACAAAAAATCTTAAAACTTGTATGGAGACAAAAAAGACCCCGAATAGCCAAAGCAATCTTGAGGGAAAAGAAACGGAGCTGGAGGAATCAAACGCCCTGCCTTCAGACTATACTACAAAGCTACAGTCATCAAGACAATATGGTACTGGCACAAAAACAGAAATACAGATCAATGGAACAGGATAGAAAGCCCAGAGATAAACCCACACACCTATGGTCAACTAATCTCTGACAAAAGAGGTTAGGATACACAATGGAGAAAACACAGTCTCTTCAATAAGTGGTGCTGGGAAAACTGGACAGCTACATGTAAAAGAATGAAGTTAGAACACTCCCTAACACCATACACAAAAATAAACTCAAAATGGATTAAAGACCTAAGTGTAAGACCGGACACTATAAAACTCTTAGAGGGAAATATAGGAAGAACACTCTTTGACATAAATCACAGCAAGATCTTTTTTGACCCACCTCCTTCAGTAATGGAAATGAAAACAAAAATAAACAAATGGGACCTAATGAAACTTAAAAGCTTTTGCACAGCAAACCATAAACAAGACGAAAAGACAACCCTCAGAATGGGAGAAAATATTTGCAAACGAATCAATGGACAAAGGATTAATCTCCAAAATATATAAACAGCCCACGTAGCTCGGTATTATAAAAAACAAACAACCCAATCAAAAAATGGGCAGAAGACCTAAATAGACATTTCTGCAAAGAAGATATACAGATGGCTAAGAGGCACATGAAAAGCTGCTCAACACTGGTAACTGTTAGAGAAATGCAAATCAAAACTACAATGAGGTATCACCTCACACCAGTGAGAGTGGGCATCATCAGAAAATCTACAAACGTCAAATGCTGGAGAGGGTGTGGAGAAAAGGGAACCCTCTTGCACTGTTGGTGGGAATGTAAATTGATACAGCCACTATGGAGAACAATATGGAGGTTCCTTAAAAAACTAAAAATAGAACTACCATACGACCCAGCAATCCCACAACTGGGCATATATCCTGAGAAAAGCATAATTCAAAAAGACACATCCACCCCAATGTTCACTGAAGCACTATTTGCAATAGCCAAGTCATAGAAGCAACCTAAACGCCCACCAACAGACAAATGGATACAGAAGATGTGGTACATATATACAATGGAATATTACTCAGCCATGAAAAGGAATGAAATTGGGTAATTCATAGAGATGTGGATGGACCTAGAGACTGTCATACAGAGTGAAGTAAGTCAGAAAGAGAAAAACAAATATTGTATATTAACGCATATATGTGGAATCTAGGAAAATGGTACAGATGAACTGGTTTGCAGGGCAGAAATACACCCAGATGTAGAGAACAAACGTGTGGACACCAAGCGGGCGAAAGCGGGGGTGATGGTGGGATGAATTGGGAGATTGGGATTGACATGTATACACTGATGTGTATAAAATGGATGACTAATAAGAACCTGCTGTATAAAAAAATAAAATTTAAAAATAGATGAACTTTAAAAACAAAACAAAGGAAAAAAAAGAAATATAATGTGTTAGCATCATGCCCAGCCTATACCATTTAATTCAATACAGCCCTTTTTCTACAAACTAAGGCTTTTAGTGCCTTCATAAAAAGTAAGTTGAAGATAATTACCTTAGCTCAATATTTACGTATTTTTAAGTACTAAAATTTAAATACTAAAATTTCAAATAAGGCTGTATTTTAAGACTTACTTTTTAAATTTGTACTTTTTTCGAGGACCATATGTCATGAACATTCTTTTTTTCAAATCAGATTCCATGTTCCTTGTTTTTACAGAGGGAAGCAGGTGTCACTCTGGTCACAGCAGTACAAGAAGGAAACAAATAGCTGAATAGTTAACACTCTTCTTACCAGATAGGTTTTCCCACTGTTTTCCAAAATATTTGGAGGTGATTAATGCCTATTCCTGGGAAATTGATAAAGTTTTCTGGACTCTGGGTTTAATGGAAACATTTAAGTGGAGAAAGCTTCTGAGAGGTAAAACATTCATTTTCCTTTGCATTTAGTTCCCAAATGGAGACAAATAGCTTAAAAGCAATATTAACCTCAATGTGCTCAGGCCATTTATCTTCATAAGAAACCAGTCTGAAAACAAGGAAACAAAGCCCATAAAAATGATTTTATTTAATCACAGAAGTATATCTCACCAAAAATCTTTAGTTATTTCCTTAGGGCTTAATTCTAACCTCAGTAACTCATGCACAAATTCTATGGATGTCAGTGGAAGCCGTGCACGTGGAACTCTGGGCCAAATCTGGTTGTCATGGATGAATTAGCCAAAGGAGGCATTAGATCAATTTTTTAAAACATAAAGTGCTCTCATTCTGTAATCCTTTTCCATCTTTCCAAATTTATTGACCTAACCAGTAATAATTATTGAATATCCACAGCAGACATCAAACCACACTTCCATGCATGCATCGTAGAGTCAGTGGCCACAGAACATTTGCCTTTCCACAGAAATGTAATAATCTTGCAGTAATATTTCATCCTAGCAAAAAGAGAGTATTGTGACATGCTTTGTGAGAAGGTCAGTTTCACTTCAGGAAAAATGCTAACGTTTTAAAAGTCAGCCATTAAATTGGAGTTATCATTGCATTTTTGTTATCTTATTACAGGACAGTCGTCTGATTTCTCTAGTGTCACAGTTATTTACGTGGGCTTAAAAATATTGATTCAAAGTCAAGATGTATAAGTGAGAAGATCTGAATCATTTTCTAAGTTCCAAAGAAACTGTGTTTAAGAAAATCTGCCTTTAAAAATGTTTATCCAGATATTTGTGGCATGCACAGGTTTTCCTCGTAAGCTAAAAGTTGTTCAAATTTCACGCAACTTGTTAGAATAATACTGCTTCCCTCAGGGTCTAGCACCAGCTCTCTCCTCAGTGAGTAAATTCAATGTTAAATGTCTTATGTACCTTGAGCTACACATCATGACTGGTCTTATACCAAGTCTCTGCACCATCTAAAGGGAGAGCTTAGTGACTCATCCACTTTGCCTGAAGTCATTTACTGTCCTTTTCTCAAGTTCAGTGCAAGAGTCATCCACAGACATTTTGACGGATTCAGTTACACTCAAATTGTAGTGTGCCTTAAGAGTCTTTTGCAGATGAAGATTCTTGGGCCCTGCCTGCCAACACTTTTAGTTCTGTGGTCTGGTGTGAACTCTGCATGTTTAATAAGCCCTCTAAGTGGCTCTGACGCTATTCACCCACAGACTACACTTTGGATAAACACTGGTGTCAAGAAAGTGGAAGCTGAGTCTACAATAAAGAATGTGGTGAGATACAGGGACAGGAAGGCTATGTGTACATCATCATCGTTTTGACAAATGCAGGGAAAGCTTAGTGTTAGGGGGGCCCTGTAAGCACACCTGGCCTACGTATGGCCCTCAGTAATCGGGAATTAAATTAAATGCTATTTTTTACTGACTTTGCTATGTCTAGCAACATTGCCACTCTGATGCTATCTGTTATGATTCTCATAACACTGTTATCCATGATTATGATGGGCTAAATTATATAACCCCCAAATTCATATAACGGAATCTTAGCCCCCCAGTTCCTCAGAATGTAACCATATTTGGAGATAGCCTTTAAAGAGAGTTTAATTAATAATTACACCAGGATAACAGTCATAAATGGAGACTGTCCCAGAAAACTGGGACCTCCATGAACCTCACTGTAAGACGTATCTAGCTGGAGCATAAAGACATCCTCAGGTTGCATTTCATGGCATTTGGCCTCATGAAAGAGCCAACCTGAAGATAAGGTAGCTTTCATACCTCCTCACTTCAAAAGCATGTGATTCACACCTGTGGTATTTTTTTGTGGACTGTACTTTTTATTAACATAAAAACACATTTGGGGGACTTCCAGTAATGGCAGCAGAGTGGAGTGTCATGCAAACCCTTTCACAGACAATGATGAAATTTGAAGAAAACTTTAAGTACTATTTAAAGGACCTGGGAAGCATGCAGAAGTGGATGGAGTCTTGAAACTGCCACTAGAGGAGGGCGTTTATTGCTTTTTCGCCCAAACACGCATCCCAATTCCCAAGATTACGGGGTAGAAAACCACAGCCTTACTCTCTTGGGTTGGAGTGGCAAAGAGAGTGCAGAGCTGAAAAAACAGCAGAAAAGCATCAAAAACCAGACAGATGTCACTGAAGAGAGCACCCTTGAAAAGCTGCTGTGGAAAGGGCAAGGTCTGTGAGCTTCTCGCTGTCTTGACCAAGCCTGCTCCCTGAAACCTAAGGCGACAGAAAAAATGTAGCCTCACTCGCTTGACTAAAGGTGGCAAGGAGAATGCAGTGTCGGAGGAGAAACTCCAAATTTAAAGAGAAAATTCTGGAAGTGAAAAGAAAAGAGTAAGAGCAGACGCCATATCTGAATATAAATCTGCCCAAACCCTAGGCAGACTTTTTTTAAATGAATTTTTGAATTTATTTTTTTAACACAGCAGGTTCTTATTAGTTATCCATTTTCTACATATTAGTGTATATATGTCAATCCCGATCTCCCAATTCATCCTAGGCAAACTTCCAACCTCTACGTGGGCAGGGAAGACCCAGGGGGCTTGGGGCAGGGGTGCGGCAGGCAGATACCAGAGCGAAATTTACCTCTGTTGCGACAAGACTCTGTTGCGCTGGAGGAATTCTGTGAGTTTGCTGCTTTGGAATGGAAGGCGTTTCCTAACCCATGCTCCGCTTTGGTGGCAGAAAGCTGGAGTCTTATTGGGTTGAGGTGTCAGAAGCTAGAGCTGAAAACTGGCGGAACAGATGAAAATTGAAGAGGATTTCCTAGAGGCCAGGAAGCTACAGACAGTGTGAGCCACACCACGGGAAGGTAAACTTTGCCCAAGTGCTCCAGTGACCAGCAGCTTCTACAAGCACAGGGGACGTGCGGGAGGGGCAGACTGAAGATAGGAGCAATGTCTGAAGTTAGAGTCCAGACAAGGTAACTGCCTTTTTAAGACGAAAAAGGAAACAAGAGTCCTCTGCTGGAATGAAGAATACACAGGCAAGATGAAAATGAACACAAAGCAACAGGGATGCAGGGGTCCGCCTGGGCGCAGAGGACAGCTGAGGCCACGGAAGCCCTTCTTCACCTGCCTTCGCTGCACTCAGTATGACAGAGGGAGAAAGAGCCCTGACCCTGGAGAAGAAGTGACAGGGTTTTACTCCCTGCTTCACAGCGTACTAGCTGTTCCAACGTTAGGAAACTGCTTAACTTCTCTGTACCCGTTTTCTCATCTCTAAAATGGCAGTAATAACAGCATTTCCTGTCTCAGGCGTTTGTGAGGATGAATGAATTAATATACGCAATGCAGTTGAAAAGGGCACATACCACGTTCACTGTTAACGCTCATGATAATATCAAAGACCATGATGATAACATAACCCTCCACCAACACCCACATGCAATCCTGGAGTGAACGGGGAGGAGCTGCAGGGAGAGACCTTGAATTTATTAAAAACACTCTGAATTGCCTTTATGTTCAATTACACCATAAAAGAAGCACAGTATATATAGTTACGTGGAAAAAAGTCTTATTTTGTTTCCTTGGACAACTCAACTTGTGGCCTTTAGATTGGTGCCTACTGCTGTTTACACACATACACACACATGCCTACATACAAACTCACACGTGCTATCAGCTCATACAGGGTACACTGGATTCTATCTTGCTTTTTTCATTCCGACTATTTTATAAAGAGCCTAATTGTAATTTTGACTTTCTCTCTCTTTTTTTAATCTAAAAATTCAGGAAGTTATTTAAAAATGTTTATCTTTTTAACAATTTTGTTTGTTTCCTTTCTGATATGACAGCATTCTGGGAAGAGAATGCCATTTATAAAACATATGGTAATAGTTTCAATTCAGTTTACTAACGATAAGGTTACATTTTTCATATCCATGTTTACTTTTTCTTCCTTGATCACACATGTACTCAAACCCTCACGGATGCCTTCCATGGATGTCTTGTCTGCTAAATATAGGGATGCAATGATGAAGAAAACCCAATTTCTACCCTTAAAAATCTCACAAGGCAATAGATACGCAGACAGACAAACGACATTTTAAATAAGAAGTCATAGCAGCATTAGATGTAGGCAAAACGTGTGGCAACAGCATTAAGTATAGGATAATCAGCTCAAGAACTCGAAAGGTGGATCTATCAGCTTTGACGAAAGAAGTGCTGTTCAGGCACTGTTAAAGCGCCAGGGGTATTTTCTAAATAGAGGAGAAAGGAATTCTAGGAGCAGTGACAGCTATGTGTAAGTCACAGCAGTACAAAAACTATGCAACTTTAGGAGTCTGTAAGTAATTCCAAATTTTTAAGCACAGGGGGAGTAAAGCCAGGAGATGTGATGGGCAGACAGGATTCAGATTGTATTTTGATTTAACTGTATGTAATGAGAGCCTGAAATTAGGCCCTGGAGTGAAAATTGAGACAAGAAAATATATTTTAAGCATGTCTATACTAAGACTTAATAACCGGTCTGCTATGTCAGAGGAGAGAAGATGGTGTTGGGCGTGGATTTGAGACCGTGGGAAAAGTAAAGTGTCCAAAGGAACTTGTTTATTCAAATTTTTTGCCTTCGGTTGCTAATCACTTTATCAATAAACTAAGTTTTTATGATAAAGTATAAGCTGAGGGGGGGGAAGATGAGTCTGTGCTTGTCCACGGTGGCTTCAAAGTTCCTGTGGGATACCTACGTGGTGCTGCCAGTTAGGGGGTTAGAAATGGAACCTGAAATTTGGGGTTCAAAATAGAGTTATGGGCTAGACACCTGTGCTTGGAAAAGTGAAGTTCTGAGAACTCACTTACGTAGAGTGAGATGATCAGAGAGCTAGACAGCCTTACAAGGCCCAGTTACCTAAGAGCAGGCAAGAAGGAAAGTGGCAAGTGAAACCACACTAGGGTTTTCCAGAGAAAGAGAACCAATGAGATGTTTACAGGTGTGTCTGTGTATTATTCATATATACACATGTACACATAGCTCTACCTAACTATCTATCAATCGATCTCTCTATTTATCTATCTTTCTAGGTTTATTTTAAGGAATTGGCTCATGTTATCAGGGAAGCTGGCAAGTCCAAACATCCACAGGGCAGGCTGGCAGCCTAGAAACCCAGGGGAGAGTTTCACTTGGCGTCCAAAGGCAGTCTGCTGGCAGAACTCCATTCTCCCAGGCAGAGGTCAGCCTTTGTTCTATGAAGGCCTTCCGCTAATTGGATGAAGCCCACCCACATTACGGAGGGTCATCTGCTTTACTCAAAGTCTACTGATTTAAATTTTAATCTCATCTAAAAATACCTTCACAGAAACATCCAGAAAAATGTCTGACCAAATATCTATGTACTATGGCCTCATCAAAGTAACACATAAAATGAACCACCACAGAAAATGAGTTTTCAGTAATGAAGAGAGAGAGAGAGAGAGAGAGAGAGAGAGAGAGAGAGAGAGAGAGAGAGAGAGGGAGGGAGGGAGGGAGGGAGGGAGAGAGGGAGAGAGAGAGAGGGAGAGAGAGAGAGGGAGAGAGATGGAGAGAGGGAGAGAGATGGAGAGAGGGAGGGAGAGAGGGAAAGAGAGAGGGCAGCAGAGAGAGGGAGGAGAGAGAGGGAGGGAGGGAGAGAGAGAGAGAGAGAGAGAGAGAGGGAGAGAGGGAGAGAGGGAGAGAGAGAGAGGTAGAGAGAGAGAGGGAGGGAGAGAAAGGGAGGGAGGAGGGAGGGAGGGAGGGAGAGAGAGGGAGAGAGGGAGGGAGAGAGAGAGGGAGGGAGAGAGGGAGGGAGAGAGAGAGAGGGAGAGAGAAGGAGAGAGAGAGGGAGAGAGAGGGAGGGAGAGAGGGAGGGAGAGAGAGAGAGGGAGAGAGAAGGAGAGAGAGAGGGAGAGAGAGGGAGGGAGAGAGAAGGAGAGAGAGAGGGAGAGAGAGGGAGGGAGAGAGGGAGAGAGAGAGAGAGGGAGGGAGAGAGAGAGAGACAGGGAGAGAGAGGGAGAGACTGATTTCACTGCTAAGAGAGGAAAGAACTTCAAGAAAAAACAAGTGGTCTAGAGGTTTTAAGCAGGATGTGAACTAAAAATAGGCTACTGGGTAAAGCAACAGGAAGGATGCCATTCTGACAGAAGAAACGGCCTTTGGCAGAAGCCAAAGAGCAAAGCGTTAAGATGTTAATGGGAGGTGAGAAATTGGACACAACGTATGGCTTGTGAATAGAAGATACAGAATGATGGCTAAAGGGAGAATAAGGGTGCAGGGGATCTGCTTTTTCTATAGGACGTGGAAAGAAATAAAATAAACCTGCTCTGATTAATACCTCGGCTGACGACAGTAAAAGTGACTGTAGCTCAACACGTAACAGTCGAGGTGCAACTGCAATTTAACAGGGATTCACAGAAACAGGACAGTCTCATCCTGAAGACTGATTCTCTAAGAGTAAAATTTCAGTGAAATTTGTGGGAGGAGGGAAGATTTTCAATGCCTTTTAAAACAAAGTCACAAAGGGAGCTGCCTCTTTTGCAGGGCAGCTGGGGTGAAAAGTGGCCATGAGAGTGCCTTGCCCACTTTTCACCATCTCCCCCCAAACTATTTTTCATTATTGGTTAATACTATAATGGCTAACAAAGGGTATTTTAACATTCATAAGCAAATTCTTCTTCTATTCAAAATAATATTCTCATTTATTTCACAGCTCTTAGGAGCTAACCTTCTGGGAAGGTCAACACAAAGTAGTGGAAAGACAATAAAAATAAAATGTTTTGATGACTGGGCACACACATTGTCGTCAGCAGTGAGATCTGGACTTAGCTTTCGGCACCCAGGCCAGTATTCTTTCCTTTCGAAAAACCTATTCCAGTCTAAAATTAGGAATGAAGACACATCATAGATACATGACGCACAGATGAGTCTATTTCCTATTATGATCAATTATTCTCACTTATGTCGTAAAATAAGTCATATGCCCTATGTATGAAAAAAGCTCACATGATGTATTATTTGTTGTATAATACTGGCAGCTTCATGTGGTTCAAACTAAAAGTATTCCCACCTATGTACTGTTTTGTTTTCTTCAAAAAATTAATGCCCCTAAAAAAGGAAGAAAGTAAAGTCTGAGGTCCAGATTTTCATGCCATAAATGCATGGAAAGTATAAAAAAATCTTCCCTTGTAGGACCTCATAATGGATGTAAGTCAATTTTGGTCACTGCCACACAACAAACTTCCAACCGCCAGCAACGCGCATCTGACTTGAAGCCGGGAAGTAATCTCACTTGTTCCACTTGAGTTGGGCAACCTTGCGCTTTGCTGCGTTTAAAGAGCCTCCATTCAGTATAATGGGTTGGGGTCACTTTATCTAATGTATCTCGTTATATCAAGGGAACGTAATGATTTCGGTAGCTTGTTTTAGATTCAAGAATGAGCAATTTCAATGTACCAAGGAAACTAGTCTCAAGTTGTTTTAGTATCTGATAAAATACCAGTTCATGAGCCTTCCTTTTTTGAAATACCTGGATTTGGACGAGAGTTCAAAATAAGATTCAATCCTGAAGAATTTATTACCAAAATCTGTCCTTCACCTGATTAAGAGATTTGGGGGGAAGGGAGATTTTAGCATTTTAGACACCCTAGCATTCTCTTCCCTAACATGGAACAACCAGCAGCAATTTATTTTCGGTATGGATTCTTTATGTCAATGGCCAACAGCCAACTCGGCTTTTTCTAAGGGATAGAATAGGGACGAGGTAAAGGGCATTGACATCTGTACAGAAAGGACTCTGCACGTGTGATTTCACGTCATCCTTACAACACTCTCACGAGTTAGGTACAACTAAGATTGAACCACATGAACTTGCTTTGTAGGTCCAAAGTTGTGTAATACCGGCAGCTTCCTGTGGTTCAAGCTAAAAGTATTCTCACCTTAACAACAAAGAAACTGAGGCTCACAGGGCTTAAATAATCTACTCAAGAGAAACAGCTGGTGTAATGCACTGTTATAGGTCAAACTGGTTTCTTTCCTCTGCCATTCACTTCCTTAGGAAGATAAGATTCGAAAAATCAGACTTCTAGAAAATGTGGAGTTGCAAAGGCCTTAAAATCCACTGCTAGATTTTATTTTTGTTTTATGCTTAGAAGCAGCCCAATCAGGTATATCAAAGGGACACAGAAGCCAAATGATAAAGCTCTCAGAGCCCAAAGCTGGAACAGTTTGAGCCAGTAAATACGCAAAGCAGCACTGGATTGTAAACCACAGTGTCACGTTCATACCCAGCAGTCCACACTGATGTAAATAAATGATCGAATGAATAAACAGGTGACGCAAAACAGACAGATTTCCCCTGCAAAATCCCAAACACTTTATGTGGGTCCCCTGGCCTCGGGGAGGCGGAGCCACGTGCCCAGTGCAGCAGCGAGAGCTGTGCGTAGTGACTTTCCTTCAAAGCGGGTAGCACGGAAAGGGGGAAAAGAAAGCGACGTTAACAGCCAAGAAGCCTGACAAACATTAACGATCAAGGTTAACGTCAGTGGTGATAAGTCGTGCCGATAATATATCCCCTTGATGTGACGTGACGAGAATAGCACTTCACCTCTGGGACCTTCCTCACAGAAACTTATAACCCCAGTGTAATCATGAGAAAAAACCAGACACATCCCGACCGAAGGACATTCGACAGAATAGCTGACTAGTATTTTTCAAAACAGGACGAGTCTGAGAAACTGTCAGAGCCAAGAGGAGCCTCGGAAGACACGACAACTAAAAGTGCTGCAGTGTCTGGGATGGGGTCCTGGGACAGAAAGAGGGATACCTGGTAAAAACTGCAATCAGAACGAAGCATGGAGGATAGCTGATAATAATGTATCAACAGTAGACGTTAACTGTGGCCAATGTACTCTACTGCTAGGAGAAACTGAGTGTGGGGTGTAAGCAGGATGATGGATTTTTACTAGCAACAGAGAAAAGTTGTAAGGACTCAAGCCAAATGGGAGAAGGTAATTCTGAATAGAATACGACTTTAAGCATCTCACATACATTATTAGTTTATATACTTGTTATAAAACTTAGACTTCATAACTCACAGTGATGTGAGCTTTTAAAAAAACCCCTGGTGAAAAGCTACAGATACATGGAGGCATTTCCAAAGAACATAAAGACTGGCTAAACCGTTAGCAATATACAAGTGCTGTATTATATCATCAAACAAGGTACTGAGAATAAATAACAACATGTTCACGCTATGAATTCCCTCAGTGCGTTTTTCCTAGTGCCAGGCTGGTTCTGCTGACCAATCCACAGGCTGGTAAGAGAACTGGGAGAAAAGGAAGTTCACTTAACAGTGACATTCAAGTGTTGCTTCAGTGCAGTTAGAGTAATTTAAAGCATGACCTGTTATTTAAAGAATTGGAATCTTTTCTAATAAAATTCAAGGTAATACGTGCACCTCAATGTTCACTGCAGCACTATTTACAATCGCCAGGACCCAGAACCAACCTAAATGTCCATCGACAGATGAATGGATAAAGAAGATGTGGTACATACATACCATGGAATATTACTCAGTCATAAAAAAGAACGAAATAATGCCATTTGCAGTGACGTGGATGGACCTAGAGACTGTCATACTGAGTGACGTAAGTCAGAAAAAGAAAAACAAATATCATATGATATCACTAATATGTGGAATCTAAAAAGAACGGTACAAATGGACTTCTTTACAAAACAGAAATAGAGTCACAGATGTAGAAAACAAACTTATGGGTTACCAAGGGGGGAAAGGGGGGAGGGTAAATTGGGAGATTGGGATTGACATATACATGCTACTGTATACAAAATAGATAATAAGAACCTACTGTATAGCACAGGGAACTCTACTCAATACTCTGTAATGATCTACATAGGAAGATAATCTAAAAAAGAGTGGATATATGTATATGGATAACTGATTCACTTTGCTGTACAGCAGAAACTAACACAACATTGTAAATCGACTATAATAAAAATTAATCTTAAAAAAGCAATCTTTCAAATACTGAAATAACGCAACAGTGTTCTTGCCACAAGCACTTACAAAGACCATAGCTTCTTGGGGTTGATGTATTCACAGTCAAGGTTTATCTGCTCTCTGTGACCATTCCCATGCCCTCCCAGAGTCCAGTACAGATATCAAAATGTCTCTCGTCCCACACTTATCTTATCAGGATTCCTGTTTCGTACACTGTATCTGGAATGTTTTTCAGACTGGTTAATCAATTCAGACGTAGTAAAGAACTTGAATACTTTCAACAACTGTGAAAAGCACACTTGAGAACATGAGATATCTTCAAAAACCTCCAAAATAATTAGAATGCCCCATAAGACTTCCTGAAAACTCAGGTGAAACGTGATTATATATAAAACCCCTTAATGTACAAATGCTTAAAGTTTATCAGATGATGTTGCCGAAGTATGCCATGTATTACATGGCTAATATTCTTCTGGGTAAAAAAAAAAAAAAAAAAAAAAAGCCAGGAGGAATTGATCTCAAATGTAACACATTCCCTTTTATATAACATCTTTAGAACGTAGTCATTTCATATCATCTATCACCTCTGTCACAATTTTCTTACGATTTCTAACCTCTCAAACTTACTTCTCTTATTACGGACCGCATGATTTATGAGTGCCGCTAGCTCTAGAGACAGCTGTGAGGTCAGCATTGTAACCCACTGCAGATCACCTCAGGAAGTTTCTTCTGAAATGGAGCCACAACACGTTTGGGGCAATGCTGACGTGCACACTCAAACCTACTTGCTCAATTGCAGAGGAAAAAAAGTGTAAAACGGGGAAAACCTGGGCTACATTTATTCACTGTAACGTCCTGTAAAATCACATATAGACTTTTAATCAAAAGTTTACTGTAATGAGATATACTTTCATTTATCTAGTGTCTTACATATTTTCTACGTGCATATACATAAATGATTACACAAGCCATTAAGAAACCCTCAGACAAGAGGATGGATTTTAATATCCCACTGGGAACATACTAAAATCCATCCTTTTGTGAATGATTTTGTGCCACAACAGTGTTGTAAATTTCAAGGAAAGGAAATTTTCTTTCTTTTTTTCTTTTTTTAAACATCTTTATTGGAGTGTAATTGCTTTACAATGGTGTGTTCGTTTCTGCTGTAAAACAAAGTGAATCAGCTATACGTATACATACATCCCCATATCCCCTCCCTCTTGCGTCTCCCTCCCACCTTCCCTATCCCACCCCTCTGGGTGGTCACAAAGCACCGAGCCGATCTCCCTGTGCCACGTGGCTGCTTCCCACTAGCTATCTGTTTTATGTGTGGTAGTGTATACATGTCCATGCCACTCTCTCGGAAATTTTTAACTGTAACAGTACACTCTGATTTGACATTGTGTTAAGGACCTGAGGAAGAAAATGTGAGAATGTGTGGCCTGAAAAAATGTAAAGGCCAATATTCTGGGATAGAACTGTAAGAGATTTACGGCAACTTCTTACCGCATTTTTCTCTTTACCTCCACGTTCAGTAGAGCAAACGTCAACTAAAGGTGTCCAAATGGCATATTGTTGCAAACCCAAAACAGAACGGCCAGCTCCAGCAGGAACGGCCCTAATATTTCTAGAAGAGACAGATGTTGGAGTGCAGGTGAGCAGTTCTTTACTGAAGATGCAGAGTGGCTCAGCTCAACAGCTTTCCCCAACAAACACTGGCTGCCCTCTAAGCTGTTACCTTATCTTTGCTACTCAAAGTGTGGTCCGCAGACCAGCAGCATCAGCATCACCTGGGAGCAGGTTAAAAACAGAAAACCTCAGGCATCATCCCACATAGATCCCAAGTGCTTGATATTCACGTGGAAACCTGAGAAGGACTGACCTGTATCAACCATGGTTATCATCCTTGCCTGCTATGAGAATTAACTGGGGACATTTAAAAAACATCGTTGTCCAGGCTTTACCCTACACCAATTAAATCAGAATCTCTGGGTTTACAGCCAGCCATAGATATTTTGTAAAGCGTGGTTGAGTTAAAGTTGCCTGAGAACAGGACCAGGTTGATTTCATCTGTTCATTCCCACAGCATCTGAAATTCTTTCTTCCTAAGGAAGTGCTCAAAAAGCATTTAAAAAAAATTTACACTATGCTCCAAATTTATTTTACTCAAATCAAACTCCAGAATGTCTTCTCTTCTTTTTCTTCCCCCACCTAACTTCCTTGTTCCCACCACAAATGCCTTCTGGTTTATATGCATATACATACGCATCCTTTCCCTCTTTTAATTTTTAGAGGAAAGGATTTCGGGCCAAAGCCCTGAATTAGCCAGAAGGGTCTCCATCGCTAACCACAGTCATTCTGTTTTTCTCCACGGCCAATACAAAATCTTGTTGCTTTATAGTGGCTGATTTGATTTGATGATGGAGGTGGAGATGGCGGATTTGCTTTAAAATCTACCATCGGGGCTCCTATGCCTGGATTAGATGCCTGGGTGCCCCCACGCAGAGTAGTGATAGAGCAGACTCTTAGGTCCCAGGGATGGACATTTGCTGTAAACATATCACGTTCAACCATATTGCTTACCCTTTCCCACACTCCCACTCCCGGGAGAGTCTCACATAAATTACAATGTATCACATCTTGAGTGACAATGGGGGAGGATAAACTATGTTACCTCATCAGCTACTGACTGTCTTGACCCCAAACACTCTCCGCTGCTACCTACTCTCTTCAAGGGTGAATCTATTCAGAAAAACCCAAGCTGGCGGCCTTGGGGATTAGCAGCTGCTTCCTCTTTCTTGTCATTCAGGTCTGAACCAGTAGAGTGGCCTCTGGATATCACTGTAATCCATCTTACTCAAGGTGGAACATTTGATTTCTTCACCACCAGGGCTCCTTCCACTTTCAGAAATAATCCTCTTTCAGTCTCCTACTTATTCAAATAAAAATACCATCTCCTATGAATAACATCTTTCCCAAAGAAGTGCAAATCATTTTTTTAGATATTTCTTTAATCCTCACAGCATTCCTTTGAGGTAGGTAACGTCCATACAACAACTCTTCTCAACCAAGTCAGAATGATTATGCAAGGGTACTAGGTGCCCATAGGTATTATTGGACTGACTTTCATTTCCTACAGAAATGTATTTACTGGGGATTGAAGCAGTACATTTATTTGAAAAATATATATAGGGGCTTAAGGATCAAAATCTGCCTTGGAATAATGACTGTGTTGTCCACAGTACTTCGACACTGATAAAGATACACAGCTTCCAGTGAGATGCAATACAGCTCATCTGGATACTGTGAGTACACATTTCTAGGTGGGCAGTTATTATTTATCAGGTTGAAAATATTAAAGGTACAATTTATGGATTACATAAAATAATATTTTTGGTATAGTAATTATATTTTTTAAAAAAATCATCCTTTTTTCAAACATGTCATGGTTATTACAAGGGAAAATACATTTTTAAAAGTTTAGAGTATTTATAGAGATAAGATTGTCATGTGGTGGCCTAATAATTTGATCTTTAGGCATAATACACATATTTACTAAGACTAAAGAAAGAGTTATGAATTAAAATTGCATTACAAAACATTTGAACTGGATAAATAAAAATGATTAAGTACAATATTTTAAGCATATTCGAAATACGTTGTTAGGTTCAACCCAAAAGTTAGACTAAAGACGGCCTCCTTCCACTGGTAGAGTATAAAGATAATAATAGGTAACACACATAGTGCTGACTATGGATTAATGTGGTTCTTAGCACATTCACCCATTTCTTTCCCCAAATAACAATTATCATCCTCATTTCCAGATAAGAAAACCCGAGACTCAGTTCCCATCACATCACTCATCTGAGGTGGTAAATTAGGATCTGAATCCATGCTCTCTAGCCATCAGATCATCATTCTCTGACCCTACTCTTCTGCTGATACATAAACACCTAAGATGTCAGCACATGTATAAGAAGCATTTTTGTTTTGTTTTGTTTTAATGAAGAAATGTGAAGAGACTGGTATAAAGTGGGAACGACTGCTAAAGTGGATTACGGGATACCTTCCTTCCTTCTTGGGGAAGAAAGCTAGATAAATCCAATGTGCATCACACGCATAATTCAGTGTTGGAGACACTTTCTGCAGAGGTCCTTAGAGGCTGGCAATCCGCCCCACACAGTTCCTACTGGTGTGCACACCTCAACCGCCCCTTGACCTCAGCAGTGATGTAACTATGTTCGCTAAAGGAGGACGGGAGGTTTGCATGGGCGCGAATGGACAGGATTAAAAACAACCTCACTTACAAAAATCCAAATTGTCTCCTGCGCCGTGGTCTGGAAGATGAAAATTGCCAGGAATTTTGATTTTGAATAGAAGGATTCATACTCTAAATGTCTCTTTCAAAATAACAGATCAGTTCACTTGAGGTTTAGGAAAAGCATAATTTACCAAATTTAATTTTAAAAAATAATGTGCTGATTCACCTATGATTAAAATATAATTTACTTCCATGAAATTAAAATAACAGAAGTAGCTAACACTTTCTGAGCATTAACTATATGCCAGTTACTGTGCTGAGTCTTCATATGTATGATGTGATTTAATTTTACAACATTACTATAAAGTAAGCAAAATTAATATTCCCATATTTCAGGTAAGATAACTGAGGCTGAGATAAAGGAAGTAAACATATCAAGTACACAGAAACAGTGTGTGACGGAGCCAGGATTCAAAATAAGTTTTCCTGATTCCTAACTTACCAGAACTATATTATTTAATAAATGTTTACAAATTTCTGAAGTTAATGAATATTCAGTGTAAAGATACTTAAAAGTAGCACTTCAAAAAACAGGTACTTATTTTCTAATCATAGCTAATATTTCCTTCATTCTGGAAAAAACTTCCCCTCCCTGCGACTCCTTGATACGAAAAGGCTTCAGAACTCACCGCAGGCCCACTCTTCATTGACTGTCATGGTGCAATCTCACCCATGAATATAAATATCTCAAACAAAGTATTAACAAACTATTATAACAATTTAAAAAATAAATCCCACCCAAGACGGTTTTCTCTCCGAAAGAAATACAGAAATATATTAAAATAATGACATACAGACAATATATTGGTTTTGTCCTACATAAATAAACTAAAGGTGGGGAAAATATATCGTATGTCGATAAATGCAGAAAGACATTCAATAAAATTCAATGTGTATTCTTGACTAAATCTATTTTTAAAAACTATAAATAGAAGATATACTTAAGCTGATGAAGAATATTTACAAAAACTCTGTAGCGATACTATATTTAATTATAAAATGTTTAAAAGCATTCTCATTAGAGTCAGGACTGAGACAGTTTCTTGCATGGAATATTCTACTCAAAGCAGTAAGTCAAGTAAAAGAAATCAGTATAAGGACTAGAAAGAAAGAAATCAAACTGTCAGCTGGCCGAAGAAATAACTGTAACCCCAAAATACCTAAAATATCTGCTGGACAAAAGTATGAAAACTTCAAGAATAATAGGAGAAAATATACAATGATGGCTTTATGACTTGGGGTAGGGAAAGAATTCTTCTGTACAACACAAAATTCACAAATGATTAAAGGAAAGGAGTGGTCCATTTGACTACCTGAAAATGAACAATTCTGTTCCCCAAAGGATAACAGAGACAAAGCGAAAAGCCTAATCATAGTTTTGGGAGAAGATATTCTCATCTGGAAACGTATAACCATAAAACATATATGTGAAATTTATGAGCAAAAACAAAAAACACAAACAACTCAAAATGAAAAAATGGGAATAAAACACGAAGAAGCACTTCTCTAAAGAGGAAATCCTAACGCCCTTAAATGTTAGAGGAACATTACTAGTCATCATGGTGTGCATATTAAAATCACAGAGGCATGCATGTCATTTTGCATTCACCACATTAGGAACAATTTAAGAGTCCGCCACAACAACGGCTGCTGAAGATGTGACCCACGTGCACCCTGGAAACTGCTGTGAAAGTGTTAATTTTCTAAAAACAAATTTTGAAACCAATTTGGCATTATCTTAGAAACTGTATGTGCTTATACCCTATGACTCAGCAATTCCATATTAGAAAAGCACCTGTATTGCTGTGTTTCATATATATTATCACAATCCACAGTCAAAATGAATACGTTACACACATATATTACAGAACTTGTAGAAAACAACTTATTTGTACTAAGTGTTATAAACTCTGATATCCTCTGTTTTATTCAAAATTACACACACAAAATATAAGGGGTTTTAACTCAGTGAACTGATTTCACAACCCACTAAAGGGTTATAGCTCACAGTTTGAAAAACACTGTCCAGGAGAAACTCCAGTGCATGTGGTCCAGGAGACAGATAAAAATGCTCATGGCTGTGTAGTTTTTAGTAGCAAAAGGTGGAAATAACTCAAATATCTATTAGAGGAGAACAGATAGGTATATTGTGCTACATTTAGAAAGTTAACAACAGCTACATACAGGGATACACCTTTAAGATTATTAAGTGAACAATGCAAATTGTAGTAGGATACATGCATTCTAATTCAACATATATAAAGTTAGAAACATGTAAAACTAAGAACATACTATTATATCCACACACAGTAAAAATATTAAAAACACAGAAAATAAGAACATGTTTTACCTACAGGATTGGTGGAGAGCTGTTTGTGATCGGGGGAGGGCAAGGTAAAGGCTTCAGGGTGTCGGTTAGATTTTACTCTTGGGTCAAGGGTACCCTAGTTTCCTCATTATGGTTTATAAACCCTCCCACATACGTTATATGTACTCTGCTATGTGAGAAACATTTTGTTTTCTAAATTGGAGTATAGTTGCTTTACGCCGCTGTGTCAGTTTCTGCAGTACAGCCAAGTGAGTCAGCCACACGTATACATATTTCCCCTCTTTTTCGGATTTCCTTCCCATTTAGGTCACCGCAGAGCACCAAGTAGAGTTCCCTGTGCTATACAGTAGGTTCTCATTAGTTATCTATTTTATACGCAGTAGTGTATGTAAGTCAATCCCAATCTCCCAGTTCATCCCAGCGCCCTCCTTCCCCCTTGGTATCCGTACATTTGTTCTCTACATCTGTGTCTATTTCTGCTTTGCGGATAAGAACATCTATACCACTCTCTAGATTCCACATATATGCGTTAATGTATGATATTTATTTTTCTCTTTCTGACTTACTTCACTCTGTAAGACAGTCTCTAGGTCCATCCACATCTCTGCAAATGACCCAATTTCATTCCATTTTACGGCTGAGTAATATTCCATTGCAAAAATGTACCACATCTTCTTTGTCCATTCTTCTGCTGATGGACATGTAGGTTGCTTCCTACGTGTGAAACATTTCATAATTTTTGAAGTGTATGTGGGTGTGCATATGCACGTGTAAACATACGGGGGATTTGTTTAAAGAAAGGTATGGTATCGACTAAACTGAATATCAGGCATGTATGTTCTGGGGTTCTGATTAACAGTCACTGAAATAATTCTGGGTTAAGTTATAAACACCTAAGAATAAAACTGCTTTTGAAGTTTTACCTATTTTCGGTCAGTGACCTGTCATTTGGCTTAAAGAGATTTGTTCAATGTTTTTAAAAATATGTTAGCAATGCTCTATCAAGAAACAGATGTCCAGTCTTAGCAATATCTTTCTAGATCTGTCTCCTCAGGCACGGAAAACAAAAGCAAAATTAAACAAATGAGATTTCATCAAACTGAAAAGCTTCTGCGCAGCAAAGGAAATCATCAGTAAAAGAAAAAGGTAACCTACTGAGTGGGAGAAGATACTTGCAAATGATGCATCTGATAAGGGGTTAATATCCAGAATACATAGACAACTCACAACAGCAAAATAACCTGATTAAAAAGTTGAGCAGAGGAGCTGAAAAGATATTTTTCCAAAGAAGATACACAGGTGGCCAACAGACACATGAGAAGATGCTCAACATCATTAATCATTAAAGAAATGCAAGTCAAAACCACATTAGATATCACCTCACACTTGTTAGAAGAGCTATTATGACAAGTCAAGAAATAGCAAGTGTTGGCCAGGATGCACAGAAAAGGGAGCCCGAGTGCACTGCTGGTGGGAAGGCAAAGGGTGCAGCCACTGTGGAGAACACTACGGACAGTCCTTCAGAAATCAAGAATCGAACTACCACACGATCCAGATATCCCACTTCTGGGCATTCTCCCAAAGACCACCAAAAAACGAATCTGGAAAGTTATCTATTCCCCCATGTTCACTGCAGCTCTATTTACAACAGCCAAGATATGTAAACAACCTAAGTGCCCATCAACAGATGAATGGATAAAGAAGATGTGGGGTGTGTATATATACACACACACACACACACACACACACACACACAATGGAATATTATTCAGTCATAAAAGTGATGAAATTTTGCCATTTGGGGTAACATGGATAGAGCTCGAGGGTATTACACTAAGTGAAATAAGTCAGACAGAGAAAGACAAATACCATACAATTTCACTCATAAGTGGAACATAAAAAACTAATAAACAAGAACAAAACAAATGAACAAACCAAACCAAACAAAAACAAACACGTAGACACAGAGAACAGAGTGGTGGTTACCAGAGGAGAAGGGGTGGCGGTGAGGGAAGGGGAAATAGGTAAAGGAGATCAAATGTCAAACACGTAGACACAGAGAACAGAGTGGTGGTTACCAGAGGAGAAGGGGTGGCGGTGAGGGAAGGGGAAAATAGGTAAAGGGGCTCAGATGCATAGTGAGGAATGGAAATACATTTTTGGTGGTCAGCACGTTATAGATTATACAGAAGTAGGAACATAGTGTTGTAGGCGTGAAACTTACATAACGTTATAAATCAATATTATCTCAATAACAAAAAAAGAAACAGATGCGAAGAAATGCAGGACGCTACTTTACGAGACTATTATTTACTAATTGTAAATAAGCAGGAAAACTATTATATACGCTATTGATATTTTCTTCTTGCCAATCTGTGATTACATTTCAGAAGTCTTGCTGTAAAAAAAATCGCACAAATGAACTTATTTACAAAACAGGAATAGAGTCACAGACGTAGAAAACAAACTTATGGTTACCAGGGGGAAAGAGGGAAGGAGGGATAAATTGGGAGATTGGGATTGACATATACATGCTACCACATATAAGACAGGTAACTAATAAGAACCTACAGTACAGCACAGGGAACTCTACTCAATAGTCTGTAATGACCTATATGGGAATAGAATCTAAAGAAGAGTGGATACATGTATAACTGATTCACTTTGCTGTACAGCAGAAACTAACATGACATTGTAAATCAACCAGACTCCAATAAAAATTAATTTTAAAAAATCTGTAAGAAAAAAGTCTTGCTGAACAATCATATGGTATGATCATAGCATAGGGTATATGATGTGTTTTCATAACTTTCTAAAAACTCATACAATTTTATAAATAAAACATTTAATTTGTGCAATTGTGACAGTCTCTTCAAATGCAATGCTTACTGCTGTGTAAATTGTACCAAGGGCAGCACTTCAACAACGGAGTTTTCTATAAGCCTCTTCTCTACCTCCGCATACTGCAGCAGTGGTCTCTCTGCTTGGAAGCAACTGCTCTGGGAGAATTTAAGAAGCCAAGCAGGAGGAACAGTATTGCCTGCAGGTCTAAAGGTACCTGAATCTCAGCCTAACTTCCAGGAAGGTCAGGGCAATTTCAAGTTCTCTTTGGAGGACCAAGTGTTTTCTTATAGACCCAGAGTAGATCTGAGCATAGCAGCTTGAAAGCAATAGTTCTGAACCTTCTCTACCGCTCAGGAGCTAACAAGACTGCTCTGCTTTCCAAACTAGCCTAGCCTTCTCTCGAGGGCAGTGCAGATCCCTCAAAGAGTGAGGTCTGGCAATGCAAGTGATCCTAGCAGATGCACGTTTGCCTAGTATGTGCCACTTCATGTTGATGATTTACTACTCATTCTTCCAGTTTTCTGTACCTCTAGACTTTATTTTTGTTTGTTTTTTAATCAATGCCTTTCTGCTTTGGGACAGATTTTAAGTACTAATTTTAAACTAACTGAAACAAGATATAATCTTTACACCAGATAATTGTATAATATGAGATCTACAGGTGACAGAGTGGTGAGATTTTTGTTAATTGAGAAAAGTTTCCTTGATGTTCTCAGCTAACCTAATGACCTTTCCTGTGGAAGCAGGGGAGGTGAAAAGTCATCTTATCATTAGAGAGAAGCATAAGAAATCGTAAGTACTTAGTGCTACTGTTATTAAAGGAAAATTAAGATTTTCGGGGGGATGGGATATTAGAGAATGAAAAATGAAGGGAATTGCAGAGCACCTAACAACAACGACAAGAGTAATAATAATATTCACTAATTATCTACAGAAAGAGAAAATAACATGTCTATTAAAATTTCAAGTTCTGATCTCTCTATCGGTGTCTACTGAGGATGAATGATGAGGGCTGGTGGAAAACAGCTGCTGAAGCAAAGAGTTGAATGTATGTGTGCCAGTAACCAGGAGGACGGGATCCAGCGTGGCTCCATTTGAGATTTCAGGGCTAAGAGACAACACAACTAGAACTCACTCATTCAGTACCCATCACTGGTCCTTGCCATGAACAAGATACTGTGACAAAGCAGGAAACACTCTCAAGGCATAACTGTAACTCAAAGACTAACTACAGGGGTGTGTCCAGCATATGATGGGAAAGACATTCAGACCGCAGAGAGGTAGCCAGAGGCAGTTACCGGGAGGGATGACGGATGCCCAAGCTGAGTTTTAAAGGAGAAGGAAGCACCGTAAGATCTTCCTCTTCGAAGATTCAGGCCCACGTTGGAAGAGGCTCGCCAGGGCAGACAGATAATACGCACACCTGGCTTGGACGGGGTTCAGTTAAGAATCCCCCACTGACTCCGGCTTCTAGAATGCTACTCTCTTCCTCCTTTGACTTTATGTCCAACGTCCTTGTTACTTCGGCAGCTTGTACTCTAAGTTCACAGGAATGGGGATTTTGTGAGTTATTCTGAATATATAGATAATTTCCACACAGTTTTTTCTTACACGTTTTCAACATTAATTGATTTTTTTAAAAAATAATCTTGAACTAAGTTTGTTAGCAAGTTGAATATTCTGTCTGGATTTCAATATAGCTAAGATGCACTCACCAATACGGTGGGTAACAAAGGCTGGGACAAGTATGTGTCGACATAAGCAAAGCAGCTAGGCCACTGGTCTTGCCAGCTGTGTGCAGAGACCCCACAGCACACACCACCTCAGCCGATGAGACCTTGTGCGGCAACCCTCCAGTCCCCTTTCCACTCCGTGAGTGAGGACTCGAACGTTAGTCACTGCACGTAACACCGCCATGTTACAGCAACTGTGGATCTCCTTTGGAAAAGCGCCCTGGTTCCAGCCAGCACTTGTGTCTCATAAGAAGCGTATATTAATAAATTATAGATGTCTACTGAGTTTCTTTCAGTAGCAAAGGCAGCCTTAGTAGACCTGCCAGCGCAGAAGTATCCCCCCGCTTCCTTATCTTCGATCCTGGCGAGAGCTTCTGGTTCACAGAAAAATTCTTTCATTTCAACTAAACAAGATCGCTCCTCTGCTAATGACTGTAAAAGTAAGTTAGCCAGTCTGGATTTAGAATCTGAAGCTTAGAGAGGTGGAATTTGCTCATCTCTTTAGGACTCCAGGGAGCTTGGCCATCGAGCTTTGCTCGCGCCCAGGCCGTGTGAAAAGCAGACACGACCCCCACTGCTCCACGGAGAGCCGACTCCAACCACTAGGCAGGAAAATAAAAATGCTAATCACAGAGAGCAAAATTATGTTTCAAATTCTGTCCTTTATTCTTGGAACAAAAATGCAGTGACCACTTTGGTGGTAAAACACGTTGGCATCTCCTCTGTCCTTGAAGCTGCATGATGCACACAGATTCGCATCACGGCACAGTGCACACTGAATTTCAGAGTTAAACGTTAACGCTCTGGAGCTTCGTTTTCAGAAGAAAGCAGACGTAATTTAAAAACTTTTTTCAGGAGAATATTTTTATATTTTTTAATAGTTTAAGCCAGGTTTATCATGTATCATTGTACGTGATTCTTAGATGTAATACTGAGGGCTATAAGTATTCATGTAATTACCCATGGTAATGAAAAAAAACAACTATTGCTATATTATGATTATTTCAACATACCAACTCAATAAGCGAAATCCATTTTTTAACAATTTATAAAATTTATCTTCAAGCTAACGAAAAATATCATTCATATTAAGTGAAAAATAGAGTTGAAAATGCATGGAAAATGCCAGGTAATTGAACTCGTGCTATCTTGCCCGCTTTTCTCTCAGTCACGGGAATGGGTAGCATCTTAAATAACAGACGCCCAGGCTGCTGGTGTGTTTAAATAATACCAGCCTAACGCATCTGTCATAATAAAGAAGGGAAGGTAAAGGACTTCAAACCAGCCCTACTCGCTTTGTACCACGTGGAGAGGAAGCACGGGAAGGCTCACCTGCAAACGTTTAGTCTGTCCAAAGCACAGTTATGTTTCCCTCCCCGGCAGCACGCACAGTAAACTACCTAACACACACCCAGACAGCAGGTGTCGATTAGACATTTGCGCTCAAAATGAGAATCACCAAACAAAGCTACAGTTACGTTGGCCCCTTTTCACTCTAGATATAGATTTAATGAATTCTGTAAGGGCTGAGAGATTCACAAAATTCAAATTGAAGGCGGGGTGGGGGGCCGGGGTGGGGTGGGTGGAAAAACACAAGTAGGAAAAAAGTGAACAAATTGAATTAACTAAAAACTATTGAAAATTCAGGGACCAGACAGTCACTGTTAGACAAGCTATCATTAGCTTTATACTGATGTTACATATATTAGACATATATAAACATATATTAAATTAAAAACATAAAACTCTCCATTCTTACTAAACAGTATTAATTAGTTAGTAATGAATAATTACTAATTTATGCATTATGGGACATGAATCTGCTCTTACAGAACCATGAAGCATAACAGATCTCCCTCATCAGTGGTGGGATGAATTGGGAGACTGGGATTGACATATATGCACTAATATGTATGAAGTAGATAACTAATAAGAACCTGCTGTTTAAAAAAATAAATTAAATAAAATTCAAAAAAAAAAGGCAATCTCATTTTTGGACTCCTGCTCTTTCCATTTAATTTGTTTTGGAAATCTGCTCAAGAGTAAGAAGCATTTTTGCATCGAGAGTCCTAAGATGCAGGTCCAATTTCAATGTAATGTGTGTA
This sequence comes from Leucopleurus acutus, assembly GCF_964270905.1. Lineage (NCBI taxonomy): Eukaryota > Metazoa > Chordata > Mammalia > Artiodactyla > Delphinidae > Leucopleurus > Leucopleurus acutus. Next base: position 1,574,858 of record NC_139163.1, read on the forward strand.
TGAGGCGCCTGTGAGTAATAATATACATACACTCATCTCACGGGCATGGAGAGAAAATCCGTTGTAGGCTTTTCTGCAGCATTCCAGCACTTGTAGAAGGTGTAGGTAAACAAGGCATTATCGTTACAATTATGCGCTGTAATTGCCCAGGCAGCCTACCATAGTGAAAAATGAAAGGGTTTGGCCTTGGATAAAGCTGGGTTCAAATCCATGCTTTTCAAGCTTAATGTCTGAGTTTTTTGGGGGGGAAATTTGTGATTCTGCTTAACCTGTTATTTTCCAGCTCTGAAATGGGAATAGTAATAGGATTAAGTAGGAGAGATATATGTGAAGGGCCTACTTCACAGGTGCTCAAAATGGGCATAATTTTTATTATAGTTATTAGTTATTCTAGATGTGAAACAGCAGTGAATAATTAAAATCTTTTTCTTTTATCAAGATGGCATTTTGGTAGAATAATAGGTGGTTAGCAGACTCTGTGTACAGTAGGAAATGGTGTAGTCACAACTTACAGTGGCAACGCAGCTGTTTGGAGACATAATTTTTCCTACTCTGTCTGTTTGACATTTTACTATTCTTCAGGGAGGAGACACTGCACAAAGGGTTCCATTGTTCCTGGGAATGCAGTTTCTGGTGGTATTTTTTAGTAACTCAAAGATGAGGCGTGTGTACAAAACCCACTATCAATAACAAAGCTATTACTACACATAAAATCCTTGAAAATAAGATCTACAGTCTTCAGTTCCTGGAGGGTTTCTAACCATGTGGCTCAATTTATACTTCATGATTCAACTCCTCTTAACGAGCATGAAAAAGGAAAAACACAGAACAAAATTAGTTATTTTCCACTCGTGATTAAACACTCTTGGCCCCTTACGGAGCACGCCAAAATCTCTGGGCAAGGAATATCCTAGCTTAGCTTGTGGACACAGAAGCTTTCAGGGAGCTCCTAGGACGGTGGATGGCAAGCTCATGGGAATATGAGCCTTAGGCGGTGCTGGTGGTATGTGTTCATTGGCAACTTTTCCCACTGTTAGGAGACTTTGCATACCATGAAAACAAGTTCCCCTGCTTTATTGTATGTAAAGTTCTGACCTACAATGTAGGAATGACAATAACGCCATCATAGATTATTAAAGGGTATAATACATGTATTGTACTTAGCATATGTCTAACACATAGCGGGTGTTTCATAAATTTTGATTCCTTTCCTCATTTCTCAATCTCCCCAGTACCCCAGAATCTAAGGTTCAGAGAATTTCAAGAGATCTCATGCTGGGTAATGTGCTTCTCATCGAGGACAAGTAGTAATTTTTGAAACAAAATCCAGTTCTCTTTTGAGATACTCCTTCCATCTTTTGTCTTATTGTAACATATCGATAATGGTTACTTTAATGTCCTTGCCTGCCAACTCCAGTATCTGGGTAATCTGTGGGTCTGCTTTTTTTTTTTTTAATATTGATTATTGGTCCAGATGATGCTCTATTACTCCAGAGGAGGTTATGTTTTTCCCTGTGGATGTACAGAACAGACACATCGATCCCAAGGGCTGTCTGGTTCGGGGTGCGTTGCAGACTGAATTTAAATCAGTCCACGGCTGCTTCACCCCCGTCCCTGAGAGGTGGCCTCCCAGACTTTTAGACTGAGATTCTGGCAGATCCGTGTCCACTGAGCCCTGGGAATTAGGTTACGCCCTTCAGAGGTTTGATTTTATTAGTTTAGCTTCCTACCCTACACAGCTTCGAACTTCGGCAAAGTCTTGGCAGGGAACCTGGTGTATGTTTGCGGCAGGTCACCTCAAGTGGGATCTCGATTTCTAATCACTGCAAAACTGCAGGACAGTCCCTCAGCCTCCCATCCCACCTAGAACACTGTAAATATTTCCTGGAAAAAGCTGCCTTTGTGTTTGCAGGTTCCTTAGATGCCTATTCATCATGCCAACCCACTCAACCACGAAAGCGCTATTGTTTCGTCTTACCCCCAGCGTCTGCGTGGCTGGGCCGAGCCCTGTCCTTGAATCCACACATGCCCTAGGAAAGAAGATCCGCTATCGACTTCAGCTCCCCTCATGAAGGCTCTTCCTTTTGGGGATTTCATTTTCCCTAGTCCCTCTTGCTTCCATAGCTTTCCACTGTATTTAAAAATATGATTTCACTGCAATGCATCCACTTACTTTCTAGCTGTTGCCATGGCTTAATATATCATATCCAGAAAAGAAAATCTCAAAGATAAATAATTTTAAATTTCACTTAAGGTTCCATTTTTTTTCAACCATATAGGTGGAGCGCATAATTACAGTAATGGTTGGCTCATCTAGCAGCTCTTCGTACGGACTATCTCTGAAACCTGCTGTGTTCTTCCTATAGAAAGGGCAGCAGCAGATCTAGAACCGAGTTGCTTGAAGGAATGATAGACTGAATTTAAGGTTAGCTTCAGAGGATTATTCTTTTCGGGATGAGTATCTTTAGAGTAACCAGGAAGGACTTCGGAAGCTTAGACCCGTGGGGTATTGAGTCGGGGTTATACCATAGCACAGCAGGTTACTCAAGGGTTGAATTCAAGTTGAGATGGTAATGACCTGTGATTAGTCAACCAGCAACCTTACATGTTCAATATTTTCTAAGTCTCAGCTTTACTACCCATGGACATCATAACTAAGCACTGAACTTTCAATTACATTAAGTCTAGAAGGAGATTGATTTCCAAATAGAGGAGCCCAGAAAGAGCTGGGTGTGAGAGCTGTTTCTCCCAGAACTTCACTGCGGCTCATTGATTAATTTGTGCCCTCCTGCATTTTTATAAAATAGGAACAATAATGGTACCTGCCTCTTGGGGTAATTTTGATAAGTACGTTTATGTATAAATGCTTAGAACAGTCCCTACCAGATAGCAAATTGTTATGTGTGCTTGCTGTCATTATCATCATCAATATTATCATCGGCAAAAATTACAGTGAAATCATCACCAGAATTTGAGTCACCAGTCTCACTTAACGGACTCGGGTTATGGCCTGCACTTCTCCATTTGCTAACTTTAGCAAATCCTTAAACTATATTATTTTATATTGCCACCAGAGAAATGCATATGATCATTTATTCTTATTTGTACAATAAAATAATGGTCCTTTCTACAGTGGAAAATTGATACATTAGTCAAAATGCTACAGAACAAATTTGTTTTTCAAGGTGGTGATTTTTCTCTACCTAGCCCAATGAAATGCTCATTTACAGTGATGAGGGCACTAAAAGCTATTGGCAGTGTGAGTTATACACACGGGACATGTGGCAAAAGACCACACAGGCTTCTTTAGTATTGAAAAATACCACCAACTATAGAGTCTGTCCTACTTTCAGGAAAACAAGAGCTATTGAAATGCGAATTGCTATTGCAGTCTCACTGGCAATACAGACTTGGATTACCCAATTGTTTTTTAGATATTTTAAGAAATAATTCATAAAAGGAAATTTGATGCCTAATATTGTCTCTTCGGTTCCTAAGACATAGTCAAGCTACATGCTTTATTGAGTTGTTGAATGAGGAATTGTATCCTTCTTTGTCCTTGAGTTCTCTAAATTTCAGTAGAAAAAGAAATACAGTGCAGTGGAAAGCCTACGTCTGGTACAGCGAATGGTTTATTCTAGTAACGTAACTGGATATCCAAAGGCGGGGAGGCATCATCTGTTGCCTTAGAAAGCAACAATGACACCTTCCAAGGACAAGTTATTTGCAGATGGGCTACAACAGATAGAAGATGTCTTTATCTTTGCTTTAACATACTGAGAGCAGCTCAAAGAATCAGGCATATGAACTGCTGCATATATTATCTGGATCACAGGTGATTTTATTGGGTTCATAGGTATGTACCTGCATAGCTGAGTAAAAAAAAAATCTACTGAGTGGACAGCTACGCTCACTGGGGTGAAGCATTCGTGCTCAGTTGTTCTGAATTCAATTCCCTTTAAGCATAATACTAAGAATTAAAACCATCTTCAGTTACAAACCTCAACATCTACATTAATATGAATTTACTTTCCAGGAATATCTTGCCTTGGATGATAACAGTTTGTTTCAGGAACTTACTAGAATTAGATTTAATCCTGATGTCCACAGAGCTAAGATCACGATACTAAAGCAGAATGGAGGGAGTTACTGCACAAAGTCTTAAAACCTAAAAAAAAAATCATTATAATGTAAACAAAAATAAAAGTTCAGCTTGACTTTATAACTACTTAAAAATAAGCTAGAGAAATGGATTTCAATTCTGGCTCATATGAATTAAAAGTACCTGTGATTAAATGACTTCAAGTCAGGAACCTGTGTCAAAACATGAGTTACACCTAGAATCCCAATTCACGTTCCCATTGTTCTCACTAAAAGTCAATTTGCTTAAGAAAATTAAAGATGTGTCCATTAAGGGTAGTCGTATCTATCTAATAATTTTTAAAGTTTCCAAAAAGTTTAGGTTATTTAAAACAGACTCTTCTTTTTTATGTAAAATAACTTTAAAGTTATAAGTCAAAGAAAAACATCTCAACAAAGGTCTGGAACGTAAATGTGGTGGTCTTTTAAAGGTAGCTAAGAATTTAAGATGGAGGAAACAGAGTCCTGAAGGGAGTCTACACATTGAATAATCCACTTACCCAAATGTCCTCCCCTCTACCAAGAAGTCATGTGCTCTGCTGTGTGTCCCAATGCAGGAAGCTGGTGAGCCCATCAGTTAGCAACAGAGAATCAAAGAGAAAACATCCTTCCCAGATTGCCAGGAAAATGACAAGTGTTATTATGTAAATAGTCACACTTTTCCACAGAGGGTGGTGAGAAACAAGTACACCACGCAGTTTTAAAGAAAACAAAAAACAAAACAAAACAAACAAAAACTAAGTGAGGGAAGAAGATATTCATAGTTCCCATTTGGAATGATTCTTTGAAATAATTGAAAACCATAGGAATATACAGGAATATATAAGGATCCTTGACAATATCCTTTGTCACTCATAGATAATTTCAGCTTTGCTTGTGACTGTCCCTTTCATAATACTAATAATAACAAAAAAAAATTCACGGCCAAATGTGTTCATACGTTTAACTCCAGTGACAAACACAGATAAACGAAATCCATGGCTAACAACAAAGCTTTGTATTATGCCAACACTTCAACTTTCTAACTGTCCAAAAAGAGAAAACTGATTGAATTGGATTCTTCTTGTTCTCCTGTTCATTTTGTATTTCCAGGACTAAAGAAGTGGCAGAAAAAAAGAGAGAGGAAGGGAGAGAGAGAAGGAACGAGGGAGAAAGAAGGACAGAGAAGACTGAAAGGGAAAGATCGGTCCTGGCTGTTTACATCCCCCATACCATAAACCAGAATAATTTTACACGTAAAATTATAATACGCCAAAACCCAGTACTCATGCAAAAGAAACTATATGCTGAGCAGAGAAAATCCCTGAGTCCATGTGTTTTTGAGCCTCAGTAAGCCATACCAATAGATAATTAGATATGATTTTGAAAATTAACGGGTCAGAATCACACCCTTTGTAATTAGGTCACCTAAGACGAAAATCTGACTTTGTTCTTGTTCACTGTAACAGTAACCTTTTGCTCCCCCTAGATCCCAGAAGGCAACAGAATGATTCAACCTTCCTAAAATCTCACCTCCAGTAATCCATTATACCTTAACTTACACATTAAGATTTTAAACCCTCCATCTGGCGGACAGAACTTGACCCCTTTTGATTTATAGGCAACCTGTTTTCACAGGTAAGCACATTTCATTTTCCTTGGACCACCTGGCTGAGGCGGGAACAGCTGAGGCAAGTCTGCTCTCTAGTGAGCGATTCCTGCACCACCAACATGCCATTCAGAGGTACGGATGCGGGGTGATCTACCGGTCTGTGGACTTAGAGCTTACGTTACTCTTGGAACCTAGAGGCTTATGAAGTGACTCCATTTCACATTCCTAATCCGTGGGGAGATCTGAAACACAGACTACGTCAGCAGCGGGGGATTCAATCCCCTTGCCTGTGTGCGAGGGATGAGCGGTGCTCTTGGTGGCTGAGCGAGGGGTACGAGGAACAGTTCCAACTGCACCCAGAGGTTAAGAGAGATGCTGTTACAGGCCGGGATTTCTCAGAGTGGGTCCTGCTGATCGCTCACATCAGCATCATCTGGAGCTGGGATGGAGAGAGTGTCTGCTGAATAACGCAGCTTCTCTGTATTCTTCCTGTCATTCTGAAAGCGATTTTATATATATAATATAAATAATGTAAATATATACATAATATAAATATATATTATATATATATAAATATGTATATGTATGTGTGTGTGTGTGTATATATATATATATATATATATTCCCCCTTCCTCACGGGATCAAAAAGTACCAGTTATATAAGGGCATGTGGGCATATAAGAGGAACCACAGGGGATAGTCAGGAAATCGGCTTTTTTTTTTCCTATTCATTTGTGTGAATAATAAAGTGAGGACATCTCGTGGAATAGGTGAACAGTGACAATGTTCAACTTTACCTGAACCTCGCATCTGGAAAACAGCGAAGGTTAAGGTATCTCCCCATCCTCTTCTACTCCAAAATACCCCACCCTTTCGTGTCCCCCCAGGTGGCCAGGCGACAGGACGCTCTGGTCCGGCACATCCCCACCTCCGCCCTTCCTCGGTGACTCACACAAGACTCATCTCCATCCTTGTACGTGATCCCTTAAGACTCGTGGATAAGCCCCCTGCCTGCCTGTCTCTGTAAGCCCCGGCTGCCTTCCCTTCCTTGGAGACTTTCCTCATTCGTGAACGCTCTCCCTACTACAATAACTTACAGAAAAGCACCTCCTTAATTGTCCGGCGCATTCTGCATCCTTCACAATACACAGTATCCTCATCACGCCTAACCGCCCTTAACAAACACCGCTTTGGAAGAGAACATGTGGATGATGAATTTACAACAGCCAGAGATTCACCACAAACCGGAGCCAACCAGCACAGAGCACTGGGGAGGCCAGTGACTACTTGGCTGTGCTTTTAACTGGGGAATTACGATCAGACTTGCATTTCTTGGAAAGGCCATTTTGGCAAGAGCGCTAAAGACGGTTTGAAGAGATGAGACCGTATCTGACAGCCCACGGAGCAAGCTATTTGAACTTCTCAACTAAGACAATGAAGTTCCATTGAAGAGAAGGAGAGCGCCTTTAGAGAGACGCAGGAGTTAGAAACTCTGGGATTTTAAGAAATCATTGACTTTGGGAATGAAAATAAGGAAAAGCCAAAGATGACTAAGGTGCTTATCTTCTGAGCCACTGATTGAGCTGGAGAACGCAGGAGAGCATCAGGGTGAGTGGGACTGACTTATTTTTAAATTACCCACAACCAGATATGTAAAAATGATGCGATTTAATGTGACTTAGAGATCTAGAGTATGATAAATGAAAATTTACGAAGTAAAATGAGTAAGCAAATTAAAAATTTAGGAACGTAATTACAGGAAAAATAACACAAAGCCTAGAGTGAGGTTGATAAACAAAATGCACACTTTAGATCCTATACATCTGTCACACAAATGAGTTTTCTGGCAGCCAGTGCAAGGAAGGGAATAAAATCAGCTTGTGAGACCCATCTGTCTTCTCAAGAGAAGGATGATTACTTGGGAAACTAAGTTATTGAATGACGGAGAGGTTTCTTCCCAACATGTTGAGTTTGAAGCTCTGAAGTAATTTAGACAGAATATTAGTTTTTAAAAAAAACAGAATTTTTGTTTCAATTTAATAGTTTAACAGGCTGACAACTTATAATTGCCAGGAGGATTGGATAAATGGAAGGCAGAATTCCTGTGTCATGACAAAAAGAAGAGGCTGGAAAAGGAATGTAGTTGAGTGTTGAGCTTATTTTTAAATTTGGTTTTACCAGTTTACAGTTGAAGCAGATAATTTTTGACACTTAAAAAATATCTAGGTTTCTATCTGATTATGGTTTTCTTACCTCCAGGAAATTGCTGAATAAACTACTTAATATATAAATAAATAAAATCAGAGAATCAGAACTTTGGGTTTTATTTATAAATAAATAAAATCAGAGAATCAGAACTTAAAAAATATCTAGGTTTCTATCTGATTATGGTTTTCTTACCTCCAGGAAATTGCTGAATAAACTACTTAATATATAAATAAATAAAATCAGAGAATCAGAACTTTGGGTTTATTTTGATCCCTATTACTTTCAGGGGTTACAAAACAATGTAAAATGTGGATTTAATCATTTCTTTTTGGCAAGAAGCCTGTGTAGGAGGTCATTTTAGTAGGTGCATTAATCATTTGAAAGTTTGAAGTTTTATGAACCTCAAAGTAGCATATTATACTAAGAGGATTAAATAAGTCATTATGAGAAAAGGGAAACTTTTATTGACCAACTGTCTAATGGAAGAACAGACAGAGTGAAGGTAAATTATTTTAATTTTTTGATAGATTGTTATGTGGATCATATTGTCATCTATGAAATTCGATGTTTTTTTAAAATTAGAATGATCTTTTTCTTAATTACTTAAAAATTATTTGAGATAGAAGGAGGGACAGAGCAAGAAAGACAAGTTAACCGTTCTCTGTTGTATCCATGCTGTGTGCCGGGCAGGATTTAGGCAATGACATGGCTGTTAGGGCTTTAAAGGAAGACGTCTAAGGCATAAGGGTTCCACCACGTACCGATGAGGAAACACAAACTCAGCTTCAAAGCTTGGCTTTAGGTTCAACTGTAAACAACTTTAAGAATTAGGACTGCAAGTCATGTGTCCTAATCCCAGATCAGTGCTCCGGATTCTACTATGCTAGAAAAACATCAAAATGATTCATTTTCTTTATTTTCATCCCCTAATAACGAGATTGAGGATTTCACAGGAAACAAAAACATTCGCCAATGCATGATAATGTTAAAATATCATCTTTTCTTAAAATGTAAACATGACAAACAAAAATAGAAGCAAAGGAAGAGGCGACAGTGATTATTTATTTGACAAAGTTTTACGGAGCGCCAGTCACCCTTTTTTAGACGAGAAGAGGATGGATGTATAAAGACATGAATGACACTATCCCTGCGCTCATTTTTTAGTTTGAAATTCAAATCATTCTTGGTATAAAAAAGTCAAGGCAGTATGTTATCTTCCACCACGATTTTCTAAACCTAACTTACGCATGTGAAATGGAGATATGAACTTTTACAAACTCAGGTATTTCACTTGTTGTAAAATGTTTTTAACCTGCAAGGTGAGGGCTGTGCAGAGACTAAGAGCACAGATTCTGGGGTCGGTACTGTCTGAATTTACATCTCCTTTCCACCCGTCCCCGGCTGTCATCTTCAAGCTTCAAGGTGTTTGCCTGGAACAGGAAGGTAGGACGAGCACCCGCCTCGCAGCGCCCTTGAAAGCCTCAAATGAGATGGGATGGGGCGACGGCCAGCAACGTGCCCAGCACACGGCAGCCATTTGTTCTAATAAGCTACTGGTGGTTCCACTACTATTAGCAGCAGCTTGTGAAGTCCAAAACGGAAAAGTTGCAAGCAGCTCCTATTTGCAACTAGAATAAACTCGGGAGTCTGGACTGCAAAATAGGTTTCTTTATCCCCTTCTGTCTTTGCCCACACCTTCACATACTTCTGTGGAACATAAGAATGAAGAAATGATATATATATATATATATATATATATATATATATATGCAATGTAACATGTAATATATGATATATAGATTATACACATATATATTTTAAAATTTCTATTAACATCATATTGCCACTAACCTCCTAATCTGTCTTATCTTTCTGATTATTTTATAAACTCTTAGAGGACAGGTGTTGAAATCATCTTGTTTTGGGGCAGAATATTACGTCTCTACTTGGAACATCACGTACTTGAGCAGTTAATTGTTTTTGACTATATATACATTCAAGTCGATTTTATTATTATTATTTTTTAAGATAACAGCATGTGAAGACACGGCGGATCAATGGCAGCGCTTAAACAGCAAAATCTTGAAAAGAAAAGGACAGACTGCGGGTGAGTTCTGTCGGCATCACCTTCCTCCCACTTTTCTGCTGTTCCTCCTTCCTCCTCTCTCTCCTCCATTTCAAGGACCAGCACACCCAGACACCATTCTAATTACGTGTGTGAGGTGTTTGTAGCTTTTGAGAAAACGCTGCCTTATTTGCAACCCACGATGGAGAAGAGACCTAAGAAAAACCACAGCTCAGAAATTAAGTGATCAGTCACTCAGCTCTCAAGTCGTGGAGGAGCAATTAAATTCCCTAATAAGTGAAAAACAATGTCATTCTTTATGCGTTATTTTCTCTTAGCACTAATGATTCACACTGAAGAGTCCATCTGTATTTTGAAGACAACTGGGTGTCTTAGATTAATGATGTGATCTGCCTGTGTTTTCTCCATTACTCAAAACAAGGGTGAGTTAGGTACCAGCCGGGCTGCCCCACCGATGGCTTGTGTCACTGATTTCTGAGAGGGAGGTGTTAAAGGCCAGCTGTGAATGAGCTAGAATTCAATCACACCAACAGACAACAGTGACAGCCTTGGAATGATGTTGAAATTGTAAAGCTGTAACCTCTTGAAACTCTATTTTTTTCATACATCATAGATGTCCTAGAGCAGGATGGAATAATTTCCCAATTCAGGGTCAAAACAAGAAAAAGAAACAAGCAAAAAAACAAAAGTAAAAACAAAAGCAGGAAAAGTCTCTTCATGCCTTCACCTTTAGCCTTCTAGAACATATTTACTTAATGAACTCTTCACTCCTGCTAGGTTAAGTACCAGGAAAAGATTCTAAAATGCTAGTAGAATAAAGGCCATTCAAAATTGGATGCAATTCACTGTCGGTTTATGCAGAGAAACTGATTACCTTGTAGCTTCCTATGTGAAATGATCCCTGCACCAGCTTCTACTCTATGCTGGGGAATAACTCAAAAATAAATATTTGATTGGGCTAACAATTGATCTAGATTATTTAACGTTCTCTGCATGTTCATCTGAAAATGTCTCTTTTCACCTTCTAAAAAGAATGTAACCATTTTATATACAAGTTGGAAAACAAAGAAAAGAAAAAAAAAAATGTCCATAATCATTTCACCCTAAACTGATACAGATATGAACATATGATACAGTTACGTGTATATATCATCAGTTTTGCTTTGTTTGGTGGTCAAAATCATAGTGCGCATTTAATAGCTGACATAAATGTATATAGCTTTAATTCCTGCTTTTTCCCCTTTTAATAAGGACATCTTTCCTTGTTACTACATGGTCTTCAATAGCATCAGTGGCTGATGACTGATAGAGAACATCCAATAAATGTATCAATGTTTACCTAAGAATTCTCCCGCCATTGGATATGTGTTTCCAAATATTCCCTAAAGATTCCAAGCAGCTATCCTTCACGATGTGTTTACGATGCCATCGTGATTATGGAAAAAACATTAGAAAACAATATATTTTTTTATTTCTCCTTTATGAAAACAACTTTTTATGCAAGTCCATTTTATTGCTAAATTTAAAAAAAAATTGGGAGTTTGGGATTGCCATGTACACACTGCTATACTTAAAATAGATAACCAACAAGGACCTACTATATAGCACAGGGAACTCTGCTCAATATTTTGTAATAACCTAAATGGGAAAAGTATTTGAAAAAGAACAGATACATGTATATGTATAACTGAATCACTCTGCTGTACACCTGAAACTAACACAACATTGTAAATCAACTATACTCCAATATAAAATAAAAATTTAAAAAAAATTAAAAATAGAATTCCATGTATTACTATGACACGTATGATATCTTTTTAGATTTACACTCAGAGTCACATGGATTCGACGGAGACTGGTGGAATAAATACCAACTCATACTTTCCAGAGAGTCTTTTCACTAATCATGTTTACTAATGTCCACCAGCAGATTACGACGTCTGGTACCAACTTGCCAGATAACCTCAAGTTACCTCCATTCCTTCCTTCAAAACTTCCATTCCAGCTATATGGGAAAGGAATCTAAAAAAGAGTGGATATATGTACATGTATAACAGACTCGCTTTGCTGTACATCTGAAACTAACATAAGATTATTCATCAGCTGTACTCCAATAAAAATTAAAAGAAAAATTCCGTTGCACACCCCTGGAATCCCTCCTTCTTGGAACATTGTGTAGGTGGCTGGCTATCTGTCAGAGTAAAGGCAAAGCAGCCAAGCCATCCCAGGGGTTAGGCGGCAGCCTCCTCGGCCTCCTACAGCTCTGTGCACGAGGAAGAGCCTCAGCACTAATTCTCCTCCCTAAAGTGTGGCCAGCGTAAGAACTTCCCGTGGTTCCTCCCCTGTGACAACAGTGCATTCGAACCTCAGTGGAGAAAGAGAACGAACAGGAGATCAGAGTCGATGGACCGAACCCCAATTGTTAGTAGTAAAGTGTACTTTTCAGATGTAGGTACTTACAGAAGTTTTTTTTCTCTATAAAATATGATTCCTAACAGGATAAAACAAAATCTTAAACAGTTTCCCCTGTGAGGCATGACTTGGGGGAGAGAGATTACATCTATGTAGCATACATACATGGAATAAATATACAGCTTAGCCCAGATCTGATGAGGCTTCAGGCTTCTTGGGGGGTAGTTCCTGAATCTGGGACAAGAAGAGTGTGTCTAATCAAAATTCTACAAGGTATTCCACCTTGTGGAGTACTGTGCGGAAGGCCAGCTTTAGGCTACATCTTTTCTTGGGTAAGGGTTGTCAGGGAACCGGCTCTATTCTGGGAAAATCTTCTCTCCCCAGTCAGGCACCAGTGCCCTCCTTTCCTCTTTTTGTAATCCCCAGGTCAAAACTAAAATGTGAATGGCTGATGACAGTTTAAAGTGTTACACCTCCCATGGGGAAGAGAATTTGAATAGGCGTCGGAGCTTTTAGCTAATGGGTGAAGTTCAGAGGAAGAAATCCCAAGTATCAGGAGATGCACTTTTTATGCTATGGCAGGTACAGTAGGACCCGGGAGAGCACCAAGGCCTTCCCAGCATCCTGAGCACACACCTGACACACAATCTTCCACTCTGTTCACATTTAAGGCCCAAATCTTGTAAGTACATACTGTATGGCGAAAATATATATATTTTTTGAGGCAGGTAGGGTAGGGAAGGGAGTCTCGTCAATGATTTAAAATTCCTTTGGCTTGTGGCGGAATCCACTCTGCTCTCTTTGTCTTTTATTGGGTCTGATTCCTTAGGGCTCAGATCTCTGCATGTATGCCACTTACTAGTCACATTTTAGGCACGTCGGTTAATAAAATATAAATAGTAGTTCCTAACTTCCATAGTTGTTGCATGCGTTAGATGCAACATGCAACATACTGTTGCATTAGATGCAACATGCAACATACTGTTTATCGCATTAGATGCAATAAACAGTACCTCTTCTTTGTCCTTGGTTACGTGCTTCTGAGGTATTAATGGTTTGGGGTCAGAGAACTTTAAAAGTCATGGCTATTAATACTCTAGGCTGGTGTGTCTGTATGTGTGTGTCTTAGCATCAAGAGGCACTTAATGTATTATTATTTTTTTAGGTCCCACATGTAAGTGATATCATATAATATTTGTCCTTCTCTGACTTACTTCACTTAGTATGATCATCTCTAGGTCCATCCATGTTGCTGCAGATGGCATTACTTCCTTCTTTTCGAAGGCTGAGTACATAAACACACTACTACATAAAATAATCAGCGAGGATTACTGCACAGGGAACTCTACTCGAGTATAGCACAGGGAATTCTACTCAATATTCTGTAGTAACCTATAGGGGAAAATAATCTGAAAAAGAGTGGATATATGTATAATTGAATCACTTGGCTGTACACCTAAAACTAACACAACATTGTAAATCAACTACACTACAATATATAATAAGATAAAAATTAAATTAAAAACGATGCATCTAATGATGATATTTTGAGAAATCAAACACAGAAACTGCTTGCAATGATTATTGCACCGTTTTCCTTATTAACCCTTGTCCCTGTGTCCGTCCATTTGAGTAATCCGAGCTGTCTGTGTCCACATTAATGATTGTAACACTCCAGCGGTGTCTGACAGAGATAACAGTCTATAGTGGCAAGAATTTATATGAAGGATAGGATCAGGATGTGTCTGAGCAGATTTTGTCTTAAATATTTAAAGACTGAGCCGTAACCATTAATTGTAGTGTGAATCAAGAGACTGCATTTTAGCGTGCAAGTTCAAAAAATCATCTCTAAGTTCCGTAGGACTCTGAAGGGAAAACAAGACAGTAAACATCGTGATTGTTTTCCATCATCACTGAACTAGTGCAGAAAGTATTGTATATCTGGCACTTTTTAATGGTTTTCTGCATTTGTGGTCTTTTTTCAGCTCTTCCATTTCCCCAGATAGAGGCCAAATATGAATACAATCTTTAACTTAAGAGTGAATGTTGGTAATATCTAGTACGACTAGAGCAGTAATTCCTAATGCCAAGGGTGCCTCACGATCACCTGGTCAGAGAGCCAGTCAGAAATACAGACTCGTGACGCTACCACTCCAGATGATAAACTGTAATCTCTAAGGTGGGAAAGGTGTACCTCTTCAAAAAAAAAAAATCTTCACAGGTAATGCTTACTAGTAGCCAGCTCTGAACAGGTTGTAGGACGTGTGATTACAATGCACATGGCAGCTCCCTGTTGGTTCATGTGCAGACTAATAATCAAGAGGGACAGCAGAGGATGGGATTGACATTTGCTGCACGTGTACCTTAGTCACGTGTGACACTAAACATTTCTTTCCCATTTAACCAGCATTACTGGAAATGAGTACCGTGATATCTATTTTGCAGTTGGAAAACATGGCTTCAGGAGGTTAGTGATTCTGTCCAGTTGGGACGTTTAAACATTTCATCAATGGTGGAGCCTGTATATGAACTCAGGTATATCTCAAGAGGCTGTTCTTGCTATAGGACCACAATGCCAAATATAAACGATGTGAATTCAGTGGGTTAGACCTTGTTGAATCTCTTTTTCAACCTCTCCTTGGTTAACTGCGTTTCTCCTAGTGCAAAATGTATAGCCACAAATCAATGATTCCTTTTCTAACACATGAAAAATTCTCATGATGTGGAAGGTACTGGGAAAGCAGCAGAGAGGGATGTACAGAGCAATGAGAATAGAGTCCTGGCTTCAGGTAGCCTACAATCTATCTGGTTGTGATTGTGACAAATTCACAAAGAAAAAACCAAAAAAAAAACAAAAAAACCCCACAGAAGTCAATGAAAAGCACTAAGCACGTGGCAAAGAAAATCTTACACCTCATCAAATTGATCATTTCTCGTAAGATTTGCTATTATTAACGATACATATTATTCTCTATCCCATTAAGAAAAAAAAAACATACAATTTAAGTTTACCAGCATATTAGTCCTGCAAATGCAGGAATGGCTCCTACCAGCGTCTTGTTGCTTTGAAATATCTTTCATCCATTCTCAGGGATTTGGAACTGCTCCTGCGTGGCTTGGCATGTGATAGCAATCCTTGTGCAAACATCTCAATAATATAACAGCTCGGCTTCATCAACTTGTGGGTATTTTGCTTTCTTAGGTCCCATAAAGCACTTGATGGTTACTTTGAAATACCTGCTTCACTAATATCAAATTCATAGCCCTCCGCTCTGTTTCCACGCTTTCTGCATACATACCCAGTAACTTGTGTTTTAGGAGTGAAGCATAGCGTCGTCTTTTAAAGGCATTTAAAAAGGCAATTAACCTTAACATGTTTAGGGTTAACTAGGTACATAACTCAACTGAAGAAATGAAAGGACCAACAGTTATGACCAAGCCAGCACACGCCCAGGCAGAGACCGTGACCCTGTGACGTCTGCCTCATCGATTTCAAGGCGCATCTGGATTTCAGACACATAAAAAGGGGAAAAGTCATACATCTAAAACCAATTTAAGGTGGTGATTGAAGCCTAATAAGGACTTCTGAATGGGATGTGGAGGGAAAGCACTGCAGAGGGGTTACTTCTGAGCTCATCAGGGACAGTGACGGCAAATGGATGCAGCGAGAAGCGAGAGAACTGCAGGCGAGAACTGCCAAAGCCAAGGGTGCAGTGGGGGAAACACGAGGAGTCCGGCAGGCGATCCCCAGACACAGGGAGCACGACACTTAGAACACGGCCGGACACCAGCGTCGGACGCTCTCACCACCTTGCACAGAGATCTGCTGCTTTCTACTGGCTGTATAATAAAGTACCAAATCTGTAGAACAAGATCCAAGACCTTCATGAACTGGCCTCAGACTCCAGTTCTGTTTTCTCTCTCACTTAGCCCAGGGGTGCTTCATGTTTCACTATCTAGGGGAGCAAAATTTACCACCCCCAAAATATCTCTTTGGCATGCAGATTATTTCCATCTGAAAACAACCAAGGCCCAAAAGACGCAGGAAGAAATTTCACTTCCCCTCTAGCTGCCTGAAGAACGCAGTTACAGGACCTGCTTGGGAAGGGAGCTGAACCATAGATCACTAGAGTATGAACCAGGCGTGTAGACGGAGGCGAACCCCGAAGAGTCTGTTTGTTAAAATTCCTCTCCGGGTCCCACTGTCTCTGCCTGGCCCAGCAAACGCTTACTTAAAAAACGTGTGCTTTTCCGTTTCCATCTCAGTTGCCTTCCTTCCCTTTGAGGCCCATTCCGCCCACGACCCACGCCCCCCCGGCCCTGCTCACCGCCCACCAACATCCTCTTTTGCTTTAGCTGAAGACGGTGATCAAGGTGAGGGTTTTGGCCATTTGGGCGAGTTACTCAGTTTTCTAGGGTCTCCCCCATGTATACATGTCATTCAACCTCTGCTGGATTTTCTCCTGTTAATCTGTCTCATGTCAATTTATTCTTAGAGCAAAACCAGAAGAAGCAAGAGGGGCAGAGACAAAAGTCTTCCTCGCTCAGGTGACCTCCCTGCATTGCCTGGAGCACCCTGTTATCTGAACACGGGTCCTCTGACTTGAGTACATTGACCATCATTCACAACGATGGCAGGAACGGGCATTTCATGACCGGCAAACCCTTCCGCGAGGCAACTACACACAGACTGCCTGATGGTCTATGCTCGTCAGAGCCATGGGCGGAAGCAGGGGCCACCTAGCTGCTGTGACTGCCTGTTAGACTGGTCAGCCTGCAGAAGAGCCACGCTATTCCTGATTGCTCCATACGCAGCTAGGGTGCAGAGCCATTAGAGGCTGCCGGCATGACACAGGCGCTGAATTACTTTTCTCAGTGTGACAGTCCATGCTCCTCCTCTACTGGGAGGACGACGAGGTGGTTACCTGGAGTGTGCACCGTGTATGTTTATGTGGTGTTATTCAGGAGGTTAGACACGATCTCAGCCGACGTCATGGTTTGTCTCACTTTGGTGAAGCATTTCCTTGAAAAATTGCAGGTACCGTAATTGCATTTTAAAGATACATAATAAATTGCGATGAGGCTCTGTTTAGAAGGCATGCTGAGGTGTGAACTGACCATTTTGTTCCTTTCTCTCTTATCAATTGTTCCTTCAAACCCCACAGTCTTGGGAAGGCAAAAAGATGCACCGGAATATCAAAGGCTGTAGGTTTATTACTATACATTGTGAATAATCTAATGCCGTAACAAAATAACACACTGGTAAAAGCCAACCAGTAATATTCCATTCAGAGCTGACTGGATAATCAAAGCCATTGAAGGTGCTTTTTCTAATACTAATTTAAAATTTGCATTATGGCTTTTTGCCATTATGGCTTTTGCCTTTCCAAACAATAACCTCCTATTTGATGAGGTATACTGTACACCCTTTAGAGACCTTTACAATTGGGTTCAAAAGTACACTTTCACTACGTGCACCAGAAGGAAAATAATTCACATATAAAGAGTAATTTCGCCTTAACTATTTCATCTTTTCCTTATTCTATTGGCCTAGTATTTGAAATTCTACTGTCTACAGGTTTTCTGTAAAGTTCCCCAATGACTGTACTGACCACAGAAAAGAAACTATATAATACCATAATTTCATTAAAAAGTTAAAATTAGGTCACTGAGAATTGGCAACCTTCAAATATATATTGGTTGTAAAACTGGCTGGCCACACTGTGTAGACTGCAAACCATCCTTGAGTACACTTTCCACTGATGTACGGGGTACGTCCTTCCCCATGAAGTCTGCCTACTTGATTTTTAGTAGATGGCTTTCCCAGTTGATCTTAGATGTTTTACTTTGTCTTTATAACCAGAGAGACGCACTATTTACAACCTGTGGTAACAGGATATAATCCTACTGAAGAAAACTGGACCAAGCTCTTTAGTCATCTTTGAATGAGTTCGTCAGTCACTGGGCTGTGTTACGTTTAGTTCTGCTTTGTTTTGTCCTCCCATCCTTGCTGTCTGTAGCAGACAAAGGAGGAAAGCTCGAGGTCGCTTTCAGTTCTTCCAGTGATTCAGATCCTTAGGAAGACACGATGCTTTTTTCTTAAGGACTTAGACGACACTTAGCACATTAACTACTCACAAGGGACTGATTTAAATATTAGCCAAAAAACCAAAAGATACCCCATATTCTCTTCTCACACACAGCATGTGTGTGATCAAGAACAGAATCACTGAGTTCTAATCATCAATCACACAAAACGAGTGTCAGAAAGGCTAAGAGACATTTTCTGAGAGAAGCCTCTTGGGGCTACTCTGCAGGTAGAGGAAGAACGGAGATTACAGGGACAGCAGGTCTCCTGAGGACTAGGGTGTAGGTGCAAACTGCGCCTTCCGATCTGCCGCTTCTGCAAGCCTCACTCCCAGTTGGGAAATGACTAGTACTTTCTAGTGGAGCCAGGCCTTTTTATTGATCTCCATACACTCTTATCTGAGGACTTAAATCTGTATGTCAGTCAGCTACAGCTTCATAGAACTATGCCATCTTTTAAGTAATCAAAGCAGAGAATCTCTGAAATCAGGTGATAAAATATACAAGTAATGAGATTGATTTCATTCTGTTTCTTTTGAAGCAGCTGAATCGTAAAAGACTAAAGAAAGAAAACCCAAGCCTTTTCTGAAATGGCTCAGGCTGTGAGGCACGCATTTTCATTTCTATTTAGACAGCAGCTTGAAAATATTTGAGGACAGTTAATACAGAGTAGACTTGCCTATAGAAGAAAGTATCTGGGTGTTATTCAATACGCTATCCAACAGACCAGCAGAAAAAGTAATTACAATTATTCTTTTTCATTTTCCTTTTTCTTAAGAAAAGCTTCAAGTTAACTTTTATACTTAAATACAGATATTTAAACCCTTTGGATCAGTTTTCTATGACAATGAAATCCAAAGCTTATTTGTAAACCTTTAAATGTCTTATCAAATGACAACAGATGATAAACTATTTTTACCTCTATTTAACTCTTCAAAGTAAGAAATCACAAATAGTTTATGTAGTCAGTAAGTCCTTTTTGAACATCTGCTTTATACAAGGCCCCAGATTATTCCTGGAGGATAAAACAAACATGAAGAGGATCATTTCCTTCAAGTCTAGCCATTTATGATCTAATAAGTCTCTTAATGTTTTCATGTTATCCTTTTTCTGTTGTTATTCTAAAAAACACAGTAAACTAGCAGAATGTCCATTCAGTAGGTTAAGTCTGACTAGTGTTGTCTGCTGTATTATGGGAATGAAGGAGAAGTGACGTTTATGAACACCTACTACAGGTCACTCATAGGCCAGTGCTTTACAAGCATAATCTCATTTTCCAAAAAACAGTTTCTTAAAAACAATTTCAAATGTACCGACAAACTGAAACCACAGTACAAGGACACTGAGAGACTTTGTTCAAATCTCACTCACTTTTCTGCTGACACCCTTGAAGGCAAAAGGTCCTAACCCAGGATCACATACTGTACTCGCCAGTCCTGACTGCTTAATCCCCTTCCATCTGGAACCATTCCTCAGTCTTTTCTTAACTTTCACGACCTTGACCTGTCTGAAGGTGACGGGTGAAACACTCTGTAGAATGTCCACCAGTGTAGGTTTGCCCAATGTTTTCCCACGACCGGATTCAAATGAGGCACTTTGGGCTGGTACAACACAGAAGTGAGGCTGTATACTCCCTACTGCTTCCTATTGGTGGTACATCATGTTTATTTGTCCCTTTACTGACAAACTCACTTTAAATAAACTTTATTTTCTGATTACAACAGGAATATATATTCCGTTCTACGTTCAAATGCCACAAATACTACTAATGTGCAGAAGGGAAGTTAATGATGGCTTCCCTGCCCCACAGCCACTCTAACAGATCGGCATAAAACCACCCTACGACTGTCGGCATATCTTAATATGCAGTGATCCTGCTTGTATGTTTCAGATTATTTCTCTTAATTCCCATAAACGACCATACAAGGACTTTATTTTAGCCACCATTTGCTAGAAAGGACATTTGCCCAAGGTCATACACAGGGAATTAGGATGTGAAAAGAGGACTTTTGACACCAAGCCCCCTGTTTCATTATTCATTGAGTTATATCAAGTAGAGTGGGCATGAAAAGGCTTCATATGTCAAACCAAGCATCTTTAATGTCTGTGAATGAAACAGTTCTTTTGAATTAACAGGTACTGTTAACTATGGAGATAACATTGTCCAGTTGTGTGAGGAGAAGATCTGTCATCTCTACAGTACTGATCCGAGTACTGTTTAAACATATGACTGTTTGCTGAGCCCTCCGGATGGCTTTCTGCTTACGTCTTCCCTTTCACTTTGTCTACATTATTTGCAGCCAAATATTTAAAATTTTAGAGCCAGTGTGTTCTGCTAAAAATAGTCCTGAGGTCAATGCTAAAGAACCCGGATCCTACTTCTAGCTTGTCGCTGACCAGTTATGAGACCTGAGGTCGTTTTCTTAACTTCTCTGCGCCTCCACTTCTCTCCTGTAAACTCAAGAGAGCGCCTCTCCTTGCTCTTCCGCATACTATGAAAGTCAGTGCGCTGGAGACATCAGCACGTGAACGGGGCGGTGGGGGGGGACTTGCTTTCTCGTCCTTCTGCTTTTCTCGTCTATCTCCTCCACTTCTACCCAGTGAATTACGACCAACTGCGCCTCTGCTACTCAGGGTACAGGGGCCATAACTCGCCAGGATGGGACGAAAACCCAGTTTCTTCTCTGTAGGTTCAACCTTTAAACCAAAATGTGTTACTCCTTGTCTTTCTCGTTCTCATAAAATGATGTTTAAATGCCTTGAGGACCCTGACCTTAGAAAAAGAAAGGCCTGGGATAAATAGGGAAGGGGCTGCTGGCTGGTCAGGGAAGAGAATAACTTTCAATCCTGCCAGAAGGTTTTTTTCAAGAGTGAGACACAAGCTTAATCGAATCCTCAGTTGGTGGCTTTGCTGAGCTCAACTTAGCGTGCGTGAACCCCCCTTTCTTCCTCCGCGTCTTCCCTCTCGTCTCTCCCTCTCCACTTCCTTTCACCACACTCATTCTCCCAGAGGGTTTCAGGTGTTTTTCTAGGAAGGCTCTGTTGCCTCTTCCCCTCCAACACCTGTCCTTCCTTCGGCAGAAGATGAAAACGAGAGAAAATATCTTCAGTCCATACAAAGTTGGGTGAAGTGTATACTTGGGCTTTCTGAAAGCCGTTGCTTATTTTCCCGAGAGTGCATTCTCGGAAAAGGAGGGTGGTGAGTGCGTGAAAGGAAGCCCTGTGTGCTCGAGTGGCATGGAGGGGCAGGGAGCAGATGGGACACCCCTGAAAACAATACGAGAAATTCTCGTACGGGTGGCCTTGATGGTGATGCCTCCACCCATCTCTGATGATGATATACACCCTCTACCTACAAAACTCCATAAACTCGGGCAAATACCTGTGTGTCCTTTAGCGCAAATACCTGTGTGTCCTTAGCGCTATTATGAAGATTAGATGGCTGGTGCATGGAAATGAATTGTTTGACCCCAGAATTAAATAAGGGATCAATGAATACACCTTAAGTAATATTATAAGTAGTTTTTTTTTTTTTAAACATGTATTTTTTTCCAACATCCATTAAGAAGCTTAGATCATTAGAGTAATATTTCTTAGTAAGTGAATCATTTAAGATTTAGGTCAACAATTTTATAATTTAAAAATATGGCATATTAGTCTCATTTTTTATTTTATTTTTTTAAGTACTGCCGATCTGAGGGAAGGAGTATACCCGGCTAGGATCCATCCTGTTCAAATCACAGCCTTATTAACTGGCCAGGAGGATGTAACAGGACACGCATGGTACCTCAGCCTTCATTTCAAGTGTCTGCTTCAATTCTGGGGTAATTTCCAGACAACGTTTTTAGCTGCTCTGAAGTAAAGAGGCCTTTCATTATACCACCAGCGTGCATCCTGCTCGAGAACGGGACTCCCAGAGTAGCTGTGCACAGAAGCATATGCCACTGCGTCTACTCACATCCGAATCTGCTTCCATTTTCAAGTCCTGGGGTTTCTTGAAGGTTCACTGAAATACGCTATCTGCATTTTACAAATCTCTTTGACCACCAAGCACCTCTCTGGCCTGTGCTCACTGACAGATGGATTCTAATGTGTGTGCAGGCACTGGGAGTGCCCTGAGAGGTGACGGATGAAAACTGGCCTGTCGGGGAAATTTCCTGGAAATCTGTCAGTCTTCCTCAGGTGCCCTTTACACAGCCAGCAGAGGTCATAAGTTAGAGGCAGACTGCTAGAGCTAGCCTGCAGATGGACCCACGTTGTATTTTTAAATATTTTAAATTAGTTGCTCACATTTAAAAATTAATAAATCTCCTCTAAAACTTATCTATTTGGAAGTTGCTAAGAGAGTAGATCTTCAAAGCTCTCCTCCCAAGAAAAGAAAATCCGTTAACTATGTACGGTGCTGGATGTCACCTAGACTCATCGCGATCAATTCACAATATATACAAACATCGAATCGTTATGTTGTACAGCTAAAACGAATACAGGCAGACCTAGGAGATATTACGGGTCCAGTTTCGGATCACCACAATAAAGTTAATATCGCAATAAAGTGAGACACAAATTTTATGGTTTCCCAGCGCATATAAAAGTTATGTTTACACTATACTGTAGTGGATTAAGTGGGCAATAGCTGCTGTCTACAAAAAAGAATGTACAGACCTTAATTAAAAAAAGACTTTATTGCTAAAAATTGGGAACCATTATCTAGAAATCCAGAGTTGCCACAAACTTTCAATTTGTAAAAAAAAATGCATATGTGAAGGGCAACAGAGTATGCCTGCATAACATTGTATGTCAACTGTACCTCAACTAAAAACAAAACAAAACAAAAGAAACAATCTGGGTTTCTGGCCTCTCTTAAAACAACAGAAGTGACCAAACTGGTCCCATGTCCCCATACTGGGGGCTGAGCGGAGGCCCTATTACACAGTAGTGAAGAGCACGGACGCCGGGTTTATTCCTGATTCTGCTCTTAACTGTGTTCCACAGGCAAGTTATTTCCCTTCTCCCTGCCTCAGTTTTCTTGACCTTAAAATGGGTACAATAATTGGAACACCTCATTCAGCTTGTTGTGGAGATCAAATAAGTTAATACCTGTAAAACTACACAGAAGAGTGCCTGATGCATGGTGATTAGTTAAGTACTAGCAAGTCCTTGCGTGCTTTAGTTGGGACATCAGCTTTCTTTCTTTTTTTTAAGATTTTTTTGGTGTGCACCATTTTTAAAGCCTTTACTGAATTTGTCACAATATTGCTCCTGTTTTATGATTTGGTTTTTGACTGCGAGGCATGTGGGATCTTAGCTCCCCGACCAGGGATCGAACCCTCACCCCCTGCACTGGAAGGCGAAGTCTTAACCACTGGACCGCCAGGGACGAACCTGGAACATCAGCTTTCTACTTTGCCCCCAAACCCATACACTCCATTTCATGGACTATTCCGTAACTTGCAGATGTTGGAATTTTTAACTCTTTGAATCATCACCATTTTTTTTCCTGAAATTAAACGGTGGGTATAGGCTAACTAGTCTCCATAGACTCTAATAAATAAATGATTCAAAAGTTTAAAAAAAAACAGTTTTTGTAAGAAAAAGGCAACATCCTATGAATTGTTAAAATATCTCAATTACCATTTGGAGAAGCAGATACAGATTTTATAATGAAGTTACATGCCGAAGACAGCCAGATTAAAGAATCGGAGACTCACGTTCCACCATCAATAAAAACAGCTTACGAGTGACAAGGCAAGCTTTTGTTCACCATTTTAGTATTTTTAGATTTAGTTGTGGAACTCTGGGAGCGGAACGTAGATATTTGTCTTTTTTTAAAAAATTAGATTTGATGGTAATAATGTTTCATGTTGAAAAGGACATAAAATTGATTTTCTGATAAGAGTTCAATTGCTCCAATTAAAAAACCATTAAAAGTGATTATGATAAGTAACCATAATACGTTTTCCAACCTTGTGGTTCCACAGGCTCTTTCTCACCCAAAGCAGCGGGTGAGACACAGCACTGCAAGAGGAGTCGGAGCCTCGGGTCTGCATTCTGGTGCCGCCACAGGTATCTGAGCGCTCCCCTTAACCCTTCCGGAAGCCTGCTATTCATCGACGCGATAGAGAATGCCAGGGCATTTAGGGGGGGAGAAGCATCATTAGATGAATTAAGGGAAACGTCATAAATTTTAATGAAGTGCATAAGGCTAGTGGTCGGTTTTAGTGTTTTATGCACAAAATCCAATAAAATAAAATAATTGAATGAATCATCTAAGGCGTTTTACATTTTTCAGTTTTTAATGATCCGTCAAGTCTTTGACCTCCTCTTAAATACCCAGCGTATCACGTTAAGCGTATTGCATCTTATAAAAAACAATGTGCTAAGCAAAGGGGAGAGAAATCTTGTCAACCTCTCTTTCCAACAGTCTAGACTCTATTTTGTACCTACGGATACACAAAGCTAATAGAAATTGATGCTGGATTTCACTCTGCTCCCCAAACCAGTAAAAACCAGTGTCAGTGAAACACTAGGCTTTCTAGTGGTGAGATGCTGGGAAGAAAAACCATCCCACTCATTATTCTGGACAGATAAGCATTCTCCTGGGAAGCCTGTAAAAATCTACTGCAAAGAATAAAGCTATGATATACTGTCAGCAGCAATTTGCCTTGGACAAGTTGTTAGGCGATGGACAGCACGATCTAATAGTCCCTTTTACTTCTAATTTCTGTGATTCTATTTTTTCAAGCCTTACACAGTTCTCTTAACCCAGTTCTGTTACATACTGAGCCAGAATCCCCCTGTGTTTGAGCCGCTCTCCAGGGTAGCAGGTGCTTCTGGAAATTGCATTTAACACTCTGCTCAGTGGGTTAACTCTTTTAGGACTTACATGCTCTGAAGAAAACCTCTGTGTTTACATGCAAAATATGATAATTCTTACAAGCTGATACAGAAAGTACTTTTCTACAGGGTCAAGATGAGCAAAGAGCTGGAACTGGAGCTAAACTGTCCTCCTTATGTTTAGCTCTTACTAGTCACTGCCTCTGAAATCCTATTCTTCTATAGCAACACTGCTACTGCATGTCTCCCTACTACACAGATCTTGTTTAAAAACTCTTCGGGTCTCTTAGCGTCTACAGGAGAAAGACTAAATTCACTAAGACGATAATCCCCACAATTCCTACATTAGCTTATAGAGCATCTGTCTGCGTCAGGCACTGTTCCAGGTGCTGAAGATACAACAGTGAAACACAACAGACAGGGAGGCCAACCTCATGTGTGGCTTTTGTAAATAAGCGAAATATAGAATATCCGGAGAGTGATGAATGCAAAAGAGAAAAATAAAGAAGGAAACAGGGACATGTGAGGTACTAGGTGGAAGAAAGTTCACTTTAGCTCGGGTGACCAAGAAGGCTTCTTGCCATGACTGTACCTATATTGTACTATTTTTATTTTTACCTGTGTGTTCCTCACTCAGAGGAAGAGGCACTGTCTTCTACATCTTTGTATTTCAAATGCCAGGTAATATTAATAAATATTAGCTAATTAAACGGTACATTATGATCTACACATCTTCTGTTTTTTTGTTTGTTTGTTTGTTTGTTTGTTTACATCTTCTGTTCTTAAAACAGAATCTGAATCTACTTTCTAAGTTTAGCAAAGATAAAATCGGGGACTCATTCTTGGGCGTTTGACTTTTACGAAAACCACAAAATACAAGTTCTAGGAAGGCAGGGATATTGCCTGTCCTATTCACAACAGAATCCCGAGGGTGTAGAACTAGGTCACAGTTGGGGCTCAACAACTTTTTCAATGAATGAATGAAACATTTGGACAGGTGAAAATCCAGATGTGCTGCCAACAGAAAAGGAGATGATGGTGAGCTTCCCCTTGGCAGTTACGTGCTGTGCTACCTACCACTTGACAGAATCTGAAGACAGGAAAGCATATATGTTATTTTGTCCTTCTGCCTCTGATAAGACAGGATATTCCTTTATTCCAAGGAGAAAACGGAACAGAAACTGCTACTCTAAAAATCTACCATGTATGGAATACACGTCTCATCGCAGATGTGCTAGAAAATGACTGACTTCTCGGCTTAAATTAAAAAAACAGAAACAAACAAAAAACCCCACAGGCTCTTGTGACAATTAAAACAGTATTCCTCTACCTAATTACTTAGAATACAAAAATCCCAGTGGAAGGGAAGAGGGGTCAGAACTTGACACTTTTAGTGGTCATCATTGCTCTTTTAAAAATTAATATCAATGAATTTCAGATGGTTTCCTCTGGAGGAAATTTTCCATGGGATGATAATAGGAGGCAGTGAAGAGAGAGAAAGGAGATGGAGTACGTGCTGGGGGAGGGGAAAGGGGGTATCTTTCTTGTCTGTTTCACATGCTTGCCTGGTTCTGATTCTATTTAAATTGGCTACTGGCAAAAACAAATACTACAAACGGAAACATCCACTAGTATTTTACACAGAACTTTTTGAATTGTACTTCTTAAAACCCAAAACAGCAAATGAAGTCTGGAAAAATAACGGTTAATGCGCCCTTTAGTAAGAAAGAAGAATCGCAAGTCAGAAGAACTGGGATCACGTCTCGGCTCTAACTTTACTAGTTATCTGTTCCTGGACCCAGAATCCTCTTTGAAAACTAATTCTGTTATCTACTCACTGGAGATAAAAATACAATTACCAAGCATACATTATAGGACTTTGTGAAAATCAAGTAAGAAAGTGAGAGGTTAGTGAAAGAATGGTGGAAAAGTATTTATACAAATACTAGGTATGGGCCAAAGAATGAAGCAGACAGCTGTCTCTCATGCACTGATTATGCAGGAAGTAAAAAGGAGGAACATAAATTATATTTCTTTTTGCTGCCTATATATAATTTCCATTAGAATACCTGTTTTATAATGATTTAAAAAGTATGCGCACTGTAGGCTAAGCTGATTGTTTCCCCCTGCAACAGTGTAGTATCTCTAGTCTTCCTGTCATTATGTAGCACTGGATTTTTTTTGTTGTTCCTTTAACATGGTTTTAGATACTGAATATATTTTCAAAGCAATTTTGGTTTTACGGATGATAATTTTAAAAAGACTACACAATCAAATGCTTGATAAAAATATCAAACTATAGTTGCTTCACTTCTTAAATTTAAAACTATAATTCTGCATAGAGTTCCTTGCAATAAAAAGAAAAACGATATGTATGATGGCTGTGTTAGCTGGCTGGTGGTGTGGTGACTATTTCCAACTTATACCCCTCCACAGCTTACTGGCTGAATTAGCATACATACCTTTACTGTTTTAGGTTACTCTTAGCTAGAGAAGTAAAAGTGCAGATAACTTTATTGCTTGTTTTCTGAAAGTACAGACCAGGGACAGCACAGGAGGCTCCTCGAATCTACAAGACACGCTTTGAAAACCTTGCCTTGTTGTGTCCACCCGCCGTCGACCATTAGATCACCAACTCGCCCAATCGTAACCAAGGTCCTGCTGAGAAGTTTCCCAAACCTCAGCAATACTTTGCCTTTCCTTTCCCTCTCCAAGATTCTTACCAAGATTCTGTAAATGCAGTCATCACTTAGTGCAATAAACAACAACCATGATTTTCCTCACCAAGAGGTGATTTTTGTGAACTATATTCAGGGAATTGGAATTTGGAAAACTTGAAGAGATTTAAAAGGATTAGCAGCAAGCTTTTTTTTTTTCAGTTTGAGGAATTATTCTAATGTATTCAAACATCTTTCAAATTGAATTATGAGGGCAAGAAATTAAATTATTAACTCCAGGAAGTGGGGTTTTTAACGTGACTTATACTTCTCAATACACTGAATCAATGTTCGTTTTCATACAAAAAAATACTTGACAAGCTAAAAGTTTGCACAGCAAAATCAGCTGATTACTTTGGCAAACCACACGACCCTTGGTGATAGTCTTTGGACTGTGCTACGTTTGCAGACGCAACTGGTTTCCGTTTTCTGAATTCTGCATTCATTATAATATGTGAGAATTTAATCCCGAGAAGCTTGGACTAAAACAAGAGTTTTTTCTGACTTTGTCGCACAAGTTTGACTCTTCTCACCTGAAATGGGTGTTACACATATAACAAATAGTGAACAGACTTTCATTATCTATCTATCAATCATTCACATTTATAAAGAATCCTTCATGTGTGTATTTTAAAGTGATGTACTAAAAAATGGAAATTATGCTTTCAGGTAAAAGCAGTTCTAAAAATATACTAAATGTGGGTTTAAATTTAGATAATGTGGCAGTAGATTTCACTTAAAAGGGAGAGGATTTCAAAGTGAAGGACAGCAAAGGAGGCCTACAGTCATACCAAATTTGTGTTTGACGGGTAATAAGACTCATCAAGTCTATGCGGAGAGGTCTTGAAAACTAAATCTTAATGAAAACATGGGCACAGAGACTATGGCTCTAGGAGCATGTGACCTAGTCCCTGATGTCAGGCATCTGGTATTTGAGTGTGGCTCACGACTAACGACTTTATGAGAAGCCTTTTTTTTTAATTGAAGTGTAGTTGATTTACAATGTTGCATAGTTTCTGCTGTACAGCAAAGTGATTTTAAGCTACTGTAAACTCTCTCTTGTTTCTGTAGCTTAGGGAGTGTTAATAGAGAAATCAGTCTCCCTCTACCTTCCAGCAAGGCTACGGGTAGTTTCTGCTCATTTAAACAAAAGAACCAGAAGAATTCCCACCTAGGACTTCCAATTCTCAACCCTTCTTGATTTGATGGGTGGTCAGTTAAGAGAACAAAGGGTTTAAAGGATGGAGAGATGCCTGGGAGCACACATGAGTATTTTAACAACAGCTGATACAACTCCTAAGTAGATACCCAGGGAAATAATGGTTTACAGTCAGTAAACAGCTGACCACTGATTTTAAAACCAGTGGCATGTTTACTCCAAAAGCAGACTAATGAGAAGGTGTTGACAGACATTTTCAACCTTGAACAGGAAAAAAAAAAAAAAAAGTTTTAGTTCCAAATAACTCCAAAAAAGTGGTACCAGAAAAAGTCATTTTAATTATCTAAATAGTGTGTCAAGCAAAAATGTTTACCTAGACCCCATATCACTAACTTCATTAGCTGCATGACAGAGGTCAAAAAGAAAATCAAAACAATTACTGAAATAAAAGGAAAACTAAACTTATTGTTCCCGTCTCTCCCCAGTGCCTTGAGTCATTATTCTTGTGCTAAGTTCCACCAAGCACATTAACTATTTGGGGCCACGAAGATGTTATTAATTCTACTGCTACAATAACATACTTTTTGAAAATTCTCATTTGCTAAAGAACCATCCTGGCCTTATAGGAGAACACGGTCCCACTGAGTTGAGATGACCATGATACCATTATTGGGGAATAATATGACATTTTTCAGTGCCTAGAGTTTTAGATGTTGGTCAGAAGAGTAAAGATGGGGAAGCACCGGAAGAAGGAGAAACAGAGGCCAGGGTAGGTGAAATATTGTGCTTTTAGTCATCAAGTGAGTGGCACGGATGCCGCCTCTCGTTCTCTGCACGTTAATGTAATTGTAAAGCCTGACAAGACGCTCTCCTATTAGCGAGGCCAGTGCAGGCTGCCACTGGATGGACAGCTGCAGATGTTCTTCTGGGGCTGGGTTCCGAGCCCACTCGAACACTGGAGTCTGCCTAGCAAGAGCGTCACACGCCAGAACCTGACCATGTTCGAGTGACGGCTCTAAAACTGTTAGTGTTGTGTTTACTTCACATCCAGAGAGGGTGAAATTTCTAAAGTGTGTCTCTATTTGCATACGGTTTAATAGGCTCCCCCTATTTTGAAAAACTCACTTTAAATGTCAAACCTCTCACGGAACTCCCATTTTTAGTAGTTCTACTGTTGAGTGCAACAAAAATATTGACTAAATATACTATAAGGCAAACCTGTTTTAGGTGGATTTGCGTTTTATTTATCATAACACCTATATGCAATAAATGGTATTATGTGGAGACAAGCTATTTATTTAGTTCCCAGAATGTGCTTGCTGGGAGGGACCCATATGTGTACTAAACCTGATGCTCCTCTAAATATCTACAACTCACAGGTTGGAAACAACAGGCCTCAAGGGTAGTAAGTGCTGAAAATCAGATCCACCTGCCTTTCAAACCTCACTAGTGTGTTAAGCGGATAAACAGATAATCTAAGCACAAGTGTATTTCCCCTTGAGCAAGAGATTTAACTCTTTCAAATTCCACTTGGTAATTTCAAAGAGTGTTTTGGTGAGAATTAACCAATATAACGAGCAAGACGTGTAGCGCACTGCCTTGACACGTAGTAAGTATTCAGTGTCTCTTAGCTCCTATTTTTCTTTTAAAACTTGAGATTTTTAGATTCTCAATACATCTGTGAAAAACTGGACGGACTCAAAGTTAGAGAATATTCACTCCACAGAAAGAGTCGCAGTAGGACTACTTTGTACAGTAAACGGTGTATAAAGTGTATTTATACACCATATATAGCGTGTTTGATATATTGCTTAATTTGAAAACTTCTCACACGTGTACATACGGGTCAGAAGCATGTCCTTTGAATAGGGGTGGATGTCTCTCAACAGCCTAGATAAACGATACTTAGCATCTGGTAGGATCATCCTCACTGCAAGTACGACTTAAAACATGCTGGTGCTTCCTAGTGACCTGAAAAGGGACGTGGCTTGTGAAAACGGGACCGTCATGCTATAATAATCTGCTGGGATTATTATAATAAGATTGTTTTTGTTGGTTTACAAGGGGAATATACACTGAAAGTATCCCATCATGCAGCTGCACGAAACCGTTCCGCTGGTCTCAGCTGACGCTTCACCTCCCGCTGTCCACTGCGGGAGGAGAGATTTTTCCTAGTAGCAGCACGTGGCTCGCAGCAGCAGACACCACAAGCAGTTATGCTGGTAATTCTGAAGCTTCCGCTACGTTAGGACACTGCTGATAGGCTACACTGTCCAGGTAATTGTAACTGCCAACTTGATCTTCTATTTTTCCTAAACACTTGATTTCCGGGGCAATGAACCTCTCTCTCCCTCTTCTTCTTTCTCTTTCCCAGTATAGCGCCCTGGGCATGGTCCACCGTGATAAACACACGGTCTTTCAAATGAGTATCTTATACCTTGATCCTGCCGTGTCCACTTTTAATGCTTTACCCTGTACAACAGCGGAACAAATCTCAGAAAACGATTTCTAAAGATGTTTTTATATTATACATCCAGGAGGATAGCAAAAGCCTACAAAGTGCTTACATACATGTACAGGACAAAAATCACGTTACTACATTTTCATTCAATTCATTTTATCACTTTGGTTTTGAGGATGCCGTATTTGGTAGCGTTGCTTCATTGTTCTACTAGTTCTTTGGGTACTTAATATTTCGTCATTATAAGAGTTGTCATCTACCAAGCACTTAACTTTGTGACAAATAGTAGACCAAGGTCCGTTTATGTATTAAAATTTCACGAAAGTGTCTAAGCCTAAGTGTGATTTTTATTCCCATTTTACAGATGGAGACATTAAAGCTTAAGAGGATTTCAGTTATCTGCCTAAGGCCATTCGTAAGTGTTAAGTCAGGATTTGAACCCAGAGCTACGTATCTAAATTACTTCTTGGTTTTAACTATTTTAGCTATTTCCAATTGTACATATATGGCTTAAAACGTGTTTTGGGGATGGTATGACAAACCTTACTTTCTACAGTATTTTCTTGACAGCCGCTGAAAAAACCCTGAACTCCAAGTCAGCAAATAAAAAAGGACGGCAGAAATTGGTCAAAATGTGTTGTCTCTATTTTCTCAATTCAATAATTATAGAATTTTATTTCTTAAAGTAGAATGCTAAGAGGTAGAAACCGGAAAAACAAAGATTCTATGCAACCCTATGTAACAGCCTAGCTTCTGGAGGAAAGGTTGTATTTGAGTAAAAAACATTTGAAAGAAGTGCTATTTAAAGGCGTTCTTTGAAGTGGAAGAATACAGTTTTCCACCTGAACCAAAAACAACTATAATAATAATAGTAAGTTAATTGATTGCTAACTAGCGTGTGTAAAAACTAATCCACACGCCTTTGGCCTCTTAGGCTATCTTGTTTACCCCAGAAGGTAATGGAAACGCCAAAACCATGTTAGCTCCTGGGGCACCAACAGGGCTTCACCCTGTACGAACACGCTTTCTTTCGATGTTTTCTTCCCTCTTCTAAGCTGAACTCAGGAGGACAGAGGCGGGTCTGTGGTAGGATTGCTGGGAACCGCTGACTGCAGAAAAGTTAGGCAAGAGTTTTGAACTGACAATGTTTAGACTGAGAGCTTCACTCCAAGCTCCTTCTGTGTTTCTGTGCTCCGCTTTTAATTATCACTTTAAGCAAGTGTCCTGGATATACACTTATCAACTCCTCATTTCCCCTGTGGACCACACTGTAGGTTACAAAATACAATTTCCATTTTGTCTGTGGATGGCCTAAATAAAGTACACACAAAACAACAAGGATGGGCTCCTTAATTTAGCAGGATAAGGTGCTCATGTAACAGTGGCCCTGGGGTTTAGACTAGAGGAGAAAGAGAACTAGATTCCACCTCAGTGGAGTTGAATAATTTCTAAAAGATTTAGCACAGAAGAACTGGGCCATCCCACACTATGAACACTTGGAAAAATCTAACAATAACATATTAATTTTTCTCACATTCTTTAATACAGGGATCCGTGGCATACATGCAATTATATCTTATGATATTTTAAGCACAACTATCACAGGAACAAAACTATAAAAGAAATGTTAAGGATGTGAATATCATGGCAAGGCTGTATTAAATACATATTGGCTTTCAAAATGTATTAATGCATGCCATGCATCATTGAATTCCTAACGTTAGCCTCTCCATTGTGTAAGTAAACAATATGATAACATATCTCAATACAAAAATACATAAAAATTAAAAAATTAAATAATTCATGCTTATTTTTAAAATGAATTTTCCCACCAGTGAGCTACATTATTTCGTTTATCATATTTCCTCCCAATATATGTGACCCCTTTCTATTCCAAGCCAACACATGTTCCAAGCCATAGTTCTTATCGTAATCATTACTGTCATCGGCAGTGGCAACATTTAATGAGTACTCATTATCAGCTGAGTCTTAGGAATTCAGAAAGTTACACAATAGAGTCAGGAGTTAGCATGTTAGTGGGACTGTCAATGTATGTGCCAACCAGTGGAAAAAGCACGGTGCTTTGTGAAGGTCGTGAGACTTCGTGGAGAAAATAGCCCTTGAGATGAACCTTGTATAGTTAGGAATTATATAAGAACATAAGAATGAAAAAAATACTTCACTCCTGAAGCACGACTGGAACAAAGGCATACTCTACATAAGCCACTTGACTCTGAAGTTTTACATGATGAGAGATGAGAGTTGAAGGAAAAAACCATTTTATGGTGGCTACTGATCTACGTATGGTATTTGTACTTTACATTGGAGGCAGTGAAGCTCACTGAAGGTTTTTGAGTAAAGGGAATGATAACGGCAAGTTTTATATTTGGAAATTTAGCCATGGCCTGAAGGGAAGAAGCTATAGAGACCAGCTGGGACAAAGGAGGACATGTCTTAAATGACTTGGCATTTTCACGTACATATATGTTACATGTTTTGTTTCCACACTAAGGATCAGATCAAACTCATTTGCCTATACTTCTGGAAAGTAGGATAAATGACAGTTTAATACAAGGACACAGAGATATTCCAAGTACACTATAGATTCCACTGCCTAAAGAGAAGTAGACCTTGAGCAACAGAACATTCCAGATGACAGGAAAGATGTGAGAATGCCAGGAGAGCATCAGAGGAGACAGGGTTTGAGCTGGTTCTGTTCAGGTGTGTACGTCCTTAGGTCTTTATCACACAGTTTAAAGGGAAGTAGAAAACAACTCAAGTAATTCAAATTTGATTTTGATGCACTGATTTTCGTTGTTTATCTTCCCAGTGGACACAAATCAATTTGCACTCTCTGAACAGTGCTAGACAGTGCAGAGGATACACACGCTGGTTGATAAAAACCAGTTTAACTGTAATGTATTGTTGATGATTCAGACAGGCATTTGCATTTACTTAGTAAGAAACGATTGTCTAATTTCAACTGTACCTTAGACGTTCTCCATGTATCTGTGGACACATGCCAATTTTTTAACATCTACCACCAAACAACTATTCCATTACCATTAATTCTAACTACACTTAGTGAATATTAATTTAATCTGATAATAAATTAAGAGCAGGACAAGAGCATAATATATAGTGAGGATAATATCAGCCTGACCTCCAAACTGACCAAACATTAGGAACGTAACGTAGGGTGAAACCCGCATGAATGAGATTAACGCCCTTATAGAAGGGCTCCAGTGA
The DNA here is from genome assembly GCF_964270905.1 of Leucopleurus acutus. NCBI lineage: Eukaryota > Metazoa > Chordata > Mammalia > Artiodactyla > Delphinidae > Leucopleurus > Leucopleurus acutus. The sequence goes on from NC_139163.1 coordinate 1,609,802, forward strand.
GATCCCGAGCCCCTTCCTCAGGGTATAAGGAGAAGTCTGCAGCCCAGAAGAGGGCTCTTATTCGACCATGCGGACACTCTGGTCTCAGACTTCCAGCCTCCAGAACTGTGAGAAATACATTCCAGTTGTTTCTGAGCTACCCAGTCTCTGGAATTCTGTTACAGCAGCCCAAACAAACCAAGACGGCTGGTATTTACTGAACAAAGTGCTTATAATTTTCTTTGAGTCCTATCAGTCTGCACCTGTCTTCTTTGAACACCCTGAGAAAACCATAATTCAAAAAGAGTCATGCACCAAAATGTTCACTGCAGCTCTATTTACAATAGTCTGGAGATGGAAACAACCTAAGTGTCCATCATCAGATGAATGGATAAAGAAGATGTGGTACATATATACAATGGAATATTACTCAGCCATAAAAGGAAATGAAATTGAGCTATTTGTAATGAGGTGGATGGACCTAGAGTCTGTCATACAGATTGAAGTAAGTCAGAAAGAGAAAGACAAACACTGTATGCTAACACATATATATGGAATTTAAGGGGAAAAAAATGTCATGAAGAACCTAGGGGTAAGACAGGAATAAAGACACAGCCCTACTAGAGAATGGACTTGAGGATATGGGGAGGGGGAAGGGTGAGCTGTGACAAAGTGAGAGAGTGGCATGGACATATATACACCACCAAACGTAAGGCAGATAGCTAGAGGGAAGCAGCCGCATGGCACAGGGAGATCAGCTGGGTGCTTTGTGGCCACCTGGAGGGGTGGGATAGGGAGGGTGGGAGGGAGGGAGACGCAAGAGGGAAGAGATATGGGAACATATGTATACGTATAACTGATTCACTTTGTTATAAACGAGAAACTAACACACCATTGTGAAGCAACTGTACTCGAATAGACATGTAAAAAAAAAAGAGTCAATGGAGACAGAGTTGAAAACAAAAATTGTAACTTTTACCATTGTTACCCCTCATGCAATTCGTAAGCTTCTCTCTTTATCTGCTAATCAATAATTTTTCATCTACATCCAGAAGGGTTGGAAATCCTCCTAAACAATACGTTTATAATGATGTGGTGATGGTATTCAAATAAAGCATTCTGTGATTGGGTATTTTAAAAAAGAAGGAAGAAAGGAAGAAAAAGATTCTTAGCAGAAAAATAAACAAAATATGTCTGTCAATATGCTAAGATTATATTTATATGTCCCCTTCCTTCCCACATCTCATTCTCTCTATAGTAAAATGATCTCAGCACTCCACTCTACCCTCTGATTACAGTGAGATTGCAGGACCTTCGCAGCCTTGCTACTGTAGCGCTATTTCCAACACCACACCGCTCCTGAAGCACCTGCCATACCCTTAGGCACCTGTTGTGATTCCTAACCATGCTCCCCTCCCCGCTTTAAAGACGAGCTCCCACCCAATAATCGGGCTAAAAGTAGGACACACAACAACTGAAGAAATGCAGAACTATAAGTCTATTAAATGGCAGACTCTGCAGAGATCGGCGACACCTCAGCCTTTGGGTTCAAGTCAATAAATCACAAGGTCTGTTTTTCATGAAGCAGCTGCATTAGCAAACTGGCCAGAGCTGCTCCTCTGAATTCTCATGCATTTTTTTTAATCTCATGAATATGTTTTCCAGTGACATGTCATTGTCTTTTATCTATCCACCCATGGGTTACAGACACACACATATCAGGCAGGTGAAACCTTCCCTGACTCCCTCCCTCCCCACCAGGGCCAGCCTGGGAACCAGCAAACACAGAGATCTGAGCCAGGCATCGGCTTAGGGAGCTGAGCCCAAGCTTCCTGAGCAGTTCCTACAGGCACAGCGCGTGAGCTCCCTCTGCTTCTAGGAGGAGCGCGGAGCAAGAGCCTCGGCGGGAGCCCTCTTGCCCGCTGGGCGCTCAGCTAGGAGTCCCGGAATATCAGACACAATTACATTCAAATGTAAGTACAAAAAGTCATTTTGGCTCGCATACAAATGATTCTAGCGGCCATGTTGTATCACCCCCTCTACTGCGCCTCTCCATCAGCAGTGATAATCGGGCAATGACTACGTGCCCTGAAATGATAATGTGATTAACGGTGCATTTACCTATCTTGCTGTTAAGCACCTGCATAAGGGGATTGTTTCCTATAGGTCATTATCACCATCACCTTCAGGCGCAAGCCACTCAAGCCGCTGTGTCTGTAAGGTCTAGAGACAAACTATTACTGCATCTCGTGACAAGCGCATCATTTTATCACTGTTGACCTGTGGGCACCTTGTCAGCTTTCATTAATAAGAAATAAGAAATGAATGCTATTGCATGAGAGAGAAGACATGTAAACCTCTGCTCTCTCCTTTCGGAAACTGTGTATCATTTATATTCTTCTCACCCATCTTAACATTAGACCATGGGCTTCTTTTATCCAGTCGTGAGATTTAAGGAGTAGAGTTTGTGATTTTGTTTTCTGTGAAATTATTTTAAGTGCTACCAATAAAATGAGGAGCCAGAATACTCAGCCACAGACGCTGAGATAGAGGAGCGAGCGCTGGGATAGGGGAGCGAGACGCTGAGATAGAGGAGAGAGCGCTGAGATAGAGGAGAGAGATGCTGAGATAGAGGAGAGAGACGCTGAGATAGAGGAGAGAGCGCTGAGATAGAGGAGAGAGACGCTGAGATAGAGGAGAGAGACGCTGAGATAGAGGAGAGAGCGCTGAGATAGAGGAGAGAGACGCTGGGATGGAGGAGAGAGACGCTGAGATAGAGGAGAGAGATGCTGAGATAGAGGAGAGAGCGCTGAGATAGAGGAGAGAGACGCTGAGATAGAGGAGAGAGCGCTGAGATAGAGGAGAGAGACGCTGAGATAGAGGAGAGAGACGCTGAGATAGAGGAGAGAGACGCTGAGATAGAGGAGAGAGACGCTGAGATAGAGGAGAGAGATGCCGAGATAGAGGAGAGAGATGCTGGGATAGAGGAGAGAGACGCTGAGATAGAGGAGAGAGATGCCGAGATAGAGGAGAGAGACACTGAGATAGAGGAGAGAGATGCCGAGATGGAGGAGAGAGCGCTGAGATAGAGGAGAGAGACGCTGGGATAGAGGAGAGAGATGCCGAGATGGAGGAGAGAGCGCTGAGATAGAGGAGAGAGACGCTGGGATAGAGGAGAGAGACGCTGAGATAGAGGAGAGAGATGCCGAGACAGAGGAGAGAGTGCTGAGATAGAGGAGAGAGATGCCGGGATAGAGGAGAGAGACGCTGAGATAGAGGAGAGAGACGCTGAGATAGAGGAGAGAGATGCCGAGATAGAGGAGAGAGACGCTGAGATAGAGGAGAGAGATGCCGAGATGGAGGAGAGAGCGCTGAGATAGAGGAGAGAGACGCTGGGATAGAGGAGAGAGATGCCGAGATAGAGGAGAGAGTGCTGAGATAGAGGAGAGAGACGCTGGGATAGAGGAGAGAGATGCCGAGATAGAGGAGAGAGTGCTGAGATAGAGGAGAGAGATGCCGGGATAGAGGAGAGAGACGCTGAGATAGAGGAGAGAGACGCTGAGATAGAGGAGAGAGACGCTGGGATAGAGGAGAGAGACGCTGAGATAGAGGAGAAAGCTGAGATAGAGGAGAGAGACGCTGAGATAGAGGAGAGAGTGCTGAGATAGAGGAGAGAGACGCTGGGATAGAGGAGAGAGACGCTGAGATAGAGGAGAGAGACGCTGAGATAGAGGAGAGAGCGCTGAGATAGAGGAGAGAGACGCTGAGATAGAGGAGAGAGACGCTGAGATAGAGGAGAGAGTGCTGAGATAGAGGAGAGAGATGCTGGGATAGAGGAGAGAGACGCTGAGATAGAGGAGAGAGACGCTGAGATAGAGGAGAAAGCTGAGATAGAGGAGAGAGACGCTGAGATAGAGGAGAGAGTGCTGAGATAGAGGAGAGAGATGCCGGGATAGAGGAGAGAGACGCTGAGATAGAGGAGAGAGACGCTGAGATAGAGGAGAGAGTGCTGAGATAGAGGAGAGAGACGCTGAGATAGAGGAGAGAGACGCTGAGATAGAGGAGAGAGACGCTGAGATAGAGGAGAAAGCTGAGATAGAGGAGAGAGACGCTGAGATAGAGGAGAGAGACGCTGAGATAGAGGAGAGAGACGCTGGGATAGAGGAGAGAGACGCTGGGATAGAGGAGAGAGACGCTGAGATAGAGGAGAGAGACGCTGAGATAGAGGAGAAAGCTGAGATAGAGGAGAGAGACGCTGAGATAGAGGAGAGAGACGCTGGGATAGAGGAGAGAGACGCTGAGATAGAGGAGAGAGTGCTGAGATAGAGGAGAGAGACGCTGGGATAGAGGAGAGAGACGCTGAGATAGAGGAGAGAGACGCTGAGATAGAGGAGAGAGATGCTGGGATAGAGGAGAGAGACGCTGAGATAGAGGAGAGAGACGCTGAGATAGAGGAGAGAGCGCTGAGATAGAGGAGAGAGACGCTGAGATAGAGGAGAGAGCGCTGAGATAGAGGAGAGAGAGATCTGTACTTTCTAAAACAAACAGACAAACAATAAACATCCCTGTATCTGTCTAACAGTGTAATTCTACAAAGTACGTTCCCAGCATCTGGCCTATCTTGCATTAAATCCACCCAGAAGTTATAAAATTATAATTAATGATGTGACCCTATGTGTAGTACACTGACACCCTCACTAACTTAAATCTATATCTTATAGGTAAACAGAGTAAGTTTTATGTATAATCATCTTATGAGACCACTCAGAAGGAAAACATACAAAGAGTGAAATGGTACATTTTCTTTTCTCTCCCACTTTATTTTTTGAGAATTTCAAAAAGCACTAAGTGCTGTAACCCTTGGAGAAAGTCACGCCTGGTGGGACAGCCTTCTTTGTGTTTATTAAAAGAAGAAGAGCCTTTGTTAACGTGCTTTCCCTACGACTTTAATTTCATGTTGGCAGATCGCTACTCTCAGACCCCTGTAGACTTCCTGGTCCTGGAAGAAAGCTTTCTTCTTTGCTCCCCTGAGCAGGCTAGTGACAAGTGAAAACACACAGGTAAAACTAACACAGAGCAGTCGTTTCAGAGCCTACATTCTGCGGTGGCAAAGGTGCGCAGGCAGGTTCCTACCTGCCGCTGGTTGCAAGGAGCCTTTTCTACAGAGCAACACAGCCCACCTCACGTGGAACAGGGAATCCCTTGGGGAGTAATTTCGTCTTCATTGTTTCATTTCTCCTTAGTCTTTGGAAAGTAGCATTTACATTCCCTCTGCTCACATTTATACCAAGGAAACACGACTTACATAATTCAGAGAGTAAGTAAATTCTCATTTCTTTGGCAAAAGAAATCACCGGTTTCCTCAATTAAATTCAGAGTGAAATGAAAAGCACTCAAACATCGGGAGAAACACCAGAGCAGGGCGTTATAAAGTCATTTAATGGAAAAGACAGAAAGAATAGTGGAGAAAGCGTGCCTTGCAACAGAGCTACCCTTGAATATATCAGTGGCTTTGGAGATATATTATGCTATTTAATATGCACACAATATCCTTGGGAGGGCAGGCGTCTCCCCATGTTATGGCTGAAGAAACGCAGAACTGGGTTATGCGCACTACATAGCTGGTAAGAAGAAGAGGCAGAATTCAAGCTCAAGTCCGAGTTCAAACTTCACGTCCTTCCTATCATATCTAGAATATACTGAAAAATAACTCGCATGATGGATAGCATTTCTACCCAGTGAGAATGTTTCTAGCTGCTAGAAAGTAGGACAAAAATAAAAACTGTATATTATAAAAATTCACATTCATATCTATAATTTAAAGAAAAATATTTTGTTGTTAGGAGAAAATTCAACTTTTTCTCTTTACGGTAACTTAATTTTGATTCATAGTTATCGGACATCACCACTCCTCTAGTGTTAAGTAAACTCAGAAATCAAGAATTGGGAAGAGAACGTGAAGCTTAGGGAGAAAGCATAAACCCGATGTTATCGCTCAGAAATTAAAAATAATCACAAAAGAATACGATGAAATTGTGACATTAAATAGTAGAAATAGTTGCTTGATTATGCTTTTATCAACATCTCAGATGATGCAACGTAGATGGTCCCAAACTCCGAAAGGTCCTCCCAGGGTTCCAGGGAGAAGTCTGATAAGGCTTTGCACCCCTGGACGGTCCTGGCAGACCTAAGGTTGTTCCCGAGTGCCGGCTACGGGCCAAGGGACTTTATTTGACATCATTGCACACACATGTAGACCCCACACAAATCAGCGAAGAATCCTCGCTGCACATGCCATCAATGCATAAGGTTAGGAACTGGAAGATGCAGGTTATAAACCAAACCCTCCCACTTACCAGCAATGAGACCTCCGTCAAATCCATCTCCCCTGTGAGCCTCACTGGCGAACTGAGGACATGATTACACTAATCTCACACACTTGGAGAGTCATGAGGGGTTCAAAGAAGGTAAAACTCATGGGGACATTCTGTAATTGTAAACACCATTCAAATGCAATTATTATTATTGTCAGGGCTGTTCTGTAATTTCTGAAACGCCTGCTACGATACTATTGCTAAAACAGCTGGCTACCAGGAGGAACCTGTCCCCTAAGCAACTCCCACCCAGAACAGTTTTCCTCCGCATCGAGTGGGTTTCCATGATGAGATGATTGCCCTGCATGGCTGGCAACCTAACGCCATTACCGTATTTTGAGAAATCAGTCATAAATAAATAGATTTCTTGCATAGGAGGTACCTACTGAGATGAAAGCATACACTACAGACTTGGGAGTGCAATAATATCCTGATTACTAATAAAGCTTAAAAGCATCAGGTGGAAGGGGAGACATTTAGGTAAAAATACTTTAGGGTAAACAGATGGAGAAATCTAAAATAGCACCATTTTAATAATTACATAAATATTCTCTCATCAGATTTTGGAACAAGCTGGCTTCTGTTAAAAACAAATACCAGCACCACCAACTCTGCTTGCTTTTACCCTTTTTTCCTTTTCTAAAATTATAGCCTTTTTCTCTCCCTCTTATGAGGTCAAAAATCCCGAGTTCTCGCCACCAGAATCTTGGGTTTAACCCCTTCTGATTGTCCTGCACCGACACTTCATTAAAGGGGTTGAAGTTAGGGACGTTTTCTGTATTGAATCTACATAGTGTCTGTGTTTTTGACCCATTTCCTACCTCCCAGTGCCATCCAATAATGATACCTTTTTAAGCTGCTGAAAAGAGACTCTGAAATTTTAACCTTTTTTTTTTTTCTTTCCTCTGAGCTAGCCAGAAAAGAGGAGAATTCAGACTGAGCCATAGCTCCATCTTCTGGAAGTGTATATCACTAGCAACAACTGAAGACCCAGAGGCACCCAAGACATCTCCTCACTGAAGCACTCACGCTCAGCCTGTGAGCAAAAGACCTTGTATGTCTCGCTCACGAAGCGAGATTATCCTTCACCCCATCAGAAGGAGAGGAACACACACCTTAGAAAACCTTCAGTTACTGAGGGAAATAACTTTGCTGGGGCACAACCCTGGCTGGTGATAAACTCCCCTCATGAACGCAGGCTCCATACACCGGAGAGCTAGCTTACAGCCAGATGAAAGAGCCCTTTGAGACACACAGAAATCACAAGTTATTTGATGAAATTCCCATTTCGGAAGGATTTTCAACTTCATTTAGTGCCACGTTCCATTTTAAATGTGAAATGATGACGTGCGCCGCACACCTGGCTTCTGGTGACTGTTTTCCATAGTGTTTTGCTATCCAGCATCTGCTTTTCTATTTTCATGTTAGAAAAATAAGGCTTGGTTATGCAAACTTGATTTCTAATTTTGCATATTTGTGTTTCTATATCAAGCTGAAATGCGTCTGCGGTTCCCACGCTTTATTTTAAAACTCTGAAACAGTTACTGTCTATACTGTCCACTCGGACTTAAAAAAACAAGACAATGGCTTTTACTGCTTCCAATCATTGATTCCATGTTTCTCTCCCTTTGAGGTAACTTGAGGCTATGTGAAGTGTGAGAGGCTCAGGTTATGTCCAAATATATAATAGAATCCCCTAGTCTTCTCATCTTGTACATCATTAACACTTTTCTTGGCACATTGGAACTTGGAAGGATATAAGCCGTGCTGTTCGGTACGGATCAGCTGTTTATTAACAGATTATTTCAAAGATTTGAGTAATCAAGGTCAGTGAGCCATTAAGACTTGTTTCTTTTACTCTCCTTAAATGTTTCTCTCTTCTTCCACACCAAGCACTCCAGGGAAGCTAGACATCCACCTTCGTATTTTCTGTATTCTTTAAAATTGTGCTGGAGATTGAGATCATATTACATAATTGGTTTCTACTTTGGAAATAGAAAAAAAATCTATATAACTACTAAAGGTGAATGAACTGAAGCCAGCACTCTGGTATTAGTAAAATCGCCCCAATACACAATAAAACACAAGGTCCAATTTATTAACAGGATTGGGAGTGTGGCCCTTTGGCAGGACGAATACTGTGAGAAAACTAAAACTCACCATGTTTGGGTGAATTGGATGAAGGCAGTCAAGAGGCACAAACTTCCAATTGGAAGATACATAAGTATTAGGAATGTAATATGCAACATGATTAACATAACTAACACTGCTCTGTGTTATATATAACACCTGTTAACAGAGCAAATCCCAAGCGTCTCATTACAAGGAAAAATACATATTTTTTCTTGTTCTTTTATTTGGTATCTATATGAGCGAATGGGCGTTTGCTAAACTTGTGGCAATTGTTTCATGATGTATAAGTCAAATCCCTATACTGTGAAACCTGAAACTTACGCAGTGCTTATGTCACTTACATCAATAAAAGTGGAAGAAAAAGCCCTCCAAATCACCACATTCTTTTTAATTTTCAAGGAATTAAATATACAGAGACTACACTTAACATTAAAATTAGCTTAATCATGATGCTTCAGAAAGAATACTGAGGGCCTGCAGATCACTGTGATAAACACCAGGTATCACTGCCAAGTACCAAAGAACTAGAGGACACAAGCGCTTCCTCTAATGTGGTCCTGGAATCAGGATATATCCCTTTAAAAATATTTCAGGGTATCTGTTTCTGTGCTTCTTATGTGTCTCTTTTTCATAAAAGTGAAAGATAGAAAATGTGTGTGTAAATCTGACAGTTTCAACGGGGCTACGTGGATTTTGAATAAAACGAAAATGTGCCTCATGGTGGAAGTCTATACCTGAAGTCTCCCCGTGTCGTATGTGGCTTTCTTGATTAACGTGCTTCATCCAGCGGCCTCAAAGGAGCCTGCATTTTAGAGGAGAGTTTTCTGTGGGCTTTTGGATGACTGGCTTGCAGCCAAAGCACTTACCCCACTATTCAGGATATACTGTAGAAAACCATATAACTGCACCTAAGAGTCTTTAATTGCTAATTGTTCCTAATAGCTGTCTAGTATATAATGCAAACTATAATACGTGATGTCAATTTGAATTCCAAGGTTGTTATTCAATCCCAAGTTTCCGCTGTGTTATGTTCTCTTCCTGTGGTTAATGATGTCTGAAAAACCCTCGTGGAAAAAACAGTCCTGGCTTGGGTAAGGGGCAAGGCCTGTATTCAAAGAATAACAATAAAAACATAGAAAATAGAGGTTTGAGTGATAACCTACTGTATGTCTGAATATAATATCGAGTACTGTACACAGTGAAGTGAATGGCAACCTCTGTGCTTCCCATTACACGTCTCAGTGACCGTCCAGAGATTAACCGCGCTGTGGATTACCAGTGGAATTTGGAATCTCCTTCATTGTCACCCGCATCCAAAGAGGTTCCGTTATGCTCTGGGAATCACTTTCTCTAGGTCTTATTCTTAAAGAATGGAGACAAGAAGCTTTCATTACTTCTGAGGAACTCTCTCACAGATAGATGCTCATTGATCTGTTCTCCCTTCTCCTCACACTGGCTTAAGCAAGAAGATGGGAGCCTTCTTATAACAGGCAACGGAAAAAATGCAATGGGGCCAAACTCTGGCTAGCTAATAGTCTCTCAAGTACTCCTCCCTCTGTTCCATCTGCAATTCCAGTCAGATTTCCAGCACTTGGGGTTTAAATGCCCTCTAGCCCTTCAGAAGCTGGCATCGAATTGCTTCTTCACGTTGTCAAATGACTGAGTGTTTTCTTCATTGACTTGGTTTCTGCCCGATTCTGGAATAGACGGTAAGCAGGATAAGAGAGACTGGGGAAGTATAAAACTCACTCAGAGAAGGAAGAGAGCAGATCTGGGAGTCGGGGAGTGAACAGGGGGAGAGTCCAGAAAAGCCAAGTAAAAAACTGAAAAACTGCAGGTTGGGCAAAAGAATGGGGAATGAGCTTAGAGTGGAGTGTTGTTAGGGAAAAAATCTGCTTGTGTTTGAAAAACATGAAATGGGAATATCTACTGACATATGTGCGTGTGTTATCTATACATGGTGAGACATGCAGAACAATGTTCTATCCTTCCCTACCGCCTTTCGGCACGAAAAGCACAATAAGCTATTTGGTTCATCAGTCCCGTTCTCCATTGCTCCTTATCTAATGCTGGTAGATCACAAAATGGCCACATCTTCCCTTTTCCTCGTTTGTGTGCCTTTTGCTTCGGGATTTAGAAGCTCCTCCCAACAACATATAGGTGTTATTTCTCTTCCCTTTGAATAAGATCTGCCTTGTGACTCGCTTAAGCCCGTACAATGTGGTGGAAGTGATGCGAAGCCTCTCTTCCGTGCTTATACTGGCCCTTTCAGAATCCCGCTCAGACGTTACGTGAGCAAAAGCTCGGCTAACCTGAGGAGATGAGATTCCATGCGGAATACAGCTGAGTCCCCCTAGCAGAGGCGATCCTAAACTTGCCAGCTCCCAGACAAGCTGGCTGCACACACAGGACGCATGAATGAATACAGTGAAAAGAACAGAACTACCCAGCTGAGCTCTGCCCAAGTTCCTGCCCAGCAGAATCAAGGGTTAAATTAATGTGTGCTAAGCCACTGAGTTTTGGGGTGCTTTCTTATGCATCAAAGGCCAACTGCTGCAATCACCAACTTACATTTCTTGGGTAGCTTCATTTTTGTGTAGTGATACTACATTAAGTATTAAACCTGTATTTGGAATTCACATTTTTCTTATAATCTTCTTACATGAATCTCCCAAGAGCCTTACATGAACACCTGGATATATTAATCCTATTCGTGGTTCAAGATACAAGATGGTTTGAGAGATACTAGTCCGTAATTCTTGCATTTAAAAAAAAATAACTTCAGTTAAGACGATGCCTATGGCACAGAATAAAGTCAATCATCCACTTATTTGTTCAGTACAAATGTTCATTTCCTAAAATGCAAGGCCTTTTGGTCTTGAATCCTAGCAGGTATTTTAAGACTTGGATTTTGGGGAAATGATACACTTGGGGGAAAAGAGTTCCTGATACGGGCAGCCAAGATACATGGGGTCCAACTCTCATGAGTTTCTTCCTCCTCTAATTCATCAAAGAAGCAAAACTTTGGAGAAAACTAGATTGTTCACCTACTATAATAGCACACAGATCTATCTATCTGATCTGTGCTCTTCATGGCATCATTTCAGGATTCAATACCTCCTCAAAAAATTATTAGTTCTACCAACCTCATGCACTCAAGCAGTTTATTCATCGTCAGAAAGCTTCTTGGCTTCAGTGGCTCTGGTAACAGACAGAGGTGGTAATGGCATTACCTAATTCTGTGATGCACAATTAATTTTTTCTCTATGATTAAAATGGAAATTCCTCACAACTTAGAACTGCTGTTAAATAATGGGCTACAAATTCCACCTGAGTTTCAGGAATCGCACCATATGCTTGTGAGCAGAAACTTGGTAGAGTCGCTTTAAGTTGAAAAAAAAAAAAAAAAGTAGCAAAATTGGTTCTGAATATAAAAAAGAGTACAAATGGATGAAATTGTACAAAATTCCAAAGGTTTCTGTTTCCATCAGGATTTAGGCAGGAAATAAATGGCATTATCATAGGGAGTCATCGAGGAGAGGAAAGACACTAGTTTGCAACCTGTGGGCAGGGGCTCCGTGCAAGGACTCGGAAATTAGGAGTAGTAGGCGGCACTGCTGAACCCCTAGGGAGGGGGCAGTGGCTAAGCCCCAAAAGAGCTGCTTGGAGAGGACCACCTAAGAGGAGCTACGGATTCCTTGGGCAGCCACCAGGAGGTGATCTGTCAGGAAAGGGAACAGGACATAGCCCGCCTCCACACGCTTTCCATCCTTTCCTCTGTCAGTGCCACAAATTGGCTCAACTCAACAAGAAGCCCAGGGGAAGCCCACTCATTAATTATATTCATTCAATTCAGCCCCCTGAGACGTCAAGCAGGGTGGAGGAGAGTGGAGAGTGGACCAGAGGGACCGTGGAAGACGTCCAGCACAGTTCCTTCACAAAGAGTAAGAGCTGAAAAGACATTTTAATGAGTTTTTAATTCTCTGAGAATAGTGGCATATCTAGCTGAAGGAACTCCTATCATACTTGTTTTTACTTAGAATCGTGTAGGGAAGAAAATCAAAAGACTGGAAATGTTAAAAACAGTAGGATGCAAACGGCTCTTTCCTCGCTAGTCCATTCTTAAAGCTCTTAGAATTGTACTTTTATGATCACCTTTCGAGTTCACTGCCATTTTCCCCAACATCATCATCATTTTCTAAACTCGTAATTATTAGAGTAAAATCATTTATTTTTTCTGCTACAGAAATCTATAGAACTATCTATATCCATGAAAAGGAATGAGTCAAACTCATTCCTTTTGGTGTCGTTTTGGTTCTGCCTGTAACATGCTGCTAACCCCAGGCAAGTTGACAAACATTTTTTTGGTCTAAATTTCTTCATCCGTACAGTAGAGTCAGTAAGAGTCCCTACCTCACAGGGTTGTTGTGAAGATTAAGAAAATTCTTACAGGTAAAGCGCTGAAAACTGTGCCTGGCACACAGGAAGCACCCCCAAAACGTTACCTAGTGGCATTAATAATGAGGGAACATTGATTCCGAATTTTACTACTTGATTAGTATTGATTTTCTTTTTTTTTTCTATGATGATCCAACGAAGTCTCAGTGCATCTTACTTGGTGAGACTCGGAACTAGGCAGCATGAACCACCTTCCCTAAACCCCTCACCAGGCTCCAGCCAGACAGGCAATACGCGTAAGAAAGAAAGACACGTCTGTTTAATCTGGGGCTTTACAAGGTTTTAAGAACAGATTTTACTCAGCACCATGGTGTGGCAACACAGGACGGAATGATGCAGAGCCATGTGTGGAAGATGAGCTCCCCAGAGGCAGAGTTCACAGCGGGACTGATTCCTTTATTTACAGTATCCACAAGCAGGAAAAAGACACACCCACTTGTAAATCTCAGAATTAAAATATATTGCCAGTCAGAATGCAGGATCTGTGGATTTTAAACTCAGCACTTTGACCACCCGCTGGGTGCCCAGATCAGGTGCCCATCAGGGCTCACCTCAATCCTTGCCTCGGGTCAATCTCCAATCCCAGCTCATCGGAGATGCTCTCTGACACCTTCAGACACGACACCCTCCTTGATAAAAATAGATTATTAGCTTTCTTTGTCTGGAGGCAATCAAACACTCTAAGAAGTGAAAGAAATGTGCTAAAGACAGATAATCAGCTAATTGGAGATTTCTCCACCAAGTAATAAAAGAAAGAAACTCAAAGAACACTGATTGTGGGAGAGGAGTGAGGGGGAGTATACAAGTACTTTATCGGAATTACAATTCTCCCTTCGAGGGCAATTGTGAGGACAGTATCAACTTGGGTTTGGATCATCTATACTTCTTCCCAAATCAGAGATAACTGAGAAATTCTCACTCGGGCACTGAGGTGACTTTGTGAGTCTCCTTTTGAGATGCAGACAACTGCTCCAAGACGGAAAACCACAAACCGCCTTTGATCCCTGCTGATTTTTCTATCATACTTCACCATCTACTCCGTCGCAAACAATATTGGTGCCTGAAGTCTACTGAATGAATTTGATGAAATCAAGGGGAGCGTTACTAGGACCACTGCCAGCGAAGGGCCTTTCGAGTTATCTGAAATACAGAGAGCACAAAAAAGGTAAACTAGTTCTGCTATAGCTGGAAAGAAGGGATACGGGAAATCAAAGCAACACACAACAAGCAACACGATGTACAGATGTAACAGAGGAACGTGGAGCAGAGAGATGGGTAAACGGGGGCCTGGGGGCAGCTGGAAACTCTGATGCCTTCGTATGTGCAGAAGTTCAGCCACCACGGATCCCTGCCGAGCAGTAAGAACTCCTTAGTTAAAGGACTCCTTCCTCCTGTCGTGAGAACAGCAGCAATGGACTTCACTGATGGAGCACTTACTCTATGCCAGCCATTAGCGTGGTACCCGTCATCCTGAGCAATACAGTTATTTAGTCTTTTCAACAAATCTGCAAGGTAGATACGATTCCCACCCCATTCTACAGATAGAGAAACTGAGACACAGAGAGGTCAGTAACAGGTGAAGGTCAGACCATCCATTCCAGGATCTAAACTCTTAACCACACTTTATAGTACTCCTAAGACTTACAATAATCCACTATGAACACGGGGAGGGGCATTCCAGTGTTCTCTATGTACGTGACCACTGAGAGTGCGTGCTACAAAGAGAACACACACACACAGATAGGAGAGAGACACTGGGAGGCAGCAGGTGGAGATGCTGCATGTAAATGTGACAGGAGGTGGGAACCATCACCACGTTAACACACTAAGGCTCTCAAGAGGCTGCAACAAATGAAGTCGGAGGAGAAGCTTGGAAACGGTGAGTAGCTGCGGGGAGACCCGTGAACCTGAAGGGAAGCGAACAAGAAGGAAGGAGCCAGAGGAGAGGCCAGAGAAGCCAGGAAGGGACCACCTACCCCAGGCCCTCCAGGAAGGGCGACCATACGTCCCAGATTCCTTGGGACAGGCGTAAGTTATCCTCGTCCTGTTGTACTTGTTACAACTGTTCACTCTCCAGTACTCTCCAGTATCCCAGGCTGAACAATACATTACATGATCAACTTGCCTCTACGGCACGTTAAAGACTTGGGACTCGGGCGCCCTAAGTCGCTGAAGTGTTTTCCGGCGGGAAAGGGAGGGGGCAGGGAGGGGTAAAGATAGGCTAATATTTGACTTACAAAAGAACCACTTTGGACTGCAGTGGGACAAATAAACTAGGGTAGGGGCAATAGTGGGTGAAGATATTCAGTGGTTCAGGTTTGTGAAGAAGGGGATAGAGGAAACCAGTCTGAAAAGTATTTAGGAGATAGAATCAATGGGGCTTAGTGAGACAAGAGACAGATTCTTTATTTCCTCAGCATTTTAGCCGCTGATTGCGCTACTTGCCAATACCAGAAATATGGGGAAAGGAACAGGTTTGTGATACAACCCGGGAAGGGGTTCAGTTTTAGACATGTGGATGAGGTGCCAATAAGGCTGTTTACTCCCCGTGACTGGAGATACTGATCACACATATTCTCTATATGCCCAGAACACAAAGAAGGTATCTAGCAAGTTGTACAGAGACATTAAAATGTCAACATCAAAACGCTAGCTGAAACCATGGCAATGATGGAAATAATCCAAGTGGAGAGTTTGGAGTGAGACAGAAAGATGATCAAGACAAGGTCTGAAGAATTCCGATGTTTAATAACGGAGTAAAGACAGTTAGACAAGGAACTTGAGGTCAAAGCTCCAGAGTGGAGGAAAGGAAGAGGAGATGACACGGAAATCCAAGGCACGGAGGAGGGAGTCAAGGGCGAGGTATGTCTAAAAGGTCGAAAAAGATAATGACAAAAAATGACCAAATCAATTATCATGGAGCATTTCGCGGGGTGGTGGGGCCGAGACAGAGCAGGACGGCGTGAGGACACAGTGCACTGAGCACTTTAAAGAGGAGGATGGTGGGAAGAGCGTGAGAAACAGGACCGCCTCTAGAGCGAGACGTGAGTCAAGTGAAGACCTGCTAACAGACAGAAGTTCATGCTTGAATGCCAAAGGGAAGAAGCCACTAGAAAGGGAAAGGGTGAAGATGTAGAAGAGATGGGATAACTGATCATGCAGTTACTGAGGTGTTCGGGCACACAAAGAAGAGGGGACTCCTGATCTTAAAAGCAATGCCTCCTCCGCTGTTAACGTGAGAGAAGAGAGGACGGAGGCTGAGGCATCAGGCTTATGGATCTGGTGGTAGGGATTTGAGGTAGTTTCCCATATGCCTCCACTCCCAGGAAAAATGCTATCTCTTGTAGCAGAGTATTTGGTCGTAAGAAATAAAACAACCTCAACGAACTCACTTGGCGTGTCAGAGAGAGACACTTCGATAGAGACAATGCCAGGCAGTCAGCGTGCGACTTGAGAGCAGGCATTTCATTTCATTCATCTCTGAATTCCCTAGGGTGTAGCTCTGTGCCCTGCACATAGCAGAGTCTGGAATGAACGCTGATGAAATGGGATAGCCTACAAATAAGCAACACGCAGCTTCCGTGTCTAGATCTAGAGGCTCCTTTTAGTTCAAAAGAGCAGAACAGAATTCTTGAAGCAACCAGGCAATGCACAAAGGGTGTCTGGGCATTCTTTGGCCTGGGCCTTCCAGACAGCTCTAAACCAACCAGTCTAGGTTCCCCAGGCACTCCCCTGTGTTCTCCTGGCACCCCAAGCCCGCCTGCTCCAGGGCAATCACACTGCACCACAGTCACCTGTTTGCACGTTCAACGTCCTTCAGTATCACTCGACTCTGAGTATTTTGACAGCAGGGACTGGACCTCAGTGTCATTAATAATATTCAGGAGAATAACTATAATCTTCTCATCTAATTCTCTCAACAGCATTACAGGTAGTGAAATTATTCCCATTTTACACTTGAGGACACGAAGGCTTATAGAGAGATTAAGTAACTTGCCTAAATTCATACAACTTATAAGTCAGCAAGTTTGGATTCCAATCCAGGACCGCCTGACTTCAAATTTTAGGGTCTCAATTACCAGCCCTCCCTTATCTGTCTGTTGTTTCCCCTTCCTTCTTTCCTTCCTTCCTTCCCTTCCCTCCCTTCTTTCCCTTCCTTCCTTCCTTCCCTCCCTTCCCTTCTTTCCCTTCCTTCCTTCCTTCCCTCGCTCCCTCCCTCCCTTCCTCCCTCCCTTCCTCCCTTCCTTCTTTCCTTCCTTCCTTCTTTCCTCCCTTCCCTTCTTTCCTTCCTTCCTTCCTCCCTTCCTTCCTTCTTTCCTTCCTTCCTTCTTTCCTTCTTTCCTTCCTTTCTTCCTTCCCTCCCTCCCTCCCTCCCTTCCTCCCTCCCTCCCTTCCTCCCTCCCTTCCTTCCTTCCTCCCTCCCTCCCTTCCTTCCTCCCTCCCTTCCTCCCTTCCTTCTTTCCTTCCTTCCTTCTTTCCTCCCTTCCTTCCTTCTTTCCTCCCTTCCTTCTTTCCTCCCTTCCCTTCTTTCCTCCCTTCCTTCCTCCCTTCCCTCCTTCCTTCCTCCCTTCCTTCTTTCCTTCCTTCCTTCTTTCCTCCCTTCCTTCTTTCCTTCCTTCCTTCTTTCCTCCCTTCCCTTCTTTCCTTCCTTCCTTCCTCCCTTCCTTCCTTCCTTCCTTCCTCCCTTCCTTCCTTCCTCCCTTCCTTCCTTCTTTCCTTCCTTCCTTCCTTCCTTCCTTCCTTCCTTCCTTCCTTCTTTCCTTCCTTCCTTCCTTCCCTCCCTCCCTCCCTCCCTCCCTTCCTTGTTCAATAACTAGCATAGTATCTGGCACAAAAGTGACATGATGACATTTAATGCATATTTGTTCCAAAAACGACTGGATGACGGAAGTTCAAGACAGAATCACAATCATGAAGCCGTTATGTCACCTGCCACAGACAACACATACCAATGATCCAAGAATGTGCCACTTTAAACACTTTCAGAAGCACATCAAACTACATTTCTTTCTCTAATGACATGCATTTGGCATAAGACTGATCCTTTCAGGTAACATTCAAGGAATGGATTTTATTATTTACTTATTTTTTAATATTTTTGATGTGGACCATTTTTAAAGTCTTTATTGAATTGGTTACAATATTGCCGCTGTTTTATGTTTTGGTTTTCTGGCCACAAAGCATGTGGGATCGTAGCTCCCCGACCAGGGATCGAACCTGCACCCCCTGCATTGGAAGGTGAAGTCTTAACCACTGGACCGCCAGGAGGTCCCAAGGGATTGATTTTAAAGAGCGAGGTTTTGTACTCAGTGACACGAAAAGCATAAAGGAAAGAGCACTGCCACCGGCCTCTTGGTGTCCCTTCCGCTAGTGATACTGACAGCAAAACCCAGGCACTTGGCGGTAATAATTCCTAATAATGGAATGCATCACCAAAGTAAAAAGGAAACAACTTTTCTTAAAAATGAAGGACAGAGAGTGCAGGATATGGACACAGCATGATCTCAGAGTCTGTTCCACACTCTTCTCTCCGTTTAATTTATGAAGAGAAAAATTACTGTGATAGATATAAGTTGGCAGTTGTGACCATTAACAGAGAGCTACTGCCCATGGGTATGCAATAAAATGTAGTACATATTGACTTCTTTTAACGTTAACTATTTTGGGGTTGTGACTGAAAATTACTGTTGAATTGCAGATAGCACTAGCTGTGCTCCACAAACAATAAATACAGTAAACTGGTTATAAAAGCAGTTATTATTATGTTTGTGTCATTAGATTTACTTTACTGACATAAACAGTTCAAAACAACACACATTTATATGTCATTTAAGTACTATCTATTCAACTTAGTTTAACAAATAACACCGTACGCCATGCTATATGCAAACGCAAGAACGCAGGCTTCTTTCAACTTGACTGAACGACCATTGCTCTTCTACTAAACTATTTTCATATCATTTCCATGGCACGCTTTCAGAATTAACTTCTTTGTCTGTGAGAGGAACTGCTCCTCCAAAGAGGGGAAAAAAGAGAAAGAAATAAAGCTCAAAGAAGGAATGAAAGAAAGGTGGGTTTACTGCCTATATATTCTGTGCAACAGATTGAATAAATTCAGAGTCAAGCAGCAGAATGCTTCCAAGCTGACAAAGTCTCCTCAGTAATTGGATGAAATCTACATTAAAAGCATCCAAACAGCTGTTTCTTCAGCAGCGTCCCTTTGAACAGGACGGCCTATGAGCAGCTCCCAGTGGAGTCCTTCTGAGGGCCAGTCTCTCGGGGTGCTGTCCAGCTCTGCCAGCCGCACCCCATGAGGTTCTGAGGCTTTCGCAGAGCCCACCTTTGTGGTGAAGAGCCGGCATCTCTGCTAGGAAGATTTCATGGGGAAAATATCCTTACAGATCCAGCCTTTACACAGGTTGACAAAGACACTAAATTCTCCTGTGCACAAAGTGAATGAAAAGGGCTTTCTTAGTGGCTGTTAAAAGCCAACGCATATCTTAGCTCACGTTCAGCCCTTCGACAGTAAAGAGATGCACTTATATGTTCATTTCACACCCCGATGGCCCTTGAGAGATGGCCTTTAGTCTTCTGTTTTCCTCTCTGTAAAACTTCTAAGGGGATGATTTGGGACCAGAATCTTCTCCTTCTCCTTGGACAGCCTGTCATGAGGTAGCTTGGGTACCTCCCGAAGTGGATTCTCATTTGAGAGACAACAACGTGTCATTCGTATCACACACCAAACCCTGAGTGTTGACAATCTAAGGTGTGCTACAGCCGCCCTTGCTTGAGGACGGACCTCAATGGTGAACGGCTCCCTAGGTGCCTAGGTGCCCTAGGTGAGGAAATACCGTATTTTCCTCTACAAAACCCCTCACTTCTGTTAGACCTTGGCTTTTTAAAACACAGAGACGGGAAATTTGGACTCTTACGAACGAACACAAGTGGTAACGTGTGGGTATAATCCATAATTAACACAATCTGAAAGACAATGCTGGGAAATGATGGAAAACATCTGCATAGATAGAATGGCAACAGGGATGTTACTTTTTCCAGTCAGAAAGGAAAGACGCTACTGAATTACTCAAGAATTCAAATGTAAGCTCCACGAGCGCAAGATGTGGGCAGCACCTCCAAGGCCTAGCACTGGACACATAACACTAAACACATAGAACACGTGTGGAAAAAAGATATTGAAGAGAAAATCAGTTTTGTCTACTTTTGAAAAAAATATCCATTTGGCACTAAATTACTGTCTTCTGCACATGCGATTTCTTGTGTACGAGCGTCACAACAAAAACACTCTTGTCTATAGTGTAAACCTCACTTCGACCGGATGCACATGTACATTGATACGTGACTTAACGATAGCAGCTGTCAATGTGAGGGCCGGTTGGTGGCTGCTTCCTTCCTAGCAGCATGTTTTGTTTTGTTTTGTTTTGAATCATGAAAACGACTCGGTCCGCATGTGCCCTCTGCCAGCCGCTCCATGCTGCTTGGCTTTTGAGCTATCGCTGGCTTTCCTACATCACTACACAGTACGTTCACCGCGCCCTTGAAGCATTTCTTTTGTCCCTATTCAGTCAGCATGCCCATCCTCAGCTGCCCACGTGGAAATCGCTTTGATAACCTGCTGTCAGCCATTCTCTTTACACGACCAACCTACTGAAACTGAATTACCATAAGTATGGCTTTCCCACTAGTGTACTGACGGTGCTCTGGGCCCTCATTAATGCACATCATTTTGCCATTTAATTTTAAATATAGCATACAGGGAGAATTGCCTAGGAACTGGGTATCGTATCAGTGACAGGCCTGACCAGAGCTCAAAGAAGTAGAATCCTCTGCAGTCTGCCAGGTCCTGAGTTCTCAATTAGAATTTCATGGAAGAAACCAGAATTGGTCCTATCACAGCCATTCTCTCCTTTTCTCTCTACTGGTGTTTTTTCTATATATTCTAATTCTCCTTTCTGTAACACCCTTCTGTCCTCTCTCACCTTACCATCCAACAGGGAAAAAGAGGGACGTGAAACAAACTTCTAAGCTGTCGTTATTACCGGTAGTTCCCTTATCAGTCTTCATTCAGACTGCAGGTGCCCTAGGTTCTACCATTCTAGGAGAAGAATAAACTAATCTTCATAATCCTTCAATGCTCAGGAGGACTTAGCTTGGGTATGCTGCTTATGACAATCATTTTATTTCTTATTTCTATTTGTTCAGATATCTATATATCTTTATTTTATCTATTTCTCTTCTGTGTTCTGTTGGATGCCAGGTTGGGGAAGTGGGTCATAGGGTAACATTTAATACATTTAAAAAACGTATAAGTAGATACAAAATTTAAAAAATGAGCGAGAGGAATGAATGGTAAAGCAATGGATCAGAAGTCTGTTTTGGGAGAGAGAGAAGAACTAGAAAAGAGGAAATAAAAGTATCTTCGTTTCTAACTTCCACAATCACCCACTAACCTGTAACAGCAGGCTTCTGGTCTTATTAAGAAGTTAAAGGTAAAAAGGAAAATAAAACAAAGATGATCTTGCTGCTTCTCAAATGGGGAACATGAAATCAAAGATTTGAGATGTCCGTCCTCAAGAATGGTAGATGAAATTTTACACATCAAAAAATTTAAAAAGACAAAGCCATGGTTATCTAGCATCGGTGGAGGATGTCATTCTAAATGAAAACTTTTCCAAATAATTGAAGGTAAAGCTTCTTAAGCACAACCATTCTTTTCATTTTAACTACCTGTGATGCAAACCTTCTTAAAGTCCAAGGACATGTCCCAATCTTCTTAAGCAGAGAACACTGAACGTAATCTAACCTTTCCTTTTTGCCCTGGGGTTATCACTAGGAACATCATCTAGTGCATTTTGCTGTAACAGGATGATGCCCTC
Organism: Leucopleurus acutus; assembly: GCF_964270905.1. Classification (NCBI taxonomy): domain Eukaryota; kingdom Metazoa; phylum Chordata; class Mammalia; order Artiodactyla; family Delphinidae; genus Leucopleurus; species Leucopleurus acutus. The sequence continues at coordinate 1,631,640 of NC_139163.1, forward strand.
GGGGACTGCCTGGTGCACGCACAACTGTCCGACCTGACACAAAGTGAGTTCCGACGCCTGATCTTCAATAATTTTAATTTATTTCACTTTTTAAAAATGTAGGCTTTTAGACATTATTTGTTACGACTATCAGATGGACCCTGCTTACAGCAAAGTCACCCACTTGCCATTTGCTGTGGACCGGTAAGCCATAGCTTCAGACTGTGTGTGTGAATGTGTGTGTACTCACACACACACATCATACATGTAATGTGTATATATATACATATGTCTATTTACATAAATAGACATATGTAGATAAAATTTGGTTCTGCAAGAGAGCCTAAAGGGCTCTTGTATTAATACACGCACAGTCCTTAGTGTGCACTTCTGTGGTATATACTTACTCTAGTCAAAGGGCCTGTTGTTTCCTCGTTCTGATTCTTACCTGCATTCCACAGCAGAACTTCTCAACTGTAAAGGAGCATTACCTTCATCTAGGGAACACTGCTAAAAATGCAGATTCTGATTCTGGGTAGGAGCCCGAGATTCTGTATATCTAACAAGCTCCCAGAATCACACTCGGAGGTAAGATCTGAGGTTCTTTTTGGCAGTGAGGTAAAGCGATCTAGATCAGGAAGCAGCAAACTACAGCCTGTGGGTAGCCCACCACCCATTTGTTCATGGCCTGTGAGCTAAGGATAGATTTTACATTTTTACATGTTTGGGAAAAGGATACAAAGAGAAGAGGAAGATTTTGGGACACATGATCATGATACAGATTCTAACTGTCCATCAGGGGAGTTTTACCAGAACACGACCACACTCGTGTAGCTGTTCCTGTGCTACAACAGGGTAGCTGCAGCAGAGACAGCACGGCCCAAAAGCCTAAAGTGTTTCCTCTCTAGCCCTTTACAGAAGTGGCTTACAACCCATGAGGCAGATGCCTGTACTTCATATTTGAACAGCACCTTGTAAATTACAGAGGCCTTTTCTCCCCTTTGGTCCTGGTGCTGCGATAGATGGCGCTGGTGCAGGACCACCCCGTGCAGCTGGCAGAATGCTCCCTGCTCGAGAGGACGCTCTGTGGGGAGCATCCTGCTTCAGAGTCACACGGGTAGCACAGAGGCTAGAAGATGCCCATCAAAGATGACAAGCAGCTAGTCCCGAACTACGTGGCTGACAAGACGGGCTGCCAGGACAGCGCGTGAAGTCAGCGCCTTTCCACCGCACTACAAGGCGATGTGCTGGTAAGAATTCTTGTGATGACATTTCCAATTTTTTTTTTTTTTTCTTCAACCAAAGTGTTTCAAAAGTAATGTATTTGCAATCATTTCAATATAAGTGATGGTCTTTTATTCTGATGGTTAAAACATCTTTTAGAATGATAAAGTAGGCCCAAAGACATGTCAACTAATATTTTCTTCCAAAGTTGTAACAGCCAAATCAAAATGAACACAGCAGAATTGATGTTCATTGAGAAACATCTATTCATCTTTCCGATTCAAACATTTACTGGCTTGTTTTCCAAACGCTTATTTGATATAAAACAGATTCCATTAAAACCCTAAACTCCACTTCTTGGATTTAAAGGGCAGCTTTCAAAATAATAGTAAGTCTTGGGTTCATCACTTGTTATTGTTCTTATGAAAGAGATTTTAGATCTATTGAAAATATTTGTTTAAATTATCCCCTAATTATTTAAAAATATTTCTTAACGGTTTATACGGGCTAATACAATATTTTCTCTTCCATTCTGTGATCTATATAATTTAATCATGATGGTTTTACAAATAAGAATGAACCATGGGAACAAAATCATTTCTTTATTAAACTTATGGAGGTAGTTTTGTCCTTATGTCAGCAAGGAATGTTCTGGATTTGGCTTCTTTCAGTTCCCACCAGAAGAGCTAAGAAAACAAGGGAATCCTTAGCTTCAGAAAGGAAGTATCATAGGCAACACAAATCCTCCTTTATTTCATGCAAATCTCTCTACTCTCTGTAAGGTTTCACATCAGATTTAGCCTCCATTGGATGACACGTTAAAGTTTATTACACTGAAATGTGAATACAAAGAAAACGGAAAGCAGAGCACAAAGAGACCAAAAGTCTGGCCAATCAAAATATATATTCTAAACGCCTGCATTACTGGCAATGTGCTGACAGCCAAATTATTTGTCAGTGAAAATTTCTGTTGTTGGAATTGAGCTCTTTTGTTTTCAGCACTCGCCCATGGAAGAATGCGACAGCATTACCTTGAAGAACTAGTTTTTCACCTAAATGCTCAAACAGCTTGTGTGAGGCCTCTAGGACTTGCTTTTATGCAATAATATTCTCATGCTTCAGATGTTCTTGATATCTTGGTAGAATTTGACCTGGGTAATTGGCATTGACACTTCTGAACCTCAAAATCTGCTAGTTTTTGACATAATTATGTTTCTAATATATATATATATATAATTTCTTCATAATTAGCTTCCTGCTATTTTCCGAATTTGCTTCCTTACTCACTTCGTAGAGAAAATGAAGGGCCTACTGTCTGACTGCGGTCTCCCTTGGGCTTTCTCCATCACTCCTCTGCCAAAGTACTTCAGTTCCAGGGAGCTGTTTCCTCCGCCTGGAATTTTTCCATCCTTCTCTCTCTCTCATCCTCTCCCATCCTGGTCCGATCACTCTGCCTCACGTGGTAGGGACTGACAAGTTGTTTACCAAAGCACTTCCTTTTTCCTTCTGGGCACACAGCTAGATTACATTCTTCAGTCCTCTGCCATGTTACTAGGTTCTGGACAGTGGAATACGGGCAGAAGTGATGTAGGTCATTTCCAGTCTTACCCACCCCATAGAAAGATGCAAGCCTACCCCTCTCTGCTTCCCTGCAAATGAATCTCCATCTATCTGTGCTCTCTCCCCATCTGCTGACTGAATGGAAAGAACTCCTAGAGCCTAAAGGAAGATCCTGTTACAACACGGCAAGAGCCTGGGTCCTTATGTCACCGCTCAGAAGAATGCTGCCCAGAAGAGACGCTCTTCCAAGGATTCCCATTTTGGGCCACTGTGCAAACAGAAATTATTGAGGTAAGAAAGACGGTGAGACTTTAGTCCCCCTTAGTGGCTTAACAACAAACATGACGATATCGTAGTTTCTGTGGGTCAGGAATTCAGAGATGACTTAGCTGACTTCCTCTGGCTCAAAGACTCTTACGAAATCAGAGTCAACCTACAGGTCGGGGCTGTGGACCCATGTGAAAGCTCCTCTTGGTGGAAGAGGGAGCATCTGTTTCCAAGATCACTCACAAGGCTGTTGGGAGGTCTTGGTCTTTTGCTCAGTGAACTTCTCCAAAGGGTTACACCTCCTGACATGGCAGCTCACTTCCACAATAGCAAACAATGGGACAGAGACAGAGATGGGGGGTGGGGGGGAGGGAGGGAGGGAGAGTGTGTGTGTGTGAGAGAGAGAGAGAGAGAGAGAGAGAGAGAGAGAGAGAGAGAGAAAGAGAGAGAGAGATCACCCAAGATGGAACCAGTCTTTTCAAAACCTAAGTCCATCCCAACAATATTCTGTTTGTTAAAAGGGTTATACAAGCTGTGAATTCTAAGGGAAGGGTCCCTGGAAGCCGTCCTGGGGAGCTGGCTCCTATGCTGTACATTTCCTGATGGTCCCTCTTTTCTGGAGCAGAATTATTCAAGACCTCTGTCCTACTGTGCTATGTAAACATGCTCAGAGATGCCATGTGTAAACGGAAGATTGTATTACACGAGAACACTTAGTCAAGAGTTCAAAGTGGCTGAAATTCAGCCCATCCTCCTGAGTCACAGACTCTCAAAGACACCATACAGGCTAGAGGTGGCCTTTATGGTGACGCCCTCACCAAACTCTGAATAAAGGAAAACAGTTTGCAGGAAGTGATTCACTCCTCTATGTCTGGTTCCCTATACTGCAAACTGCACTGGGTATCACCTCAATAAACATTTGTTGATCAAAAATGAATGAGTGCTTGAATGATGGATAAATTCTAGATACTTTAGATGGCTAGTTTGTGAACAAAAGTCTTATTTGGGAGGAATTTCAAGAAACTGGCTCCAGAAATTCTGGCAAATATCAAATACTGATTCATAGCTCCCAGATCAAAATGCACAGGGCATTTCTAAATGCTTAAAGTTTCTCAGTGGTGTTTACATATATGAAACGATTAACTAATGGATATTCTGCTTATACTCTGACAGTAATTGAGCTATAATCTGAAATCACAGAAATTATAATATTAAAGAAGAAAATTCCACAATAATGTGGACAATTTTCAGAGACATCTTTGCCTCTTATATATGCTTATTCAAGATAACATTCAGATCATAATATTTTCTAATTCATAAGAGCTTCTGTGAATGGATTTGACCTACTCCATGGATGATATACAGACTTTGGTCAATTGTAGCCATTTGAAGTAACTCCACAGTGATATTAAGTTTCTTGGTGAATAACTATTATTATGACTGAGAACATGAGTGTCAACTAGAAAACTGAATACATGGGCACATGTATAAAGATAGACTGTGCCTTTCTTTAGTATTCTCTCCACTGAATTCTCAGTATTCAAAGAAAATATTGAACTTCTGTAAAGATATTGATGTTTACAAAGGTCACAGAAAACAAACATCGATACATTGTTCTAATTATTGCAAATTTCCGCTACCACAGATGCAAACTTAGAAAACTTTCTATATAACTAAATGTTAAAATATGGTAGCACATTTATAGTGTAGCATATTAATAGCATTTTTAATTAAGGAAAATAGATGCAACTATTGCTAATGTTATTTTATAAGAGCTTAATATTCCAAAACCTGTTTGATTTTATTTTAGTTGATGATTAATTTGTAAATATTCACCTATTCTTGAATATTGGGAAATTCCATTGTGAGAAATTTAGACAAAGACATTATCGTAGAAAGAGGTTAGAACTAGACAAAAATTGAGAAAAAAATGCATCATTTGGGGAGAGGAAATACTACTAAAATAAAAAAGTCTCCCACACTCTAAATCCCTAAATTTATATTTACAATATCATCAATCTAAGCAAATTTTTAAAACAATTTCCCTTTAATGTCATCCATATAATAAATAATAAATATTCTTATAACTGCACTATTAAGGATCTTAACCGCAATACTAATTATGAGGTTATTAATCTTAAGGGCAACATTTATGTATTTCTACCAAGATGGGAGGTGACATGAGGTAAATTGCCTTGGCTTTTTTTTTAAAAGATAAGCTTTTGAGATAATGACAGTAGTCCATTAATCTTTGATTCCATGATGGCTGACACATGAGACATGCTTATAAATATTTCCTGAATAAATGAGTGAATGAATGAAGAAGAGGAAAGGGAATGGAAAGGAAGGGAAATAAATGAGTGAGGGATTAAATACGGAATCCAAACGTCTAGATCACGTAAGTTCTGTGAGCCAATCATCCTTGAGATGATTTGGACAAAGATCCCAGTAGTTGGAGGGCTTTACTTTTTTTTTTTTTTTTAACACTCACTCTTACCTAAAGGAAAAACAAAATAATTCTACTACCCCTAAAGAGTCAATTCCATCAGTTACCAGAGAAGAAGCACAATCTTCCAAACATTATGTATAGTGTATTAGACTGAACATTTTTCATACACATAAAAACTATATTTCCCATGAACATTATCGTCTCTCAGTACATTATGTGTTTCTGAGGATCAATAAATAACGGAGAATAACAACAACAACAACATCAACAAAGCCCCCGGAGACTACGAGGCTTGCACTCAGGCTAGGGTTTGAGCAAACAGACTGTTTCTTCCTTGTGCCCTGAAAGCAAGCCCCGTTGCCTTCTATAGAGCCACGAACGGCAGTAAATCCCTAAGCAACTGGCCTCCCATCGAAGACGGTCTGTAGCCGGTCTCAGGGAGTTCACGTTGAGGGACGTTTGGCAAAGGTGCCTCTCAGTTGACCACTCCTGCAATGGGGCAACTACAGGCAGAGAGGTTGTCTGTGATGTAACCCAAGCCTCATTTCTACACAGCTGTGCAGACCATCAACTCAAATTGTACCAAGAAGGCAACTGGGAACCTATTCGGAATATGGGATATTTACTGGCTGAGGAAGGGGAAAGTCCATTTGTTCAACCACAGTGGAATTTACCTTTGTTAGCTCTGGGTGCGGACATCTGAGCATGTGCAAATAGCAGCGCCCCTCCTGCCTAGCAGGCTGCTCTGGGCTCTCCTCTGACCTGACTCTCCTGGGCCCTGTCTGTCACTCCTGTCTCAGACCAGCCTGCTCCAGGGTTTCCCTTTGTCCAACCTCTGACTCCATCAGCTTGTACATGCAGACCTCTTAACTTCTGTGACTGCCCAAATGGGTTTTTCAGAATTTTGATGTTTAATCAATATATAAGGATAAAGGGATTGCAAGTGGCAGTGAAGGCCCAGCTGACATTAGATGGCATGATTTTTTAATAGATTTTTTTTTTTTTAACTTTCTTTGATAACCTTTGGCCGCTTGGAAGTAAAACAGAGATTTGGTAGTGGGATTTTCCCAGCACCAGGGATTGGCACACTGGGTAAGCCAAGGAGGCAAAAGGTTTAGGATGGTGTTTAATGCACTGTTGTGACGCCTGCCAACAGGTCGCAGACTAAGGAAGGGGTCAAGGGTACGCAAGGCAAAAATGATGGTGTGGTAACAGATGGAGGCCCAAACAAAGACTGTGGTGAAGATAAAGATGGGGCTTGTGGGTAAGGGAGTCTGAGAGGTGCAGGCACAGAGGGTCATGATTAGAGAAGGAGAATTGAACACTGAATTCTGGAAGGAACCTGGCTGTGAGTGGTGAGAAGGTCTAAATTCTCCTGCCTTCCACTCCTCTAATCTGTAATAAACAGTTGATATGGACCTCAGGTAGTGAAGCTGGGTGTAGCAGTGGGAAACAAGGAACATTTCCTTAATCTGCTTCCACTGGAGGGGCTGTGAGGACAGAAGTAGAGAAAAGTCAGGATTCAGGTACGTGAAGAAAAAGGAATCTACAGACCACTTTCAACATAAAAATGCGCACATCTCTTATTAAATGCGTGCAACTATTTGGTTGAAACCAAACTGAGCATTACGTTATTATTAGAAGTCACAGTGGAATCCACAAATGTTAACGGCTTTTTAGTTCTGAAAGAAAAATGTCCAAGTCTTTTAAGTCAGGTACTCGGGTGGAGGCAGAAAGCAGGAAGGAGAGAGAGACAGAGAGAGAGAGAGAGAGAGAGAGAGAGAGAGAGAGAGAGAGAGAGAAGAGAGAGAGAGGGAGGGAGGGAGAGAGAGGGAGAGGGAGAGGGAGAGGGAGAGGGAGAGGGAGAGGGAGAGGGAGAGGGAGAGGGAGAGGGAGAGGGAGAGGGAGAGGGAGAGGGAGATGAGTCGGAGGGGAAAAAGGAAGGTGTGATATGTGATGGGACAGAAAGACTTGGTCTTCTTTGTGTGGGGTGTGTTCCTGGGGCCACATTAGCACTGCTGACTCTACTGTGAGTGTGAAAGAAATGTCCTAAGTTGTCTGGAGTCAGTCTAGAGCTTTGGGTCAATGAAGACCTGAATGTCTACAGCACTGGGCGGGGGGGACTTCAGGGCTCACTTTAATGAATGGGGTGTCCATGGAGAGGGTGGAAATGAAACTGCAATTTTCTAAGTGGCCCACAATGAGAAGGGCAGCACACAGGAACAGATATGTTGGAGTGGAAGGCAGAAATGACCCAGAAACTGAGAGAGAAGAGACCGGCCTTCTCACCTCCTGATTCCTCACGGTGGCTGCAGCTAAGACAGATATGGGACCCCTGAAAGACCAGACGCAGCAGCTCAACCACCTGTCTCTGGAGTGGCGGATTTCAGAGGGAAGCTGAGCTCAGGATGGGGCCTTTGCTTCATCCTACTTAAGTCTTCTGAATCCTTTTAAGCCCAATGGTTCTTTTTTCTCCTAAGCCATCCCAACTTTCTAAAACATTTTTGCAGGATTTTATAGTTATTTTCTTCGTAGGACACTTACTAGAAATGAGGGCTTTAATAAAAAATAATGATGTATTTAGTAGCAGAAGTTAAATGGAGATGATAAATGCTTTCAAGTAATCTAAATAACATCAATGAATTAGGGCCCTACAGGAAGATGGTAAATGAATCTCTCAGTTAATTTTTGATAAAAAATGAAGCAACGCGACAAAACCTAAGAACAACAACAAAAACACTATATTGGAAACGTTTATTTCTAAAGTTAAATGAACCCTTATCTGAGTAACATAGTTAACTCAGACACACGTGCTGGGTATGACGTCAACGGCCTCACATTCTACCTTTGTTACTGGAACTGACTTCATACAATTAACGTAAGGCTTTTGGCAAACAATCGATGCTGTACAGTAAAGAAAAGCACATTTTGATGCATTTCATGGAGATATAACAAATCTTGCTATTTTTCAGACTCTTCATACATAAGATATGAAAACCAAAATGATAATAAGTGGAAAACCCTGGGATTATCTCAGAAACCTAACAAAAGACCTTAGAACTCAAGTTCACTCTCTTATTTTTACTGAGAAGAAAATCTGGAATGAGCACGAGGGCCTCTACCAACTACCATGTAGTTGGCTGAATGCATAAGGCTGAAATCTGGGTCTCCTCGCCCCACAGTACAGTGTTATTTGCATTTTGCTGTTGATACCAAGTAATGTATGGTCATCTGACCTTATCAAGGAGAAAACAAAATACGTTTGATAAAGCAAAGTGCACTGGTAGAGAACTGTAATTTTTTTCTGGAAAGTGATCACTCCTTTCCAATTCACCTCTCCACTCAGAAAGTAAAGGAAAGAAGCATGGATCTGCTGTCTGTGCCTTTCTTAGGTTTTAGACATTCAATAAGGCACTGATGGTGTGAAAACGTTATTCAGTTAAATCAGGGAGCCAATTTCTATCTTAATTCTTAAAAAATGTTCACAGAACAGGACGGATCAATTCTAAGCTTACCTTTAATCACAAATGGGGGGAAAATAAGCTGATTCATTTCAGAAGCAATAACGAGCACAACTGTTAATATTTCTAGTTTGAATTGAAATTTACAGGCTAATCTAGTCATCACTTATTGAAATTCTCCAACACTCACCCAGACACCGCGGGGCATGTTGACAAAGCATCAGTGGTGATCAGAATTTCTTTAATTGCTGAAAAGACGTGATCTATATTCCTAACACTGAACTAGGATAAAAGCTAAAGAACACATCTGTGATTAAAGTACTCCCTTAAAATAAATGTGGGTTTTGTCAACTTTTCTATCTTTACAGAATGTTGATAGGTAGTAAACATTCAATCCCTCCTGAAAGAAATCATGCATCCACGTGCTACTATGTGAATTATAGCTGAAGGAAAGAAAAACCCGATCAAGTAAGAAGAAATCAGAGTTCCCAAGACTATATCCTGTTTGTAGGCACCAACATTATTCATATAGAGGTGTACTTCCACCAAATTTACAGAATGACGCATCAATCCAAATAATTGATTGACCACGTTTCCTTTAATATACATAACTATTAATGTACTAACATCAGCGTGTACCTAAAAAAGAGCAAAAGAAAGAACATCTGGATTTTGAAGTGGTTAGAAAACAGAAGTACCTACATTTCTGCAAATCCCTTATGCTGCTTTAATTGGGCTTATTCATCTCCAGTTTTAATAATGCTGTGTTAATTGTGTTAAAAAACTAATGTTGTGAAATAAGCTCACCTGTTTGATATTGATTTGTATTGCTTACAAGTGACAGAAACATAATTACAGATACAGACAAAAGTTTTGTCAAAAAAACAAAATGCTCTGAAGTGAAACAAGCAGGAGGATGCTAAGGCTTTAAGTGCAACCTTCTTATCTAATTCATCAGAAAGTTCTTCCACTTTTTTCTCCAAAAAAGATCCCAATTCCAACTACTCCTCACTACTGAAACTGAGCAGGACGCTGTGGACCTCTGCGGGGTACAAAAAAAGCCTTTCCGTGTCCCACATTTTCTGTTTGTAGGAAAAAGGCTTTCAGCCTCCTAGACCGTCCCTGAGTTCCAAAGGGCAGATTTAAATGGTTACTAATTAGGGAAGTGAGGGAAAGCAGAAAGAAACAACAGTGCAGCCTTGGAGCAGGGTCCAGGTTCCTGCTCAAGGAATGTACAAAGCAATCTGATACAGATCTCGGAGGTTCTCCACAGGAGCTAAGCCACCCCCCCCCCCCACCAGGTGGAAGATGGTAATTTCAGGCTGAGCACCAGCACACGGACCCCAGGCTGGTGGGAACCAGAGGCAGATGACTGAGATTCCTGGAACACCACCCTGTCAGCTCGCCGCCAACCAATCAGAAGAAAGCCACACACCCTGCAGCGCTCCCGCCAAACCGTGCTTATAAAAGCTCTTCCCTGAAAACAACCTGGGAGTTTGGGCTCTCTGAACACGAACTGCTCTTCCTCCTTGCTTGGCCCTGCAACAAACCTTTCTCTGCTCTGAACTCTGACCTTTTGGTCTGTTCGGGCGCATGAACTCGTGTTCCACGTGACCCCTACCACCTCCAGCCTAGCTCAGACCACCATCGTCTTCCACCCAGACTATTACCAGAGCTTCTCGCTCCTACTTTTGCCTCAAAAGCCACTGTCCACACAACAGAAGGGGTGAGAGCTGACGCATCCTAGTCTGTGAATGCAGACTGTTAACCTATCCCTATCGCGAGGGATTTTGTAAGCCAGTTGTTAATCACAGCAATATGAAACATTAAATTATATATACAATTTATATCAAAAACAAAAGTAATCACTCAATACTCATCACTTCATTCATGTAGGAGTATATTTTTCTATCATTTAAGCTCTTAAGATTATTATATTTACTCTGCCTGCATGGCGTAAGTCACTTACAGTGGTGGGCTACTGTGCGTTCCCAAATCCACATGCAGTGACGTCACACTGATAGCTTCAAGTCAGCCATGATGAGGGAATTGATGTCATAGAAATTGGCAAATGCTACAAATCAGGAGTTGACCTACTATTCTGTTCATCATCTAGACCTAACAAAACTAATGGAGAAAATATTAATAATGTAGATTATGCTTAAAAGTGTGTTGAGTCTGTAGCCCTTATATTTTAAATAACAACAACAGAGAAATTGAGGAATCAGTCTTCCAATATTTGGAAACCATTATCTGTTTCAGCAAATAAGTGGCTCACATAACTGATGAAAGAGTTAAGTTCCAACACGCATCTTTGTTATATCAGTTTCATCTTACTCATTATTGTAAATAAAAATATCAATCAACATTCATGACAGAATGAAATGTTTTTTGAGCATCTATCATATTCCCAGAATATACTAGGGGCTCAAAAAAACACCTCTTGAATGAATTCATTAACATAGGTTGAAATTTTCTCAATTCCTTTCTTCTCTCCCTTCCTTGTGTCATCGTAACATAGGAACCAGCGTCAGTCCTATTTCTACAAATGCCGGAATCACCAAGCACACTTTGGCCAGCTACTTAGAGTCTTTTTTCATCTATTGTTTCTATACTTCCTGCACAAAAACACCACCATCCCCCAACCATCACCTCAGGACATTTCTAGAAACTCAGTTGAGAACTTTACTATAAAAGCTGAAACTGAAAATAGATCCCCCCCCCACCCCCGCCCCGGGGCAACTACAACCTAAGAAGTTTGGGAGGACCTTAAAAATATGATGTTTGCATACCTTCTTTAACACTTAAAATTCGCAAATGCAAGTCTCTTGTGCAGGGGATTACTCTTAAATGGCGAATGCCAATTAAAGTTTAATGGTTAACCTTCACTAAATAAGAAGTGCTTCATATATCATGCAAAATTATCTGCCATAGCATTAACACAAACCGATTAGTTAACTAGCTAAACAGATTAAATACAGATTTTCATGTTTATCGGAAATGAATAGGCCTTAACTTTAATAGTATGGAATATTCTTTTGTTAAATTTTATGACTCCTCATCCGGTTTCATTTAAAATGTCAAAACTGTAATGGTAGTGACATTCATTTTATAATAGTGTTTGAAACATATGCAGTAAAAGGGGTTGTAATAATAATGCTACAAATTACATGCTTATTTTTCCAGATCATACCTAATAGACTGTAATATCGTTTGCGGTCACAGCTCACCAGAGTTAAATTTAAAGCATAATATTAAAGTCAAGGTTCCTTCACATCTAATTAGACATTAGAACAAATGCGGCCAGGTCTGCATTCTGTTCAATATACGCAAATAATCCCTCAGAGGTAACAGAATCATTTAACAACATTAAAGGTAAAAGTAACCTGCTCTAAAGGTATACGATCAATTAGTGCAGATACACCTTCAACATCGTGCAATGTGATATCTCAGTGGCTGTAACACACCCCGAAGCATAAATCGTACCCAGCTTGTCTCACACTGCAAAATATTCAGGACAAACATAGAATATTTTATGCTTAGAAGCTTAACTTCTGGAAATTATGCCAGCAAGCGAGGCAGTTCAACAAAGCACCTATCACTGGGGTATGGACAGCACCACTGCAAATCATGGCACAGTCATTTATTTTCAGGAGCAGCAGGGAAACGTGAAAAAGAATGCATTCTGTTCATTCTTCAAAAATCCATATAAATAAGTCTTAGTTATAGACAGTATGTTAGAGGGCGAGGACTGTTGTTTTTGTTTTTTTGCTTGTTTGTTTGTTTTCTAAACCCACTGTCACAAATGGTTGTGCTGTATTCATCCTCAGAAATGGATGGGGGAAAATATTTCCCTGAAGTTCCATCATGTAAGATCAGAGTTAGATTTTTCTCTACTTCTGTTTTTTTATCATCTTGGTAAAAATGAAATTGGGAAGTAAAGATGGATTTTATGACATTTGCTAGCCTGCCATATAGTTTGGCATGCTGACTATAGTTTTCCAAAGACTTCTGATTGGCTCTCCGTGGACCAATCAAATTCTCTCCCTGTCTTTAACCGCCCTCTTGCCATATTTAGAAAAAGAAGGCACTGCAGGCCTGTGACACATCATTACCTGAAAATGCTTGTCTTGAATATTCCTGTAGTATCCAAACATACGAAAAGTGATCCTTTCTCTTAGCCACTATGTATATAGATACTGAAAACACTGTAATAAGCACTTGATATATAAATAGAAGTTCTTAGTGAACAAAAAAGCTACTGCACCTCCATCTGATAGATCGGACCTATTGAAAATAGAACTTTAGGTTTTGTTTATAAACTTCAAATACAATCACTTAAAAGTAAAATGCTTAAATAGTGGTCATCCAGTCAGTCTCCTGGTACCAAGTCTTGAATGATGGTTGTGTCAGAATTTTAACTCTGCTGTGAATCAGTCAGCTGCAGAGGAACTCTTTTCTAGATGCATTGCCATAAAATTAGGTCAACAGAAAGGTTTGGACATTCCAACTGACCATGACTTCTTTACAGCTGAGGACCAAACAACTGTATTTCTTGATATTTCTCTAGTAACAGTCCCCCTTCAGGGCCAATCCTGCCCACAAAATATCCCAGATTCTTCATTTCTGTTGTGCTTAGCACACTGACAGACCCAGGATTAAAAGTAATCTTAAGCCCAGGACGGCCAGCACTTTGCCTCCGTTAACCTTGGTGAACAGGAATTTGACACTTTACGGAGGAAAAGCTCCTACCACAGCTATAGCTAGCTTAGTTTGAGAGAGAGACTTTTGCTACTAAAACTAACAGTAATTCCAATTATAACATATATTAATTTAAGGATCCCCTTCACCACCTTTCATTGTATCTAACAGGAAAAATGAAGCTAAATTTGTATTTTGCCCACTGAACTGACTGAAGGAATTGCATAAAAGAAAAAAAAAATGTAAATCGTACCTCCGTCATTTTTAAAAAGGCTAATTACAGCTCCTGCTCATCAGTCAGGTATTCCATGCTAACGATGATCTGGGAAAAGATTCTTTCATAAGGTGAAACAGAACTTTCCAAATCATTTCTGTCTCCATTGGGTCTTGAGTTTTGTTTTAGAACCACCAATGTACCAAATGAATTCATTTTGGGATTTATATTTCTCCTAGAAAATTACTGCCGGACAGGTGTAGGAAATAAAAGTGCTACGGATAAGATTTAAAGAGAGAGCCACCCTTGCAAAAAATATTTTGTTCTGCATATCTAAGCACTTTCAACTTGCTAGCATTTGGGGACATCATCATTTCTCCAAAAGAACGAGGCTACTAACATTAACATTTGCTCTAACGCCTGACGAGCTGGACACGTGGGGAGTCTTGGAACCTATTTGCGATTCCAAGATAATATATGGAAGGCTGGGTGTAAGAGAAACAGTGAAAAAGGAATGACTGTCTCCTAGTGAGCATGATGAATAAAGCAGAAAAGAGTCTGAAGAAAAGACCTGCAATGATTGTCCAAACTGCACCTGTACAATCCATTCTGTGTAAAAGACCTGAATAAATACGCAATATTTTTCCCAAGGAAAGATAGTGTTTAGATGTTCCTAAGATCGGAGAGACCATTCTGGATAAGATGACACTGGTCAGAACATGAAAATACAGCACATTCTGCAATATTCAAACAATGTGAAGATCAGAAAATCCCCTGGTTCCCATTCCAGCCCCACCAGTAACTGCCCATCGGGTATGACTTAGCATCAAGGAGAGAAAGTATGAGCTGAGGCAGGTTCCATTATCTCCCTGGATATGTTTCTTTATTTTAACAGCGAGAGAAAAAGCCAAGATACGGTCTGAGGTCTTCTTTTGTTTTAACACTCGATTATTTTGGTAGGTAAGGGATCAGTAATTTAAGAAACTCTGGGCCTAAATCAGTAAGGGGCTTCAAAAGTCAGAGGATTCTGGGCCACAGGAATGTAGCCTCTTTAGATAATAAACGTTTTAAAGAATTTTAAAAGAGACTTGTGCAAATTGCTTAGAAATACAAATAGATCAATTGTTGAAACAAGTAAAGAGCTGTTATTGGCTACTGACAAGAGCTGCTTTTGCTTTCGTCGTCTTTGTGGTTGTTTTTAACATCACCTTTGCACTCCTCTCCTGCCTGCACGCCGGGGTCAGCAGGAGGGAAGGTGTAGACAGACTCCACTGGAATTCCCAAGCCATACTTCAGACTGTAGTTGCAACCTTTTTTCTCTGCAAAATCTTTTTCAGAGCAGATAACACGCGGGACAATGGACTGACTTTAAGTTGCAGCTCTTTGTTTTCCAGGGCCTTCCCTCTGGCACAGCAGCCAGAGGGCCCCAGGAGGCTTGGAGGAAAGGATGACAAGAGGGGACTCACGCCTTTCATAATGGCTTGTGAACAATCAAGAGCTGGTGGTATTCGTGAAAGGTTATTATTTGAATTAATCACACAAGTTTAAAACAACTTGGCATTTCAAAACGTTTCTAGGTAGGCGTAGTTTCCAAACTGCAACTGCTGGGGAGTGTACTCCTGGCGTTCTGGGAAGGGTGCGAGTCTGCGTGCCTGGGGGGGAAGGGGGTGGGGTCTGTCTGGATGCAGCCTGTGTCATCCTTTAAGGGAGACTTAGCAGGGGCCCAGGCAGATTCAAGCAACTTCAGGATTCCTTCTTCTTTGTGACTTGGGGAGAAAGGAAAGGAGGGGGGGAGAAGGGGAAGAGAAGATGGAGAGAGGGGAGAGGGGAGGGGCTGGGGAGGAGAGAAGAAAGGCAGACCTAAGGTCTCCTATAGCTCTGTGCTAACTGGTGAGCCAAGCAAATCACTTCCCTTTTCTCTTTGTTTTGGTTCTCCTATCTGTAGTAAAGATCTGATTTACTGCACAGAAGTATTGAGGGAACCAAATGAGGTAATGCTTGTGACAATAAAGGAACAATTCAGTAATACTAGAGAGTCTGAGAAAGGCGACGTTAAGTAGGTAGGGTGAGTGAAATATGCACCCGCCTTATCTCTCTTTGAGGCTGAAAAGTGGTTTATTGTATAATAAAAAACATTAATTGAGGGCCTACTGGGAACCAGACACTGGTCTAACCTATGCGCTAGCCAAGGTCTAGGGAATAAAAGATGGATAAGACATAGTCGCAGACATTCAGGACCTTAGAGCTTAGTAGGAGAGACAAATACTTAAACCGTTTTGATAAAGTATGGAAACTGATATAATGGTCTGATATAAATTAATATAGACGCACACAGGAAACCTCCGGCCTGGTCCTGGGGGCTTACGCCGGAGCTGGGCTTTTCAGACCATGTATGCAGAGAGCAATGGTCTTGCCCACAAAACACCCAGAGCACAGGCTCAGAGATGGCGTGAAGCGTGCTGTGTGCCCTGCTGCTACTACCGCACAATCAGGTGCTAAATTCGACACAGACCTGGCAACCGGGGGGTCAGTGATGAGTCACCAGGGCTAGAAATGGGTGTGTTTAAAAGTGGGTTTGTGTGTTTGGGTCCCTCAATTAAGTAAACCGGAGAATTAAAAGTCTACTTTTGATGCACTTCACTAGGCAGGGATATTAATGACAGGCAGGATGGTTATTTTTTCAGTTCGTGAACTTAATCACAAAATTTTGAGATGGAAGCATAATAGCGTTAATGACCTTTCTGTCCATCCTCCTTGATTTTAGTGCTTTTAGTAAAGGTACGCTCATGGTACCAGCCCTCCAGCTACTGTCTGATAAATCCATGAATCAAAAAAAAAAAACGGTAATGGTAGTTTAATTGTCCTATATTTTAGCGCTGGTGGCGTCATGTATTTTTGTGACGCAATTGATAATTTCTTGGAACATTTTAGTATGAAATAACTCTAAGGGAGCAAATATTCAAATACACGCAACTTCAGTTGTTTCCCAAGGGACTGAGGTCACGGAGACCTAAAACAGCTGCACATTTCTGCGGCAGCGTATATCTAAGGACGAATCATTTCTAGAACATTACTAACTATGTGTGTTCCTACAACATATCTTTAAAAGAAAAATATACTAATTGTCCTATGTACTATAATATGAATAAGTAACCCCATTTAGCTAGTAATATAAAATGTATAAGCAAGCATGGTAGAAAAGGAAACACTGAAAAAACCTACCACAGCAACATGGATGGATCTAGAGATTATCATACTGAGGGAAGTCAGACAGAGAAAGACAAATACCATGAGATCACTTATATGTGGAATCTAAAAAAATGATACAAATGAACTTATTCACAAAACAAAAACAGACTCACAGACATTGAAAACAAAATTTATGCTTACCAAAGGGAAAAAAGTGGGGAGGAGGGATAAATTAGGAATCTGGAAGTAATGTACACACACTACTATATGTAGAATAAACAAGGACCTGCTACCTAGCAGGGAACTATAGTCAATATTTTTTAATAACCTATATGGGAAAAGAATCTGAAAAATAATATATATGTATATATAGGTATAATTGAATCACTTCGCTGTACGCCTGAAACTAACACAACATTGTAAATCAACTATACTTCAATTAAAAATAAATAAATACCCCAAACTCTTGAAAATGTCAAATATTTCTGAAACCAATTTGAGAAGTAACTTTTAAAATGATTTTAAAGTTTAAAAACTTTCTCAGGAATATGTGCCACTGCTGGAGAAAGAATAAATATCCAATTATGCCCCTTTCCTCAAGTTCCACTGAGCGGGCTTCTTTCCTGCCTCTATAATATTTATCAATCAACACACATTTACCGTGTATCTTAATTCCCTACAGCCAAAATGAACAACCTTGGCTAACAAAGTGGACAAAGAAAAACAACTTAAATGACTCAGCCGATTATTTAAACAATTAATTTTTTTTTTTAATTTAAATCTGATGGTTGTTTTTGTTGAATAGTCATAAATCCACACTTATGGTAAGATGGAGACCAATATTTCTGTGCCGAGTGGATGAAATAACTTTCTAATTTGTACAGTTCATAACCCCTTGCCCGCACAGGCATAATGATATTCCAGACAAGAAAAATGATCAGAATAATTATGATGTCAAAAGGCTTAGGCTGTCATCGTATCACAAAAATTACAATGTCTTCACTGAAAACCGTGACTGTCACATGATTCTTGAGAGCTGTCCTCACTGGTACCACACGGATACTTTTTTTTTTGTCTTTTTGCGTTACACGGGCCTCTCACCGCTGCGGCCTCTCCCGTTGCGGAGCACAGGCTCCGGACGCGCAGGCTCAGCGGCCACGGCTCACGGGCGCAGCCGCTCCGCGGCACGTGGGATCCTCCCGGACCGGGGCACGAACCCGCGTCCCCTGCATCGGCAGGCGGACCCTCAACCGCTGCGCCACCAGGGAAGCCCCACAGGGACACTTTTGATTTTGCCACAAATACTGCTTCCAGGAGGTTTTAAACATTGGCTTGGGGCTGGTACATCCTCTCCCAGGTATCTCTTTGAAAGAAAGCCCTTTAGGAGGGAGCTTTTGTACGTTTAATCACTGCTTTCGTTTTGCTTATAAAAGCAATAGCAGCAGCAGAAGTACCCGCAGCTACATGACTATGTGGAATCCCCTGCAGAGGCCGGGGAGAAGCGTCCCCCCACCTTCTGCTTGCTGACTGCAGTGTGACTCGGCCTGTGGATTTTTGCTGACTTGCAAATGGCCACTTAGGACCTCACAGGATATTGGCTGAATGGTTCTTGCACATGGCCTGAGAAAACGTTTCCTTAGCATCTTCCCCCGTATTGTCCATGATCTTCTATTATTGTGTTGTATAATATGAGGAACAGACTTAAAGATACGGACTAAAGAATCAGGAGAAAAGATAATCATTACACACCTGCCCCACGCGCATGTGACCCATAACTACAATTAACTGTCTTGAATGCTATAAGCTGTTACGTGCATTATTCACCCTGTGCTTCTGGTTTTCACGCTTGAAACGAAGAAAGAGGCCTACTAAAGTGTTCAGGTAATCTTTAAAGGCATAAAGAGAAACGCCACGAGCGCAGGTCTGTTCAGCGTTCATTGCTGCGCAATTAAATTCTATGTTAGTTGACACTGGAAAGAAAACCCTTTCAGCTACGTGCCATGTGCCAAGCAGAGTACAGGATATGATTCTTTCTCTCAATCATATTACAGTTCAGCAATAAGTACACACATCCAGTGAACTTTTAACCACTGCTCTACTCCTCTCTCACATGGATCTAGCCAGAACCTTGTTTTTACTGAAATTGTTCCTCCAAACATCACTAAGTCAAGCATCCCATTTTCTGATCACAGTTTCCTCGACTTTACAGTTTAATTATTCAACTACTCCCACCATGACCATTCTTCAACGTATTCAAGGACCCAGGAGGCAACTATCACTACCTTCACCCTGTGTACTGCTTGCCCTCCTGACCTCACAGGTCTCTCTGTCCAGATTACATTCCATGGTCTAGTCAATAAGCCTTTTGCCACTGACCTAACCTTCCTTGCTCCTCTGATCTTTGTCTAGCCGTTCCTCAAACTGGGATGAACCCAAATATCCTTTTTCTCCATACTTGCCTCCAGGCAGCTGAGTTCAACTATAGAAATGAAAGTGAATTATTAATAACTTATTAATAGGTCAGGATAACCCGACTCACCTGGATTGGTATTAAAATGAAGTCAGGATAACCAAACTTAACTAGACTCTCACTGCTTCATGAGGATGTTACTGAACTCCTCTGTCCGATCTTTCAGACTCTTTGCAAAGCTCTGATTACATCATCTTATTCTCTCATTACCCTCAGCAGATGTCAGGCCACCGAATTCTTGGAGAAAATAGGAACCTTCAGACGGGAACTCACTCAAGTTCGCAGTATCAAAAATATACTTGCATTTGTAACCGTTTTTTCACTCATCTTCATCCATAACAACAGAACAGATACACATCCTTCAGGTTAAAGTCAACTATCCTCTGATTTCATTCTACTTCACCTTCTTAGGAGCTTTTTATTAGTATCTGCTCTGTCCCCCTGCATCTGAACCTTTTTTTAATACAGTGAGCTTCCCATCAACATATGAAAATGCTTCTCTCTCCCTGAACCTCACTCTCCTCCAACTCTAGCTATTATCACTTTCTTCTTCCCATTCATGGCAACGCCTGTCTAGAAAGTTGTTTATACGTCTATTCACGAGTTCTGTTTTCTCACGTTCCACTTACTCAATCCAGCTTCTGCATTCATCACATAATTACAGGCTGTTGCAAAGTGATCCAGAAATTCTATTACTAAAATCAACAGTGGTGCCTCAGTCTTCATCTTATTTAGACTCTCAGCTGTTTGACAGTGTTGACCATTGTCTTTCTTGGACCCTTTCTCATCTGGAATCTTGCTTCCTTCTTCTTTCTTGGCCTGTATTTTCTCATTCTCACTTATTGGCCTATTTTTCTCCATGTGTGCTGCTCAAATCTGTAGTTCTAAGTACACAGAAACATCTTGAAAATGTATCTCTTTGGGCAGCTACACACCTGCCCATGGCTTCAAGTGCCTTCTGCACCCAGACGATGCCAAACTTCAATTGCACATCCACAGCTTTTCCTGAGTTCCAAATCCATGTCCATCCCTATCTGTCATGTCCACTTTCATAATAAAAACAAACCTCAAAACCAGCCTGTCCGCAGTGGTCCCGATGATTTTCTCACCCGCACCAGTCCTTCAGCAATTCTGCTCTCAGTGAATCTACTCCTTCTACTTACACGCTACAAAGTAGAAGCCAACACACACCCAAATTCAATCCATCAAAAGTGACTGTTAATTTTATCTCCTAAATGCCTCTCAAACCCATCCCCCCTCTTTCCATGGTCACCAATAATCCCCAATCCTAACTGTATCCCTAATATGCTCTGTCTACTGTAATCCTTTTATGAGGTCTACATGCATTTACTGTGGCATTTTTTAAATGAATTTTCCACAATGCAGGTGAAAAGATATTTTCAAAATACAGAGACAGCCTTCACTGGGTACCGATTTCTCTCAGTACAGAGAACTGTATTCTTTACCTGGCCCATGGGGCACTCAGTGGTCTAGCTCCTGACTCCCATTTCAACACCAGAAAGAGCCCTTTCCCTCTTATTTTCCACTTGCTGGAAGACTGGCCTTTGGTCCTCCAATTGTTTCTTCTCTTTTCTGTTTCCTGGGCTTTGTACCTGTTGTTTCCTCGTCTGGATTATTTCCCTCCTCCCACCTTCCCCTAATTAACTCCTACTAAGTTTAGGATTAACATTGTCATTTGAAACTCATCTATCCACTCTTTTGTGTCCTGCTCTCCAAACCAGGTCAGATATCCTTAACTAGTCCAGGGCACCTTTCGATATGCAGTTATAAAGGTATGTGATATTTTTGATCGATATCTTCCTAACGCATTAAAATGTAAATTCTATGAATAGGGAGGCTGTCAATATTTTGTTCCCTATTGTGACCCCAGGGTCTAGGCCTGGTGCAAAATATGGATATAGGTATTTGTTGGATGAATGAATGGATGAAATGACAGGAGTAGGTTGATGTCGATTGCCACATGCTGATGGAATCCTGTGCCATTTGATGTACATATTAAATATCATTGAGTGCTGTTGGTTTAATTGGACAAGAAATTCTCGTACATATTTGACATGGCCCTTCAGTGAATGTACTTCACAGGGGCTGCTCACTAAATATCTGTTAATAAATGGCAACAGGCAGAAGAGAAGCCAGTTGCACATATTAATAACTCAATGCACAGCTGGTGAAATATGCAGAGGTGGGAGTGATGTTAGAAGGAAAAAAAGTCACCGCTCTTTTCTTCAGCACAATGAAAGTGAACGAACAGATGGCTTAACATCTTCAAGTTTATTAGTTGTTTCATACTAATCGTCTTGACTCAACGTTGCTTTCTCCAACATGTTAGAAGAAAAATAAATAAGTTTACATAAGTGGGGTTTTTGTTTTATTTTTTTGAGAGACAGAGGATGAATTCTTGACATGAGGGTCTGGTTACTGTGTGGTGTTGTAGGATCTCTTTCTCTGAAGATTGTTGAGAATTGATGACAGTTTCAGTAGAGTTCTGCCTGGAGCGATGGAAACTAATTGGATGACCCTCTACTGATCAGCTTCCGCTGTGAAGAGTGCTACAGGAGGTCTCCCTGGAGATGGCCCATAGCAACTAGGACAAAATAGTCACCCGTCCAGAAACGTCAATAATCAAATGTCATGAAATGCATTCCAAAGAGGAGTTGGTTATTTATCACAAATATCTGAAGAATCTGGAACTGTTTACATTTTATATAATCTCATTATTTTTATAGCCTGTATTAAGTTACCATTAGAATTCTGCCTATCCCAGTCCCTTAGTTGGACATAAATCAGTCAACTATTCATGGAGTGGCCACAGGGTGTTTGACAAGGCATTAGATGCCTGGAATTAGTTGCTCCTTCAGGACTGATCCATTAGTAGGACAGATAAAACCAGTGAAAATAAACTCTTCTTCGCTGACATAACAGGCAAAACCAGTACATACAGAGAAGTGCAATTATCGCGGAGGTGAACATGCAATTCTGTAAGCACCATGAACAATGCGAAATATTTGTGGAAAAAGTAATGAAGAAGACGCTTGGGAGCCGTACAGAGAGGAAATGATATGTTTGCCAGACAGAAGGGGGGATTTATGTGAAGCTCTTGGGAAAGGCCTGGAAGACATTTCCACGAGTGGGAAGGAAGATTGTATAAGCAGACGACAAGACGATGGACGAGATTACTGGGAACAGAAGGTGCAGATCTGTTTATTTGCATTCAGGAAATAAACTGACCCTTTGGGATGTCTGTCTGGCTTCTTTAACACATGCGTACGGTATCCTTGGCAAGGTTACAGCCATTGTTCCCGGGAGCACTGTTCCATTCGGCACTGCCTATATCAGAGCTTCTGCGATGGCATAAGAGCAGATTCAGTACAGTCCAAAACCTAAGGTTATCACTTAGTTCAGCTATATTCTGTACTAGCTGTGCGACTTCAGGTAAGTTACTTCAATTCTCCAGGCTTGTCTCTTCATCCATAAAAATGAAGGTGTAGGATCAGACAGAGGTTCTCAACAGAAGCAGTAATGTCCCAAGGGACTTCTGCAAATGTGTGGATAAGCAACTTTTGGTGTTACCATGTTTGAACGCACTACAGTCACCCACTGGGTGAAAGCCAGGAATGATAACGCCCGGCAATGCACAGGACGTGGCAGATGGAGGGAAGGGAAGTCTCCCATTGTGTAGAGCTTCGGAGTGTAAAGTTTCAGCAGGGAACTCCTGTTTGCAATTATCGAACCCTATCACCTAGGTCCCTTTAATTGTGAACACAGGATATTTTTGGCTAAGTTTTAATAGTCATAAATTTTTCCAGCAGTGCAAAACCACATAATGAAAGACTGCGCTCTCTTTTGTTTAGAATTTTACTAAAACTTATTCCTCATTACAGAAAATCATATCACCAATGGCAATCTGTGTTAATACACTGATAAGATTGCATTTATAACTGTGCATTCACTGTGCCCCTGTGTGTAGGTGCAAGACGAAATGAGTTTACAATGTCTTCTATTATAGAGACACACGCGTATTTATGTGCATGTAGACATATGTATTCTTCTATTACAAATTACTTTTATCTCTTCTTTATATAACTGCATAATGTTAATTTTTTAAAATGATGATTATACGCAAGTTATATTTTCCGTGAGTTTCACTTCACAGAGTTTTTATAATAAACCATTTGGTGTGAAAGGGAGCTTTGACTCTGATAGGGCTGAGAACCAATGGATTGGACAATCTCGAATATCTTTCAGCTCTCAAATCCATGGGTTTATAAGTTTTACTTTGATCTGCAAGGAAGGAGAAACTCTTAAATGATTTTCACTAGTGATATTCAGTTCAATGTCTAAATTCTAGAGTAAGAGAAAGAATGACTGAAACAGACTCTATTTATTTTACTATCTTTCCACTTAGTTCAACTGAGATAGGAGACTAATAGATAATCAGCACATCAACACGAGTTGAGAACTCACTGCACCAGGTACTGATAAGAACTCTAAAGAGAGAAATGAGAAAGTGTGTGTTGCCCTAATGACATCACTGAGACCGAGACTTCATTTTCTCAGACAATAGATTTCATTTTCTTTAAAGAAGGAAGAACTTTACTGTGTGTTAAGAAGTTAAATGTTTTCCTGTTATACTAAAATTCCGTTCAAGATTAGAAGAGGAAATAGGACACCGAAGCACACTGATCCCTCAGAGCACGTGTCGTATTTCATCATTTTCACTACTCTGGCATCTGGCTAACTCCCCTCTCCTTTGCCTTCTGTACACACATACATCCACACCAATCACTAAAGTAATTAAGTCAGGCAAGCCCACACCACCTCTATGGGGAGGATGTTGAAAGGTCTTCTAAATATGATGGCGTACAAATATTTTAGTAGTATAATCAATAAGTTCCATTCTATAGGGCTTTCTAATTTGCACGTCACTTCTTAAGAGTAAAGCACAATAAAATTGGGCTTCTTACAGTCAAATGCCTCAACTTTTGTTTCATACTTCACCTCTGAAATATGATGATCTACTAAAACAAAACCTACGGGGCAGAAAGGCATTTTCCCATTTTGCAAATCAAGAAGCAGCATGAATGTCTTCCAGGATCTCTAGGAGCCCTGTACAGAGCTGGGCATTTCTCATTCCTCTATTAATGTGACCTCCCAGTGACAGAACTGGTTCAAGAATAACACATTTGGATGGTACTTGTAAAAGTAATGGAGCTGCTGTCAAAACCACCCAGGATGACAATGAAACTTTAATACAGAGTAGGTACTGTGCGGGCGAGAGTAGGCACTAATGTCTTCACCGTCAATGTTTCCGCCTAATTAGTGTTTAACTCACAAACTTCTTTGACATCCAGTTTCAAGTGATTAAAAAACAAAAAAAAGTATAATTGGTCCAGTGGAGCCACTATGATTGCAAGAAGGCTGTAACTGCCTAATAATGCTGGTGCATGCCACACTGACAGATTCACTTACTCACTCATTCAGATATATTTATCAACGATCTACGCAAACCACCACTGAGTTGCTAAGGTAGATAAAACAGGGGCTAACGCTTTATTTACGCTCAAAAAGGGCTACTGGTTGAGTCTAAGGAGCTAAAAATATTCCGAGGAATGTTTGCTTAGTGTCCTATTTCATGTCACACGTTAGTCCATTGAAGAGGGAAAGATAACTTCAGTTTTTGGAATGATTGTAGAAGGCTTCTTGGAAGAGGTACCATTTGAACTAGCCCACGAGAGATGCACAATGATCCCAGCAAACGGCGCTCCAGTCAGGTGGAACCGCATAAAGTCAAGCACTCCAAAATGTTCTGTGGGGAATAAGGAAGAGTTCTATTCGACTCTCGGGTAGGGTTGTATTAGAAAAGAAGACCAGAAGTTAGGTTGATGACACTGCGGAGATGGATAACGAAAGGATAACAAAGTTGGGTTATATTTAATAGGTAACTAAAAACCAAGAAAGCATGTGCTCTAAGAAGATTTTTTAAAAGATGTATTAGCAGGGTGAATATGACATTTCTGTTCTTAAGTCTGTGCTCTGGGACTGATAACTTTTAATAATCCTGTGTCATTCTGTCACATCCTAATCATTCCCCAATCCTGGGTAAACACAACTATGATCTCTCTCTGTGCCAGGTCCCTGCAAAAGGGATGTTGCTGCTTTGGAAAGGAGTCTATTTAACTACCTGAGAGCTTGGGCTGCTCATAGAACATTCTGAGCAAAGCTTAACACCTGATTCTACCTTGGCACTCACAGCTGATTGCACCAAGCATAGCAAGTTCACACGCCTGCCCTAGGAGCTCTGAGTGGCCAGCAGTTACAGCTCTGCCTCACAGGTTCCAGACGGACCGGATGGACTGATGAAGCTCTCTCCTCGACCGGTTTCCAAAGGAGACTCAAAGAAAATGGACAGCGGAGAGGAGAGAAGCCAGAAAAGAGAGAAGGTGTCGGCAGAAACGAGGAAGGGGCAGGATATCTAGATAAGCAGAAATCACGAGGCAAAGAGAAGAGAGAAACAGGAAGAGTGAGAGAGGCGGAGTGTGAAGGAAAGGGCTAACCTAGCAGGCCTGACTGCTGCCCTCTGCGAGACTGCTCACAGGTTTAGCCCTTGGCTGGCACCGAAGAACTGGATTTCGAGAGGGCGTCCTCCAGCCAAGCTCAGAGTGGCCCGTTGGGCCTGAACTGTCTGCGCAGACTTCCTAGGATGTGCTGAACACCTGCTCTCCTCCTGGGAGTCAGGACCCCTGCAGTGCTCCAGGCAGTGGCTGTCTATGGGAGCCTGCTGCAAGCAAAGCCCCGGCGCTAGGTCTCCCCGGGCTCCCCTGGCAGACAGGGTTTCCCACGGGCTGTTGGGGCTCCCTGCTGGGTCACCCAGAGTGTCCTGTGACTCCGCCGCGAGACAACCCCTGGCAGCTTGTGCCTGGTCTCCTTCAGACTTCCCCGTGCTTTGCCTTTGCTCCTTCCGCTGTAATACATCATGGCTGTGAGGCCGTGAGTATGACTTTGGTTGTGTCTTGTGAGCGCCGGTGAAACACTGAACTTGGGGTGGGTCTGGGGGACCCGGATACACAGCTGTGTTGTCAGTTGACAGCGAAGCCCATTCATTTACTCATGTTTGTAGGTGAGGAGAAAAGCACAATAAAAACAGATCTGGACGCCAACGACTGCTGCTTCGTGCTCGGTGGTGGTAAAGCATTGCTTGGGGTCTGAGGTATCCTGAATAATTCTGAATGACTTTCAGTTTCACTGCGGACTCCACGAAGATTCATTATATCCCCACACTCCTTTATCTACAGTAACCCCCTGTTACTTAAGGCCAAGTCAAACAAGGCTCGAATTGTTTCCTAAAAGAGCCAAACGATTGCCAGCAAATCATACAGTCAGGTAAAGTGATTACGTGACCAGCGGCTGGTTTCCAGCCTCAGTAAAGCCCTGGAGCTGCCCACAGTGCTGTTGGCTGGCTGGTTGGCTTTGCCTTTATTCAGCAACCTTTTGTTTTATCATGAAATGTCTTCTAACTTCAAGCTTCAGCTCGTCTTAGTTCTCTCCTGTGATTCTCTGCTGAGCAACTTAATCTCTTTGGAGAAAATGAAATCCATTAAAGGTATGACTTCCACCTCCAAACCTACCTGCGGGGACCCCATTCTAACTGTCTCACCTCCAGTTCCAGAGGAACAATGGTCTCTTTTCCTGCACACATGAAATTGGGGATGTAATTTCCACACCGTCTCTATCTTTCTCTTTTGTCCAAGTCCCGGCTCTCTCCATCGTCCCCTCGTCCCTAGTATCGCTCATCTCCCGTCTTCACAATGTCTTTCCTCTCTGTACACACAACATTCAAGGCTCTTTCACCCTGACATAGCAAATCAATACAGACAAAAAGAAGTCGCTTCCTGTGACACAGCTGCTGTCACCTCGCAGAAACTCTGCAAGGTGGCCCATGCTTAGTCTTCACTTACTAAAATCACACTCATTTCTTGGTTTCCATCCTACAACCTTATTCAAAGACCTGTTCACTGCAAAATTCAATGTCTTCTTTCAGGCCTAGTCAAGCTTGTACCTGCCTGCATGACCACTTTAATGTTTGAAATTTTCTTCTCCCACCTGTTCTCAAACTCCCTTTTTTCCCTGCATTTTCTCTGCCTTTTCTCATGTCCTCAGTAACTTCCTCTGCCTCTGCAGCTTGCCTTGCTAACACTGAGGGCTCTGCTTGGTCCTCCCCTCTGCCTACGTATGAGGCATCTTCCCGTGTGCTCTCCGTTTCCTCCCAGAGGTCCTATACCACCCTCCTCTGATGGCCCCCAGACCTGCATCTCTCCAGCTCACCTGTCCTCCCATGCTCCAGACCCGTCCTCCCAACGACTCCCTGAGTATTTCCACTGCGAGGAGAACTTCAAGTCAACATGCCTGCAGTCAGATCCAGTATGTTCTCCCTAAGACGTGCTCCTACTTTTACTTTTGATCTGATGAATAATATCATGTCTACATTCTTTGAAGCCAGAAGATTAGAATACAGAATATATTAGAATAGTAGAATAAAGAATAGTAGAATATTCTCAACCTCTTTCTCTCCTTCACACAACCAATTAACCCCTAAATCCTATCACCTCACTTGCTCCAATCCCAAAAAGCTCTCTCCAACGCGCTACTTCTTTCTTTCGGTATTACTACGTCCTTAATGTCCCCGTGAACGACGGCTCATCTAGGAAATGGCATGAGCTTTCCTCTTGCTCCTCGGGCGGCTCCCACTCTAACCCACCCTCTACAAAGTCGTCAGAGCTCGCATACCAGAAAACTAGCCGTGAGCTTGGGCTTTTGAACCAGATCCCCTAGGTTTGAATCCTGACTCTGCTACTGTCTTGCCATGTAGCCTTGGGCAAATAATGCACCTCCTCTGTGCCTGTCTTGATTGAGAGCAGAACACTAATAATAGCTAAGAAGATTAAATGAGCTAACATATGTGAAGCACCTACACATGTACCTGACGTTTAGTAAGTGATCAATAAATGTTATTTTATAATCATATATATATATTTTTTCTTTACCTGTTTTGATACCAAACAAATATGCAACATCTCAGTGAAGCCTACTGCAACCATCCCCAAAAGAGTAACTGCTTCCTCATCTGGGTCTTAGAGCCATGATTTCTCTTGTCATCATGGAATATGCACACCACACACCACATCACAGGCCTGCTGCAGAAGAATACAGGCTCCTGATCAGATTTATGTCAGTGTTCCCAGAATGGATGAATGTGTGTGTGAACACTTGGATGTAAGCCATTTTATCACGGTCCAAATTAAACATTATTACGTTTTTTCTGAAGTACCTGTGATAGATGAAAGTATCAAAAGGCAATACAAGATCAAAGAAACAAATATCAAATCCACATGTAGAAATACCAGTGAGTACTTAGAATGAAAACACGGGCCTTCTCGAAATCTTTTGGAATTTATTCTATTAAGTAAGGGAAGTTCTAAAACTGTTAGAACAGCAGCTGAACCACTCATAGAAATAAACGCTTAGGACTTCCCTGGTGGCACAGTGGCTAAGAACTCTCGTCTCTGAGATTTAATTCGGTGTTGCGGTACAGAGGCTGGATTCGGGTTCGGTATTAGTAGGAGAGCAGGCTTCTCGGTAAGAGTCAAGGAAAAGAGTAGAGGAAATGCCAGAGGCGTGGTAACACCAGGGACATCAGTCTGGCAGCAAGTGAGAAATACCACAACGTGTGCCGAGAGCACCGCAGCGCACGGCTCACCTTGCAGAGACCGACCGCAATTGGCGACGGAGAGAAAATTCACTGAACGGGATCTGCAGTGACACTCCCTGAACTTGGGGGTAGGGGGTGTAGGTCGGCTAAAAGACAAACATGTTGGAAATATTTTGGGGTTGCATCTTAAAGCTCTAGATTGACAAGGGACAATTTCAGTGAAGATAGAACAGGCTTTGATATTCAAACACAGCTTTCCAAATAACACCCACTGACGGAAGGCAGGCAGGCATTCCAAACACAAACTCCCAACACGGAACGCTCGCGGGGACGGTTAACACGAGCCTCCAGGGGCAGCTTCGCTCACTGTCCTGCAAGTTTACGCTGAGTGCTTCCAAGCAGTAAATTCCTTAAAACCAGGAAATGGCTTACGTAGTTTAAAGTGACAAACAGTTCTAAAAATAAATGCTTGAACTACATGGATTCCAAACAAATTTATCACAATCAGAACCGTTAACAGCACACCTATCATGACCAGAAAATTAATTCACGATAATAACGTGTCAAACTGTATGTTTCTTAACTTGTTCCCCCGCCGTTCTAAAAAAGAACCCACTTGTTAAGAAGCACGTTCCGTCTCTACCCACCGTCACTCCCGGTCGCTGTGCCGTTTTAAGCGCGTGCTGGCTTTTTCCCAGCCTACTTTGTCCTCTTCTACATTGTCCAAAAATGGCTGCAGATGGGAGCGCAGATTATCATGCAACAGGGACGCTCTCGCGCGTCTGAGGAAGCCGTACAGTCTAGTCTAACTGTGCTGTGTTAACATTACCCAAGCGCAACACTTTAAAAATGCGTATACAAATATTCACATTTATGCTTCATTGTGGGCTGTTTTGCCAGAAAAATATCACACTTTACTCAGATATTACAGTTGTGTTATTCCCGTGGACATTTATTTTACGCAATTAGAAAGCACAGGAAGAGTGAGATAGCTACATGTTACGACCACACAGCCGCCCACGGCTGAGGCCCTCTGGTCGCGCTCCTCTGCCACGCACGCCTTTCAGAAGAGCTCGCCCTCCCCTGCACTCTCTCCACTGAATCTGAAGGGGCAAATATAGCCAATGAGATACAGATGCAAGTAGCTCCTGGCACACAATAATGACCGACAGCAACCTCAAGGGGAGCGGACAAGGGTATCCTAAATGCTGAGGTTAACAGAAGCCTGGCTTAAATACCATTAGTCTATGCAAGTCAGAAATCCCCAGCAAGTTTAGAAAACACAATTATCTCTTAGTGGACTCCTGATTTTTTCTAGAATCTAAGATACCTTCTTTACCTCCTTCCAGGATCACTACTGGGAAGGAGAACACAGCCAAAGGAAAGGGTGGGAAGCCACGAGGTTGGGATGATTTGCTTCTCCTTCCCACCCTGAGAAATGTTTCCTGGGAATGGCGGCTGGTATAGTCTCCGATCTTCTCTGCAAGTGTCTCTTAGTAGACGGCCCCAAGCAGCAGCCACGTCATCAGTTAGCACGGCATCAAGGCCAGTTGATTATGGCCATATCATGTTAATACATGACCTTCAACATTAAACCTTAAAGCAGTCTGCGTAATATTTCAAGTATTGAATTTTAATTGGGGGGGGGGTGCATTGAATAAACAGCAACCTCAATGATTCACCTGAACATGGCATAGTTTTTGTGTTTGTTTGAAATATTGTTCTCACTGGGCTCTAAATAGTTAATTAAGTATGCATATTAATTATTACCAAAGTATAAGAATGTTCCTAAAAGGGCATCTATTGTCCACATAAGTATCAAAGAAATTTTTTGTATGATCAGCATGGTTTCAGTGAAAACCAAGTGAATTAATGTCATTGGTAGGCAGATCAAAGAAGAAAATGGGTTTCTCACTATTTGAAGTGTTCTCACCTGAATTCACTTAGTATTTTACTTATAATAATAGTATTCATAATACGTTATGCTATTTGTTGAAAGGTTTTTAGGAGTATGATTGTCATAAACCTTTAGAGGATTACTTGACACTGATGCTCAGAGAACATATGTATACACCAAATTCGTAAAGTCTCCAAGAAAGGCTCAGCAAATACAAAGAATTGCTTAGGAAAAATACATTCCCCTTAGAATTATTTTTATGTTTTATGTAAAGAGGTAAAGAATAAACAGTGGAACTTTTTAGCAGCTCTCAATTTTAGGAAAAGGTCATAAATTTACTTACAAGGAATCTAGAAGTCAAAAGAGTGAAGTTCCATCACCAGCCTGCAAATGAACAACAACAAAACCTAAGACAATATGACTTTACTCAGGCCACTTATTTGAACAAGACAGAAAAAAAAACCCAAACATGATCATATGATCTATGATTCAATGATATAAATTTAGAGCATTGGCCACAGTAAATAATAATGGTAACAGTAATAGTAATGTCACGATCCTTTTCTCCAAAGATTAAACTGGAGCATACCATAAGTCTTTTTTTTTTTTTAAGTGCTATTCTTCCACATGCTAAGTAGGTCAAGCTGTTAGTTTGTTTACATGCACGCTAAGGAAAACACCCAGAAGATTAATACAATAATTGAGAAGAAAACAGTGGAATTGGTACTCTGAACTACAGCACCAACATATATTCACAAACCCAATTAAGATCACAGGAAAAAAATGATTTTCTATGTCACTGAGGTTTTCCAACAAGTTTTCACAAGTCATTGCATCTAGATATGAATACGAGCTAATCTACGGCCTCTCAACCACCACTGATGCAGCATTTGTAGTCTGGGCTGCAGGAAGCCAATGGAGTGCTGCACTGATGTTAGCTCTGCTGTTCTGACACTCTATCCGGATGCTCCAACTTTGCTTCAGCGCGCTCAGAGCTGAGTCTGAATCCTCAAAGCACGGGTAGAAAGAGTTATGGTTAAGGCAGGGTTAGAGGTGCAGTGAACCAGCATGACATGCACTGATTTGCAATCCTAAAACTGGTGTGAAAACAGCATGGTGGCCTTGACTGGACACTCACATGGCTAAGGGCAAAATGGGACAGATATGAATTCAAGCGTTTCTCCTTCTTGCTCTCATCATCTCTCTTCTACACCATGATGGCTCAGTGTACAATCATTTTATGATAAAAGATATAAATTCGATGGAAGGATCTGTATTTTCTATAGCAGATAATCTATCGGGATGTTGTCTGTTAGGTGCTTAAATGTGTCGGTGCTTATATGTATAACGTTAACAGCCTTAGGTTGACCTACATATATTATCAGAAGATTTAACACTGGGTTTTGTTAAATTCCTTGTCTCTTTTAACCAGGGAAGTTACTATGAAGGTGATACACAGAGCG
This sequence comes from Leucopleurus acutus, assembly GCF_964270905.1. Classification (NCBI taxonomy): domain Eukaryota; kingdom Metazoa; phylum Chordata; class Mammalia; order Artiodactyla; family Delphinidae; genus Leucopleurus; species Leucopleurus acutus. The sequence continues at coordinate 1,664,241 of NC_139163.1, forward strand.
CAAGCACAGATCTTTAATCTAGGAGGAGTCTCCAACAATAAGATGAGTTTCAGCATGGATAGCAGCTTTTGTGCACACTGCATGTCAGGATACTTGACAGAGTTAAGTGATACGATTGAAAGTTAAAATAACAGAAGGGAGAGGCATTAAGGGGCAAAGAAAAGATAGAAAATTCGTGTTTTCAGATGAGATCTGTAAGGAGGAGGAGAGTCATCTGGGTAGGGAGACATAAAAACCCTCTACAGTTAACAGGAGCTGAAGAGAAATTGATTTAGAAAGAACAGAAGCATAATCACGGTGCTGAATAGCACATTCAATAATGAGTCTGATTCTTGGAAACGCTGAGCTAAAGGTGGCGCCGGTAACTCTGAGAACGACACATGCCATGATTTCCGCAGAAACAGAGCCACTCCCTACCCCCATCGACACATGCCATGATTTCTGCAGAAACAGAGCCACTCCCTACCCCCCATCGAGAAAAGTCTACACAGCACAGTCTCAGAAGCTATGCTGAGTAGTAAAACTGAGGCGAGAGGGGAATTTAGAAGTCTGAGGGATACATCAAAGTGATGGAATTTCAAGAGAACCCTGAAAGCAGTGGAAACACGCCACAAATCAGACTCAATAGTAACATTCGAACGTGCGGATAATACTGTCACCTGTCTTTAGGGGAAGGCAGCTGGATATAGCTCTGTATTTTGCAAAGATGTCAATTAAAAAGTCCCTCAGAAAGGGAGAAGATCAATAAAAGAACTTCAAGGTATAGCTCATTTGAAACTATCACAGAAATAAGGAAATGGTGCTGATTTAGTGACAGCCTACGTTCTCACAAACATCAGGTAGGAAGTGAATGTGTGTCTCTGTGGAATCACTTTTGATACCAAAATCTTTGCTTTCACAGTCAAGCATAACCACGTTCTGAAGCAGTAACCCAATGTAAGACGCAGGTGACGGGGGCAACGCTACACACACCGGGGCCGCCTCCCGCGGTCTGGCGCCCGGCGGGAGCTGGGACGGGCACGGACAGCCACGAGACTCTCAGCTGCGTGCAGACACCCCAGCAGCCCCTCCGCGGTCTGTCCTTGCGTTTCGCATTCTCGCCAAGTGTGCTACTGGTTCCTCATCACCTCCCCTCAGTGCCTCTCTCTTTCCTGGCTTCCCCCGTCCCGTGGCTTCTGTGGACGTTTCTACACCAGCCTGTCGACACAGTCGGGCTCGTGAGCCTCGTGCGAATACACCTCAGCTCTGCCCACTGAATTCTGTCCTTCTGTGAGCTACAAAGGCAGGTACTGTGTCCTGATTTGGTCCATTCCTTCTCACCCACCCGAGTCCTCTCACCACCCTCTTCTCCACCACACACCCATATACATACACCTCTTCTCCCCTGACCAGTTTGCTAAGCCATATAGCTATATATACACGTACATATATGTTCCTTGAGTCTAAAATATTCCAGAATTGCACTTTAAATTTTTATTATTCTAGAATGAGGCACTTGGAAATTACTCTAAGTTTATACTTTGTTCCAGAATTATATTGTCTAACCTTTCGGCATGCAAGAATTGATTCAGTGGGAACGCTTGGGAAATACAGAAAAGAGCACAATCTATCTGGGGTCTGCTATTTGTCTCAACTGCTTAGATTGTTTCCATTTTTTTTTTTTAATTAACAGAACAGTGTCTGGCATCTGCGAATACAGCTCTGACAAACAGGAAGACTTGACTAAGAGAAGCTGGCATGTGGGTCAAATACTGAATTCATCAGGGGTGCCTCTGTTTCACTTCGATGGCAGGACGCCCTTACCAGCTTGACTCCCCACGTTAGGTGCCTATAACTTCTTTGTCTTAATCTTCAATTTTCAGTCATCTTTCTCAGATTCCAGTCTCCTCTGCTCCCCTTCCCTGCTCTTGGCCTCCATGGCCCATCATGCACCATCTGCACTGTACCCATGTGGTGAATTTCCTGTCCACTTATTCATTCACCTTGCTGTGCACTTCTGAATTAGACATGGGGGCGGGTTGATAAAAACGCACATTCACACTCTCCTTTCATAATATATAATGAGGTGACAATCAAACTGTTAATCCCAGGATGTTTTCTCATGAAAAGCTTTTAAAAAATCATAGCAGACTATAATTGAATTCCAGATGAACTATATAGAGCTGTAGAAGTTGAGAGAAAGTAGCGGTCATTGTGCTTTACAGCAATTCATTCATTCGTTCATTCAACGCACACTATATCAGGCACTAATATATCAGGTACTAATGTTGGGAATGCTAACGTTATTAAAAGAAGAAAGACTAGACCACATATAGTTTTCAGTTGGAGGGAGACACGTATAATGTTAGATATCAATGAATGCTGAAGAAAAAATAATGCAGTTGAAGGAAATAAAAATGATGCAGGTGAGGGAGAACTTTCAATTTTAGATGAAATGGCTACAGAGGTTCTCACGGAGAAGACAAGATTTGAATAAGGACCTGTGCAAAGCGAGAGACTGAGCCACGTGGATATCGGGGGTAAAAGTACACAAAGACCTTGAGCTGGGCACGTCTGCAGCGTTAAAGTAGGAAACCTAGACGCTGAGCAAAGGGGGACTAGCAGAAGATGAGGCTGGAGAGCTCCGGGCCCAAGATCACGAAGGGGCTTGTGGGCCACAGGAAGGAGGAGGGCTTTTGCTCAAAACCAGATGTCTCTGGAGGGCTTTAAGCAGAAAAGTGACATGATCTGACCCCCATTTTGACAGGATTGCTCTGGGTGGTGTGTTAAGAGTAACCTGACGGAGGGGAAGGAAGGACAGAATCTAGAAGACCAGTCAGGGGCTGCGTTGTCAGTCCGGGAACGAGCCGACGGCAGCCTGGAATAGGGTGGTAGCCGTGGGATGATGAGATGCTTTCAGATTTGGCGGGTATTTTGAAGGGAAAACCTAAATATTTGACTGACCAATTGGATACAGGATAAGAGAAAAAGAGGTACTGAGGCAGAAGCCAAAATTTCTGGCCTAAAAGCAAGTAGAAAACCAGACAGGTGGAAGTATCTTTAACGAGGCAGGGGGGAGGGTTTTCAACTTCTTCTTTGCCAAGTCAAGTGTGTTAACTAGATATCCAAGTGGAGGTGCCAACCAGGCAGCTGGGTATCCTAGTGTGGATTATGAAGAGACTCAGGACTGAAACATCTGGGAATCGTCAGCGTGCAGAACCCGTGATACTGGACAAAATCAACGAGAGAGGGAGTGTAGACTGAAAAGAACAGAGATCCAGAGATGGAGCAGAGTGACATTTCAGCATCTGAGGGTGAGAAAAATAAGGAGGAAGACGCGAAACGGTCTAAGAAAGATCTCCTGGAGAAGGAGGAGGGACGGCACGCCCCAAGGGTCCTGGAAGCAAAGCGAAGGGAGCGTCTTCAAGAGCAATGGTACGGCCTCATTTTGCCTTTTCAACCTCTTTTCCTGCATCACCTGTCCTAGTCTCTTTTCCATTTCTCTGTGCCCTGCAAAATGCCGAAGTGGTTCACCACCCTCTGCTTTTCTTCCTGTGCTTCCTGAAGAGGATTCGTGGACGGTGGTGAGACCACACCCGGGTGTCAGGCCACCAGTTCTGACACAGGCTTCAGCTATCCCTAGGGCGTTACTTAACTCCTCTCTGCTTTAATTTCCTCATCTTCAAAACAGGTACAATAACAGTAACTATTTGGGCCGCGAAGGACAACTAAATGACAATATATGTGTATGTAACTTCAAACGCTGCCTACACATAGCAAACGTTACCTAATTACACACAACTCATAGTGTTTCTTCTCTCCACCTTGCTTCACTGAAACCCAACCAGAGTCACCTCCTGCATTTAGTCAATTCCGTTCTTTTATTTCTCTAAAATCATTAGAAAGGCATGACCCAGGATCTGAGCTGCATGTTATTTTACGCAGACTAATCTTTCTTTCTACCCGCCCATCTCTACTTGTGAAATTCCTGTGGAGAGACACACCTCTCCAACGCCTCAGCGTTCCCATAATGCCTTTGCACTTTCTCACTTCATATATTTGGCATAAAGCACCAACGAGGGAAGATTCTTTCCCAAGAAGGACGCCATCAATCCACAGACGTCCAGACCAAGGATGAGGGTTCTGCTGCCGGCTTCATCTGGGTTCAGGAATCACCGCACCTTCCGACGCAGAGGGCCCATCGGTCACCTTGACAGAGCTGGGCCCCGGCCCTGGGGGAGGCTGGCCATTAGCAAGGAGATAGCAACAACTGGGCAGCATGTACAGACGCCTGCTCTGAGCAACTGTGGCCTGGAAGTGGGGCGAGTGGTCTAGTCTCGGGAGTGAGCCCAGCAGGGGAGGCCAAGGTTTGGGCTGGGCCAGAAAGCGGTCCCAAGACCCGTGATTACACGCCTCACAAAAAACTGGGTTTGGGTTTGCGTCATCCTAATGGACAGTGTCTGCTGTCCTCACAAGTCAGCATTGCTAGAAGCGGTAGTTACTTATTCTAGACAAATGACATGGGAAAGAAGTGGGCCACAAGGCATTTATAATCTGCGTCTCCTTTACCTACTGTACCGTAATACACACTGTAACAGGCAGTTACAAACACAGCAAAGCATCTGACCAACCCTGTCCTTTCAATGCTTATACATTTGCCTTACTATCCTGAGAGCTGAGGTCATAAGAACATATTCTAATTGCTTTACCAGCTCATATTGAGAGAAATAATACTTAAGAAAAAAATTCATAGAGTGTGATATTGCAGGGGTGGGCTTCACTGGTATACCCAACCGGAAGGAACAGTATTAAGAGCTATTTTTGACTTGGGGCAGAGATCACTCGATCTTAGTGCACGGTTTTTTCTTTATTAACTTCTCTGCAAATGAGTTTTATACATACAACCTGAGGGGTTTTGTGAAGTTTATCAAGGTAATATTTATAAACTGCCCTAAAATCCCTAGCTGAAAGAGAAAATGTCATGCAATATTACTTGTCGAAAAATGAGACCTTTTGTAAGCCTTAATTATAAATTTAAATTCCCTTATATCAAGGAACATGAGTCAGTCAATTATAATGAGGCATGACTATGTGCACACAGTAAGTTCTTCAGGGCCAGGAGGTGAGCCACTCATTTCTTTTTCTTCTTCCACAGCATATACTCTGAAAATTGTTGTTGTTGATGATGGTAACACTACTACTGGTTAGTAATAATAATAGTAGTAATAATAATAATACTCTAATTGTCTAGATCATGGCATACACCATTCATCTTTCTGGGAATTATTAAACAAGAGGGTGTCATTCATGGTTTACTGATTGGGTTCAAGGCACACGTCAGCATCAAAAATAAAGTTAGCATTAAACTTGACTCCATTTAAAGATGCCAGGATCCAAGGTGGAACACAGAGAGTGAGATTAGGAGTTGGAAAGTCACAGAGTACTTGGGCAGAGGTCAGAAACCAGCACAGACCCAGGGCAGCCATTTAATTTGTCTGTCTGTCTGTCTATTATTTTTTAACAACTTGGGGCGCCAGACGCCTATCTTGATGATCCTTCCCCTTTGTAGAGAATCCACAGGAGGTTTAAGTTTCCCGCCCTTGCTAATAAAGTCTGTTCTTCTTATTGAATAGAATGATCTTATTTGTTTAAAATCTGGTAGTATCCAGTTGAAAAGAGTTCTGGTGGGACTGTGGTATTTTGGAGCAATGTTCTACAATCATCAGGGACACAAATCATCTTCTATAGATTCATGTTTGAACATCCAGCACCTCGTACATTTCATGACACTTGCAATAAACACATGTGGACACGTGATGACATCCTTTGCCACCTCTGTCTTGTCGGTAGGATTAGGCCATGCAGAGAGGGATGGTTTTCCTCTAAGTCCTTCTTAACGTCTCCATGTTTTCTATCTTTTGGCATGACCAATACTTCAAGCCACTATGTTTAGTTCTGATATTCATTAATGTATTCATTTACATTTTTCCAGTTTAATTGAGATACAGTTGACATAAAACACTGAGTAAGTTTAACATGTGCAGCGTGTTGATTTGATACACATATACGTACTGCAAAACGATTGTCACAGTAAAGTTAGTTAACACATGTATCCATCACCTCACATAACTAACAGTTTTGGTGTGTGCACTCGTGTGTGGTGAAAACACTGAACATCTGCTGTCTTAGCAACTTTCGAGAATATAAGGCTATACTACTAACTATAATCACCATGCTGTATATTAGACCCTCTAGAACTTATTCATCTTATAACTAGAAGTTTCTGCCCTTTGACCAACATCTCCCCAATTTCTCCCACACTCTGGCAACCACCATCCTACTCTCTGTTTCTATGAGTTCGATGTTTTAGATTCCACATATAAGTGATATCGAATAGTACTTGTCTTTCTCTGACTTACTTCACTTCACATAATGCCTTTAAGGTCCATCCATATTGTCACAAATGGCAGGATTTCCTTCTTGTTTATGGCTGAGTAATATTGCATTATGTGTGTGTGCGTATATATATAATGTATTATATACACACATATATATATATATGTATGTATATACATATATATGCACATGTATTTATACACACACATATATACATACGTATATGTACACACACACACACACACACATATATCACATTTTCTTTTCATTCATCGATGGACACTCAGATTGTTTCCATGTTGTCTTGGCTATTGTGAATAATGCTGCAATGAACATGGGAGTGCAGATATCTTTTCGAGATAGTGATTTCATTTCCTTTGGTTATATACCCAGAAGTGGGATTGCTGGATCACACGGTAGTTCTACTTTTAATTTCTGAGGAAACTCCATACTGTTTTCCGTAGTGGCTGGACCACTGTGCGCTCCCACCAAGAGGGCAAAGGTTATTTTTCCTTTACATCCTCACCAGCACGTGCTATGTCTTATCTCTTTTATAATGGCCATTCTATCAGGCGTGCGGTGCTATCTCAGTTGGGTTTTGGTTTGCATTTCCCTGAGGATGAGTGACGCTGAGTACCTTTTTCTGTCCTGTTGGCCACCTGTACGTCTTCTTTGGAAAAATGTCTATTCAGGTCCTCTGCCCATTTTTCAAGTGGATTGTTTTTGTTTTGTTTCACTTGACTTGGTATTGAGTTGTATGAGTTATTTATATATTTTGGATATTAACCCTTATCTGATATATACTTTGCAAAAATTTTCTCCTATTCCACAGGCTGCCTCTTCACTCTGTTGATCATTTCTATTGCTGTGCAGAAATTTCCAACATTGTGTTGTAGAGTGGGCATACCTAGACACTTTTAAGAGCGCAAAGGGGTATTAGTGTCACCTGTACCAGGGCAACAGACATCCTGTCCTGGGCTCAACAATTATGTATGGTTACCGTAATTACCTGACCTTAGATGGCAGGGGAGAGTGTGCCTTTTGCTACTGTCTCCCATGCTTAATCAAAGTGGACTTTACTTATGGTAAAATCCAAGTACAGACCAAGGTATCTTTATTTCTCACCTTGTCTACTCCAGTAGTGTATATTCTGCTTCACCTGCAGACCATTCTTCAGAGATTATTTTAATCACAGGTCACAGCAACATGCCTTTGCTCTCCGTAATCCCCCTTGGTTTGCACAGCTCACACCTTTGACTTTGTTTATGGTCAAATATCACCTCTTCAGAGAGCCCACGTCAAATCATTCTATCTGGAAGTTAAATCTCTCACTTCCTCTCCTGCTTGGCTTTTCTACATCGCGCTTTTTCACTTCTGAGGTAACTGTGTGTATTCGTTTATCTTCTGTCTTCTAAACAGGCCACAGACTCCATCAAGGGAGGGACTTCTTCTTCTATGTTATGACTCATTTAAGTAAGTTCTGGCGCACAGCAGGCGTCCACTTCCTAGTTATTGGGTGAATATATAAATAAATGAATATGTACAAGGGTACAGATATTAGGTCAAATCTCAGATGGAAAAATTCAGAAGCAAAATCGAGCGTTAAAATCTCTCCACATTCAATCCTTTACCCTCTCCATGGGGACAAGGTGAGAAAAAGGTCAAACGAGGAGCTAAGGCGTTAAGCCAGCATGTGCTAACAGGACTGAAGGCAAGAAAGGAGAGAGTGCACTGTTTATCTTATTTTAATGTAAAGCTGTAAAGAATCTGAGATTGTCCTCACTGAATGCGTTGTTCCTTGTAAAGACTAGAAATTCCTGCTTTTCAACCCTGATTAGAAGATGGGCGTCCTGCCATGCCCCAGAGATCGCCGGATTAGTTCTACGTTGGCTAACGGAAGGCAAGGCGGTCCATAAACAAGGGCCTGCTTTGGAAGACTCCCTGCCTCTGGCTCCCAGTAGATGGGTGCTGGGAAATGCTGGCAGTAGTACCCCAGCTGATCTCAACTGCCCCGAAGTTGCCCAGTGAGGAAGGCTGATCTCTAAGCAGTGAGGGCCCAACCACTTAGTGCTTTACAGACCACAGACAATTGTGCTCAGAAGCAGAGGGGCAGACGGTACTGAACTTCCGCGCTCTGATGGAAAATGTTCCCTGCAGCTCAATGCACACAGTAGCCAATCGACCCCCAGTTCTGCCCTAGGGGTCACTTCTGATTTCTTCCAAGGGAGAGCAAGTTGCTTAATCCAACATCAGAATGGAGTTGCACAAAACCCAGCATCACTCTCTAAGTGAGAAGTGTACTTAGCTCACGACTAGCCTTTTGGTGGGAACCACAGAGCATTACACCATTCAAAAATTATTTTTAATCGGGATGCCTTCCTGTCAAACAGTAAAGTTATTAATAATGCTGTAAATCTTCCAAATAAGTTTTGACAAGTTTGTTTTTTTGAAGAAAAGCTGAAAAACCAGAAATGTGGTTGGTAATGTTTGAACAGAGCTTTCAAAAGACCTTTACAGACAGTTTTTACTATGAATTCATTAGTTTCCCTTTTCAAATTTCAAAAAGTACATCACAATTTGCTAATTAATGTGTGATTTTTATAGTTTGCCTGTATTTTTTATCTGTACTATTCTATATGTTCACGAACACCGCTTGGTGCGGTGGTGGTAGAATAAATTTGAATACAACAGTTCAGAAAAAGCGAATCACTTTCCCTTTAACCTTGGGAAAGGTTAAAAATGTGCCCTTCACAAATGCGTAGACAATAAGGGCCTGTTTTCATCCAAACCTGATGACCTATTCCTCATATTTGAAAATATTAGGATCTAAATGTAGTCATGACATATTCCACGTGTCTTACGCTTTCTGTTATAAGCTGCCTATGTATATATTATCATACTTGGTCTTCACAGCAGTCTTGGAGTTCTTTTCCTCAGTTTGCAAAGGAGGCTACAGAGACTCAGGGAGTTTACGTAATTTGGCTACAGACACAAAACGAGTAGCAGAGTCGGAACTGGGCTGCAAATCATGTGTCCTAACCTTCTCACTGCTTATGTGTCACCTCCTTACCGTTGTCCATTGCGGCTCTGTGCCTTTTTTCCCAGCACTCCTGCATGTGCGAGCTTCCTACGGTGGAGCGATGCTGTGTCATGTGGACCACAGCTTTGATCTTATAACTCATTTAAAAATGGCCTCAAATCCCAATATCAGAACACAGACAAATTAACCTGTCCAAAGATACACAACATTGAGTCTTTTAAAAACTGTGAACTATTAAGAATATTTTCTAAATACGTTAAGTGCCTATCCCTAAAATTAATGAAATCAGATATCTTATTAAGACATGAGGGATAAGATTACTCTCGGCACAGTTCAACACAAGTGCACTTTAATTGCAGCAAAGACTCAGATGGCTTAAGCAAGTGGATTCTGACTTTGTGTATGGTGCTGGGAATGTAAAACGTACACCAGATCTGAAGACTTTGTACAAAAGAAGAATGTGAAATATCTCATTAATCACTTTTATACTGATTACATATTGAAATGATATTTTAGATATATTAAGTAATATGTATTGCGAAAATTAATTTCACTTGTTCCTTCTTGTTTTTCAAAAAGTGGCTACTAGAGATAACTGAAATCTACACACGGGACTCCGAGTATATTTCTACAGGACAATGTTGGTCCAGAGCATGGTGGAGATACCTAAGACATGACTGCTGTCCTCACTAGAGGAGGAGACAAGGCTTATGTATGTGAAACAGAGGTGGAAGGACATCTCTGTTTAAGTAACAAGTGATTGGAAAAGGAACATAGCATCTCTGAGAAAGTTCAAAGAAGGGGAGAATCAGTGTGGTCTACAATACATGGGGAAGGTCTGATGTTAAGGGTTGCAAGAGACTCTTTGGATGAGCTTGATGAGGAAAACGGACAGGACAATGTCACTGTCAATGTCCAGCGAAGGAAAGGAAGAGAGAATAAAAGGCGGCAGAAGCACAGTGGAAACCCTGACCCTTCATGAGCAGAGAAGGAATAATCACTACTAAGAAAGGAGTCCGATTTTTTCCTAAACTCTCTATTAATCCAATGTTGGCAAGTCAAATACATAACATCTTAGGAAGCCATCTGATACATGATTTTTTTGTTCCTTAAAAGAAATAACGTTTGGCAGTCACAACTGGAGTTTTCTCTGTCTTTTTCTCTTCTCTAAATTCAATTTGCCCAATTTTTTCTCAAAGTATAGGCGAGTTACAATATTGTTTCAGTTCAGGTTTATAACAAGTGATTCAAAAGTTTTATATATCATACTCTTTTTAAAGTGATTATTAAAGAACTGCTATATTTCCCCCCAAAATAAAAAATAAATAAATTCCATTTGCCCCTTTATTTCTACAAAATCACCCATTCTGAAACAGCTTTGCAAATGATTACAAGCTTTCAATGTTACAGGGCTCATTGCTCTATGCATTTGTCAAAATTTCTGCAAGTAGAGAGATAACGTAAGGACATAAAAATTAACACATGTAAATTAATCACGGATTCTAGTTTTGGCTATGAAATCAATACTAAAAATAAGTCACATTTTAAGCTTCCGTTAAAAAAGACATACCCAGAAGGGGTATAACTGATAATCTGGCTTGTTTCAATAAGAACACGTGCTGAAACCATGTCAAAGAACACCAGAAACACAATCCGTGAGAAATGTTTTGTTTTTAAATCTGAAATCAAAATGGTAGCGTTAAAGCTATGTTTTATTCTAGTCTGAGAGAGTTGTCTCATTTATACGAAACACCGAAATAATGAAGTTGTTTCTGGGTTATTGGTCCCTTAATCTCGTACCTTAATTCAGGTAATGCATCACTACTACTATCTTCCATTTAATTATTTTTATTTATGTACCATTAAGCTCCATTTTCATGACGTTTGGAGGACAAAAAAAGGCCAAACCCAGGGTATTTGGGCAGAGCCATCACTTCATTTACAATCCTCAGAAGACCCTTTTCTTGGTAGAGAATACAAATGACGGTCCTTGACATTTTTTAAAAACATTTTTTACTTCTTTAATTAGGAGTTTCAGGCAGGACCTTCTGCCTGAAGCCTTAACGTTTTTAGATACGTCTGCCTCACTTCTCGGCCGGTTCTCCCTAAGTTTGTGCTGAATACATTCTTGCTTTGCAAGAAACCTGCTCTCAGGCCCTTTCATATTCTGCTATAATCTCTTGGTAATTACAAAGTCTCTCTCTGCGACCCTGGGCAAATCCAGGAGGGAATTCCGAAGCTAGGCCTCACATGTAAACTTGTATTTGGACATCTCAGCTCAATTTGTACCCCCCGGGGCCTACAACTTAGAAAACAGTCCTGTCAGAAATGCAGAAAACCAGAGGAGCACAAAGGTTACAATGACAATGACTTTGTGTCAGTGCAAAACACTGGTTAAATAATGCAGGACACAGCAACTTTCAATGAAATATTTCATTTAATAGTGGGTAAATCCTAACCATAGAAGGTGCAGTTACTAGGACAGCAAATTCCAAACTACTTGACACTCCACATACGACAATTTCTCACCCTTACATGTTTCCAACCATGGGGAATTCGTACACCTCTTCCCCCTCTTTGCTTTACTATAATTACTTGTACACTTTTCCTCTTATTCTTTCTTTTCCCTTTCAGTCACTGATATAAAAGCCATATTAGAAATTCTTTAATGACACAAACGCAAGAACATCAACATAATATTTGTGTAATTATCTTATGTTTGGCTATTTGCAAATTATCTTATCACTAAGCATCAGTAATTGGCCATAATTGTTATGTTAGAGTTTTATAACGTGCTGTTTTCTTTTTCCTTTTTTTTGGTCATACATTACAACAAAATATACAGTTTGCAGAAATCCATTACATTACGATTCGGGGAATTTTTAAGTCCCATTCACCAAAATAATGTAAAATGCGTCTGGTTTTGTTCTAAAGGCAAATACATAATACATTTCCTGCAGTCATCTGGACGTCTATTATTGAGATCGGAACTGGTAGGTAGTAAAAAACGCATGGTTCTTTTTGCTCTTTTATACTAAGGTAAGTTTAAATTGGTTTAGTAATGTAATAGAGGAATTGTCCAAACCAAGAAAGTAGAAAGCTAAGAAATGCTACTTCACGTTTTTTGCATTTTTAAAATTTTCCACTAGACTGTGAATTTTTTTTTTTTTTTTAATTTTTTTATTATTTTTTTGCGGTATGCGGGCCTCTCACTGCCGTGGCCTCTCCCTTTGCGGAGCACAGGCTCCGGACGCGCAGGCTCAGCGGCCATGGCTCACAGGCTCCGGACGCGCAGGGCCAGCGGCCATGGCTCACGGGCCCAGCCGCTCCGCGGCACGTGGGATCTTCCCGGACCGGGGCACGAACCCGCATCCCCTGCCTCGGCAGGCGGACTCTCAACCACTGCGCCACCAGGGAAGCCCTAGACTGTGAATTTTTGAGGAGCTGATTAATGTTCTTTTCTGCCCCATCGTGCTCAACGTCTATGCACTGAACATCACCTATGATAGCTACCCGCTTCACAATTTCTCGTAACACTAGTAATTTCATGTCACTTCTAGATCAATTGAAAATACATACAGAGAAATAACAAAATCGTACTTATTAAAGATAGCACATAGGTAGTCAGAAATAAGTATTCTTGAGGGGCTTCTAGAGTGTTTTGCTTCTGTTTCACTGTAGGATAAAGTAAACACAGGGATTTTCAAACAGATCAAGAAGCACTGAGACATGACGCAACTTCTTCCTGTGATCCCGAGAATTTTTGACAGGTAAGTGGCATGTCAATAATCCTAATAATATTGAACTACACGGATGCATACAGGGTTAGGGAACTGGACCTCATGTGATCCAGAATTCCAGGGTACCAGAGCAGATTTTTTTTTAAGCAACCACAAAACAGACTGCAGGATGGATGCTATAAGTCTTAGGCTGACGAGCCTCTGGCATGTATCCAGATTGTAGATTCTGAGACTAAAGGAGACCTAAAGTGTAGCCTCTATATGAAGGGGGAGACAGGAAAAGCCAAGTGACATCCCTTTAGTCAGTTACGTCCACTTTCACCAGATGTGAAGAAAACGATAACAACTTGAGGATTAAATCTCAAGCAAGCACAGCGCTGGAGAAAGTGTTAAAAGCCACGATTAGGCTGGGAGAAACAGAATGTGAATTGCAAAGAAAAATCTTTCACTCTAAGTATTTATATACTCAACCCAACGGGCTTTTCAATAAACCATTCAAGAGGGGGAAAATGTACAAACATCTATTTCCACTGGCAAAAGCTTGTTAAATCTCCTAAAGCCAGTTTTTGCTTTACCCCCTGCTTCCAAAGTACTCAGCTCAGTCTTAGAAACTGGTTGGGGTAGGGGAAAAAAATCAGTTCCTTAGGTCCTTGTGAACATTTCACTTTTATTTTTAGAAAAAAGAGATTATTTTCCAAACACTGCAGGTGTGAGGAACCTAATATTGAAAGTCTCCCGTGAACTGTTCTACACCTTACCCCATCACAGTGCCCTTGGAATAAAACAAATTGGATGAAAAACATAATCTTGTAGCTTCAGATACTCAAAAGCTTATTACAGCTGAAAATGAGTAAAATATTACAGCCACCAGGCCTATTACCATAGAGAACAGATCTACCTTAGGCTCAGATGTAAAAGTAACCTCATTACAGCCTCCAGAAGCAAGGCGACCTGTGCTCTGCTCTTCTACACGGGCTCCCATTTAACCCACACTTTAAAACAGTCTCAGTTTTCAGTTTAAATGACTCGTTAGAAGAGAACAATCCAAGTGTTTACTTGCGAGAAAAGAAAATCTTAAATACAGAAGAGAACTGAATTTTATTCACTATTTCCATTCACAGGTAAAGAACACAATCTCTCCCCAAATGCTACTGAATTTTAGTTTCGACATTCAACACCACTCATATACACTTAACACTCCCAGACAGGCACTGAGATATGCTCTTAGTTTACCAGAAGTACAAAACACATCTCTAGTGCAAGATTTTATGGGGGACTCATGTACAAACAACATTTGTTTTTTTCAGATTGACTAAAAGGTAAAAAGTGATTGGATCGGGGTATTTGGGACAGGCTAGGCTCCCGGCTGAAATACAACTTTAGGATCCTTTTTCTAACTTCTACAGAGAAGTCACCTCTGACTCCACAAGGAGAATTCTCAGGTTTCAAAAAGAAATGTCTTCCTGTGATACATTTGCTACACACACACACACACACACGCTTTGTCAAATAAGTATATGAATGATAATAAAGAGAGATCAAATCATTTGCTCCTGAGGTTTGCCCAGCACTGTGGCGGGTACTATGAGAAAAATAAAAGGAGTCAAGAACCACCCTCAAGATCAGACCTTATGAAGAAGGCCAAAGTGAGTGGATTCCTAACTCTGCTCTTGCTTTCTCGTACTTATGAGGATCTTCCTTCCTTTCCTCTTTCTTGAGTTCTTACGGGATTGAAATTTGTTACCAAGCCTACTCTAAACATATTCCAATAACGAAGTAACATTGATTTTTTCAGTCTCCTATATAAAGCTTATTTTCCAATAATTCAGTTTCTTAGAACATTTGCTTTCTGGGCTCTTTCCAGGTTTTCAAATTGTTTCTGCATGGAAACATAAGCTCAGCTCTTGGACCGACATGAACAAGAGTGCAAATAATTTTCTAATTGTGGCAAGTTATATCCTGCGTGTTACTAAAGATAAAGAATGTTGAAATTGGGAGTAAATTCTAAATATTTCATGCTGAGATGAGGAAACTGATGCTGAAAGGGACTAAGTGATGTTCCTAAAGGAACTGACAGAACCGAGAATACAATGAGCTTTAGAATTCCAGGTCCCGTTTCTTCTGCGATATGACACCCCATTCATGGTAACATTTCAAATAAAGGCAGCATATAATTTTTTTCTATCATTGGGTAATTTGTTTATGAAATTGCATTTCCATTAAGCAAATATTCTTTCCATGTGCTGGGGTAGAGGGGGTGTGCCCTCTGTTAACGTTTTTCCTGATGCAGTCAGTCAAAGCCATTTCTCTGAAATATTTGAAAGTGATCAAAAGAAAGTAGGGCTTTACCATTAGCATTCCATGTAAACCAAAAGGAATATAGAACTGTAATCACCATGCATAACTTCTTACAGATTTTAGTAAACTAACAACATCTACAAACTTGCTTAGCACCCAAACTCCCCCACATCAATGACGAAGTCATTACGGGTCCTGGAGCTGCACCTTGTGTATTCCAGTTTCATGTGGTAATGGAAATCTTGGATCCCTTTGACTATTTCACCATTCCCTAATAAACGAAGTCATCTGTAAAACATTATGCATTTGCCTATTTCTTTTTAAAAATTTGCTTGGTATCTACTCATGTCAAGTGCCTGATTTACTCCCAGGAATTGAGAAATGGGAGAGTGACTGGGAAAGTGAGGGAAGCTATCCCCACTGATATGGATTTCAGGGGACCTGCTTGGGCTTGGAAGAGCCAAGACAGTGCCCAAGGTCAGAGCCAGAGACTTGTGTCCACATCTCAGCAAAGACTTCAAGTGGAATTGGGACACGGAGCCAGGAGTCAAGGGGTTGGAAATCAATGGAAGAGTGGCTTGTAACAGCAAAGAGAAGGATATGTGAGCAAATCCACAGACAAATAAACCTGTGGTGAGTCCTTTCCGTGCTCCTGGGGCAGGCTGGTGGGGAACTGGATCCCTTTAAAGGCTCTGAGCGGGCCACTAGGGAAACAAACATGAACAAGACACTGCCTACTGTTTCGTGGTCGAGGGAGGGTCCTGCGGGGAGACAGTCCATAGCAGATCGCTGGGATCCCTGAGGAAGTGCCTGTAGATGCAGTACAATAACACGGACGCACAGAGGAAAGTGAACCATTGTGTCCGGGGGTCTGTGTGAGTCGCCTACTGACGCTGTAACACATTACCGCGTATTTAGAGACCTACAACAACACCGCATTTTTTTTTATCTTACAGTTCTGAAGTTTAGATCAGAAATGTGTCGTCTTGTGGTAAAGTAAGCGTGTGAACAGGGCTGCGTTGCTTCTGGAGACTCTCAGAGACGGTCTGTGCCCGTGCCTTGGCTTGTTTCCACCATCGGCTATGCCAGCAACAGCTGCTTGAGGCTTTCTGATATCGTATCACTCGAAGAAACTCCCACCTCCCTCTTTCACTTATAAGGACCCTTGCGATTGCAGTGGGCCCAAGCAGATCATCTAGAATAATCTCCCCGAGTAAAGGTCCTTAATCCAGTCACATCC
Source organism: Leucopleurus acutus (assembly GCF_964270905.1). Lineage (NCBI taxonomy): Eukaryota > Metazoa > Chordata > Mammalia > Artiodactyla > Delphinidae > Leucopleurus > Leucopleurus acutus. The sequence continues at coordinate 1,680,934 of NC_139163.1, forward strand.
AATTAAATTCAGTTAAATTATGTGTAGTCCCTTGGTCCCTTTGTAAAGTAACATATTCACAGGTTCAAGGGACTGGATGTGGACATCTTTGGGGCTGGGGGCATTGTACTGTCTACCACAGTGTCAAAGGAGTATAAGGTGACCTGGGAAGATTTCACATGAGCTGATAATGGTGGAGTCTTGCAGGATGAGTAGATTTCCAAAGAGACAGTGAATATGGGGTGGGGGACGGAGGGAGGGAGGGAGGATGCAGTCCAGGCAGAGAGAGTCCTAGAAAAATCAAAGTCAGAAGTCTTTCATCGTTGCTCCTTGTTAACTATACAATCTGCTACAGAAGCAAACGGCTCTGACACTTCTAGGCGCTGTGCTCACTACCAGCATCTGTTACTCTCCCGGAGATTTTCACAGATTAATATCGTATTTCCATAACTAGCTAAATACTAGGGTTAAGCGAGCTGATCTATTCAAAAGGTTCATTCTTTTCCCTCTCCTCTCTTTAAAAACGAATACAATATTTTCTCTTATTTAGAGTCCAAACATCTTTTCATCATTCAAACAGACCGAATACTATAATTACAAATAGCACTGAAATACAATCCGCCTTCCCCTTAAATCAACAAAGATCTCCATCATCTGGTCCTGTTGATTTGCATACACTATTTACATACTACTTAGACTATATCTATTTATATATATTTTTTATTTACAAAGTAATCACCTCCCTCAATGGTTTACTTTGAGTCTTAAACTTTCCATAGGGCCAAATGGATTGGATGCAATCTATTTTTATTTGCTTTTCACCCAAAGAGGCTGGGTGAAGAGTACAGGAAAATGAATCAAAAGCAGAATTAACAGGAAGAGCAGGGAGCCAGACTTGGTAAAGCCACGATCACCCTTAAAGATGATCAACAACAAACTGTCAACACAATACTGCCTCTGGTTACCCAGCCGAAGTCTGGGGACATTGCAGCCAACCCCGCGCACCAGGCAGCGCACACGTCTGCCAAAGATCAGCCTAAGACAGAAACATCGCGGAGTCTGGGAAGTATAATCAGAGTTGCCACTACTGCATAACTCAAAACCAGTAACCACGCTCCAGTCCAAAACTCACTGGAGATGTCTAGACGGTTCCAGCCTAGGGCTGGCTTACTTCTTCCAAGAACATTCAGCAGGATGTCTGAATCTGAGAGTTCCACAGAGTTTTCTTATAATTTACGGGTCTCAGATCAATCTAGATAATTGCAATGTTCCCCTAAGAGACTTAATATTTTGTAGTAGACTTAAGACTGTCTATTCTTAAATATCCCTCAGGTATGAACAAGCCACAAAGTTAACTAAACCTCAAAGGTAATGTGACTAACCTCAAAGGAGGTATCATGACACAATGCAATTGGGGGTGATGTCCAAAATCTTTCCTTTTAACCATTATTTTTCACAGACTTGCTTGATTCTTTTGTTACGGAAAACATTTACTTGATATCTATCTATATCTATATATATAAAATTCAAGAATATTTTTATGTTGCCTTTCTATAACAACATTTCTGTTTCTTTCGTGTTTTTGTCCCCTTACATACGTCCCTACCCTCTTGTGCTATTTCTTCGGATCTTTCCTTGGTGACCTAGCCTAATTTCCAAGGATAGTTGCATTCCCACTTGCTTTTCAGATTTCATATTGCCCTGATTTTTGCAAAGTTTGTATTTTTCTATTGTTTTAGTCTTTTCTACGCTTCGGGAATTTTGGCTATAGTAAAAGTTTCCCTTAAAAAAGCAACAATGCCATAAGGATTTATTTAGCAAGTCATCTGGAAAATATCGCAAAATATATCCCATGATCGTTTACATCTTGCTATTCATGACAGTGTCCATGGCTGTGAGAGGAACTCTAGGCATTAAAGCAACAACTGATATTTAAATCACGCCTGTCCTGTGCCAAGCACTGTGAGGAGAGCCAGGGGTGTAAGGAGGAGAGAGTGAGCGATTTAAGTATGTGCAGGGTATGGCTCCTGCCACGAAGAAAAAAGTCCAGAAAGGACACAGATATGCAAATAGTTATCATGCAATGTGATAGGTGCTTTTACAAATGTATGAACTAACTCCTCTGGGAGCACAGATAAAGGAGAAATTAATTCAGCCTGAAGGAGTTCGGGAAGCTTCAGATGAGAGGTCACGTTTCAATTGGGCCTTGAAAGAACAGCAGGACTTCATCAGGGACTTAGGATATCTAAGGATAGAAGGGAAGAAGGAGGAAAGGTATATATATAACAGGTAGAAGGGTCAGCATGGACAGGCACTCATCAAAGGTCAGTCCCTGGCACATGTTCAACTGCAATAAATATTTTTGAATGAGTGACTATGAATGAATAAATATTCAAAGAACTGGCTACAAACTTACTATTCTTTCCTGGTGTAAAGTCTGGGCGTTTAGGAGAACAGGGCATAATGGTGGCTGATGACATACTACTCAAAGGGGTGACTAAGCTGGAGCTCCTTTGCCGCAGTTACCATGACTGGACATGGAGATGGACGTCCTCCAAGGAAATCTCACGCTTTTTCCTTTTTGACAAGTAATGAGTGGGACGTGCAATGCCAAGGAACTGCAACCTTAGTATTCCTCTGCTTAGCGCCGTAGCTTCCTCCTAGACTAACAGGCAGCTCCCAGGCAGTGATTTAAGCACTGGATTTAGAGCCAGATAGCTAATAACGAGCTAAAGAGGAAGGGCAGGGGGGTGGGGGTGGGGGGCGAACATGCCAGGTAGTCCCAACAGCAAATAAAAAGTCTTCTGAGAAAAGGAGCCTGGCTGGAGTGCAGACAGCAGAGGAGAAGACAGTCACGGAGGACCTGGAAAAAGAGCCAGACACCAGGCTCTGTAAGACCTTGGAGAATAAGTTGAAAATATGGGTCTAGGAGGGATGAGAAAATTCAAAGTGATTTAGGTAGGCTTTTAACATGAGAAAGTTTGAGTTTCAAAATAAAAATCACTCTGCTTCAGGAAGGCCTGTGGATTGGGGAACGTGTATGTGGGTTGGTATTTGCGTAGATACTGAGACAGGAGCCTCTGGTGCTCATTCAAGCAAGAGGAGAGGGCAGTGTGGATTCGGTGATGGCAGTGGAGGAGAAATGGACGGATCTGAGAGAGATTTGGAAGGTAAAACAGAAATTGTAAAACACCTATTACAAATCTAAGTTATTTACTATATGTTTGTGAAAACATTCAAATCCTTCCCACTAGGGTATTCACTGATTCCTTCACCTTTTCAACACATATTTACTCAGCAGCGATTACGGCCAAGGCACGGAGGACACAGTTGAAGCCAGATAAACAAGATCCCTCATCTACTGGAACCTATATTTTGGCAAGCGCACAGATGATAAACAAATAACTGTATGGACAGAATAATTTCAGATAGAGCCGTTAAGTGGGGCAGCAGGAAACTCCTTTAGATCCAGTGGACAGGAAGGGCGTGTTGGAGGAGAAGAAATCTGAGGTCACTTGAGCCCAAGAAGCCGCAACCATCAGGGAAAGAAACACATACACCCTCACCCTGGAGCGGGATCCCCACCACCCTCCTTATCATCTTGCTCGATCTCTCTCTTTCTGGAAGATTCAAAAGGTTTTTTAAACATGCCTATATTCTCAAGAGTTGTGGTCTACATGTAACCCCTCAGTGTCATGGTAATGAAACTACGAGGGTCAGTGATCCCTCCCTCAGACGATGTTTTGCTGCCTTCTGCCGCAGTAACAGAAGGGACACCTATTAGCCTTAAATAAACATCAAAAGAATAGGGGCTTCCCTGGTGGCGCAGTGGTTGAGAGTCCGCCTGCCAATGCAGGGGACACGGGTTCGTGCCCCGGTGCGGGAAGATCCCACATGCCGCGGAGCGGCTGGGCCCGTGAGCCATGGCCGCTGAGCCTGCGCGTCCGGAGCCTGTGCTCCGCAACGGGAGAGGCCACAGCAGTGAGACGCCCACAAACCTCAAAAAAAAAAAAAAAAAAAAAAAACGAAAGAATAACGTAAATTAAATAATTCTCTATCGCACCACACAAATCCTTCTAAAAGCTGTTTGTTGAAACAGATTTGGGTTTAAAACAGATTGGTTTCATTATCTATTTCCTTTTTTAAAGAAACTGAATAAGAGCTCAGCATACATTTAATTGCTAATTAATCATTTGAACCCCTTGAATTCAATAATATTTATGGAAATACCAGATGTCTGGAGAAGTAGTTCTCCAAAGGGTTATATATATTTTTTAACGTCTGTCAACTTTGAGTAATTTGTTTTGAGTCACTTATTTTAACTCTTCTAAAAAATTATTCTAGGTTGAAATCTTGAAAATATGTTGCATATTAGGGATTCATAATGACTAGAATTCTTATAATTTGGAAATAACCAAAAGATAGATGCATAAGTTAGTCTTTCTATACACCTGTATCTATGCAGATATATTTTTATATACAAGTAAACCATTTTTATTTAGTAAATACCATAGAGTATCTTAGAATACAATCATATTGCTTGGGCTACTTCTATTATGTTCTGTCTGTAATGTTCATTCTAATTTCCCATGTTCTTGTAGACAAAGAATCCGAAACCTTGAGGGAAAAGGAAAACATACAAACGCTATTAAGGTTCACATTTCTGAGCAGCAGGAAGTCAGGAGTAAGTGGCAGAGATTGATCAGAATTGGGTTCTATATATAAACAACTGTCATCAGGTGTGCCCTGCTACGAGGGCATTCGTGCACCCCAGCAGTAATTTGAGCAATTTAGAACTTCAGGCAGCCTAGAGAGGGAATACATTATTGAAGAGTTTAACTTCAAGTGTAAAATGTATCTTTATGGCAGATTTCTCAAAGAAACAGATTCTGTCCTTTCACATTAAATTAGTTAGTTGGATCAAATTTTGTTTAATAATTTACATACACACACAAAAAATGTTGCTGCACCACTAGTTTTGCAGAAGTGGGAGATGGCCCAAAAGTGAAGAATAGATATACATCTATATTTGGTATTTTCTACCCACAATAATCTGTAAAATTAAAAAAAAAAAAGAGCTTATTACTGAAGAGAAGTTGAGTTTTATCCAAACTTTGCTATCATTTTTCACACACTTGAATCCAAAGCCAATAAAGAGAGAAACAGGTACTAAGAATATGGGTACTAAATTCTTCTTTCCAGACTGCAACTCTAAATCATACTTATTTCTAGGCTGCTCCTCTAAATTTTTATCTATTATTGAAAAAATAGTTAAGAATTCATTGCAGAATCCAGAATCTCAGATTACATTGTTATTAGCTTATAATCCACGTCAGTCAATTGGCGCGTTCTTCATGTCAGAGAATTCACCTACGGCAGATTCATACACAATTTTTTTTCCCCATTATATCAGAGCTCCAGAGTTTTAGATTAGGTAAATAACTGCATTTCTAAACCTCCCTTGATAATGAGGACACATGACAAAGTTATGGTTACTGGGATACGAGGGGAAGTGGTCTGGTCCCACTGGCTGCACCCCTAAACAGAACGGGCTTGGCCTGAGCTGGCTCATTCCCACTGTCTGGGACGCAGATGCTTTGTCTGGAGCTGTGACAGCCATCTTGAGCACAGAGGCAAAAGCCTTCAGTTCTTATTGGCTCTTGCTTGCTACACGAGAGACTGATGAACTCTTATTCAAATCAGTGTGTTCTGGGATCTACTTAGTCTATAACCTAGTACACACTTCTATATCATCTCATCCATTTAACTCTTTCTAGTATTTTCCAACTTCAAAAATCTTACTCTTTATTTTATAATTTATAAAATGCTCACTTTGATTAGGAATTCATTTTAAAGCACTTAATATGAATCATTAAATTTGTTCTAATTTTTAGAGACTTGTGTACCTCAAATGCAAATGAATGCTCTATTATTTTAAAATTGAAATGCACTCTTGTTAGGTAAAATTTTGAATGAATACGGAAATGCTAGAAGTACACATATAGCTCGTTGTATGACTGAAGTGTGGCTTTGCAAGACCGTGTTTTTGACGTTCGCTGTACCAGGAACTACACCATAGGACAGGTATGGAACCACGAGCCATCTCTGAGGGCTCTTCTGGTTACTACAAGCCCACAAGTGAAAGCTGGAACGAACCGGGGACGGCACAAGACTGAGGAAGAAGAGGCGTGACCATGTCCCGAAGTAAATATAAACAAGTCACGTTTGCAAAATGTTACAATACAATTTATAGCTTTTGGAAATCAAATTGCACTCTAGATAAGACAAACTCACCTCCCTTACTCGCTCTTAAGATTGAAAACTCTGAGGGCAGAGTAGCCACTTCTATTTCATTCACCGTGGTATTCCTGACGCTTAACACAGAGTTTAGGTTAAAGAAACTTAGTACTGTTTGTTGAATGACGGAATTCATACCACTTATTTAATGTGATATTTGACACTGGAATTCATCCTGTCTCTCTCTGTTCTGCAGATTGGCATCAAAAGAGAATATGAGAGTACAGAAGCGTAACACGAACATTCTGATGCTTAAAAAGTGATGCCTAAGCTGAATTTGAAAGAATGACTAGGAGGGGAGAAGGAAAGAAGATGGTTCTGTGGATGAAATAGGTTGTAAAAAGTCAGCCAAGCATGGGACGTGGACCGGTGAGGACCACACTAGTGACCCTAGGAAGATACAGGATCTGCAAAGTTAAGTAAAAAGATAACCTAATGACCCTACAATTCCACTCGTAGGTAAACCCCACCCCCCTCACAAAGGGAAAATAGGTATTCAAACAAGTATACGTACATGTGTGTTTACAGCAACATTATTCACAAGAGCCAAAAGGTGGAAATAACCCAAATGGTCATGAAAGAATAAATGGATCGAATTGTGGTATGAACATGTGGTATATTCCATACATATATGATGGAATACTTAGCCACAGAAAAGAATAAAATACTGATGTATACTCTAACATGGATGAAAACTTGAAGACATAATGTTGAGTGAAATAAGCCAGACACAAAAGGTCATATATTGTACGATTCCACTTACAGGAAAGAGTCAGAAGGATCCATCCACAGGAAAATAACACAGACAGGTGGTTAGCAGGGGCTTCCAGGAATGGAGAGAAACTGCTTAATAGGTAAGGGGCTTACTCTGGAGGGATGGGAACACTTGAAACTAGATAGATATGGTGGTTGCATAACACTGTGACTCTGGTAAATGCCGCTCAATTGTTCATTTTAAAGTGGTTAATGATACGTTACACGAATTTCATTTCAAAAAATCGTTTTAAAATAACCTCTGCCTTAGAGTTTCATCAATCTCTTTTGAAGAATTTTTCAGCAGCATCACAGCAATTCTACCATTGCGCCTGTATCTTATTTATGTTTCCCGAGTATATTTACATTAGAGTTACAATAATCAGTTCCTGCTAGGTCTAGGCACAGATTTTCTCAGGGAAAACATTAAGTTCCTTAAAGTAGGCAATTGGAAAAAAAAATAAAAATCCCAGTACTCTTAGTAAGAGGTAGCGGAATAAGACGGAGATAAAGAACCTGTGTGGTCCCCCTCCTGGAGACCATGTTGATAGACACGCGGCCAGTACCCAGCGGAGGCCTGAGCAGGGCCCGCTGCAGATTAGGTGCTGCCCCTCCTGTGAGCGGAGCCCCTGTTCCCTCCTGCATCACACAGGGGACAGTGTCCTCTACCCCTGGATCCTGCAAAGGCTTCCCCTCGCTGTTATGCACACGGAGGAACTGGAAGATCCCGATCACTAGCCAGTGGGAAGCAGTGGCATAGCACAGGGGGATCAGCTCGGTGCTCTGTGACCACCTAGAGGGGTGGGATAGGGAGGGAGGGAGGGAGACGCAAGAGGGAGGGGATATGGGGATATAGGGATACCTATAGCTGATTCACTTTGTTATACAGCAGAAACTAACACACTATTGTAAAGCAATTACACTCCAATAAAGATGTTAAAAAAAAGAAAAGAAAAGAGGCAGCTCATGAATTTTCATCACGTGCACAGATGCAGGTACGGGTCAAGGGGAGTTCCGCTGAGTGTGAGAGGCGGTGTCGACACCTCCCACTCCCTGAGAGGGAAAGTCAGAAAAGGGGGCACTTGTAAGTTTTACATTTTCAGTAAAGCTGTCAAAATGAATTAAGCGTGATGGGAAAAGGGAAGTGATGTTCGTAAAATAAACAACTCTTGTGCCATTGACACAATTACGCAATTACTAACAGTTTTACCAGATGCTAATAACGTGCAGTGGGAAAAGGTAAGCTGGTTATTAAAGAAATTGTATATATAAACTATCTCTGAATCACCTGTGATTGAAAAGAGTGATATGTGGTGGGGTGTTCCAATTATCAAAGCTGCTGTGTATACTGCTCACATTATCCACGTAATTGTTTTACGAGGGGACTGACTTGTGGAGTCCACATTGCAAAGATAATGATGAAAACAATGATAACAGGCCACATGGCTTGAATGCTCCACTATATCAAATGCTTTAACCTCATAAAGTTGAATTGCGTAAACATCCTTTTCTAGTATCGCATAAGGGTTAAGCACACAGGCACTGGAATCAGACAGTTTATGGTCCCATCCAAGCTCCAAACTTACTTAATCTCTATGCCTCAACTTCCTCATCTGTAAAATGGGAATACCAATTCTACATACCTCCTAGGGTTCTTGTGAAGGTCAAATGAGTTAATACACGGAAAGCACTTAGGACGGTACCTGGCATACAGCAAGCACCATATAAGGGGTGCTCACCCTTCCTTGACAGAAATCCCATCAGTGAATTTGCTAAATGTTGCTCGGCGGAAAAGAAGTAAATCAAATTAGGTGCGGGAAGTTTTGAGACACCGAGAGTTTCTGCATCTATCCTTCGCCCTGCACGGTCACAGTGGCACTGAAATTGCTGCTTTTGGCGGTGCCCCTGGTATGACCCAACCCTTCTCATGCCTCACTGCTAAAGTGCACCAGGCAGCACACAAAAAGGGTGATAAAGGAGTCATTTTAGATTAAAAGGGTACTGACCAAAACAACTCCCCCCAAAGCAGAATCCCCCATGGTTCTGACGAGGCGTATTGTTTTCAATTGCAGATGTCATTTCCACAAATTCTCATTCTGGCATCTGGCACACGCATGCTATGTGAAAGCAGTACTGCACATGTGCTGGCTGTTAACGTGACATTCTTTGGGGACTGCTTCCCACAAATTAGGTGAGAACTTATCTTTGTAAAAGAATGTCTGTCACTGACAATTATGGTGACACCCCGCCAATGCCCACAGTGCGAATACAGAATGTCAACATGTATTTCTCAAGTTTTATGATTCAAGGAGGAAACGTCAGGCTTGAATGGAAAACCCCCAGCTCGGTCTTCCAACTGCTGCACTTGTGCTGCCATTACTTAGCAGAAATCACATTCGGATAAAGAGGTGAACAAGCTACAATCCACTGCCACAAAATGGGTCACTGCTTTAATGAAAGAGGGCCTTGTTCTTAATGTATCTGGAACCCAAATCAAATAATGTAATATTAGAGGCTTTTTTTTTTTTTTTGGACTTAACAGTCTTTTTTGTTGCTTCCGAAAGGCTTGCTTTTGTGCTGAGCTGTTCAACGGAATTTCTTTGTTAGGAAGATAACCAGGACATTTAGGCTCACATACCAGCTTTCTGCAAACTTTTCTATGGAATATTTTAGCATATATAAAAGCGACCTTAAAGTGTGTGCTTAGGGTTCTGAGTTGAATATAAAAGCCAAAACTCAAAGTGATATTTAGTTTATTGTTATTCACAGTGACAATTTCTTATGTGTTTCCTGAAAGCTTGATATGAACCTTGACCTTTAGAATTTGAGGTTAATATTTTTAAGTCATAGCCCTGGTAACAAATATTTTAAATGAAACCACCAGCATCCCGTTACGTTTGACATTTCCCTTGCAATTTCTTACACAATTTTTTAAAGCTATAATGTGACACGTGTAATGTACCAAATAAATGTTTACTTACTGTAAAACTGATACGTGCAAAAATATTTTGGAAGGCATTATGAATTTTAATAATATTACTTTTAATGTTCATTAATGCAAACCTGTGAAACTCTGGCTAAATCAGTGGATTAGGAGAGCTTCTGAGCTGAAATCATGGTCATTAAGTTTCAGATCTAGGATAAAATTTAAATACTGTTCTGCCTTGTTTTCTCTTTCTGGTTCTGGCAAATGTGACAATCAGCTCTGCTGAGCTAAGAGACAAGGGATGAGTCACTCTTTTTCCTCTACCGGCCGTTATGATCATCCCAGTAGCTTGCTTCATGGAAGGTACAAGATAAAACAATTTCCTCAGTTCCCATCAAAGGCTGTCTGCAGGGTATGGGATAATAGCAGAAGCCTTATTCTAGGATCATTTTGCCAATTCTACTCCCACTCAGGCAGTAAATCCCAGCTAGGAGCGACTAGGAGTAGCTAATCGTTATTGAGCGCTTTCTGTACGCTAAGTGCTTGGCCTGTATTATTGCACAGAATCCTTGCACAATCAGCAGCTCCACTCCGCTTCCACAGGGAAAGCAGGCTAGACGCCAGCTCTCAGCGGCTCATGTTTATTGAGTACTTACTTTGTGCTAAGTGTGCTGCTTGCATTATCTCATTTAATCTTTGCACCAACCCTATGGTCTTGTAATCATAGATTATTTCAGCTCACTGTAATTTACTGGGAGACCACGGTCCCTTGTCTTCGCTTCTCTACCTCATGTAAATCTGATGCATCCTGGACTGCAACTTGAAAATGAGATGACTAAAGAGAAGGAAACAAAAAAGAAATTAAAGAAGGAGGGAAGGGGAGAAGAAGGAAGAAAACTAATTTCTTGGTTTGCCTACTAGGTGAGAGGACTCAGGCTTCATTCCCCTTAATTTTCTCTGTAACTTTCAAGTTAGGTATATTTATTTTTCCCATGTGAAAAATGAGAACATTGAGGCTTGGCGAGGTTAAATACTTCTGGCAGGTCAGCATGACCTGCAAGTGAGCTGTCAAACCCTGGAAACCCACGTTCAAATCCTCAAGCGCACAGGCCAGGCACACCCATGCTGCCATGGCCTGACACCTGTGCAAACAAGCTGAGCCACAGACCATCCAGAAGAGCGGGGTCACGGCTGGTTTCTCGAGACCCTGTGCTGAGGAGAAGCAACAGGGAGAAGATGAACCTTCTGCCTAGTGGGACACAGCAGCCCTAGAGGCAGGCAGCTGCCCATCATACGATAAGTTATTGTGCAAGGACCAAAGCACTGGCTTTGCGTAGCTTTGCTGACCGGCTCCATCTCCCGGGCCTGAGAGAGAGAGAGCGCCATGCCCATAATGACTTGTCATGCCTGACATAAATGCAGTCTCCTTCGCCTCTACCCGCGTCGTTTATTTTAAAAACTGTTATCTTTGTACCTATCTTAACAATTTAAGATGTCTCTCTTTTCCTTTAAGGGACATAGGGAGTGGTCAGTGGAACGTGAAGAGAGTTACATTATACGAATGTATTGCACCGTCTTTGGCCATTTAGTGTAACTGCTTTCCCTGGGCTTTGAGCATCTCAAGGGCAGGGACTTATTTTATGTATTGATGAATCCCCAGGACTCTTCACAGGGCCTGGTCGACCCCATAAGTGCTTGCTGGATGATCTAACCAACACCACTCAGGTTTAACAGAAATACCGCATACATGAAAAGACCGAGAACCGCTATTTGAGTAACAGCCATGACGTGCTAGAAAAAATACTATGTCCTCAGACATTCTGGTTCATGCCTCCGGGGTTGAACTTTCCACCTACTTTTCTCCCCACTTTCTCTGATGCTGCCTCCTATGATTCAGACTCTACGAGGGTGAACTCTGAGGTAGATCTGTCCTTGACACGTTGGCATTGGGTAGTCCAGTGGTTAACGTGGCTCACTGCAGCCTTTATTCCATGACTCGAAGGCCAACTCGTTAAGTCATTTAAAATCAGGCATCTATTTTTGTTTTACACGCAAATCATAAAAGATGGCTTAACTTGGAGCGAGCGCGTCATGCTGTCTACATAATCATCTCAGAAGATTTGAAGCACCATAGGAAGCTGGTAAATTGTTTTTAAAGCTAAGCGAAGGCATGGTCTAATGTAGACTGAATTGATCCAGTTAAAACATCCACCACGAAACACTTGAAAAGGTGACTGTGTTCTGCCCCTAAAGCCTGAATAGCTGCCCTTAGTAGTAGGTTAAGATGAGAAATTGTTAAAAGTAAGCAGTATGTTTATGAAGGCTAAGGAATATTTGAGAGCAGTATTTAAATATTTTAAAAATATGTCTGATTTCACTTTCTCTTTAGAGTTACTGAGGCGCAAGATAAGACTAAGAATGTTCACCCGGCCATGTATATTTTCCTCCAAACATGTCACTTCAGACATCTTTCACCATGTATCTGGAATATGGAAAGCAATCTACGGAGGTACTGTGTGTCACAGCTCATTGACATGTTTATGTTTGTAACGTCAATCAGATAAGGGCAACTATGAGGACTGCTTTGTTTTTTTATTTTTTCCTTGTTTGAGTGAATGGAGTCTAAAATGTTTTACTAAAAACAAAAATAAAAGAAACATGTAATGCATCTGGTCTATTTATCCTTAATTTTTTTTTTTTTTTTTTAAGGAGAGAAATCTAGAGAATGATTTAGGTTATCATGTTCAAAAAGACTGGAATAAATGGCCAACCTGCTACAATATAAACACACTGACACACACTTTAGAAACTGGTTTCCAAGGCCAGGTTTTCACCCTACGTGCCAGAAACTTGCGGGAAGTCCAGAGCTACTAGAACCTCAGGTGTCTCTTCTAAAGCAATGGCAAGAAGTACAGCTCTCCACTTCCTAGAATGGTTATAAGGATCCAATGGTATAAAGAGGATACACAAAATCACTTTAAAAAAAGTGTTCTCTAGATAAATAATTAGTAGCAATGTAACAATTGTAATTATTAATTAAAACAAGTTATTGTCTTGGAAATGCTTCTCCATTTATCATATTCTTAGTGTCTACACCCTGGAAAGAGAAATGCATGTTTGAAAGGACGTTTTTAGAAAACCGTACTGAAATGAAATGTATCTTATGGCAGAAACGGGTGAATGTTAGGCTGGTCAAAGGCAGGCTTTCTTTTAAAATTAGAATCTCAAAGGAATAGATTTTTACAATAGTCATAATTCCTAGTGAAGATACGAATTTAATAATATAGGGGACAAAAGAAAGGAAGAATACCTGAATCTTTATGCAGGAGAGAACTAGAGGGGCCCGCTGTAAAGCCGTGTAAAACGGAGACGTGTCTCCAGGCAGTAAAGAGCCCTTTCAAAGTACACCGTACCAAAGTTTCCCAAAGTTCCATTTCTTAACTTTCTTTAAACATCTTCTGATATATCAATTCCAGCAATATTTTGGCAGCCTAAAATCACACCCTTCTGACCTTGACATTAGTATTCAACAGCACCGAAGAAAGAATGACAGCTTCTCCATCCTAGTGGGTGAGCTTGCAAGCTTTCACCCTCATGACTATGGAGTTTCTGTCAAATGTGTTTCCAGGCGAATGATCACATTCTTTTGCATTATGAAGTGGCTGCAAACTGTGCTAATTGGGTCTGCAGTGATGTCACTGATAAGGATCAAACAGCCTTGACTGTCTTAAAGTCACAAATATATGTCATTCTGTTATACATGTATATTCCACTTAGCCTAATCCATAACTGCGGTCATGCAGAATTGCTTTGTTTAATTAAAATCGTCATTAAAGACCTTAAGATGAATTAGAGGCAAATCATAAAGAGATGAATGGAATAGCTGAGAGCAACTAGAATGAAAGGTTAAATATCGTGATTATTTTTTTCATTATTGATGAAGTGTGAACAATATGCTTGGGAGTGAAGAAAAGAGTGAATAAGGTTCTACCTTCGCCCAGAAGAACTGAGCTACAAATGCAGCAGAACAAAAAGCACGTGTCAAGCCACAGAAACCCTAAGAGATAATGGCCTGAACTAATGCAGCTGTTTCCTCTGGTGCATTACAAAGGCTTTTCTGTATCTAAAGACTCTCTAAACAGTAAGCTCCCAAAAGGCAGGGAAAGGACTCAGAAGAGTTTGTCATTTGTACTAGGACTTCGTACGGTACAGCGGCATTGGTACCCTGCGTGCTTATTAATTACTATATGACGTAAACAGTCACTGTGAGATTCTAGAAGACGACAATGAACTTCTACATAAGGTTCAGAGATCTCTAAACACAAAAGTATACTGATACTTTAAATGGGTAGGATTTGAATAAAGTAGCTAAACTTGGTAAATGTATCAATAAGGTACTAAGCCACTGAAAATCAAAGTGTAATAAATTATCATACTTCATTAAAAAATAAATTTGCCTACTGAGTTGCTCCATGAATTTAATATAGACATGTTGAATCGTTCATTAAATAATTTTATCATGAAAATTTTCATACCAAGAGAGTACAGGGATTGATATTTTAGAAACTTGGGTTCAAGTGCAACACTGAGGTTTTAAAAACACTAAGATTTTGCTGTATCTGCTTTTTTTAAATAGAGCAATACAGATATGATCACAGTGGCCTCTGTGTTTTCTGGTTACTTAATCCCTCCGCCTCAAGGGGTAAGTGCTTTCCTGAATTTGCCTGTCCTATTTGTCCATGTTTTGATATTTGTGTATATTTTTGTATTCGCCATCAACAATATATAGTATTTTATATGTTTTGTAATTTATACTAATGATTTTATAGTTACTCCTACAACCCCCTTTTTTTTTCATTCAGCATTAATTCTGAGATTGTCGATATTGATATACATAACTCTGGATCATTTACTTTAGATTTTTTATAGTAGCCCCGTCATTACTCATCTTTCAGTTAATTAACTATTTATTGAGCATCTACTACATTCCAGATGCCAGTCTGGATGATAGGGCCATCGCAGTCAACTAAACGGACACAATGGGGGCTGTTTAAAAGCTTCTTTCCTAGGGAACAGATCCCAGCGCATGCACCCTTTCTTTTAAGGATGTCTTCAAGTTTTTACTGTTACAAACAGCGCCACAATGACCAACCGTAACCATTATTACTTGTGCATTTGTTCGAAAGGAAACAACAGAGGTGGGATATTGGTTTTGTAGGTTGAGCACACCTTCGATCTGACACCATAACACAAATTGTTGGGTAAATCAAAATTGTTATGTTCATTTTACACACACACACCAGGGTATATACAGCCCCCATGGCTTCACAGTCTCACTACACTTGGTCTTTTCAAACTTCGTAACTTCTGCCTCCTGATGGATGTGTAATGGTCTCTTATTTGCGTTTTCCTGATTACACGTGAGTTGAGCGTCTTATATGTAATTATGGATCACTCCTCATTTCTCTCTCGTGGATTATCTGTTCTTATCTACCATCTATGTATTGGGCTGTCTTCTTGATATTTAGGAGTGTCTGTGTACACTGGATATTAACTTATTGTTGACCAGGTGGGTGGTCTGTGTCCTGCTGTATGGCTTCCATTCTTCACTTTTTTAAAACATACTTTTGTCATGTGAAGGCATTTTATTTTAGTATCATAGTATCTACCAGTACTGTTTGTTAGCAGTCTGGTTAGTTCTCCCTCTTTCAGGAAATTATCACTTAACCTAATGCCATAAAGACACGCTGCTAACTTTTCTAAAAGTTCTATGGTCCGATTTTTCGTGCATGTTTTTAATGTACCTAGAATATACTTCTGTGCCTGAGGGAAGGGGCTAGCTTTAGTTTGTCTTATCACATTTCTAGCTATGGCAGTTACTACGGGTGCTCACATATTCTAGTCGTCTTCCTGCTGAGCTCCCAGGAGGGGTGCTCTCTCCCAATCTCTTTGGCGCTAGATGTGCCCACGTGACCTGCTTTGGCTGATGGCCTACAGGCAGAAGGATGTGTATACACACTCAAGGTGATGCGGTTGGATCCAGAAAACAGGCAGGGAATTGGCCTTCCGCCAGCGTCCCCTCAGAGCAGAACTGCAAAGCAGGCAAAGCTCTTTAGGATGTGCTCTCACTCTTCTACCTCCATCAGCGTTCCTCTCCCTCCATGTTCCCGGGTCCTCGTCAAGGTAAGGCCTTACAGGACTGACGTATACAGACAAGACCTTATCCTTGTGATTCACCTCTTCACCCAACACCCCAAAGCAAAGCAAACACAACGTTATCTGTCCTAAGTTTCACTCTCCAAAGAACACTAAAGATGTAACCATTGGACAGGAAAATGACTAAGAAATTAACTCCTGCTTTTTTTTTTTGCTAGTAGTAGATTCATGTTAGTAGGATATTTGCATTATGATAGGGTATAATACGATAGAGAAGTCTTTAGAAATGTATTTCCCGGGGCTAGGGTTAGGGTTACTTCTGCCACGCACTAGCTGTGTGACTTCTGACGAGGTCCTTAGTCACCCCACACCTCAGCTGTACAGCGAACACAAGGATGCTTGTATTACAGTGTTAATACGGGAATGATAAAGCAATACCGTAGGTACTGCAAGCCTAGTATAGTGCCCGGCACCTGGTAGACACTGATCAGTGAGACTATTATCGTTGTCATTATTATTAATATTTGTAGTGGTGGCAATGGTATGCGTTGATATTAGAAGAAATGGTTTAAGATAGAATACTATCCTATTATCCTGAAAGCACAAGAGGCAGGCAGCCTCCTGCTTTGCCCATTGAGGAGAATTATTCATGTGATCATTATCTCTTTTGAAGCTTCAGAGGTAATACAGGGAGGTCAGGAATTGATTATTTAGTCTAAAGCAATAATTGCAAATTAACTTGGCAAGAGTATCTTACCTGAAAAAAAAAAGGAAATAGGCGAACACATATTTTTACTATCTTTTCCACCTTCGTCTTCATTGTCAGCTAATGCAAAAAGAATCCGTTAGCTCTCTAGAAAAGTAAAAGCACATTCTGCCGCTCTATCTTGGAATACAAGTTTCCATTCATAGATCCATTTCCTTTCTTCCAGGAGAGAAGGTTAAATAAATCCAGTCAGAATTTTACATAGTGAGAGGTGGGACCTGAAAGTGTTAATGAAAGTACTAGAGATTTTAGATTCTGATTTTATGTCATCTAAATGGTATTTTTATCTCTATTAGGTTTTTAGAAATAATCCTTCCCACTTCAAAATAAATCAAATAAATTTTCCTTGCTTATGTGATTTCTTACAGAATGAAAAGACACTACATATAAACATCTCTCTTTTCACTTCAAAGGTTCATAGCAGTCAGATTATTTTCAAAGCTTACAAGTTGTTAAATAATACGACATATTTATTAGAAATTGAAATAAGAACAGTTGAGATACAAGTCAATAAAAGATGAAAGAATTTTCTAGTGATGAAAAGATGAAGGGATTAAACTCATCCTAAGAACCAGTTAACGGTGTTGATTGTGCAGGTCTCATTATTCCATGAATTATTAATTCATTTTCAAATAAGAAAAGTGTGAGACAATTTTTACAAAATGTTTGATGACGTTATTAGTAGAGGAAATGTGGATCAATATTATTATCACTTTATTCAATGTGATTACAGCTTTCCTTAAACCTATTTACTTGGAAAATACTTTTGAAAATAACTTGGAGAGTAAGTTTTTATGTACTGGTCTGTGTTGGTAAGAAATAAGCATGAGTCCCGAAAATCATCAATATGGCCAACACTAAGCAAAATTAATGTCACCACCAAATACGTCAGCCTGAACGTGATTTGCAAGTATTTTTTGTGTTAATGTTTCACCTATAGAAGTTTTTCAGTGGACTAATAAACCCAGGAAAAATATTTTATACTGCTATACTATTTTTAGGTTTACAAAGTGCTTTTTCGGGTGTCCCTATATTTAATCTAGGCAACATCTTTTGAGGTAGGAAAGGAGATAGGGTACTCTCTTTTTATGAATGAAAAACTGAGGTTCCCTGAATTGTGCTATGATCCAGAGCTGAGAAGTGGCATCAAGACGAGAGCCCATTTTCTCTTATTCCTTGTGCAGTGCTTATGCCAGTGCAAGCATCTCATACTTCTTCAAGCAGCTTTACCTCGGAGCTCAGATTGCTGTGCACGCCGCTACAGTGATTTAGCACGAGGGTATGTAAACGTGTGTGCGTATGTACTATGCATGTATATATTTCCTTCACCTATGAGAAGTGTGACCAAAACAGAGTATCATATTAAATAGTTATAGCATGATTTTGCATGTTTTAAAGCATTTTATAGTAACTCATTAAGACTTCAAAGTCATCAGCAAACACACGAAAAACCTAACAGGATGAATTGCTAAACTAGAAGAAAGTCAGGGTTAAAAGTTAAATTTTACTCTGGGTTCTTGCTTGACTATACTCTCCTGTCTTACTGAAGTATGGACTGGAAAGAGGCTTGTCCTTTTATCCCATAGTATAAAGTTTATACTTTGGGACATGCAGAAAGTAACCTTTATTTTTCCACAGGGTAAAAATGAGTCCAGGAATCTTCACGTTCAGCCAAAGTCCCTTTGAGTTAATAATTACTATTTGTGTTTCTACCAGAAAAAGGTAAAACAAACAAATAGAATTTTAAATCTGAATGATCAGAAAGGCTTAATATAGCACCAACTCATCCCTTGCTGAGAGATCCCAGATGGTAGGGGAATAGGGGTTGCAGAGGAAGCCGGGTAAAGTGTATTGTCCTGAAAGTAACCACAGTTAATATCAATAGCATGACAAAGACATTGCTTTTACTAAAAACTCTAATTTTCTGAAAGGTTTACGTTGCTCTACAATGTGGTCTTTCTTAACTACAACCTCCACTTGTGCTGGAACCATTCTGATCGGGATAAACATCAATTTCACCACTGCTCACGTTCTGTCATTTATGTTAAATGATTAGAAATACAAATTATATTCAGCTCCTACAGTTGTATACTTGCATGGTTATGTTTATAAGATTCACTTAAATTATGCAACTAGTCTTCACATAATCATAGCTTCTTTCTTTACAAAATAATCAGCATTGAATTTTCCTCCTTAGATCTCAAGGAGTCAACTTGATAACTGGATAATCTGCTAATGATATAATTGCACCTTTAAAATTTTTGATATCTGAAATCATTAAATGATGCTTTGAATACATGATTTTTAAAATTGACCCCTTCAGAGACTGCATTGATATGGGAAATGAGTCAGATACACCGATCATTGAAACTACACAGGGAAGACTCTATCATCGTACTGATGAAAATGCAAAAAGCTTAAGACCTACGTTAGAGATTTCCAATTTATAAATATATTTCTTGGGACTTCCCTGGAGGTCCAGTGGTTAAGACTTCTCCTTCCAACGCAGGGGGTGCGGGTTCGATCCCTGGTCGGGGAACTAAGATCCCACATGCCTTGCAGCCAAAAAACCAAAACAAAAAACAGAAGCAATGTTGAAACAAATTCAACAAAGACTTTAAAATTGGTCCACGTCAAAAAAAAAAAAAAAAAAAAAAAAACTTTAAAAACAAAAACACAAAATAGAATATATTTCTTAATGTTTATTTTTAAATGAAATAGTGTAAAATCTCTTTTGTATCTCAGTCATCAAAGAACGCCAATTAAATTTCAAAGAAGTGAAAACAAACTGAATACATTCAATTCAAAAAAAAAAGAACAACAACTGTGATTAGTGTAAGTGATGACTTTTACGGCTCTCACCCAGTGAAACATTAAGGATTTGACATTTTCGGACTAATGCAGGGTTTCAGGAGTAATGCTGATTCATTCATTTGGTTAGCACACGGGCCCACTTAAAAGGCACCCTACCTGCTCTGACAGTGGCCGATTCCTGCCCACTAATGTCCGCACAAGACTCGGTTTGGGGTGACAGGATGACTCTCCTTACCATGCCTGTTTCCCTCCTCAGTACAAATGTTTGTAACCTTATTACCATTGGCATTTGCTCTTCATTAGGTGGCAACTGTAACGCCAGTCAGAGGCTTGTTTCAAGTATTTTTAGTGCAGTTTTTCCAAGGTCAAGTTGCTGTGATGAGTGGATAAGAAATGTTGGACCAATCTGAACACTACTGAGAGCGCTGCCACATTCAGAGGTAAAACTAATTAGGATCCCATTCATGCCACTTCATCACAGTGACACAAGCACACTCCTTAACACACATCTCTAATTTCTGTTCTCTTACGAAATGAAGAGCTTCCTACTTGCTAGGAGGCACGCTGTTCCAGCAGAAGGCCAGTGGGAGAGAAGAACTAACACGGAGAAAAAGGAAAACAGAGAATCTAGCCGGCAGTCTGGATAGAACAACGGGAAATGGAATTAATGGAGGTGTTTGAACCAGAGGAGATGTTTCCAGGGACGAGAAGGTCATATAGAAAAGGCCAGGCCATGAAGAGGTGCAAGGAGGTGGAAAGGCATCGCCAGGGAAGTGAGAAGATGAGATATAAGAAAATAAGATGAGAAAATCCCCCCGGAAGCCACATCCTGGAGAGAGATGATGGAAGGAGAAGCCAGGGAGCAAACATGGTCAGTAAGCAACTGGCATTCCGTCATTTTTATCAGGAAGAACTCGCCAAGGTGGGCGAAACACAGGCTGAACAAGCAGAGCCTGGCAATTCCATGACTTCTTTTTATTTAAAGAGTTGTTCCAAATTCCTTCTGGATGAACGGGAATTTTATCATGCGTTTTGGCAGAAAGTTCAAGCCACAGAGTAGATGCACTGCAAGTTCATTAACAGACGGTTTCAAGGGAACTCGTCTACCAGCCTCAGGACTATGAGGAAAAAAATCATAGAAAAAATATATTTTTCCTCTCGTGTTTCTGGGAAAACAGTTTTTAGAAAATATTTTATAAGAAACTTCTGAGTAAAGGAGAAAGGAAGAAATAAAGCACATGTCTGTGGTTACATAAAACCTGATTCAACTAATAACTTTTTGAGGGAGAACCAGATCAGTGTAGTTACAGGGGTTCAGGGCATGGGTTATATTATAGTTAGAGACAGAACTTGGCCTCATCAGTTTCTAGTTGTATGACATTAAGTCAGTTAAACCGTTAGCTGCTAGTAGCTCAAATGTAACATGAGGATAAGAACATGTATCATTTAGATCCTATAAGAAGGAAATAAGTTAATACCAACACTCAGCTCCAAGTAATACTTAATAATATCTATTAGTCATTAATAACCTTATAATCTAAATCATGTGATTTAGCATCAATTTTGTTTCCTATCAGCACCAATGATGAGCAGATTCAGGGTGTGTGTGTGTGTGTGTGTGTGTGTGTGTGTGTACGCGCACATATAATAAAATGTATAGTGACAACTCAAAGAATTCTTAGTCTCTTATCCTGAAAATGCCATTGCCCTGAGTGGGGCTCGTCCATGTATTTCCACGTCCTGATTGAATGTATCGTCCTTTCCTTTCGATTACTAAAATACGAAAAATCCCCTGCTAAAGTCTTCCAGAGCCATATTAAAGGCTACAGTGCCTGTTGCTAAGCAAGTTCTCGGTATGCGGAGAGTACATTTAAACAGTGCAGTATGGACAGGACAGATGAAAGGTGGAACGCTGCTGCAGGCCATCTTAATCCACTTTTTCCTTTGATTTACACACTTGAGTCAGAAAGTAGAAGACGGAACGGCTGGGAAACTCCTGGTTCTAATGTCACCCACTTACAAAGCCCACACAACCAAAATGCCTGCAGAAATCTTTATGGGTGCTACCCCAAACTGGTGACTAGAATTTGGATTCCCGTCATTTCATTCACTGAGGTGGTTGGGATAAGATCCAGGGGCTTCTGCTGGGCGGCCTCGATTATTTTGTGAACATAACTGCTCTCCCTGTGGCCTCCGACCGCCCACTCAGTTGACGGGCAGGTGCCCTGTCTGTTAAACTTATGAGTCTATCATATTACCTGACATCGGTGTTGGATACACGGTAGGGATTTGATATGTTCCTAACACTAAACCGCACCGTTGTTGGGCTTGCAAAGCACATCGCCACGTGTGAGTCTTGGTTAATTTTTAGTATCTTGGTGGAAAATTCCCCTAGTGCATAAGACACGATGAAATAAGATGAGGAAATTTGATGTGAATTATGAGGAGTCTTATACATCTCGGATGGAAAAATGAAGCATATTGGTAGGATCTAGAAGGGAGCCCAAGGAGAGTGTGGAAAAGAAAACAAAACTTTAGCATAAGAGACACAAGAACGCATAGAAAGAACACGTGTCGTATTGTCGTCCTGAGTTAACCAAGCTTCCGGGTAGTTAGGCTGAGAGCATCCATTAAAAGAAATGCCAATGACAAAAAAACTAAACCACCTATTTTCTTTTCTCGAGACAAGGAAGAGAATCAGGACATTAGAGTGCCTCAGAAAACAGAACATGTGAAATATTTTATAACAGAATTCCAGATTCCGACACAGCATTTCACTAAGCAACGGAGAGGGCCACGTCCTCCCATCCGCCCCTCCCCCTGTGCGCTGGCTTATTCCTAATGGAGGATGGAGGATGGAGGTCCATCGCCCCACAGAGCTGCGTGAGGATGGCGCTGTGGCCATGATGTTCCAGCTTCATTCTGTCACGGATCATCTCTAGAAGCCAGGCATGTCAGTCCTCTGAACTGATGAGGTAAGTAGTGATTAAGGCTAAGTGGATCTTGTTAATTCAGCAACGCTTTAGAATAATTGAACATGAATAAATGGCAAATTATAATCGAAGTCCTTGGGGAGTACATCTGAAAGCTCCGTAATGCCACAGTAGTTCATCATGACTAATACTATTACAGTTAATAGTAAATGATAAAATAATGACTGGCTTCGTATTCTGAATTTTCATGCTAGGGAAGTGATTCCCTGGCATCTGACACTGGAGTTAGGGGTGGGGACAAAGGACGTGGAAAATGGAAACAATCACTTCATAGCACAGTTTTTTTAACCTCAGCGTTTCCCTGTTGAATTGCTTGGTTGGCCTATTCAGTAGTTGGACCGGGGTGTTCTCCATTATGCTATGATGTTTAAAAAGAACAGAGACAACGCTAAGAGTCTCCTGAAGTGAATTCTGAGGTTTTAATACCCAAAGCGTGCAGGAGGCAGTAACATGTTTGCTTTAAGAGCCTCTGAGATGTAAGGAGCGACCTTTGTGTTTCCAAGAAGGCCTGATAATTGAATGTAGACGCGGCATGTTGGAAAATAAGGTACTTGTAAGGCAGGAACCGTACTCAACCAGCCCCTGTAATTGAGGGGCACAGTTTACCCAAGACTGTGAGACCTGCCTCAAAGAACCTCAGTAATCATAAGCAGTGGGGGGATTAGCACCTTCCATGGCGAGGGCAGTGTGATGCTTAAAGCAGGTCGCTCAGAACAGGAGTAAAGAAACACACTGCAGCTGAAGCCGGGGTGTTCCCACGACACGGCCCCCGGAAAGTGGGTGCAACATCAGATTCCCGAACACGGAATTCAGATTTGTGAGAGTATTTTTAGCCTATTTTAGAGGCTGACCGAAATCCAGCAAACAGCTGGCAGAAGAGAGAAGCGGAGGAGCACAGAATAAAAAACTAAAGTAAAAAACAACAAATGCACACATGGAGCTGAGTGGAGACGGGCGAGGCGGGCGGTGAACAAACGCACACGTGAGGCCGAGTGGAGACGGGCTTCCGTCTTTCGAAGGGGCTGATGCTCTTGGGCTGGATGATAGTGAAGATGCCTTAAGTTCTTCAAAGCAGGAACTGACAGTCTGCGATGATTTGTTTGTTTAATGACTGCGATTTACCGCTTCCCCGCGAGGCATGTATGACCAGGACACATTTAGGTCAAGAGAAGTGAGCCCTCTGTTCAAATACAGTTCGCTGTCCTTTTGTGAACCACGGCAATGGATCTTCCCCATTCAGCGATTTTAAACCTCAAGATGTTAATCGGAGCTTCAGTCAAGTGTCTCATATTCCACCCACATCCTTTTTGCTGAATGTCCTTTTATTTTACATTTACTACCGTGTGTCAAACGGTCCAGCTTTCACTGAAACAGAATGGCTGCCGGTGCATGCAGGTTCACTTTAAAACAACTGAAAGAAAGCTACAATCTCTGTTTTGCAATTTCATAAAACAATCAGCAAAGGCATGCCGTCTGCAAGTCCCATTTATCTGGCTTCTGAAAAAAAAAAAAACGTTTCCCCTCAAGATAAAGAATGAAATGTGGTAGGTGTTACAAGGGTATAAACTCTGCTTTCTAAGTAGACTGGGTGAGAAGCTTTATAAAGGACAACTTGAACTTGAGCTTGTATTTCCTTTTCCTGAGTGCTCTCTTCAGTCCAGAGGTAACCACTGTGACCCCAGATCGTTCCTCCACACTCTTCATTGTCTAAACTTCAGTGTCTTTCCCAGTATTTACGGGATGTTTGACCTCCTCGGCAGTGTCCTTAGTTAATTGGACCATAGTTTTGAGCTGTTAGCTTGACACCACGGGTGGCTGTGCTTTTAAGAAACATAATGTCCTTACAAAACTAAAACTAGAACTACCATATGACCCAGCAATTCCACTACTGGGCATATACCCTGAGAAAACCATCATTCAAAAAGAGTCACGTACCACAATGTTCACTGCAGCTCTATTTACAATAGCCAGGACATGGAAGCAACCTAAGTGTCCATCAACAGATGAATGGATAAAGAAGATGTGGCACATATATACAATGGAATATTACTCAGCCATAAAAAGAAATGAAATTGAGCTATTTATAGTGAGGCGGATAGACCTAGAGTCTGTCATACAGAGTGAAGTCAGAAAGAGAAAAACAAATACCGTATGCTAACACATATATATGGAATGTAAGAAAGAAAAATGGTTCTGAAGAACCTAGGGATAAGACAGGAATAAAGACACAGACATAGAGAATGGACTTGAGGACACAGGGAGGGGGAAGGGTAAGCTGGGACAAAGTGAGAGAGTGGCATGGACATATATACACTACCAAACGTAAAATAGATAGCTTGTGGGAAGCAGCCGCATAACACAGGGAGATCAGCTCGGTGCTTTGTGACCACCTAGAGGGGTGGGATGGGGAGGGTGGGAGGGAGGGAGACGCAAAAGGGAGGGGATATGGGGAGATATGCATACGTATAGCTGATTCACTTTGTTATACAGCAGAAACTAACACACCATTGTAAAGCAATTATACTCCAATAAAGGTGTTCAAAAAAAAAAAAAAAAGAAACACAATGTCATGTTCCTTTCAGGTACAGCTATGAATTCATATTCTGCCCTAGTAAAGCCTCAGGAGAAACCCATCTAAGAAAACACTGTGCACAGAATGGGTATAGCTAAGTAATGACATTTCCACAGTCACAGATGGAGTATAACCCTTTCTAAGAGCTCAGCTGAAATAAAATAAAATGCCAAACATACACAGCACTGAAAATCATATCTTTACACTAAATTTCAAAGGCAGATAATGAGAAATAAAGACTTACAATCTCTAACATGTTACAATGTTTCAGCATATTGCAAAATGTTCCAAAGCACGGTTATGTGTTTTTAGCATAATTTTATTAAATAATTACTAAATTAGAATCCCCTTCTGCAGTTACATGAAATGAATAGATATTGTTCAGATAAAATATTAAGATGTTTAGAGGAGAGAGGTAGTAAAGCATTCCAACAAAAATAAGACCAGTTCATACTTTAGTGGATATCTATAAATGAATAACTACATTCAATATTGCCTACAATGGACCAAAACTCCACCTATCACAGCCAGAAAGGACGAGCTCCAGCCCCGGGCCAAAGGTGTATGCATTGGTCACAAACAGCATAGAAACTGTGGAGCTTACTAACTCAGGTATTCTTTCTAGAACGCCGAGATGACCAGTTATAAAGCCGAATGCTTTCTATGTAATGCAGCCACATCAAAACAACTTCTTCTGTGCAACTTTCTTTATACTCCAACTTACTCCTCTACCCTTCGGTAGAAATACGGATCATCAGCAGACTTCCGTCCCCTCTTCCTTCCTCCTTTCCTTCCTTCCTTCCTTCGCCCCTCTCTTTTTTTTTTTGTTTTTTGTTTTTGCGGTACGCGGGTCTCTCACTGTTGTGGCCTCTCCCGCTGCGGAGCACAGGCTCCGGATGCGCAGGCTCAGCGGCCATGGCTCACGGGCCCAGCCGCTCCGCGGCACGTGGGATCTTCCCGGACCGGGGCACGAACCCGCGTCTCCTGCATTGGCAGGCGGACTCTCAACCACTGCGCCACCAGGGAAGCCCCCTCCCTCTCTTTCTTTCCTCAGACACCGACAGACAAGCTAACCATCACTATTATTGTCCAGATGGGAAATGCAGGCCAAACGGGATTAGCCCAGCTTCCACAGGTAATAAGATTCAGATACTGAATATGTACCTTCTGCCTCGTGGCACACGGTTTCCTCTTTTCTACCACACCATCTGATACCTGTAATTTCTCACAGGTCTTTCCGTGTTTTTTACTAGAAGAAACACTCTAAGCTACGCTTTGTGCCATTAGTTATTCAAGCATTTTCCTCCAACTTCCCTTTGACGTGCACTCCAGAAATGCCTTCCCAACCACACAGCTTCTGAGGAAAACTCTGCCAGGGGTGGGCATCTGTGGAAAGGGTAGTAAGCAGATTTTGATTCCAATTATCCATCTAACCATTATTTCAGTAAGTATTTATTGATCACCTACTTTGTACCAGGCACTGTTCTAAACATCGGGTTTAGCACGACATACAAAAACCATCATCATGGATCACAGGTCCTCACAGGGATACAACACACAAACTGATAGAGAAATAGATAAATAAAGAAAAAAAGGGAGAGAGAAAGAAAGAAAGTCAAATTAAGTGCTGGTAACGTGATAAGTCTAGGGAGAGAAATGAAGCCAGGCAGGGGTTTCAGGGAGAAAGGCTACGATTTTATACAGGTGCTCAGAGAAGGCCTCAGGGACAGGGATTATTTGAAAAGATGACTGAAGAAAAAGAGAAAGGTCATGCAAAGATCTGGGGGAAGGATGCTCTAGGCAAAGGGAAACAAATGCCCTGAGGCTGAGACGTGCTTCACGTGTTCCAAGATGTCTGTAAGGTAGGAGCCAATAGAGTTAAAGGAAGGATTACAGGGAATTTGGAGGGAAACATATGTTGGAGAGAAGAGGTATGTGAGCACAGGTAGGTCTTTTAGAGCCTGCAGGATCTTAGTAAAGACTCTAGTTCTCTCTGATTATTGTGGATGAGATCGCAGAAATGCAACAGAAGAAGAAAAGGCTACTGCGATCCAGCAGAAGCTGACAGTAGCTTGGGCAAGAGAGGTAGAGACGGCAAGGTTTAGGAGGTACGACACGGAATCCAGTTTGAAGGTAGAGCCAACAGGGTTGGCTGGTGGCATGGACTTGCCATGGGAGTGAGAAGAATCACAGAGGTGCCTGTAGCCCTCACACTGGGTGTGTCAAGTAGCCCACTGGATGTGCGAGTGCAGGGCTCGGGGGGGGGGGGAGGTTTAGTCTAAAGACGTAACGTTGGGATTCATCAAGTTTAAAGGTAATTGAAAGCCATGAGGCTGGATACCATCACCTAGAAAGCCTCACGCTAGAGAAGACATCCAAGGCTAAGCTCTGGGACACCCCACAGTGTAGGCATCAGGGAGACGACGGGGAGACAGCAAAGTAAACAGAGGAGGGCCTGTGGGGTGGGAGGAAAACCATGGATGAGTGGCGTGCAGGGTACCAAGGGGAAAACATGAAGAAAAGGAGGAATGACCACCTGTGTCAGATGTCGCTGACAGAGTAAGAGGAGATCTGTGAGATGCAGCCAGTTTTGCCAACGGGTTAATGATCTTGTCCAGAGGGGTCTGGTGAAGTGGTGGAATCAAACCCTGCTGTTTTATGTATTCAGTAGAAAAGGGGGACATGGGGATCAGAGACAGGTGTGGGTTGACTTCTGACGTGCTCCACGAGGGTGGCTGAGGAAGGCTTCTTCCAGGAGGTGAGAGTGAACCGGGCCCTAAACTTTGAACCAAGCTCTGACAGGTAAATAGCCTGAGGGGAGCGGTGCTTCAGATAAACTGAACCGCCTGGAAAAAAAAAAAAAATACTGGTGGAAAGTGAAAAACTCGCTAGAACGATGACACCTAGATGAACACAGAGATACCAGAGATAAAGAAAGTATGGACTAAGGTGGTGACAACTGAAATAAATAATGAAAAGTGAGAAGCGGTCAGACTGTTCCAGAGGTTGGCCCGACGGGAGCTGCTAACTTCCTGGGTCTACACAGCGTGAGATGGGGAAGCGTGTGGAGCTTCTGCTGGTGTCATCACTGACGCAACAAACAGGACCTTCTGAACAGTGAATCTGGGATCAGAGTTAGATTCTGTGCCGCTAACAAGGTTTGTGCCATTCATGTGTTCCCTCGTTTCCAATCTCACCTGTTTAGCTGCAGTAATCCACGATCTCAGTTACACGGATAACGACTGCAGTCTTAGCCTATTGCGTCCGAGGGATCATCAAGAAATCGTCAAGCACATGTCCAAAGAGCACATAGAAAAGGACCTAAGGAGAACCTCTAAGAGTGGCCAAAACTTCGAGATAAATAACTGAGGATCGAGTAGAGAAGGATCTGTTTAGCTCCCGGCTGGGGAGTAGGACCTAGTCACGGTGGAGGCCTCCAGAGCTCCAGAGGGGTTTACGCCTGGCAGCCAGAAACAGCCTCTGGTGGCTCCTGGCCACGCCTGCCTTCCAAGGTTTGCCCTCTGTGCCGG
The DNA here is from genome assembly GCF_964270905.1 of Leucopleurus acutus. Classification (NCBI taxonomy): domain Eukaryota; kingdom Metazoa; phylum Chordata; class Mammalia; order Artiodactyla; family Delphinidae; genus Leucopleurus; species Leucopleurus acutus. Next base: position 1,709,720 of record NC_139163.1, read on the forward strand.
TGTACACAGAGTTGCCAACCTCCCCTTGAGAAGCAAAGCCCTGGTCCCTCCATGGACACTTGTATGAAGCCTAAGCTCCTACCCGTTTGAGAGAGACTCAGGCTAAGTGTTTGTAAAGGACAAAGAAGTTCTCCCATCCTCCTGTGTCATTCACTTCTCAATGTGTTTGAATCTACGTCAGATCTCTCCGCTCACTCGAGTAGGGAACGTGTCCTTGGGGGCAGGATGCCTGGAACACGGGAGACGCCCAACAGGTATGTGCAGTCCCCTGGCCGGGGCGCGCAGAGGGCATGGATCCTGAGACCAGAGAAATCTGCTGCTTTCTCACATCCTTGCTGTACGAGGCTGGAAATAAATGAACAAAGGCCAAGAGCAAACAGGAAGAGACAACGCCCCCTTCTGCGCGCAGCGCCTTCTAGAAAACACCTGGGAAATGAACAAAGGCCAAGAGCAAACAGGAAGAGACAACGCCCCGCTTCTGCACGCAGCGCCTTCTAGAAAACACCTGGGAAATGAACAAAGGCCAAGAGCAAACAGGAAGAGACAACGCCCCGCTTCTGCACTCAGCGCCTTCTAGAAAACACCTGGGAAATGAACAAAGTCCAACAGCAAACAGGAAGAGACAACGCCCCGCTTCTGCACGCAGCGCCTTCTAGAAAACACCTGGGAAATGAACAAAGGCCAAGAGCAAACAGGAAGAGACAACGCCCCCTTCTACGCGCAGCGCCTTCTAGAAAACACCTGGGAAGTGAACAAAGGCCAAGAGCAAACAGGAAGAGACAACGCCCCGCTTCTGCGCGCAGCGCCTTCTAGAAAACACCTGGGAAATGAACAAAGGCCAAGAGCAAACAGGAAGAGACAACGCCCCGCTTCTGCGCGCAGTGCCTTCTAGAAAACACCTGTGAAAGGCAGACGACAGAGAAGCGGATTCACAGGCCAGAACAAGGCCTTTTTCAGTAAAGTGAAATACTGATTGATCTCGTCTCTGGATATAATTTCAATACAGTATTCTGCGTATCCTTGCCAACGTTTTATTCCCCGTCCCTGCCTCTATTCACATAGTTGCCCACATTAGGTCCAATGACAGGCTGAGTCTGAGAACGTACCCCCGTTAGCACACCGAACATCTGTCTGTTTCCATCACGTCGTGTTTATGAAAGAGCTGCTCCTACAGCTAGTATCCGCCTTTGCTTATTTCAGCATTCCATTCCGACTTCTTAAGAAGGACAAAATGCCAACAAGTAGCTCACAGGCACTGCGTCTAGCTGAGAACAGGTGAGCTGGTGAAATGGGGCTGGTGGCTGGCAGGGGGAGGCCAGTGACATGCGAGTAAGCGTTCACGGGTTCGTGAACAAACTTCCAAGCATGCTCAAGAAATGCGGCTGGGGCAGCGGGCAGCAGGGAGGCTAACACGTGCCGGTGCTTCTGGAGGTGAAGCAAGAGGATTGCGGTGTGCTTGTGAAATACACTTTATGAATCTGATCGGACAGTTGTAAGACCCAGGCAAGGTACTAACATCTGTTGCATGCTGAACTGTGCAGTAGGCGTCCTCCATAATGGATATATACTTTATCTATAAATATATATTACACAGCAGAATATATGTACTTATGATTTCTTCACATGAGAAAACTGAGGTGCAAAGGTATTCAGAGCCTGCTCAAGGTCACACAGACCATCCCTGGTGAACGTGGGGGATGCGCGCTCTGTCAGAGGCACTGCCGACTGCAGCGCAGTTTGGGGGATCTATAACATAACCCGAAGCAGGAAGACTCTGTCACGGGAGTTCTTGTCTTCAGGCTCTGCGTTCTTTGGGATTCTGTCGTGCTGGAGCGACTTCCTGGCGGGGGAGAACAATTAGGTTCCCGTGAAAGACCCTGGCATCTGTCCATTCCCCACGAATGGAGCGCGACATAACCCTCTCCACAGCCGTCACCGAAGACATGCTGGGTTCCAGGCTAATACGTTATTTTAATAGTGAATTCTGGAAGCCTACCAGGAGCAGTCATCGTTTGAATTTGGCAGGATTTCACTGATGCCTGTTGCTCATGATTGCATTATTCTCCAGATGGTAACATATTTTTCTGTGATGCTAAGTTTTCTTCTGCCAATTATCTCTGTCAGAATTGTAAGGCGGTGATCGTTCAGGCTGTTGATTTGCACATTTCTTCTGTTGAAATGTAAGCTCCACGAGGGGAGGGACCTGTGCTTGCCTCGCTTAGTGATTATCCCTTCAGAGCCCTAAAACGGTGCCTGACAGAGAGTATGTCCCATAGATACCAGCTGAGGAAATAAATAAGTGAAAATTGTACCCTCAATTTTACAGTTGTGTGGGAGCTATCAAAGTGGAATACTTCGAAATATTCTAGATTATTAGATGATTAAGAAGAAGTCAGTTCTCATGTTTCTACCCGTAGATCATCTAGCGGAATCTTAGGTTCTCAGAGTGGCGGACCCTTTGGATCTTAACCCCAGGGCAGCTCCCAGGCCCATCATGTGTGCTGGGCTCCAAGAAAACAAAACATTTTTTGAAGTAACCATATTAATATGAAACGACTGATGCTAAAAATTGTACTCCGAATAATCCACTTTTTATTTTCTATATCGCCTCTCCAGCCTGTATGCCTCCTTAACTGACAATCTGTTATCTCTATCTTTAATCACCCCATAAGAGATGGCATTAATTTTTCATAAGTCTTCTTCTATTTCCTTGGCTAAACACATGCTTTTAAAAAATGGTTTTAAAATATGGTTCTTGTTAGTCATTTTTCTGTCTTTAGTGCTGAATTTTCAGTGGGCATTTTGGAGGCCTAGGAGGCACTGTTGTTCTTCTCGTTCAATTTTAAAACCATCCTTTTCCTTTCCATAGGAACAAGTGCAGCTCATACGATATCGGACATGAAGTGTTTAGGAAGTACTGTTCAGAAAGACCGCTGCCTGGGCATGATATTATGTAAAGTGCCATGGTGCTGTGCAAACAGGATATTCATTTTCAATTCAGACTCTGAGTCAGAAGAGACTTTTCCCTGCCTCGTTAATAGAGCGTGCACGCAGATTCGGCCAGCAGAGGAAGGGCGCAGCCACCGGCCTGGAGGGCACCGAGCCCACGTCTGACACCCGGATTAGAGGACCGGCTCACAGAGCAGCATGGGCACTAATACGGTTAACAAGTCAGTCTCCAGACTCGCGGCCTCTTCTGTGGACAAGCCTGTAAGCAGAGAGTTAAGTGCCGCAAATCAAGCAGTAGTCATCTCAGATCACTTCTTAGGCCTCGGATTGGAGCAAGGAGGCAGAACAGAAACTCTTCTGTGCTTCTTTCCTGAGGAGGAACTGAAGGTGACGAAATAACCCAACGGGCATCCTTTCGGTTCTCTGTGCACTGGTCCCAATGGTAAACATTACGGGCTCGGTTATCATCAACACAAGCGTATCTGGAGTATAAAGTCTGCGATGAAATCTCCTCTGTGAGCATTACATATAAATGTTTAGATGCAGCTGGAGGAGCCCCGCTTCATTCACTGCGTCCAGATGATTTGCCCAGAACAGTCAAACCTACGTAGGCAAAGCTTTTCTGAGCATCTTCTTTCTGACCGAGACGTCTCAAACCTCAATACACACAGGAATCACCTGGGGATCCAGTGAAATGCAGCTTAGGACTCAGCAGGTCCGGGGTGGGCTTCATTCGGCATGTCTAATAAGCTCCCAGGGGGTGCGGATACTTCCAGCACGTGGACCACACTGTGAATGGCTCTGGAGTATGCAACCTTGTGAACAAGTGTTATACAAAAAGGATGCTGGTTAGAACTTCATGGGAGTTTTTACTTTATCAGGGAATGACTCCTCTCAAGCCACCCATGAATACTCATCATGACAAGCTTTTTGAGTTTTTTTGTTTGCTTTTACCTTTTTCTTGGAGTGGGAGTCCCCCATCTCCTCTACTCTGAGGCTAACTCTTCACTCCGTGGCACCCGAGAAGGTTTCTGTTCACACCGACTGCCTGTCTGTCATTGTGCTTTTCAAATAAATTCGGATACCTTTGGTCTTCAGGACACAAAGGCAGTCACGTGCCTTGGAATTCCTGGTGGTATCTTGAAGATGGCTGCTCCGTCGCTCAAGGAAGGAAGAGCAGAATAACATATGGCTATATTGCCGGGCTGCCCGTGCCGTCTCCGGAACTGCCAGACCACGTCAGAAGGTACGGCAGATGGCCGCAGCAGCGGGACGTGCCACACGCTGCACTCCCACGCCCCTCGACAAGGCGCTCACTCAGGTAGCAGGAGCAGAGCTCAAGAATGTGCTTAGGCCTTTCACAAAGACAGATTATCCGGCAACTCTTCAGACGGTGCTATCAGAATCATCGTACAGCGTGATGATTCACCTCTGCTACACACTGACAATTCAACCTTGTATTGGGGTTGAGGGGGGGGAAACACTTGTCAAAAGTCTTGCACATATGAACTTTCCTTCCTGAGCTTGGGCGAAAAGCGCTCTTCTCTGATGATTTCATCCCTTACAACAGAGAGAATGAGTTCCATTTCCCATCACCAGTGAGGCTACCCCCCCCTTTCCGGTCTCATCTAACGTCCTCTAGGAGCCTTCTGTTCTGGACAGCGTCTTCCATCTTCTCTTCTGACTCACCGTTTCTGGCCGCCATGTTTTTCCTCTGAGGTTGGGTACCATTCCAATCACACTTCGTGCTGCCTTTGAAGTACTTAATTCTACTCATCCTTGAAGATACATCTCACACATTAACCCCTCCTAAAGTTCTTAGTCTTTTCCAACCTAAAGAACACGGCCTTCCTCTACCCTTCTCATCAGAGTCAATCATTTGGTAGGTAAGTATCTTTTTATAATTATTTTATTTTTTTCCTATTTAATTTTTCAAACGGGCATGATTTCTCTCCTTATTTAATCTATCAGCACCTTAAAAGCAGCAAGTTTTCTCAGAATTTTAAAATCTGTGAGAGTGGATAAATACATTTTGTACTTACGGAGTAAATACAGACAGCGGTCCTCCGCCCAAAGGCCCAGGTCACTGAGCCTCAGCTAGAACTTCAGAGCTCGTGAGCACCACGCCAAAGGCAGTAGAGCTGCCAAGGCTGGGGCCTGTGTCCTCTTTGGCCGCAGGAGGGAAACAAGGACAAAGCCCCGCTCCCTTCGCCTCCAGCAGCTCCGGCTGTTTGCTTCTGCTTTGCTCTTCGGGGCGGAGTGCGCCGCGTTATCTGTGTTCACTCCCGAGGGGAGCTGATGCTGCCCCGTCTCACGTCTTACTTCCCTTCTGATTACCCAGGAGACTTCCTCTTCTAGAAATTCCATAACCTGGGTCTTGATTTGTGTAGTGTGCATTTGGTTAAAAAAAAAAAATATTGTTAGTTGCCACAATAATGCCACAGAAAGTCATTATTTTGTTTTGAATCAAATGTGAAACCCTTCCTTGGAAGGAGCCTCCCCTCGGTTCAAGCCAACTGGCCTAACATCTTCATCACCCAGTCGTTCCACACACGCCGTTTCCAAGCTGTGCCGCATTCTTGGAATGCTCTCTCTTCCTGTCTGCCAAGTTATCGCTCTTCCATCATCCAAGTAACCCATGCAATCCCACCTTCTCTTCACAGTCTTCCAGAACTCTTTGGAAAAGGTCTAGTAGCTTCTCCGTGCGCCGTCCGGTGTGAGCATTAGCCACTTGAGTCTCCCTCACTCCTCACTGCTCCACGAGTGTACGCGTTCCTGAAATGGACACCAAGCGCACACTCTGTTCTGCATTGCTCTGTAGTCTTCAGGTCTTCGCCCTTGTATATGCTGTCTTTACATTCAGATATTTTTAGTCTCATGATCTATCGCTGACAGAGTCTCCAGAAATAAGACTCCAGCTAAAGCCCTCTGCACCGTGCCGAGAATAATATCACGTAGAAACAGACACTTAATACATAAGGAGATTTCTCAGGTTTGCTTTTTTTAACGTACAAAGAATATGGAACATATTTAATATTTCACAAATCCACCAGGACCTGCCAGAAGAGCTCTTTTAGCCTGGGGCAAGGATGGTGATTTCCATGGGGGTTCATTTCTCAGATGGCAGTGCAGTGGCTGCCGCTGGTGGTGACTGCAGGCAGTACGGAGGGGAATTAATAAGATGCCCTCAGCGCGGAAGGACAAGATCCTGAAAGTTCATTCTCTGAGAGGGGAAACCAGTAGGAGTGTTGAATGGCTTAGAGCTGCAAGCTATCACAACTTCCCTTCTTTTTGAGAAGCGGAAGAACCACGCTGCTAGAAAGAATTGGGAAATCACCTTAGACTTCGCAGGTGCCTCACGCCGAATGCGTGCTCAGTGTGGATTTATCAAGTGAAAGAAGGAGCTGACTATTTAAAGCAACGACCCAATGGGTGCGCTCCAGCCAATCTATCTGAGGACATAACTTGCCGACTGAATGTTCTGAAAGGTTACAAAATGGACTAAGGAGGAACAGGAAGTGTCCGTGTTTATCCAGCAGTGATTAAAAAAGAAGCATCCTCTGACTCAAAGTAGGTCTGGCTACATAATCTGCATTGCCCAGAACAAAACTGAAGCACAGCGGCCCCTTGTCCAAAAGCGATAAGAATTTCAAGATGGCGGCAGCAGAGCGAGAACCTATCCCAAGCGTGGGGCCCTTCTAAGCACAGGGCCCTGCGAGACAGCCCAGGGTTTATGCCATGGAGACGTCCCTGTCCAGCTGACACGTTTAGTGTGCCTACAGATTGTGAGCACACGTAGGTCCCTGGTCTAGCCCAGAATCTGGACAAAGTAACCCTCTTCACAACGAACCTTTGCTTCAACAAGACACATTTTGGTTGCAAACTTAATTTTCTAAATACCTTTATACCGTCAAGAGCAAACTCTGGATAAAAAAGAAGGGCTCAGTTTCATTTAATCTGGTGCCTCTTTCTGCTTCTGTATCAATCATCTGAGACTTCAATGAGCACATAAATTTTGTCTCTGTCTCTTTGTTCTCTTCGTAGTTGGACGATCTTGTGTGAAAACCCTTGAGTTTCCCTTTTCTCCACTACTTCATCTGTCAAATGGGGACACCTTCATCTCTGGGGTTGCTCAGTGTCTCCTGAGCCGCACACGTGATTCTCTGGCACCTACCAGTCACTTCCTTTCCTGTTTCTTTGCCTCCTTTTTGACTGCACAGTTCCTCAAACTCACAGCCCTGCACGTGAATCTGCCATCTGGTCCTGGATGAGTAACCAAGTTCCGGGGCGTGCAGTGCTGAGGGCCTGCTCTACACCCCGATGATCAACCTGGGAGGGACGTGCCTCGGCAGTCAGCTGGCCCACTGTCTCTCTTGGACACCCCTTAGCTGCAACAGAACCTACTAGGAGAGTCTGCAGAAAGTCTCCTGGGGAAGACGGAGATGGGAGAAAAGAACAGGAGCCCCAGATATTTCTGTCCCACTTCTCACTCTGTGGGCACTACCCAGTTCAGTCTCCTGACAGTCTATGTCGTCCCAGGGAGGAGGTCCGGATAAAAGAATGATGGGTATCGGGTGAGGACACAGGGAGAAAGCGAGATGGAAAACAGCGTCAGCACTTCGGCAAGCTGGGTGCAAAGATGCTCTAGTCTGTTCGATCAAAGTAGGGGAAAAAACGCTTTTGTCACACTGTCCGCTTCACTTACAGGTGATGCCACTCTTGCACGTCATCTGCCTCCTCGCATTAACGCACTGTGTCTACATTTTTTATTCACTGTTGGATGATCAGTGTCCAAACGCATTTTTTTTTCTGCTACAGATTTATTTAAATTTGCTGAACCCTTAAGCCATCAGCTTACAGAAACTCCTATCATCTCTTCTTTACTCACATCCAAAGGCACGTATCACACGAGGAATAACAGAAGTACGAGCAGGATTAGGAGGACCTGGTGTCGCAGCGGACGAAGCACAGCCCGCGTGGTGCTTTAAAATAATGGCTTTTCTGTCTCATGGGCCAGGAGAAATAACTTCTCCACCACATGATACATTTATTAGCCTTTCCGACCTCATCATTCCTACCTTAACTTAGATACAGCCTGAAAGACAAGAACAGCTGTCTGACAGCTTTTTAACCTTCCCCTCTCGCTGCTCCAAGGTTGCTGCATGAGCGCCACCTGGTGGGGAAGCTGTTAGTTGCTCAACCGTAACTTAAAAATGTGAAGAGTCTTAGGCTGGAACTTCCGCTACCCAAGGACTTGCTTTGGAAGAGCAACCAGACGCACTTAAAAGCCGATCCTATTCGGTAACTGCTAACTAACTACAGCAACTGCCATCTTGGCGCATCTTCCTTCTACTCACCGCAATGTTCCTGTTTTCCCTCTGTTCCTTCTCGTTCCAAACTATTTCTCCCCTGTGTTCCCAACTCCTTCCAGACAGAGCTGATCGTTTAATTTCTCTAGAAAGCTTCCCTTGGTCCTGCATCAGTCAAGGTCCCCAAGGAAACAGATGGCACGCTAAAACTGGATGATCTGAGGAGAGTTTAACTGAAAAGCCGTTGACAAAGAGGTACGCGGGGTACAGGGAACCCACAAATGATGGTGCGGAATCCTCGTAATAGTTACAGAGGCCTCTGCTACCCTAGTTCTGAAGGCACAAGGGGACAGTGGGCTGTGCAGGAGGACGGGGTGACACAGGTGTGATCTCTGCAGAGGGACTGCACTTTCTGAAGGCACAAGGGGACAGTGGGCTGTGCAGGAGGACGGGGTGACACAGGTGTGATCTCTGCAGAGGGACTGCACTTTCTGAAGGCACAAGGGGACAGTGGGCTGTGCAGGAGGACGGGGTGACACAGGTGTGATCTCTGCAGAGGGACTGCACTTTCTGAAGGCACAAGGGGACAGTGGGCTGTGCAGGAGGACGGGGTGACACAGGTGTGATCTCTGCAGAGGGACTGCACTTTCCCATATCCTATAGGTGCCCCTCGACGGCCAAGCCCAACAGCAAACCAGAGGGCAAGGGGCCCCATCCAAGTTCATCTGGGGAGATACGGGGAGGGGAGGAAAGGTGTCGGTAAGCTGTGGAGTGACCCAACAGAAGACATCTGTGACTGCCCACGGCCCCCTCAGTCCTGGGCACCCACTAAACAAGACTGCACTTACAGACAGAAGACTGAAATGTTACATACAGAGAGGTCAAGTTACGGGGAAGGACTGAATGATGGAACAAATCAAGATTGCCCACCATTTATAACTTCCTTCTTCTCAGACTGACATCCACCCACGTGAAACCCCGTTTCAGCGCTCTGGCTCTTGAGAGATGTGTTAGCGGTCTGTTAATAGCAGCTCTGCTTCCGGTTCTGCTAGGAAGGGCCCGGAGTCATTCATCACTGAGGACAGACTAGAAGTCTGAGGATTCAGTCTGATAAATTATTGTTAATTAATATCTGCCATGTCTGGTCTCTCAGTTTTTGAAGGGTAGCTCAGACTTCCAGAGTCCTCTCTCCCTCTCTCTCTCTCTCTATCCATCCGTCTATCCACCTACTTCACCTGTCTGTCTGTCTATCGTTTTTGAGATCAACGTATCTTTGGAAGGTGCACAGGGTATTTAGGTAGGAGAAAGTATCAGCAGCTTTAAATTCCAAATCATGCAGGTGCACCTGGTCTTCCAGAAGGGTTTCACCTGCAGATCGGTGCATTTGTCCCGAAGAGGGGGACTCGCTCAACTAACATGTGGTTCATAGATACGCTGACCTATGGGAAAGGGTGGAGTCAGAGGAAAGGGGTGATACCAAAGCTCTGGAAAAGGCCGTTGCTGACAGTCACATATTTCTCAGAGCAGCTCATGTATTTTTTGTTTCTTTGTGGCTGCGTTGGGTCTTGGTTGCTGCACGCAGGCCTTCTCTAGTTGCAGCGAGCAGGGGCTACTCTTCTCACTGCGGTGGCTTCTCTTGTTGCGAAGCACGGGCTCTAGGCACACGGGCCTCAGTAGTTGCAGCACGTGGCCTCAGTAATTGTGGCTCGCGGGCTCTAGAGCACAGGCTCAGTAGTTGTGGCGCACGGGCTTAGCTGCTCCGAGTCATGTGGGATCTTCCCGGACCAGGGATCAAACTGGTGTCCCCTGCGTTGGCAGGTGGATTCTCAACCACTGTGCCACCAGGGAAGCCCCAGCTCATGTATTTTTGACAGGACAGTGCAGTAACCTGAACAATGGAATTCGATCAAAACTAACGTCTGGGCTTCCCTGGTGGTGCAGTGGTTGAGAGTCCTCCTGCCGATGCAGGGGACACGGGTGCGTGCCCCGGTCTGGGAGGATCCCACATGCCGCGGAGCGGCTGGGCCCATGAGCCATGGCCGCTGAGCCTGCGCGTCCGGAGCCTGTGCTCCGCAACGGGAGAGGCCACAACAGTGAGAGGCCCACGTACTGGGAAAAAAAACAAAAAACAAAAAACAAAACTAAGGTCTGTCTTCAAACAAAAATATATCCTATCAATTACTCATATCTGTAAAGCTTCCAGAAGATCTTACAAAATCCCATTCTTTTTCTGTCACTTGGTTGATCTAGTGTTGTTTCGACAAACAGCCCCATGATTATCATCAGAATAACAAATACTATTAATTATACTTATATATATATATATATATTTTTTTTTTGATGATCATACAAAATTTTTGATGATCATACAATATATATATATATACAAATATATATATATATTTGTATATATATATACAATATATACAATATATATATATACAAAATATATATATATATATTTTTGATGATCATACAAAATTTTTGATGATCATACAAAATTATATAAGTGTATATATATATATATATATATATATATATACACTTATATAATTTTGTATGATCATCAAAAATCCCTAGCTATGAATTAACACAATGCATAAAACAACTCAGAAACTGTTAGGCTATACTTTAATTACTTCATAAATGATGAGTTTTTTTACGTCAGGAAGACATTTTGTAGAATACGAATTCATACCTCTCAATTTTATAGGTGAATAAGATGGGATCAGGGTTTCAGTCACATACCCAAAGACAGGGGCTAATTAGTTGCAAATTTAAAGCCACAATCCACATCTTAGGAGCCGTCTACCCAGTGCTGAGAAGGTTAGAGCAAAATGAAAGTCTACTATGCGACGGGGTGATTTTACAAAAACAAAACATGCAGTTATTGTTGTTATTGTTGTTCTGCAGCAGAATAAACAGGAAGACTGAAATCTTTCTCTTCCACCCCTATCTTTTCACCCCTCCTTCCTACCCAATACAGCGAGAAAGTAAAAATACATACTTTCTGGTTTTGTGGTTCAGAGGCAGAGGAGGATTCCAGAGTAAATGTGTGGACTCCACAAACAGACCTCTACTGAGAGACGGTTGATTCCTAACAGACTGGAAACTGGGTAAAGGGGAAACGATGGGAGGACGGGAGTGAGGGAGATGTGTGTGCACGTGTGCTGGAACACAAGTGTTCTGGGGTCCTTGAGGGTCAGAGACCTGCTCCCATTCTTGAACCTCCACTTCCAGTACCAAGACCTCAGGGGAGGGATGGCACTGCAAGTCCCGAGTTCTTCATCTGCAGGGTCAACCAAGGGCAGATCAAAATTATTATTATTGTTTTAATTCCAGAAGCTTCCAAGAAGCAAAATTTGAATTTACCACTCCCCAGAAACTAGTTACATAGCGCTTACATTGTATTTGCAAGTATTTACACTGTATTACATATTATAAGTAAGCTAGAGATGATTTAAATATATATGGGAGGAGGGGCACAGGTTATGTGAAAACATTACTTCTTTTTGTATGAGGGACTTGAGCACCTGAGGATTTTGGTATCTGCAGGGGTCCTGGAACCAATCCCCGGAGGACGACTCTACAGTGAACTGGGGAACCTTGTCGAAGTTCTCATTACTGATCATGGCATGGGTGGTCCGATTCTGCTAATAAACCAGCTTCCTGGACAAGTATCAAAAAGCCACCACACACCTAGTCTGTGTCTTTTGCTCTTTTCCTGGCCTGTGGAGAAGCCGCGGAGTTGTAATACGAAGGGCAGGAGAGGGCACCCCAAGCTGACCGCTGACGGGCTTCCTGTCAAACTTGACGACAGCAGCCCTGCAGTGGATTCGATCTGACTTCGGAGAATGCAGGTGACGTTCCTTGCGCCCTGAGTACCACGGAACAAGCAGCAGCTGTGGTTAAGTGTCAATTTGCTGCTGCTGCTGCTGCTGCTGCCATCTAATCGTTATTTTGATGTGTGAGGGGGGAGAGCCAAGTCCCTAGCAGACCTTTCTATCCACCAACTTTTTTGAAAGAAAGCACGTCTTGAAAGGATAATGTTTCCTACTGTACCATTTTTTGGGTCTACCTAAAAAAAGAAAAAAAATGGCTTTTTACAATTGTTTCTGTAGTAACATAAGCTCTTCAGGACATAGGGCTTGTGCACTGAATTGGAGCCCAGCATGAAATTTTAGAGCTGAATTACAAACTCCTGCCAATAAAAGTTTACCACAGAACAGCCTGGCTTTTCTGGCTTTAGGACAGGGGTGGAGAGAATAAACACGCTGTAACAGATACGATTATCCTGGAAATACGATATTAACGGCTGCACAATTTGAGAAGAAAGAATGAAAATGTCAGAATGAAGTTAATTAGAAATAGTTGAGAGATATGTCACGTACACCTTATTTACTTTGTACAAATGTAAACTCAAAATGATTTGACATCTCTTTCAATTTCATAATTAAATTAGAAGATTTGAGAATTTGCAGGTTTTAAAATGAAACTTCTATTGACTTTAAATTATCCTTGTTGAGAAGGTAATAGAATGAATAAATTGAATTCACTCAACATACCACAGTATTGTATCATTAATTTCCCTCCCAAAGATGACTCTTTGCCTACTGAATACATTTACACTACAGTTACCCATGTAGTAATGGATTACCCATGTAGTACTACTCCAAAGAATCAAAAGGGTGTACATTTTTTAAACACAGAATAATATAACTGGCTATAACCTATTTCTTATTTTTTTGGTTCGGTTTATGGGGGACCCCAGACAATTGAACAGAGTTGTTAGGTAAAATACATTTGCCAAATTGGTAAAAATAAAAAAAAATAAGGTGCTCCATTTTTTTGGTTTGTTTTTTAATAAAACTCTTCAATCTAGCGCAGACTCTTCACGGGCATCCTCTAAACACAACTGTGTTTGCACACAGCGTGTTTACCATCCAGAGCATGTAGGAATTATGACTTGGATTACAGAGTACGGAGAACACCAGGGGCGGACAGCCTGTGTGACTCCACTGTGGGCTCTGCCCTTCACAGCAGTGGGACCTGCGGAGTCGCCTAAGGGCCGGAGCCTCAGGCATTCTCCGGCTCCATGGGGATCACCACCCACCATAAGCGAGACAAGCCTGGACTCAGCGTCTCAGCTAAGAGAGGACTTAGGCCATCAGAGGGATGTTGGGAGGATTTGCATAGGGTGTTACAGTAAAGCACTTTGTACACAAAAAGCACAGAGGCGTATATTAGCATTGTTTTTCCTTCGGGAAGGCCCGCCTCTACTGTGAACTACAATAACCAGCATAATTTGTTTCAGGGATGAAATGGAAATCATTGCCACTATCAATAAAGGATGTATTTCCCCTGTGTTCTGCTGGACAAAGCCTTGTTTTCTCAGGCCGGGGAGAAGCAGGCAATCGTGCAGTCATCCGTTTGTCTGGTGGTCGCCAGGGATTTAGCCTTTCCTCTGGGTCAAACACTGAGCTCACTGCTGGAGATTCTGACAGAAATCTGGACTCTCCAGGAGCTTACAGCCTTAGGGGGGAGGCACCAGGCCAGCAGACAGACACGCCTTAGGGTTACTTACAGCGTGAAACAAGAGTACTTGGGGTGGTATCTGCTGAAACAGTGGGAAGGAAGAACAGAAGACTTCTTAGAGGAGGTGACACTTGTTTAATCCTTGCAAGTTCAGTGATGAGGGACCCCTGGGCGGAGGAAAGAGCAGAGTGTTCAGGGAACTCTACGTGGTGACCACTCCTCCAGGGGTGGGTGGAGGCTGGAGAGAGTCACATCGAAGAGTTACTTTCGCTAAAGGCAATGGGATCAGGACAACATTAGACTGCATTCCAGGAAGAGGATCCTAATGACACAGGAGAGTGGAATAAAGGGGAGGAAGAAGGAAGCCAAAAACACGAAGTCTGCTGGTTTTCTAATTTTCCACAATGAGCGAGACTTCTAAGTTCAGAACCCAGCTGCAGTGGCCATGAGAATGTACCCCTCAGATCTCCAACTACAAGGAGTGTATGTGCCCGAGGCCCGGTGGCTGAGCTCTGGCCCTCAATCTGTCACAGCATTAGCTCCAAAGCCACACTTCCAACTGGAGCGGGGGATGCGGCCCACCTCCTGTGATGGAGAACTTTGAGAACTTCCAGCGGTCGCCTTGAGCCTTCGGTAGACAGCAGGACCAGACCCCCTCCCCCTTCTCTCTCCTTCCCTCTGGGTCAGACTTAACACTACAGTCAGAAAACTCACAGCTTTCTCGTGCTCCCTCCCCACGCTCTCTCACATCTGTCTCCCCTAATCACGCCCTTGCTGTGTTAGCCCATCTTGGCATGTGCTTCTCAGAAGACCTGGACTAATATGCTGGTACAGTATGATTTACTAAATAAGAATTCCTTATATAAACACAGAATTGTGAATAACTCGAGATTAAGAGTGCCTTATTAATTCTCACTTTTAATCCTATTACCTGGCAAAGAAGACAGCCCAGCAGTTTGGAAAGAATAAATGAAACCAGGTCACGCCACAATATGTTTTCCCTTATAGTTCAGGGCGATCTATCAACCGTGCTAAGTTTTTACCAACACAACAAAAAACTTCAGAAGTTTTGTGCTAACTTTTGATCACTGAGCTTGACAAGAAAAGCCCTCTTGTCCCATGTGATTGGAACCAGTACTTTAGTTGTTTAACTTTAAAAAGTCAGCTAAAAAGGGGGAATCACAGAAATGGTTCACACCTTAACATTTTATTATAACTCAAAACATGTTAATATGCACTTTTATGTGCCAGTGTTTCATAGAGTCAAGAACTTTTCTTTGAGGGGGGTTCACAGAATGGACTTCTGCGCAAAACACATCGTAGTATATTACCTAGAATTACCTAGTATATTACCTAGTATATTACCTAGAAGGTCTGGCTTTGATGCCTTAAAGTTGAATTAGAAATTCCCTCTGAGTGTAAATTCCTTCCTGATTATAATGATTCTCCCTACATAGTTGATAGCCGTCTTCCCTCTACTTAATGTACAGCAATTGTGTGTGTGTGTGTGTGTGTGTGTGTGTGTGTGTGTGTGTGTGTGATTAAAACTTGCTGACAAGGTGCTTGTTTCCATCCGGAACAAAATCATTCAGAGTTGATCCTGCTGTGGTCGCCTTCCCCAGTCTCCAGAGCAGGAGAAAAGGTATCTGCTGGTTGAGTTCACAAGAAGCAGCTAAACTGGTTCAGATCACATACACTCGGCCCTCGGTATCCATGGGATCTGCATCCGCGGATTCAAGCAACCACAGATCAAAGATATTTTTTTAAAAATTCCCAGAAAGTTCCAAAAAGCAAAACTTGAATTTGCCACGAACCGGCAACTATTTTCATAGCATTTGTATAGTATTAGGTGTTATAAGTAATCTAGAGATGAGTTAAAGTATACAGGAGGATACACATAAGTAATATGCAACTATTACACCATTTTATATAAAGGGCTTGAACATCCTTGGATTTTGGTATCCTTGGGGGTGGAGGGGTGTCCTGGAGCCAATCCCCCGAGGATACCTGTGGACAACTGTAATTTCTTTCTCATGAGCCCAACCTGTCCTCATGATAGATACGTTTCTGCTTCTCCACAAAGACGAGCTTTTCAGCCCTGCGGGAGAGCTCACCAGCTGCCCACGGCTGCCTATGATGGCGCAGGTATGGCTGGGAAATTCTGGAATGACGCATTACAGAGGGTGCTGCAGCACCACCACTAAACGACATACTTCCACCTGAATTTTACTGGTAAAAACGCTGACACTTTGATTTCCACCTGCCGAACTTCCGTGTCCTCACTTGGGAGGTCAAGCATCCATGACTCCAGCCATCTTTGCAGCCTTCCAAATTACCTTCAGTGGAAATCATTCTGCTCACACACATATTTCATGTATTATCTAAGTTCACTACGTGGCACATTTGCAATATCAAGTACCTCAGACATAAACAGATTTGAGAAATTCACAACTGACTCTTGACAAATATTCCAACCAACACGCGGGAGTTGAGGTGAGAAGCCTCCTAGCCCAGAACATACAAGCAGTGTGAGTGCCACTCACCACCTGCCTCCAGAGGAAATGGAGAGCATCAGGGGCTTGGTGAGTTGGTTACGTAGAGATTGATTAAGAGAGCTTCTACTGCATTTAAATAGACAAACGACTGGCTAGAGTAAGACAGCAAGATCTGAAGTGCTACCAGCCGAGGCACTCATCCAGAGCGTGACGTTTGTAGTCGGGCATTGTTTACGTGCAGCCCAGCAGGTGCAGCGCGGTTTCCTTTCTGTCGGAAACTACATCTGACATAGATCTTGCCTTGATATCAGGCTTGCTCAAACCACTTGGACTCTTAAAAGCGTGCCAGACTTTTGACACAGTTTCTTCACATCTCCATCAATGCTTAGAATTCCACCTCATGCCATGCCTGCTAAGACCTATAACCCCTCAACCTTTTGCCCTTTAGCATTTTGACTCCTTCCCCCTCTGCTGACTCCATCCCTGGGAATTTCAAACATATTTTACTTCAACAGCATGAGAAGTTTCCCTTGATCCTGCTGGGCTTTCTGGTTGACACCTTCCCATCCGCCCCCCCCCCCATTTCTCTGCACCTGTTAACGTGTCAAACTTCCTAAAAGCCCCCCTCCTCCCTCAGCATTCCTGCAGCTGCTCTTCTGAATGACCTTCTTGACAGAGCAGGTCTTTTTCTCATTATTCATTCCCTCTATCCTTCCTCGACCATGACTTGAATCATCTCATCGCTGACTCCTGCTAAGTCCCCTTGAACATGATCGAGGTGGTCTGTTACCCCCTTCCCCTCCTGCCGTCCTCTCCCGGCCCCCTTCTTCCAGCTGCCAGGAGTAGCCAAGTGTCAGAGGCCAGCACACCCTCTGCATCAGGCTGCCTGCGGCCAAGCAAACTACTCGCTGTGTCATCTGAACGGTGGGGATCATGGTAGTCCTTGCTTCAAGCTCACCGTGTGGACCACATTAGCCAGGATACTTAGGGAGCAGTACACATCGTCTGATGCACAGTAGATGTTCAGTGAATACAGCTGACTGCATAGAAGCTGCCTTTTTCTTGCGTTTTGGTCCTTCTTTCTTTAGACTCGTTCTTTAATGACTTAAAAATACCTGGCTTCATGGACTTCGATATTCTTGTTTCCTAGTTCTTCATCTCTAAACCTGAGTGATCTCATTTATACTCTAATCACATGTTTCTAATCATCTTTAAAGCAAAAACACTTCAATATTGTCTTTGTTATTTCTGCTTTGGGACAGACTCTAACAGTGATCTTCTTGACCAACTTCCTTAGGTAATGCAAGTATTTGAAGAATGAAAATATTTCCATTCTTTGGTCACTTTCCAACCCTCCTCCAATCTTGTTCTGAGGTTTTCAACACCTGGCTCTTTAACGCTGGGATATAGCCCATTAATTGATCTTCATGCCTCGAGCCTCCCGCCACACATCCATTCACTTTAATTCGGTCAGCATTTATTGAATGTCCGTCATTGGCCACTCGTTGTTCAAGACCCCTGGGAGGCTTCTGCAAACAAGACAGACAGGGTTCCCACCGCATGGGTCTCCCTACCCTACACCACGGCTCTTACTTTGGCTGTACATCGCCATCACCTGTAACTCTTTTGTCTGTATCCTAATTATTTTTGTAATCACTTAAAAAAATTTGTACAAGGGATTATGATAAGGTGCAGGGTGAGAAACTCCAGTAACTCTTTTCCCTTACATAGCTCTCAGTCATCTTCCTAAGTCAGGGGTTTTCTCGGGTTAAACACAGGAGAGCACAATGGCTCTTCATCTGCCACTTTATCAATCCTAACTTGGCCTTGCAGAATTCTCATTATTCTGACCTCACCACATCCATCCAATCTTCTCAGGCTCTCAAGCTGTGTCTGTGCCATTTCTCAAACTGCATCTCACGTACCACATGCCTTTATTTTGCATTTCAATCCACAAAGACTGGACTTGAAGTTGCTCCCCTACCGCAAAGGCACCGCAGACTGTAAGCTACACTGACCTGTCCCTCTGCATACACCCAATGTATTGGCAACATATTGGCAACAAGCACAAGAAGCACATGCCAAGAGCACAGCAGAAACATTAAGGGGACCTGTTTGTTTGGGAATCTGGGCTGAGGTCCAAAGACGCCTAGAAGATGATCTGGCCTGGTGACCTAGTCCATCATGCACTTCGAGCTAAGGAGGTAAAGGGACAGACTGAAGATGATAGGGGTGGGGTACTCCTCTGGAAAAAGCTGCAGGAGTGGAGTGTGTGACCCTCACCTCCCTTCCCACGTGTAAATAAGCGAGAGCATGTGAAGATCTTCCACTGCCACCTCAAGTCAAACGAGTGGGGCTCTAGGAACACCAAGCAAACAATCGGGAATATCTGTCAGGAGAAGCAACTGCATCTCCCCGTCCCGCCCGAGTAGGGCCACTGCTGATCTAGGGAAGTCTTCTGCTTTCCCACTACAAAGGGTCTGGAACGGAGCTCAGGGTGAGCAACTGGAAACACTGTCCTGTTCCTGCTCAAGTCTGTGGCGCTCAAAGGCTCCTGTTCCCTGGAAAAGCCAGTCTACACAGAAGCCTTCCTGAAGTTCCCCACGTGGGCACCCTGGAAAGAGAGGGCTGGGGCGGGGTATCCCACGCTTCCCAATCTTATCAAGGTCAAGTGGACACAGTCAGTGGGAGTGGACCTGGGTTGCCTGAGAGGGAGCCGTTCGAAAAGACCACTTGCCAAGAGTCAGAGACCCCAAGTCAAAGAGCTTCCTCGGGTGCAGGCAGGAGCAGGGAAGTGGGGAGGGAGTCACGAGCTCCCAGCCAGGGTGGGCACCGCCCATGCAGGGGCGGAGCTCACCACCTTCCTTCCTCTCCCACCGCCCACCCCGAAGGACCACAGGCGGTGAGAAGGGGGGAACGAGCAGAAGAACAAGATGAAGAGAAGAGTCAGCGACGAAACCCGCGCCTGCTACGTGGTCCTGGGAGCCTGCGCTGAACCAGCGCTGGGGATGGAGAGGAATTCTCCACCGAATGAGAAATTAGAGTTTGCTTCAGATCAGACATGATACCGTTTGTTTAGAACCTGAGGGCGACCAGGAGAACAAAGAAGACCCAGCTCGCGGTTTAGTCTAAGGGTAGTGGAGGGAGAGCTCAGCAGAGCGCGTTACCACGTCAGCGGTGAACGTAATTAAGGTGGCTCCTGCTTGGCACCCTCCCAGTCCCCCTCTGTCCGTAACGCACGCAGAGGTGTCCACAGCTTACCTGACCCTTTTATTACTGCAAAAGAACAAGGTGGTGAGAGGGAAGCACTAGGTGCTCCTCAGCTACTGTTGAAGTCTCTCTACCCCAGGGCTCAGGGGAGGCCCCTCCTTGCCGTTCCTTCTGACTGATGGAGCATTTCCTCCCAGAGCTCTCTTGGGTTACACTCATTTCTTCGTTTGATCTATTTAATGTGAGAAGCACATGCCCCTCTCCTAGGAATGTTCTTCCTAGTGGCGCATCACCCTCCCCAAAAGAATTCAAATAGCCCCTTCCTCTCGCCTTCTAGAAGATGCCTTCATTGCACAGTTGACACAGAACCAGACCCCAGTCGGGGATGCTGGAAACGACAGGGTCCCCTGGTTGCCCTTTGAGCACCTCCTGCAAACAGCAGGTTCATGCTGAAGGCTTTGATGTTGTGGTGTATTGCTGTTTAAAATGTTTTTTTCTTCAACTCTGTGAGAAGATTTAATCCTTGACAAGGTGCCAGAGGAGTTTCGTTAGACAACAAATCCATTCAGGTCAGAAGGGGACGTTTCCGATGCTCTCCACCTTTCTGGGATTATTCGTCCCCCTCCCTTGGAAACGGACATATTTAGTCTCAAGTACATTTAGTTCCGTCAAACCTCATGCCTCCCGGCAGACTGTCCCTCCCAGACGCCCAGGAGAAAGCTTTTGGAGTTGCTTTGCCTTGGTTTCTGCATTTAGATTATACAGTTCCCCACAGAGCTTTACACTTTACACATAGTTTCTAATTTCCATTTGTGTTTTTATAAATGATTCCCTAGGAGTTCATCCCCACCCCTACCTGTTTCCCTTTTCTTCTTATGATTATAGTTTGCCTTTTTTCCCCCAAAAGAAAGACTCCAAATAAATTATTTCTACTTAGACTCCTTTAATTTTGAACAAAGTTGCTTAACTAAACTCAGGCACGCCCATTCCAATGTATCAGCCTGACTCAGCAAAGCAAGCCTGCTTTGAGCTCTGTGTTCCCTCCAGCACGAGGTCAAGGACATCTGTGAGTTTCAGCTCGGCAGGCCGCTCTTCTCTTGACCACTGTCGGAAGAGACATCACATCCTTTCAGATGCGTCTCCACGCCAGCTGACATACAGATTCACACACCGCGAGAGAACCAAATAATCAGTCTCTCTCTCGTCAAACGCGAACACACACACACACACACACACACACACACACACACACACACACACACTTCAGAGCACCTTGAATCAGTCACTGCCTAACTGTCAAAAAAACAGGATCCTCTGAGTAGAGGGGGGTGGTATGATTCCAGATCCAATGTTGGGGGTACTCAGGTTTTTTTTGAGGGTTTTTTTTTGTTTTGGATTTTTTTGGGGCCATGCCACACGGCATGTGGGATCTTAGTTCCCTGACCAGGGATCGAACCCATGCCCCCCCGCAGTGGAAGCTCAGAGTTTTAACCACTGGACCACCGGCGAAGTCCCTAGTCTTTTTTTTTTTTTAAGATAAACTTATGCATGTATTAGGGAAAGAGGCAAGAGGCGGTGAGTTTTGAGGAAACCAGTTAAGCCCAGAGAGAGGAGCTTTTGGAACTGTCTCTCGGGTGAGGGAAGACAAATGGTGATGACTTTGAGTCACTCTCAGGCAGGTGTGTTCACAGTCTGACGAAGAACTCAGTTAACTTGACCACTGGAGCTTTTCTTACACACAGACACAGTCTTTAATAAATGCCTGTGTATTTATAGTTGTGACGGAAGAGCCTCCTTAGGCCTATTAACACCACGGTACTAAGGTGCCTAATAAGAGAGAAGACCTGCATTTGAACGTTCTCTTATGAACAAATGTACGGACACCAAGGGGGGAAAGCGAGGGGGGAGGTGGGACGAATTGGGAGATTGGGATTGACATATATACACTAATATGTATAAAACAGATAACTAATAAGAACCTGCTGTATTAAAAAAAAAAAACTGAATTAAATTAAAAGAAAAAAAGTATAACCCCAGACTAACCCTGAGAAGGACGTCAGACAAATGCCAGTTGAGACTCACTCTACGAAACATCTGACGAGTACTCCGCAAACTATCAAAGTCATCAAGTATCAGGCAAGTGTGACCAACCGCCACAGCAGCGAGAGGCCAAGAGGCTGACCCCAAACTGCAGTGTGGGGTGCTGGACGGGACCCCGGAGCAGGAGAAGGACAGTGGGTAAAAACTGAAAAGATGGGAATCAGGGATGGACTTACAAGAACGTATCCATATTGATTCCCTAACTGTAATAAACATAGCATGTCTGTAAATGTAAAGTGTCTGTAACAGGGGAAACTGGGTGTGGGGCATGAGAACTCTCTGTACTATAGTCACATTTTTTCTGTAAATGTAAAGTTTTAAAAAATAAAGTCTCTTAACGACAACAACAAGAAAGCTTGTCTCTTCCGCTCCTGAGTGAAAGCACCCTAGCAGGTGACGCGGCAGACGAGCCTGGAGGGTGTGCCAAGCTCCACGCGGAAGAAAACAGGGTGACCTTCTTATGGGCTGAGTGCACTGTCCCCCCAAAATTCGTGTTGAAACCCGATCCCCCCCGACACGTGACGGCATTAGGAGGTGCACCTTGAGGAGGCCGTTAGGATTAGAGGAGGTCATGAGGGTAGAGCCCTCGTGAATGGGAGCGGTGCCCGGCAGGAGTCACGCGAGAGCTCTCCTCCCTCTGCTCTCCCCCGTGTGAGGACCCAGTGAGAAGCTGGCAGCCTACGACCCAGGAGGGAGCTCACACCAGAACCTGAC
The DNA here is from genome assembly GCF_964270905.1 of Leucopleurus acutus. Taxonomy (NCBI): domain Eukaryota; kingdom Metazoa; phylum Chordata; class Mammalia; order Artiodactyla; family Delphinidae; genus Leucopleurus; species Leucopleurus acutus. The sequence continues at coordinate 1,732,032 of NC_139163.1, forward strand.
TCTGCTGGCACCCTGATCCCGGACGGCCAGCCTCCACGCCTGTGAGAGATCACTTTGTGTTGTATGTAAGGCACTCCGTCCGTGGCAGTTGGTCAGAGCAGCCTGAACTAAGACTGATCCCTTGGTCCCCGTTCTTTACGCACGAAGAAGCCACACAGGAGAGCTGATTACGGGCATGTCGCTCTGGGCAAGCACTGAAGGCAGACTCGGAGCGGTGGGGGGAAAGAGAGAGATCTCCCCAGCTGCGTGGGCACGTGCGGTGGGGAGGGACGACGGGGCAGGGCCACGGACCATGTTAGGACGAGGAAAAGGCGGAGGAAGGTGTGTTCAATAACACGCTCTGCGAGCACATCCCTCAACGCACCTGACGCGCTCCTGAAGGCCGATCGGGGAGCGTTTGCTGAGCCATGAACGGCACAGGGCATTGTGTCAGAAACTACAAGGAGAGCATCGTTAAACAAAACAGGCAAATATCCCTATTCTGACAGAGCTTCAATTCTAGCTGAGACGAAGTAAGTAACATATTTAATATTATTAAATCATAAATAAGAAAACTAGAGTTATGATTAATGATATCTAGTTAGTTACATCACAGACTGTGATTGAATCCACGGAAAGGAAAAGAAAAACTAGATCAGGGTGAGGGAGGCTGGGAATACTGAGGGGGAGGTGGCTGGAGATGGTACACAGGGCAGTCAGGTGGGGTGTCCCTGAGAAGGAAGCGTCTGCGGGAGGATGCGAAGGAGAGGAAGGTGTTAGCCATGCAGGTGTCTGGGAGGCGCGAGAGGCGTCCAGCAAGGGACACGGGCAGTGCAGGGGCCTTTGGAGGAAACGAGAAGCTCCTGAAGAGAGTAACAATGACAGGCGAGGAAGGCCAGTCTCTCCACAAGCGTTCTCCATTATATACTCAACTGCTTGTTCTCTCTCCCTGCTGTTTCCTCAGGCTTCTCCTCTCAACTGGATTCTTCCTGTCAACATTAAAACGAGCACTCTGAATGCTTTAAACTCTACCCCTTTACTCTATCCTCTGCCACTTTCCCACCTAACATCTCCCCCGTCCCGGCTGCGTCTCTCGAAGGCTGACTGACGCCACTGCCTCTCCTTCCCCAGGTACCGCCCTACGATCCAATCCGCGCTCTGCCCTGCCACCACCACTCTGCTCAAATGACTCTTCCGCAAGTCATCAATGAACCTCAGGTTTCTACCTCCAGTGGAAACTTCTGCTTTCAATTTGCTTGACCCATCAGAAGGAACTCCCATCTTCTTGAAAACATTCTTCTGGGCTTCCAGGACCCTATGTTCCTCCTAATCCTGTCAGATCATTCCTTCCGGGCTTTTCTTTTTCTCCTCCTTCCTCCTCCTGAGCTCCACCACCAACAAGCAGAGCTCTTCAGGGCTTAAGCTTGGAGTCTCTTCTCCTTTCACTCTACACACTCTTCTAGGGCATTATATCAACTCCGGGGTTTTAACTACCATCTACTTGCATGTCCCCCACGTGCACATTTCCACCTCAGATCTCTCCCCTGAGCTACAGATGAAGCACATCCAACTGCCTTCTTGGTATCCTGGCTTGTTCTCTTCCAGCCACCTCCAACTGATTTAACAGGGCTACATCTCAACTCAACCACCCTTCCCCCAAACTCCCATCACAGATCTGCTCTCTTCCAGGGCCTTGAATTTCAGAGGATGGTACCTTCATGAAACTATTTGCATAAACCAGAAATCAAGGAGTTATCTCATGTCATCATTCATACTTCTCTCTCCCTCATCACCCATATCCAATCCATTTTTCAGAAAAATCACTTGATTAATTTTCCCAAACATCTGTTTCCTATTCTTCACCCTACCTGCACTGCTATAACCCTATTCCAAGTCACTGTCGTCTGTCACCTGAAATACTGCCGTCTCCTTTAACTAGTCTCTCCACTTTACCCTTGGCCCTCTTCCATCCACTCTCCACAAGGCAACTGAAGTCATATTTTTTCCAAACACAAAATGCCTTCTGTTCCTTCCTCTGCTTAAAAGCCTTCAGTTGCTTCTGAATCCAAAATCCTTAATCGAGTCTACAGAACCCTGCACAGCCTCATTCCTGTCTGCCGTCCTAGCCTCAAGCCAGCCACCCTCCCGTCATTAAGAAATCCAAGTCGCACAAGCTACTTGCTTTTGCTCGTTCTCTGTCTTTCCCCACCCCCTTCTTTTTCTCCATCCTTCCTTTCCTCCTGCTCTCCTTTCCTTTCCCTTCCCCTCTCGCTTTCCATCTTCAAGCACAGAGACTCTATTCCTACCCAGGAACTATGCATGTTCAACTGAAAAGAGTCCCTTGGTCCTCAGTCCCTGTAACTCCTCAGCCCAGCTCCTACTCACCCTTCAGGTCTTTCTGAATCCATGTTTGGATTGGCTGTTGATACATAAAAACCTCCCCCCAACCTTAGTGGCTTCACACAAAAACCATTTCCTTTGGTTACAAATGTCATCAATCTGGGCTGAACTCAGGTGGCCCTTCGGCTGGGCTGTATTCATACGGCCACATGCAGCTGGTGAGTCCACTCATGTCTGGGACCTCCTTCTTTCTCTCTTATCCCTCTCCACGTGGTGATTCGGCACACGGCTGCAAGGGGTCCCTCCAATAAAACACATGGCTGCTCAGGGAGCCCAGGGGGGCAAAGGCTGAACCAGCATCACTGTCACTTCCGAGCCATTCCATTTTAGGGACTATACAGAAGGTGGATATTGAAAACATGTTCACTGAAGCCATCAATGTACATAATTATGACAATTCACCCTAATATAACTTAGCTGTTATTTAAAGGGGGGGACCTAGCCTGACAATACAGAAAATAGGGACAAATCTGAAACTGATTTATGGACTTATTACAGCTTCGATATAGGAGAGAAAAGATAAGGAAATCCAATGATAGCAGCATGAATTTTGGTCTTGGCGACTAAAGATTTTATTTCAAGGGAAGAAATGGAGTCGTTTCATTGTGCCTTTTTTTTTTTTTTTTTTAACCAACTTCTCTACAAAATCTATAAATCAGAGAAATTGGCATTGGCCACATGATTGGCAAAGGTTTACATTTACAAAGGAAAGTCCACTTAGCCACTTTCAACAATTCAACCGAAGATAATAACGTTGGGTTAAAGAGAGTCACTTAAACATTTTCAACGACATCTGTTGAAATTTTCTTTGCACGACTGAAGGATGGTCAGCGTCTACCTCGAGCAAACACAGTACGGTTGTAGCCGTAGTATCAGTATTACCGTCATTATTAATACGCCAGTTAATAGCGGTTTGGTCCAACCAGAGCGACGAGAACAAATGACGTTTGATGGTAGTGACGTGTCAGGCACAGTGAGAGGTATGAGGTCTTACAAGTGAGTAGTCATGGGCCCACCGCTGAGCTGCCCACGGTCTCTGCTAACTTTACTATTACGCCTGACTGTAACCCATCTCCATACAATTAAATAAACCTACCAGAGAAGCATGGAGAATGGAAATATAACGGAACAAGGCTTACTGAGAGAGCGTTTTATAATAGGTAGATTGCTTTATATATTTCAAGTCCTAAAAGATTCTGCCATAGATATTTAGGACTGTTCCTCACAGTTTTCATGGAACTAATGAAACGAGTACTGGTGAAATGCTTGGAGACTGAAAATGCTACTTGAAACTAACTTCATGTCTTCGTGTGTGTCTCCCAAAGCCAGTCTGGCTTCCAGAAGCATTACTGAGCGTGTCAAAGTTTCTGGACAATGCAATGACATTTAGAGAATTGGCATCCCATTTTCACAACTGAAAAACATCTCAAGATGGCCGCTGAACATTTTATAGGTTAACGAAAGTAACTTTGTAAAGAAAATATAACACTGTGTTTGAACCAAATGTCCTATTAGTAGCCCAAATCAAATGTTTGGCCCAGGGCTTCCCTGGTGGTGCAGTGGTTGGGAGTCCGCCTGCCGATGCAGCGGACACGGGATCGTGCCGCGGTCCGGGAGGATCCCACATGCCGCGGAGCGGCTGGGCCCGTGAGCCATGGCCGCTGAGCCTGCGCATCCGGAGCCTGTAATCTGCAACAGGAGAGGCCACAGCAGTAAGAGGTCCGCGTACCGTAAAAAAAAAAAAAAAAAAAAAAAAAAAAAAAAAAAAAAAAAGGAATAAAATAAATTTCTTTATGTAAACTTAAACGTTGTGGTGTTCATATTTCATTACAGGTTTTTATTTTATACATCCTAAATCTTTGAGAATATTTTTATCTTAATTGAGAGAGAAATACCCATCATGGAAAAATAGATTCCAATGTGTTTTTCTTTATTAATTGATATTTGTTAAATACTTCCCATCCAAAAGAAATTCTAACTATATCATAAAAAACAGACTGGAGTGGACAGGAGAAAAGCTGCTGATAGGAAATCCCCTTTAAGCTTGACATTTGGTTGTACTAACACCTCTAAATACCTACAGACCCTGTCTTTAATCAAACATTTTTACCTGCAAAATTGAACTGGAAATTGCTTGCTAATGCCTAGTTAATAGCCCTTTCCTAACAGCTAAGAAAAACCATGTATCAGAAGAGAATTAACTAGAAAATGACAATTCTTGCAACATATGACTTCTTTCCTAGCTTGCATCTATACCTATCTAAGCTCTCCCGGATCAAATTGAATAAAAGCAACATTCCCTTTAAGAGTCAATCTAACCTCATTCCAGACGTATATTTTGGACAGCTTGTACATTATAAAAGGAAAAAAAAGCCATTTTCGTGTCTTCTTTTCCATTTCCTTAACTATGGAAATCAGGATTGTCTTGATTCTATAGGATATAATACGTATGTTTCAATGTGTCAGCTAAAGATACTATATTAAAATGTCATTTAACTCTCACAGAAAATAAATATTTACAAATCGTTTGCTCCTTTACTGCATTTTGCTTTCTAGGTTTTGTATTTTATTTAATTATACTTTGAAACAAAAATCTCATCTAGCACTTTAGAGAGAGTTCACAGAATGTCTGGACACTATAAAATGGCACTCAGTCCATTAGGGACAGAAGCGATCCGTATGCATAAAGGCATTTACTGCGTCCAGAGTTACGACAAGAAAGTAAAATGTAACCTGTAACAAGCAACCCCACACTTGTCTGTCTTCATGCTTATAAAACATACTTAATTATTCACAGAGTATAAAAAGACAAGGATATTTCTTCCACTGTATTAACTCTGCTGCTAGCCAAAAGACATTTATTTTCCTCTTTTTACCTCGATCCTGTAAATCTCTCATTGTTCTGCCTTATAGCAATCAATAAATCACATCCTAGACATTAGGGCTGAAGGTCCATTCTAAAATAACCACTGGGGTTCTGTCCCTCTATAAAGTTTGCTTTGTGATATATTAAGTGTATAGAAGCTGATGGTGGAAGGTGACAAATGTGTTTCAGAAAGTTTCCTGTGGACATTCCCTCATGAATTTATTCCTGGCCTGTGTCACATCAGGAAATGATGAAGGTTTGCCAAAAATAAGTTTTAAAATGTTATTTTGTTCTACAAATGTGAAGTCCAAAAGAGTGTGTGATAGATTGTAAACTCCTAAGAGAAAAGGAATCATGCTTACGTATGTGCGGTAGAATGGAAAGAAAAGAAGATTTTGGAATTAGAACAATGTACATGGGAATCTGAGCTAAACCACTGGGTAAGTCACTTTGCTTCTGTGAGCATTAGTTTCTTCATCTGTAAAGTGAAAATAATATATAACATATTATATATTCTATAATATAAACTTCATGGAGTAGGCATCTCCTTCCTGCAACAGGGCTTGCTAATACCTTTTAAAAACTGTCCACACGTCATCTCACTATTTTCCACTAATTGTTCACATCTCACCTGAATTGCCTTCTCCTTGGTAAAAATGTCACTACCTCCCCTTGCTCACTTTGGAACAAGTTCATTTTTTGTACTTTCACAGGACTGGAATTCTTTTCTTTAAGAGCCGGGATTGGCAGACTACAGGATTGAGCCAAATTCAGACTGTCACTGGCTTTTGTAAACAAAGTTTTATTGGACTATAGCCACACTCGATCATTTATGTATTACGTCGTGGCTGCTTTTAGACTGCAGCTGCAGAGTTGAGTAGATTCAGTGGAGACTGCATGGTTGGCAAAGCCTAAAACCTTTACTAGCTGGTACTTCACAGAAAGTCTGCTGACCCCTGCTTTGAAGAATTTATTTTATTTTCCATGGGTGCACTACTAGTGAGGCTATGTACTGCAGGACTCTCTCCCCCCGTTAGGATATAAAGTTTAAACTCCATTATAAGTTGGATCATTTTTCTTCTTGATCTTCATTGGTTCTTCACACAGGTCAAGCGTAATTTGTCTAGAATATAGTTACCATTCAATAAATGTTGAATGAATGAAATGAACACATGAATCAGTGAATGCATGAACCAACAGATACATTCATTTGAATTTAAAATTACCCTAGCATAATAATGAGCACACCATAAATAAAAGTGGACCACATGTTCATATGTCCTCCATACATTAAGATAAAACCGCTGCAGACATAACCGGTCAAAGTGTTACAAAGTGTTACATTCAACACTGTCTAACCTACACACAACAGTCTGAAACAGGACTCGGTTATGAATGAGCGGCTCGTGAAGCTCATGCATTATGGACTTTATAAAACATGCATAAATTAAATAAGCATTTGTCCCATATTAAAACACTTCAGTGACATGAATAATATGTAGGCAGAGGCTAGAGAGCTAATTATGATGGAATTGCTTGCGCCTTCGTCAGTTACTCTTGGCGGCACCTCCACGCTCTTCCGCCTTACTGTATCTCCGTGCCCCTCCTCCCATCTCTCTACTTTGCACAAACAATGTATCAGAAGGCACTTTACAGTGGATGCCCAGCAGCTCCTGGCCCTGAAGAGCTTATTCGCCTAATTGTGCACCCCTTGTGGATTTTTCACAATACTTTGCAGATCTAATTTAAATACTTTTACAAATTCATCAAATACATTCTCCAAGGCACATTTACTTAGCTTACTTTTGAAACTTCTAATGAATTCTCTCGATATGTAATTTTATACTCAGCATCATGATTTGAATTAAATATTATTGAACAAGGTATTCATTATTGGATGTGAATTATAATTAGAATGATAGGCAACCTTAACTCTGGTAATAGTTTTAGTCAATTTCCTATGGGACTGCCAGTTTTCAATCCAGTACAAAGACCAATACCCTCTGCTCAATGTCTGTTATAAGGGTTACAAGTAAATTAAGCAATGTCAGTTCTAGCTGCTTAAAAGCTAGGATTAGCAGATACGATTTAACTCTTGAGAGGCAAATAGCAGGCTGTCATGGTGGTGCAAATCGGCGGCGCAGGATAGCTGACCTGCTTTACACGGCAATTGAGCACCTGATACTGAGAGATGACCTAGATTTTCCAGGAACCACATGTGAACCTTATAAACAACTGCTGCACCCATCCATTTCCCGTATGCGCCAAAGGCAGCCGAGAAGGTGGACTGTAAAGGAAATCTGAGCTACCGACACACTTGCTGCTAAAATATGTTCCTATCTTTATAGTATCAGGAGATAGCTTGTGTACATAAAAACCTCCTCTTTCAGTAGTTCTGTCAGAGTGGTAGACGGAGGACTTTTTCTTTACAAATATTGAAAAATGTAGGCATTCCTCTCAATGTGAAAAATACATTTATAAATGAAGGGTAAGACCTACTATAATCAGATATCACTGATTTATTTCTACTCAGTGAGCATTTTAACAAAATGTGATACACATCTCCAAGAGCACAGCGGGTTTCAGATCATTGAGGCTGGATTGGAAGGGGAGACTCTAATTATCTTTGTAAGTACCTACTGTCTCATTATAAATGACCTAGGACATGCCTTACACATAATAGGTGTTCGTTAACACCTTCTCCCCTTTGTGCATAATTATTCATCGGTCATGGTTAGTGAACATATTAATTCTTTCCCCTTTCTATATAACCTGGTATCTTCATTTATAATTTAATCACCTGGTGGTAAATGTGCCATTAACTGGACAACACCTCAAAGTAATGTTCACTGGAGATGTAACTCAGAAATAAGAAAGAACGCCTGTCAATACGTTACTTTACTCCTTTTAATTGGTATTTTTCACATGGCATGTTGGGGACATTTAGGGATTCACTGCACTGGAGTGGACCATGTTTATGACATTTTTATGACATAGCCTGTCAAAATGGTTTTAAAAACTAAAGCTGGGTCAGCTTAGTAGTATTTCACATCACCCATTTCTTATAATGTGTCAGCCCATAATCAGCTCTATTTCCTCGTACCATCAGCCTTCCTTCTAAAGGACACTACAAGTCCAACCCAGAATGATGTCTCCTCTTTCATCCTTTAATCCCAACTATCTCCATGTTCCCCCATCTCTTGTAACCTCATTTTTATACCAGAGCTCAGATGAAAACGAAATTCCTCTTTTTATCTCAACAATATAGTAACAATCTTTCCCTTCCTCATTTTGGATATGCTTACTTGTATGTCAAAGTATACGTATGTGTGTGTGTCTGTGTGTCTGAATACATGTTGCTTTTTACGTAAAGAGACAAGATGAGTCTTGTTGGGAGGAAGGAACAATCAGGGACTTGGTAAAAGTGTCTCATTCCCAACAACTGGAATAAACCACAAACAGCAAAACTCTCAGATAGTGATGATTAATTCATGCATCTCTTATACGTAGATCACACTGTGGTTTCTCACACTTAGAGGAAATGTATTTCCCCATTTCAAAGATGTAGGTTGCTTAGCACAGGAAAAATAAAAAGATTTCCTTTTAGCGCATAACATACTGACATATGACTAATTTGCTTTTTTATGCATTTCTTTTTGTTGACTCAAGAAAGGGGAGCCCAGCATCTGTGACCCAGACCCACTTTATCACCTTCAGAACCTATATCTCATATTAAGGTACTGAATTTAAGGATTTCACAGGAAAGGCAGAGAGAAGAGGCTCCCATCCTCACTGTTTCTTTTAAAAACTCTTTAAAGAGAGAAGAGAAATTCTGAAAATTCGAGCACAACTTCTGTTGCCTCAGTTACCAGAAAAAAATAAAACCCCTGCTTTTCTACTTCACAGCAGGGTCCCCAGATATGTGGCAGACTTTCCTAAAAAAAGTTTCAGAATTTACAGCAACATGGCAGACCCCTTATAATACACAGAAATGTTGTTTAAAATGCCATAAACATTTATTTTATATAAATAGATATACTAAAAAAAAAAAAAGAAAAAAATCTGTAATCTAAGTGCTGGAAATGAAGGGAGAAACTCTAAGACAGAGCTGCAAGTACATGAGCTGATGCCTCGGGGACTACGGAGGCTACGGTCTGAGGTACAAGGCCTCATGGAAGGAGCTAGGTGTGAACATCCACCAGCTGTACCACTGGTCTCTCTCTGCACCAGACAGGCAGCTGGAAGAGAAACTCTTGCACAAGCCAAAATCCCAGGAGGTGTCTCTTAAAGGAGAAAGAGCCTCTCCAACTACAGACTCTGGGAGGCATCAAGGACGCTTTTCATCTGCTCTGGGTCTGGCTGGAAACTGAAACCTCAGTTTTCTACAGATTGAAACCTACTTTATGCAAACTGTGGAGTAAAAGAGGCTAAATTGAGAAATTAGCATCAAAAACTTGTCCCAGACTGATGAAAATACTGGGGTTTTGAGAAAAACAACTGCAGAACTCTACAGGGTTATTCTAGAACTTGGGGAGCAGGAGAGTTCTGTCGAAAAGGAAACTCACTGGAGATGAAGCCACAAGAACACTGTAACCGCACGAGTAAACCAGCCCCCAAGGGATAAGGTGTCCTGACAATCAACGAGTCGACATACATCTGCGTGAACTTGAGATGGCAGAATAATGTTTCAAATCATCCAAAATGCTTCTGTTTAAAATGACTGCAAATATAGAATACTAGATTCAAGAAGGGTATTTGTGGATTTAAACTGGCAAATGTGAAAAAGAAACAATTTACAAACGTGAGAAATATAGTCACTTAAATTCACAATTCAACGGATGAGTTCAAAACACATTAAATACAGCTTTGGAGAGTCGTGAATTTGAAGATAGCTCTGTGAGGTTACTCAGAATGGAGCTCGTTTTGATTAGAGATGGAAAATATGAACTTGCTACATGGGGGTGAGAGGGAAAGCACAATACATATCTAACGGGTGTTCCAGATGCAGACAGTTATTAGAAGTAGAGAGAGGCAACATTCTAGGAGTTATCAGCCGAGAATATTTTATAACTAAGAAAAAACTGGACTCCTCAGCTTGAAGAAGGTCATGGACCCTGATTAAGAATCATTCTTAGACTCATTTGCTGAAACTGTACGCCATTCAAGATGAAGAGAAAATGTTTAAAGAGATTATACTCAAAGGAATAAGAAAGAGTTAACTGGCGGCAGGCTTATCAACTACAGAGGCCAGAAGACAAAGATATTCCATCTGCAAACGGCTGAGATAAGACAGGACAACAGGATCAACGGCACGGCCTTGTTGGAGGAAAGAACAGAAACAATATTAACTGTTTACTCCGTTAAAGGAGAAGAGAAAACACTAAAGATTAGTAATAATTATTTATAACTTCCAGGATTAAAAAGAGAGGAGAGTGAAGAAAAGAGAATTCAATCAATGAAATATTTGATAGAAGTCAGAAAAAAGGAAAGCATGGTCATTAAAATAATAATAAAATGGAAGGAGTGAGGCCAACTATATTGGTAAAAGAAATCAGTGAAAAAAGGATTACGTCACCTATTTAAGGAGCAGTCATTCTCATGTTTGATTTTAAGAAGACCGTTCAGAACAAAATTAAGCTACATGTTACCTAAAAGAGATAAACTACACACAGGACGGCACCTACCTAAAAGATGAATATAGAGATACTAAAAGACATGTGAGGGAAACACCAACTAAAAGAAGAAGGTGCAGCAATACTAATAATAGACAAATCAACAAGACAAAAATACACTTTTTAGTCTAAATGTGTCATTACTTATTTTAAAAACAGATCAACTCACATGGAAAAGGTAACAATCCTGATTGAACACTAAGCACCTCGAAGTCTGTAGAGCAAAATGGTCAGAGAAATTGACAACACCATAAACATTAAAATTTCTGAATTTCCGGTTGATAGGTACAGCAGATAAAAAACCAGAACTCACAAATCTAAAGATCTGAGCAGCACAATTAACAAAGCGATCTACTGGACAGAAACAGTGGCCTCACAAGGAATGCTTAGACGACATACGAGCTATGTAAGAAGACCACACACGTATTATTAAAAAGATGAATCTCTGCACTTACCAAATAATCATTTACAAACAGATCACACAATCTGACCACAATGGAATATACAGGTGACCCTTGAACAGCATGGGTTTGAACTGTGTGGGTTTACTTATATGCATATTTTTTTCAACAGACATACTGGAAAATTTTTCCGAGGCTTCTTACAGTTTGAAAAAATTTGCAGATGAATCATGTAGCCTAAAAATATTGAAAAAATTAAGAATAATTTAGGTAAGTTAATGTGTAAAGTATATGTAGATACTAGTCTACCTTTGCCTAGGCATAAAGTGAGTGATAGCTAATATAAAATTAATAATATGCTAGTTTTCTTACTGTCTTATAACTTTGCTTTCAAAAATTACGTTACCATACAGTATCTCCCTCTCTCTCTCTCTCTCTCTCTCTCTCTCTCTCTCACTAGTGTATAGGCCAGGCTACTGTGAAGCTATTGTATTGATTATAATAGGCTACCATAAGGCAATTATACTGCTGCTTTTTCATTATCAACGCATCAATCATGATACCTATAATAGTAAACATGATTTTTCAAATTATCTTTTCATTTTTGATATTTACTGTTAGCAATAAGTATAACATCTACAGTGCTTTGTATCCGATAAGACAATATTAATGTAGGTGCTGACACACAGTTCATCTTATAGACAGACAACATAAACTTAATGGTATTGTTAAATACAGTACAGTACTATAAATGAATTTTCTCTTCTTTATATTTTCATAATAACATTTTCTTTTCTCTAGCTTACTTTATTGTAAGAATACAGTATAACGACATGTGTTATATATAAAATGTGTTCAACTGTTTATGTTATTCGTAAGGTTTCTGGTCAACAGTAGGTTATTAACAGTTAACTTTTGGGGGAGTCAAACATTTTATGCAGAATTTTGACTAGGCAGGGGTTAGCGCCCTTAATCCTGTGTTGCTCAAGGGTCAACTTTAATCTGAAATTGATAACAATGTTATCCCCAAATAATTATTCATTTGAAAATTTAAGAATTCAAAACTAAACAGTTCATGGGAAAAAAGCAATCATAATGAAAATTAAGAAATATTTAAATGAAGTCAATGAAACACTACACATCCAAATCCAGAAATACAGCTAAAGGAGATTGAAAATGATGTCAAGAATTAAAGAGGGGGCTTCCCTGGCGGCACAGTGGTTAAGAATCTGCCTGCCAATGCAGGGGACATGGGTTTTAGCCCTGGTCTGGGAAGATCCCACATGCTGCGGAGCAACTAAGCCCGTGTGCCACAACTACTGAGCCTGCGCCTTTGCAGCCTGGGCTCTGCAATGGGAGAGGCCGCGACAGTGAGTGGCCCCCGCTTGCCGCAACTGGAGAAAGCCCTTGCACAGAAACGAAGACCCAACACAGCCAAAAATAAATATAAATAAATTAATTAATTAAAAAAAAGAATTAAAGAGGAAAGTAGATAATAAACAACTCAAGAAAGTAGAAAAAAATATCAGAAATTATTTTTAAAAGAGAAAGTACAAAAACACAGCATAAGTAAATGAAACTACTAGATATTAGAAAATACTAATAAACTAGGGAACCTTCTGAAAAAATATGAAAGAATAAGATAAGTGAGCTTTACTAGGAATTGCAAAAAGGACAAAATTATCAATATATTAGAAACGTGTAAAGAATGAACAAGTAAGTAATATTTCTGTGAATATATACAAAACCTTAGAGAAAATGAACATTATAGAAAAAGAATTTAAAATACATAAAACTTTTAAAACCTACAACTATTACTTCAATTGAATCATTAGTGAAAAATTCTAACCACAAAGCACAATGTCTACATAATTTTAAAACTTTGAAAATACAAATGGTGTACATTTTTTTTCACAGTTCCAGAGAATTTTTTTAAAAAGCAGTTACTCAACTCTTTTTTTAATCTGTAATAATATTAACACATACGCCACCCAAGAAAATTAGAGCAAAGGTAAATTATTGATGATTACTTCAGAAAATCCTGAACTAGTAGCAAGCCAAATGAAAAAGATGTTAAAGTTATGCTATGATAAAGTAAGAGTTTTCCAAGGAAGTCAAGTATTTTTTAGCATTCAAAAATCTGTTAGTGAAAGTAACCACATTCCAGATAGAGGGAGAAAAATCATGTAATCATCTAAAGAGATATAGAGAAAGAATTTTATAAAATTCAGTATTTTTCCATGATAAATGTTAGCAAACAAGAAAATAAAACAAAAAGTTAAAATACAGGGATTCCAACAAAACCAATACAAAAAGCATGATAAACGGGGAGCACCCTGGAATGTCTGGTATTACCTTTGTTTAACATTGGACTAAAGATATTAGATATTGCAGTAAGTGAAGAAAAGATAACATACACTGTCAGGATAAAAATAAAAATATTCATTATTACAAATGATTTAATTATCTTTGATGAAAATACAAGAAAATTGACATTCATTACTAATAATAAAATTTAGCATGGTTCCTGGGCACACAACCATTTCTTTAGACCAACAGAAACCTATTGGATAACTTAATATAAAAACCCCATTAACAAGAGTGAGTAAACTCCTCGAAAATGAGTGGGAATCAATTTTTAAAATGTAGTGCAAAATGTTTATAGAGAAATAATAAGAAATTTGAAAAACATAGAAAGATTTCTCTCCTCGATAAGATTAAATATTTAAGATGTCATTCTCATCACATATTCTCTATAATTAATGTAATTGCAGTAAAAATGTTCACTGCGTGTGTGTGTGTGTGTGTGTGTGTGTGTGTGTGTGTGTGTGTACTCGCGTGCAGGTATGTGTGACTCGTCAAGCACATCCTAAAATTCGCTCTTGGAGAGAACAGCCAAGAAGATAATAAAGACGGATAAAGAGGGGGAAAAATGGGTTCTGCTTTATATGTATTCTGTTTTTGTCTGTGACTGAATTATCTGATTAGCTAAAATTTCAAATATATTATAAAATATATTAATTAAAATTCATAGTATTGGACAAAGGTTAGACAAAAATAGCCTAAGAGAACAGATCCAAGAGCTCAGAAACATGCCCATATGTGTATGAAAAGCTGGTTTATGGCAGAAATGGAACTTCGACATAGCAAGATGGATAAGAGAAATATTCAGGAAATAATCGAGAAACTTTGGTTATCCACATAAAATATAAAATTTGATCCCTAGTTCACAAAACATATAAAAATAAATTCCAACTATCTTAGCAGATGTTATGGGCACCCCATCCATATTCCCTGGGCATCAAATTTCAATACATGCCAGTGTGTTCTATGCAGGCATACGTACTCTACCTGTGGGTTTTCACTCACTGATGGGGGATGGGGGGAGGCAGGAAGTACCTTGGAGTTAATACCCCTGGGAGAAGCCTCAGCCAGTGACAGATGGATGTTGGACTTTCTATTTCTGCCCCTCAGGAAGGATAACTCTCATATCCTACACTGTCTTCTAGGGTTTCCCAGATGGACTTAACCACAATGGCCCAGAGCTATAATTATTTGAAAATGTATCCTTTATTGGTTTCTTCCCTTTCCCTGTCTCATGTTCTCATTTCTCCATCAGTGCTGTGTTGTTCTAGCTCCCATATAAACTTATTGCAATTTAATCATTGCCTCTGGGCTTGATTTCAAGGAAGTCCAACCTAAAACAACTCTAATACTTTTAGAAGATACTTAACAATATATGATATTATAGTTGGGAGTGAGTGTGTTAATTAGATAGAGAAAGAAATATAGATAATCAGATATAGAAAGACATAAATTTAGTCAAATTATATAATATCAAAGTTAGAAATTAAATAAATGAAATTTTAAAATTTATATGAAAACTATATATAAAAATACCAAAGGTAAAAACAATCTAAAGGCTAGCAGATATCTGCTGCACATATAATTGACCAAGGGTCCATATGGAGAATAGATAAGAATTTATAAAAATCAATGACTAACACGGGGAGGGGGAAGGGTAAGCTGGGACAAAGTGAGAGAGTGGCCTGGACTTATATATACACTACCAAGTGTAAAATAGCTAGCTAGTGGGAAGCAGCCGCATAGCACAGGGAGATCAGCTCGGTGCTTTGTGACCACCAACCTACAGGGGTGGGATAGGGAGGGTGGGAGGGAGACGCAAGAGGGAGAGGATATGGGGACATATGTATACGTATAGCTGATTCACTTCGTTATACAGCAGAAACTAACACACCACTGTAAAGCAATTATACTTTCCAATAAAGGTGTTTAAAAGAATCAATAACTAGAAAAATCAAACATTAGAGCAATGGGCAAATGCTATGAACAGGTAATTCACAGAGAATGCTAACAACCTGCTGATGGAAACATGGATTTCTCCTTTTCATATGCAGGTCAGCTGAAGTTTAGGGGGTGAAATAATTTCCTGAAGGTCACATAGCTAGTAAATGGCAGAGGAAGGATTCATACCCAGATATATTTAACTTCTAATCTTACATTTTCTACTTGTTTCATTATAGCATATCAAATGTCTTCCCATTACTATGCAGCTTCAGAAGTATCTAAGTTGAGGGGTTAGGTTATATACTTAGGATGCAACTAATCATACAGGATATTTGTCTCTCTTGATCTCCTTACTTACGAAAATCTTAAGGATTATAACTTGGCAGCCAAAAGTTGATTGTTTGTACTAGTGAAGAAATGAGACTAAATGAAATTAATAAATGGTACCCAAATGACGTTTAAGCCAATATTTTAAATATTGAACATACTAAACACTTCTCATAAGATTTTCTAGAAAAAACAAAAGTTGATTTGAATTCCATCTTTTTGCCTACCTTGGGTTTCTGTCTTAGAACAATAACTACCCAAACAAACACAGGGCTCAGCACTGTAAATCCCACACCAAATTCAACGATGCCAAGTAGATGCTTGGCTCTTTCTTGAAAGGCCAGAATCTACTGAAATTCGGGATAATTTGTATTTAATTCAACAAATACTGAACGTGTTCTGTATACAAAGATATATAAAAGGTAATTCCCAATCCCCGAATCCTCAATGTTTCTTATCTAAGTCAGTAGTTAGAATAAGACAAGTACACAATGACTACAGGAAGAAATAAAGCAAAAGAATTGTCAAATAAGGGCACAAATAAAATACGTTTGGAGTGTGAAAGACGGGCCTTTCATTTTGCTACTGAAGCATCATTTTGTATGAATAATATTCAGATATTCCTACATCGAGTTGCTGGTATTTTTAAATACAGGCTATCGCTGACATTAAAAAAGAAAAAAAAAAAAACAGATCTTACTCATAGAAAATCCATACAGTGGTATAACCTACAGCCACTAAAAATACTAGAGCAATGTGAATTGACTGATTTACTATAAAACAAAATGGATGTAAATGTAAAATTTTTAATCCCATATTAATATTCATAGTGCCTCTCTGCTAACGAACGTGTTTCCTCAGTGCAGGGGCCCATGGCAAACCTCAGCCTTAGAATCAGCACTTCCCCCTCTAAAATAGTGACTTGCTTTTCCCTTTCTAGAAGAGAGACATCTAGAGTAAGTCAGCATAGGTGGTGATGGTTTATTGCTCTAGTTCATCTTATCCCATCTCTTCTTCCACTTCTAATTTGTTCATTTATTAATTAAATCAATGTTTAGCAAGCATCTACAATATGCCAGGTCCCATTCTAAGTGCTGGATATACTGTACTGAATAGGATATAAATAGACCATGAAACACATGGCATATTATACACTTAGATAAGAACATCAAATCGCAATTCGTGGTATATACTATAGCGGAAAAGGACAAAATGCTTTGAAAGGGAACCATGGTGATTTATTTTAAATTGAATAGTCAGCAGAGGCATCACTGAGAAATATTCCAACCGTGAACAAAGAGTGAGAAAAGTCATTGCAAACAAAGGGTAGAGACGAGATCACGTAGGAAGGTTCTATGGCAGGACTGTGCTTAGACTTTGGCAAGAGTGAGGCACCGAGAGAAGGCAGAGTAGCCAGGTGGCAGAGGGCACGATGGAGACGGGTGTGGAAAGGGCTGGCGAGGAAAGCAGGGATCCCCTCATGCAGGTCCTTGATATCAGTTCCTCGGTATTCTAAGGTCGATCATAAGCCATTAAAGGGTTTTAATCAGGGACATGATCCATTTTCTGTTTTCAGAGATCCTTTCACGGTTTGTGGATAATGGGTCGGAGGGAGGCTAGGACGGGAATGAGGGGACGGATGAGAAAATCTCACTGGTCCACGGAGGAAACGGGAGCATGGCTTGGGGCAGTGGCGGTAGATGTGGAGATTAAACGATAGACTTGGAACCAAATAATTTGAAAATGGAAATGACTGGACTTCATATTAAAATTCCTGGTGAAAGTGAGATCCAAGAAGGAATTTGAACTAGAGAATTCAAATTAGAAAAAGAAATTAGAATTCTCTTTCTCAGAATACACCACTAGCCTACTGCTGATACAATTCTGATTAAACACAGACACATGCGCTCACTGGAAACAGGTTACACATTCATTATGACCCTTACTCTACCTTTCCTTGTCATCAGCAGTAGATCATTCTTAGCACTGCTAATGAGTACTTCTTTCTGAACTTCTTCATCGGGACCATCATCCAATTCCTCTGCCCTGCTCTGCACGTGATCAGATGCCTTCTCAGTTCTCTTTCCGAGAGAGGTCGGTCCAGTTTACACTTCTTTGGGACGCACTGGTTTGCTACACCTTTCTTTGTTCCTGCTTTGCAAGGCTCCTTGCCTTCCATTTGCGAACATTCTAGTCCTCTTCCCTCTGTCCTCTACATAAACACAGTTCTTCACCAACCGTGGTACTCATCGGAGTGGCCATCAAATCAGACTAAACCTACAGGAAGACCTACTCAAGTAATTTCTGGATAATTACTAATCAATCTCAGAAATATTCTTGGTTTTAGGGCGTAATAAACTCTTTAAATTCTATTGTTCAATATTAACAAGAGGGCTTCCCTGGTGGCGCAGTGGTTGGGAGTCCGCCTGCCGATGCAGGGGACACGGGTTCGTGCCCCGGTCCGGGAAGATCCCACATGCCGCGGAGCGGCTGGGCCCGTGAGCCATGGCCGCTGAGCCTGCGCGTCCGGAGCCTGTGCTCCGCAACGGGAGGGGCCACAGCAGTGAGAGGCCCGCGGACCACAAAAAATAAATAAATAAAATTAACAAGAGAAACTTTCAACAAATTGAGTACTAAGTTTAGAAAATCCTTTTTTTCAAAACCGATTACATCTCTAACTTTCTCTCAGTGCAGTTCCTTTATTCATCTGTTTAATGCTCACCCAGCGATCAAGTGTTCAATTATTCATGCAAAAGAATTTTTGCCACTTTCTTGGTGGATGTAGTGAATAGTTATCTTATCAGCATATAATCCCTCATTTTCATATTCTTGACGGGGTAATGACTTTAGACTTCCCCCCCAACAAGATGCATTTGATGTCTTTTGCTAAAATCACTTAAACAGTAAGATGAGGTTCATATTCTACACCTGAGACCTCCCTTCCTACTCTAGGAAAAAGCACAGTAGCAATAGTTTTGAATATTTATTTAAAATTTCTCATATATTCATATGCCAAGTGCCCTAAGTCTTTTATTGCCTAATCTCAGTTCCCTAGCTAATCAGTAGTATTGTAATATATCCTCAGTCATTTTTCTGTAAAAGAATCAATTCCATTAGGTTGGTAATTTGCCTGAAATCTTAATAAACTGTATTTTAGATTAAAAGTTTATTTACCTGATTAGCGATTCTACTTATACCACATTTTAAAGCTACATAATCATTATTTACTTAAGAAACATCACAGACAACTTCTGCAAAAATATCAACCATTTTCCCAGCTCACAAATTACCACACTTTTAAACTCAAAGGGTTTTGCATTGTAATTAAAATACCCTTCCTCCTGGGGCTTCCCAGGTGGCACAGTGGTTGAGAGTCCTCCTGCCGATGCAGGGGACACGGGTTCGTGCCCCGGTCCGGGAGGATCCCGCGTGCCGTGGAGCGGCTGGGCCCCGTGAGCCATGGCCGCTGAGCCTGCGCGTCCGGAGCCTGTGCTCCGCAACGGGAGAGGCCACAACAGTGAGAGGCCCGTGTACCGCAAAACAAAAACAAAAACAAAAAAACACAAAAAAATACCCTTCCTCCCTAGCAATGACCTAGAAGCATTTAACAAGACTATAAACGCCAAATCCATCAGCAAAGCAGGTCGTTCTGTTGGGGAAAACAATTGTGATGAATCTTCAGCTGTGTTTCTCAAAATCAGAGTCCATAAAGACCACCTACTGAAAAGATCAGCGTGCACATTTGTGAAGCAGTATTCCAAAGGTCTGAAAGGGACCTGTGACTCCATCTTTACAACAAACCCCCTCGAAAGGATTCTTATGCCCACCAACATGTGAAAACCCTGGTGTTAGAATAGGCCGCCGGGCAGGTATTAAATGACTACGTAACAGGTCACTAGAAAGAGGATAGGATTAATCTATTAATTCAGCAGAAGACTGTGCTGCTGATATAAAGGACATTACTACAGAAATGACATTTTTCTTTATTCCAGCCCTTACATAAAAGCAGAGAGAGAATCTGTGGAATCACAGTAAAAATAAAAATCTTGTAAAAATAAGTGAGTAAAGAGTTACCTTAAAATTTTAGGACTATAGCATCACACACAGAATTACAAACACTTCTCTCATCAAATGAAATTAAAACACGTTAAGCCTAACAATAGCTGCCTCTTGAAATCAATGGTATTGTCTGTGACGGCACGAATTCGCCACGATTTAAAGAGTGACAGCGCCACACAGCCACTTGCTGAGAATATTGCCTGTGAGTCGACCTCCCTCCTTGCCCAGCTGTCATTACTGTGTAATCAAAGAGATATCAAGTTATTCCTCTGATGCCTCTTTCCCATTTTTCTGAAATTTGTCCTTTTCTTGTAATGAGTGATGAGCAAAATTCTAAGTGCAATACTGCTACACCTAAGGAGGTGCTTTCTTAGAAGAAAAAGAAAGCTGTGATGAAAAAGTCCCTTTTCCCTATGCATACTTGGAAGTAGCAATCTATTTGTAGGGATCTGGGGAAACTATAGATATTTTTTTGTGCCTTAAAATTCAGAGCTCTCACCTACACACAAGATAACAACACATAAAGAAGCAAGACTCCTCTGACATACAATATATGTTTAATGAATACTGAAGGATTAATGGATGGAGAAGTAAATGAGATTTGACAGAAATCTAAAAATTAGAAAAATAAAGTCATACTTTGGATATGACTGGATAACTCTGAAACAAAGAGAGGGATGCCTAATCCCTGCAACCCCCAGAGCCTTTGCATATTACATCAATGTGGAGCATCAGAGCAAAACTAGGGTGCTCTTATCTGGATAACAAACCCAGGAGTTTTCCTGGTAACAGAAATAGGTCAAAGAGAAGTAAGTTGGTTTCTGGTAAAGCTGAAAATGTACGTCTTGAGCTTGAGATGACGACATGGCGATATAAAGCTGGAGCTTACAGAAAGATTGGAGCTGGAGAAAAATACTGAAGAGTCACGTAATAACACACGGGAACTACCACGTGCCAGGTGCCGTATTAAGCAGATTTATCATCCCTCTTTGTCATAAAACCCTTGAACTGGGGTTGTTATCCTCGTGAGAAACTAAGGCTTGCTCAGGGCCACACAGCGATGAGTGCTCACACGTCACAGGCAGTTAAGACATTCTTTGCAAACATTTCTGCAAAGCCAACACAGGACACACGTCATCGGACACCAAGACCCACCCTCATCCACTTTCCCACACGGCACCTCCCCCAGTGCTTTGCTGGCAGCATGTTTTGCATCCTGGAGCTGAAATGGCATCCAGTGGAAGGAGAACTGGCTCTCACGAGCCCAGGATTTAGTTCTATGTGTGCGTCTTATAGCGGGCAACACTTTCTGCCACATATTCCACTGATAATCATGTCAGAAGAATTGCTGGGAGATAAACGTGAATTAAGCATAGCTTCTCAGCGTTTGGGGAAAAAAAAAGAGCATAGTACAAATTCAAGATAATGAATATTTATGTGTTTCCATTCTTGCATTAAAAATAAACAAACTAAATAAAACTAATTTAATTATCTCTATATTCACAACATCTAGCATCCACAGAAGAGAGGGAAGGAGTTAAAGCCATTTTCTGCTGTCCAAAGTCATAAGAATTTTAAGGTGATTTCCTGTAGGGAAGCACTTTATAGAATATACTAAAAATTTCTGATTAAGAAAAGAAGTTTCTCAGTGCATTTTCCTTTCATCAACTCCACTGATCACCCCTATACTTTTGGAGCCTTGTATCCTGCTATAAGGTTTTCCTAACTCTAAAAGCTATGCTGTCTTCAGACATTTTACATTTTCTCCATTGTCCACTCTATTCCTTTATTCAGCATATAGGAATTTCTTCCGTGTTTGAGAAATTCCCACTTCATATCCGAATATGCCACTTATAACGGATTCTAAAAATGATCAGTATGTTCAACAATTACTTCTTCAATGAAATGCACTGGGCAACAATTCTGTGCACACAAATGGAAAATTTCAGAAATCTATATAATTCAGATAGTAGCTCGAGTTGTCCAAATATCATACAGCCCAGGGCTTCCCTGGTGGCGCAGTGGTTAAGAATCCGCCTGCCAAGGCAGGGAACACAGGTTCGAGCCCTGGTCTGGGAAGATCTCACATGCTGCAGAGCAGCTAAGCCCATGCACCGCAACGACTGAGCCTGCGCTCTAGAGCCCGCGAGCCGCAACTACTGAAGCCCGCGCACCTAGAGCCCATACTCTGCAACAAGAGAAGCCACTGCAATGAGAAGCCCGCGCACCACCATGAAGAGTAGCCCCCGCTCGCCACAACTAGAGAAAGCCCGCGCACAGCAACGGAGACCCAACATAGCCAAAAATAAATAAATAAATAAAAATAATAAATTATAAAAAAAATCACACAGCCCAGCACCAGTGCACATATGAAACACTTATTAAAATGTCCAGTGTTGTCAGAGATGTGGAGGAACCAGCAGTCACACCCACGCTAGCGAGAATTTAAATTAGAAGAGGTACAGCCGCTCACAGAACAATCTGAGGCATCTCATCCACAGTGAAGACGTGCACCCCCTTTGACCAGGCAATCCCACTTCTAGGAACTTCCTGCACCTCAGCATTAGCCTACGTATAGAAAGATACATGTACTAGGATTTTCATTATAGAAGATATAAAAGTCACAAAATGCCCACTAGCAGAAATATTAAATAAAACGTGGTCATGTAAAGTATGTAATGGGATCATATGTAATAATAAGAAACATAAACAAATGGAAAGATATCCACAGTATATTGCAACATAAAAAAGAAGCAAATTAGAGAACACATTTTATAGTACAAAGTCAAGAAAAAAATCTAGATCTATCTGTATATGTGTGTGTACATGTACGCAGACTTGAGTGTATGGAAAAATACCTGCAGAGACACCCAGCAAATCATTAGTAGTGATTACTTCTGGAGAACGGGATTGGTCGGGAAAATTGGGGTGAGAGATTTCATTGTATACCTTGTAAACCTCTATTATCTCCAGGGACAAGTGTCATTTTTGTAACTGAGAAACTCAAAGCCGTATAGGGGTAAATCATGTACATTAAAATTCTTAGATATGAGAATGAGAAGATCCAAATCCAAGAATATACATTTGTGGCAACACGGTGTGGTGTCTTAAACCTCTAGAGAATCACCTGGGTAAACAAACAGGGGCGTTCGGAAGATCACACCTAAGGATGATCCACACAGACTGTCCCTTGCAGAGCCGTCTCCTGAATTTAACTTCCAGGAAGGGGAAATACTGTGACGCCACAGGCAGTTTCTCTCCCTTGGTGACAGAATATGGGGTATGATATCAGTAGAGGTGATTTACTTCATTGTGCCAGTGTGTCTCTATTACGTTTCTAGTTTGTTATAACAGTACGGTGTCATACTTTTCCTTTCTTCCTCTCTCTCTCTGTTTCTCTTTCTCTTTAAGGACAAAAATAATGAATTTTCCAAGCTGAAGTACTGAAACACACATTTTTTTCAGACTGGAAACGTAAGAAAATCAGTTCTTAATACTGCAGATTTCTTATAGTGTGCAAATCCCTACATCTAAAAATATTAAGAATGTTGCCATCAGACTTATAAGCACCTTATTTCTCCTGCAAATTTTAATGTACATTTATCTACATTAAAGAACTTACTTTATGCCATTACTTCACATTGGCACAGGCATATATAAACATTATCTGACAACAAATAAATTATCCTCGTGCCTTTTCTACTTTCCATTGATTGTCTCGCTCCTGGTCCAGGGCCATGAATCTAGGGCTATTTATTAGTTCTCACTGATCGATTGACTCAGTTACTTAAAGGCTACATCTTGCTAGTTGTTGCTTTTCAAGTCAAGTAATTATAACTTGATTTTGTAAATGCGGCTTTAAAAGTAGAGAAAGAGAAAAACCTTTTTTTTTTTTTTCATAAAAAGACTCAAGTTTTGAAAAGGTACAATTCAATATAATTACAGCAGGCGATTACAAAATGCCTACCTCATGAATCTGAATAGATTACCTATAATCACATTAATGTGGTTGTAGCCTAGATTTATAAAGCACAGTTGATGAAGATTTAACATGCCTTCTCACACCAAACCAAGCACGGTCTATCTTTTTAAAAACAGAAACAGGAATACATGCCGCTGTAACTTCACTCTCCATTTTCCGCTTCAGTCAGGTTGGACATCATTAAGGTTTCCTAGGCAGGGGATATTATTGTCTCAGGCTGCAGGCTGTTAAAGACTTCTTTCTAGAGCAGCGTCACACCCGGTGACTGCTGGGAGGGGGTTATGACTGCAAGTTTCAGCTCTCATCACTTTAGGTCTAACAGGACAACTAACAGGTCAGGTGGGATGTTCTGGAATGTAATTTTAAAAATTGCTTTAAGTACTCCTGACCAAAAGCCATTAACCTTCATACATCTCTACCAGAAAAGCAGAAAAAGCTCTTCTGAGGCTCGGCCGTGCTGTGCCAGGCAAGTGCCCCAGCCCTTGGTGGCAGGTGGCTGGATCTGTGGTAATGAGAGAGATGCCCATTGCGGATGATCAAATTTTGCAGAGTAGCAACTGAGAGACGAACGTGATTTAAAAGGCAAGCATATATTTGTTTGCGTGCTTTAATTTTCAACAAATGAAATTCGAGTTTTCTAATTTAACTGGCTGGTATAATACAAAGATTCAACGGTTTGGGTATTTTTGTGTGTGTGTCACGCTCTTCAATGATCTCAGTTTATGAAGTAAACAGCTCTGGCTGCAATTTCAGAAGTAAGCATAAGTATTTCAACAAATGTGAACGTGAGATTTAGTGTAAGTGAATATGCTATGTAATCTGCATACCTGCTCATATTCTGTCGTAAAAATTTCTGTTTACATTTTACAGACGTGAAAATCCGTATCTTGTTACAAAGTACCTAGGAGGTGTAATTATCCTCTTTACACTTTCTTAAAGTCCCCTAAATACGATGAAGAAACCACCCCCATCAGATTTGCTGCTGTTCTTAGCTCAAGTCACCGTGTGGCTCAATGTTCTAAATTAATTCACAGCAATCACATCATAGATGGAGACGTGGTAACCTTTAATGATTACTAACAAAGGAAAGATTTAATTCAAGCACATGTGGAACAGAACACAGATAAAATGTCCAATTACATGGAAATTCAGAAGTATTGCTAATTTTTCTTGATATAGCAACGTGAATAATAATCTCAAATTTTAAAGAGGCAGTGTTCTAACTAAAGCAATTTATAGACTGAATATTTTGTGTAAAAACACAATGTAGACCTCCAAATTATCCGTTATGATTTACATTTAAAATACTGGTGTGATCCTCAGTCTTTTGAATTGAACCTACTGCCTAACATAAGCTCCTTTAATTAGCTAAGTAGATTTGCAGCCTCTCTTTTATTGGGTGGATTCCAATTTTACATCAGTTGGAACACTGCCTGTATCTAAAATCATTTGAAATAGCTGAGTTAGTCTCAAAAATATTAATAGGTACTCTAAAACTGCATGTATTACTATTACTGCCTAATGCTACACATGGTCTCTAATACCTTGTGAACAATTAATGAATATTCATAAAACTGAATTGACACCAATAAACATGAATAGTGTCATCTATAAAATACACTGGCTAATCATTAACATTAGAATCCATGTTTTTATCACAAACTACATTGATACATTATTTTATTTTTTTGAAAGTCAAACAAACTTTAGAACTATACCCTCAGGGTAATCTCTTAATATTTAGTATAGATATGTATAAACCCTAATGAAAGACAGTTCCACTTAATATGATGAAAGGAATTTCACATTTAGTTTTCATATTCCAAGTCTACTGTGAATTTCAGGTTAAGAAATCAGAAGCAGCAAGATTAGATGCCATGAGGCTGATACCCAAATACTCTAGTTCACTGAAATTCATAGAGCTTCAGTTTTTATATACGCTCCTAAATTCTTGTTACTATGGTGGCCTATTTAACTGGTTCATTAAATATTTCAACTCCAGTCTAGAAGATCTCCTTTTCAAAAGAAATCAGCATGTATGTATATAGCCCTTACTATATATATTTTTATGTAAAAAAGTACAGGTCATTCATGAACTCAAAGGTGAATTTTACTCTAAATGTATGTTAGCCAGATGCGTGTTTGATTCAGAACAATTTATAACCCCGTTCCAAAGAAGTTCTAATATTTTACTTTTAAAGAGCTGTGCTAAAATGTTCTGATTTTATTAGGTGTGATGGTTATAAGTTAGGTATCACCCTTCTGCTTAATTTTAAAGACAGTGGCTCAAAAATGTAAATGAGGACTTTCAAGATAAACATAAGGGTTAATATTCAAGCTTGGCCAGTGTCTCCCAATACCTAGACTATACCTGCTCTTACAAAATGAGGGGAGGAAACACCCATTATTATGTTTTATCTACTATCCCTTTCAGCGTTCCCTTCAAGCCTATCCTAACGAATACCCGTAATTCTCTAATTTTTTTTTAAGTCAAATGTGCTCAGGTCACATGGTGTTAAGGAAATGTCACCTGAGTTCTCTTTTGGGGATTCTTAAGGCCAAGAACACGTAAGTTGTGAGAAATCCTCCAATGAAAACCCAAAACAAACAACAACGAAGAAGCAAAGAGAAAAACCCCTAAAACTAGCTATATTCTATTTTTACCAAATGATTTCCAAATTTTTGAACAGATCTAATATCTGTCTATTAGCAGTCTGATACCTGGGGCAATACCGTTCTATAAAATAATTTTTCAAAATTCCCCAACCAGTTTCCAAGGCTCTTCAGAACTTACTTCATATTTCATGAATGAGGTTCATTTTTATTTATTCTTTCTGATGTCACCAGAACCTATACCCCAATTATTTTTCACGTGGTTTGTGGAAATACCCTTTCCTACCTTTCTGCTTCAGTTTTGCAGCCCTCAAATTCATCTCACCAGCACACGTCCAGCTGCATGTTTGTAAAGCAGTATTTCGCATAGTTACTTCATTGCAAAGACTCTTATATGTATAAACACAAGCTCAGATTCTCAAATTTACAATTCTAGACATCTGCAATGCAGCCCATTCTTGTACTTTAGTCCACCAGTTACCACGTGAAGCCCTGTTCTAGTTCCCTGACCACGCTGAACGCAACTTTCTGGCTTACGCACCTTTGCTCATTCTGCCATGTTTCCTAGGATGTGCCCTTCATTCTGATCCATGTAACCAGGTCTGCATCTCTTCTTCAGATTCTCTCTATCCAAAGAAGCCTCACCAATCATATTAGTTTAAGGTGCTGGCTCCTTCCATGCCATTCTATTAGACCTAAACAACTTTACTACTCTTAATTGTTACCCTGAATCATCGGTGGGCATCCCTGTCTACTGTTATCTCTTTATTTGTATGCCTTTATTCCACAAACAAATTTGCCTCCTGGAGGCCAGGAACGTAAGTTTAATTGTGTTTTTGCAGCGGGAGAGCCTCTAACCTTGTACCTTCCAGCAGTCACTCAATACGCACTGCAGCTTATACTCTCCATGTATTTATCAATCACTTATCCTTGAAGCGTTCACCAAATATCTAGTGCCTACTCGCTGCCGAGTCCAAGGCTTGGCACATTTTATTAAGCGTGGCCAGAAGGTCTCAAACTCTAGCGTTCTGTTCATCTCGCTGCAGCGTATGGGTGTAGACTGCTGTTGAACGACGGAAGAAGAGGTGATAGCAAGCAGTGAAGTATTTTGGAGGGATGAGGGCCACAGTCATGGGAGAAGCTACACAGAGAAGATCACGGTGGCGGCCTTCAGCCTGTGCACAGACAGCGTGGATCACAAAGTGTCCAATTCTCTGTTAACGGCACTATTAGCAATGACCGAATGACACCAACTTCTCAGCTAGTGAGATGAGGAATTCGGATTAAAGTCTGTCACAAAGCATGCTATAATTCTATAACCGCTTAATATTTTTCAAAGGATTTTACATGTATTATTTAATCAGATTTTATATTAGCATCAATAAATCAGAAGGACCTGGCACATCTGGTTGGTCCGATCTTCAGTTAAGCAGCGACGCCTCAGTGAAGAACCTGAAATATGACCCCACTATAATTAGACTGTCCTTACAGTGCTGGCCTCCTCTGAGCAACTTCATAGAGACCCACTGTTGCGTCTTAACTCCTTCAAGCACAAGGTTATCATCTATTTAGTCTATGAAAGCAGTACCCTACTGAACAGAAAGCGGGTAAACTAAAGACTTGTTGCAGGTTCCCGAGATCCCCACTTTGTATCGTAGGGACCCACGGGACCAGCCTCTGAGAGCTATACCTTTCAACAGATCGAGATGACATTTAAAAATCAGTTCTTTGTGTTATGCCGTGCTTCTAGAACAATAGGAACGTTCCTCCAACAATACAGGCTAGAACAATTGTGTGTGTTTCTTTAAAGGTAATAATAATACGAAAGCAGAGCTGGGAGTTGGCGACTTTAGTTTACAAACACCAGTTTACTGAAGCTGCTTCATATGAATAACTAAGTTCCAAAATGAGTCAAACAGAAATGGAATGCTGAACAATTAAGACTCTCTCCCCATAAGCCCATCTCTATCATTTTAGTAAAGGCTACTGGGAAAACCCTTACTGAATAACTAATTCTAAATTATATTCGATGAAAACAAATTAATGTAATAATTTTCTTTCTGAAATTAATTTAAATCTCTGTGGATGCTGCAACAAATTTAGTCTTTACTATGCATACAAAAAGTTATGAAAAGCCTTATTGCACTCACTGCTTTAGGCAAAGATTCATTGTTTCACAGTCGCTGGTAATGGCCATTATTTCCATTTAGCAAACTTGCTTTAATCAATCAGTTTTGCCTATCTGGCTCAAATCTTTAAAATTACTCTGTATTTTGTCCATATATATAGCACACTTGGCAAAAATGCTATTGGTACAATGTGTACTGTTTCCAAAAGGCTCTATTTTGTTTCTAGAAATCCTCCCCCATGTATATTTTTCTCCACTTTTATTCTTGCCATTGAATTCAAACACAGGAAATACAATCTTCATGCACATTATAAAGTTCAGATGCTGCTTTTAGTTGATTATTTAAGTGCGAAATGAATCTTCTGCACTTACAAATGGGGTTATTTAAGTGACGACTCACTTTTGCTTTAGAAATGTTTCAAATTTATGTCTGAACATCTACACTAAAATTACCCTTTTCTTCTTGTTAATCAAAATCATGCTATTAGTAGGACTTAAAAATATATTCAACTCAAAAGCACGTTAGCCATGCCTTAAAAAAAATAAATCCATTCATAGTTAATCTAACAGCTATACATATTAACTCCATAAAATACTGAATACAGAAAAAATTAATTGAAAAGTCACAAATATTTTTGATGGTGTGAGGGAAAACAACATTTAGAAATTAATAAATTAGAATGTTAGAAAAATCTATTGGCAGATGCCTGGTGGTCAGGACAGTGGCCCAAACAGGCATGTGTCCTGTCAATTCATAACCAGGATGGGGCCCTAGAGCCAGGGGAGAGGAAAAGAGAGTCCCACGTAACTCAGCAATCTCAGGGCAGTTTGTGTAACCGCAAGTCAAGTCCTTCAGGTTGCCTCGATCTCTGTTTATAAGAACCTGGAGTGTTCTACCAAGAAGACCACAGATGAGCCCAACTCCAGATCAAAATAAGCCCACGGATGCCCTTAATCAGTGTCCTGACTACTACTGTGCCTGTCCCCTCCCGGCAGGGAGCTCCCCGGGGCTTCCATTAACTGAAGACCCCCAACTGGGAAATTCTTCCCAGACTCTAAAAGCATTTCTCAGGGGACTGGCCTCTGCCCAGAGGTGAAGTCTCTGCTGCACTGTCCTGTACAGGCAGGTGCTGAAAACCTGCCAGGCTCAGGGAGTACTGAGAAGTCTCCAATGAAAGGCGACTGATCCTCTACTGCGATTTTCACCTTTGCCTTTTGCCACTGACACAGGCAGATCTCCACCGAGCGTGGGTGCAAGAAAACGTGTGCCACCAGCACTGCTCACTCGGCCTTCCAACCTCCTTCCTTGATGATCTACAGACACAGAAGCCCTGGCTGTGGGCCGGGACAAGGCTGAAGCCCCGAAGCCTCTTTCAAGGCCCAAAAGAAGCAACCACTGTGACACAGTCAAACAGGGGGTAATGAAGGTGTGAGGACTTTGCAGGGACCCTGAAGCCTGAACAATCTCCTCACTCCCCACTGTGTGCTGCTACCTATTTCATTTCCTAATGCTGTTCTCTCCTCCCTCCCTCCCTTCTTCCCTCCCTTCTCTCCCTCTCTGCCTCCCTCCCTCCCTCCCTCCCCACCGCTCTTTCTTCCTTTGCCATTGAGGCTCTTTTATATTTAGCCTCCCCTTTTTTCCTTCCTGGCTCCGCTCATTAAAAACTACCACTGTGCACTGAGTTTGTGTAGGTCCACTGTGTCAACAAAAAGGAAGAAAAATGCCTGGCTTCTGCCCTGACCCCATAATGAGCAGGGAAAAATGTACGTAGTATTCTAAGCATCTAGTTTTCCTAAGAGAATAATTTAAGCATGAAATCCGTATGAGCAGGAAATTCAAAACAAAATTAAATCTTTTGTTAAAATAGAAACATAGGGTTGGAGGGTCAAAAACTGAGTGAGTCATTGGAAAACCCTATACGCACGTGTTTTATAGTTTGTAAAATTTAATAACAATAAATTAAACAAATCTATGTCATTTATCTTTTTATTGGTGATAATCAACACTGTACAACTACTTTCCATTTGGTAGGCCTTACTCATAGGGCATTTTTCTAGATCTAGCCCACAATATAAACACACTCCTCACAAAGCAGTTTACCTTGTGTTAGAAGGTGTGCACAAAGGCTCTCCTTTTCTGTGTGTGCGAGAACTTCATCTAAATGTTCAGTACTGGGCTATGTGACTTTACTGTTAAAGGTCTCTAAACATGTGCCGTAATTCAGAACTTAGCGTAGCTTGCAGCTCATATACTGAAATAGAAGTGCGAGCTTATTGATACAGAGAAAAGGGGCGGGGGACAGATGATCACAAGTGTTATGTACTTGATCTGATTTTCATTTTACGTCAGGGAAATCTGGATAGAGAAAGACCAGCATATTTTATTTACTCTAGTTTTGATTACTTTCCTCAGTTTCCTGCACATTAATGGAGTGAAACTACCCAACCTGGTCCTACTCCCTGGGTACTAATGGTAGTATCAGAACGGGGCCGGGTTTCTGGGAGGCACTCACCTTCCCAAACCTCAGCTTCATTTTCTACAGCATTTTCTACTCTTTCATCTGCTTAGAGAGCTGTTTACAAGTAAACGAGGGTGGGATGTGTGTGCTTTGACAAAACAGTGCTACAAAACAGCATATTCTTCCTAGTTAATTGTAGCTTACTTAGATAAATGGCATCATGTCACTGGATTTACAGTTTGTGAATGAAATAAATACTGATATCTTGTGATTTTCTTAGTGACATGGCAAATATCTGGAAGTAATCTTCAGATACATTTGGAAAAAAAGTAATAAGTTCCCGAATCTGAAAGAAGAAGATGCAGTTTAAATACACTGTCTGATCATCACCGTAGAAGAACTTAATTTCCACACATGCTGTAGTCCCTCTGCCAAAGCAACAGACGGGCTTTTCATCATCATCATCATCTTTTAGGTAATTCATGAAATGTTTTGTCAATGGTATAGTGGTAATAATTTAGCCAACTGAAATATATGTGATACAGTTTAGTAAATATAAAATATATATAATTTTCTTCTTATGTGTTAGATTCTGCGTATCTTAGGAAAAAATCATTGCATTATATATATTTCATATTCTTCCATGGAATTTTTCTAACTTTTTAAGATGACATAATATAACCAAAGGACAAATACTCTATGTAGCATCCCCAAACCATACTTTATGGCACGGCTTTGAAGACATTGTCTTAGTGGTATGTTAACTGTTCCATCAGTGTGAGAGGGGCACCGGAAAGAGCTAGGAGCATCCACTCAGCCCATTACAGAGGCACGGTGACCAGAGAGAAGGAATCACTGGCTGGATGTGTCAGTTATAATATCACAAAGAATCCAAGAGTCTAGAGGATGGCAAGGGAGTATTTAATAAGGATGGTACATTGCCTTAGTCAACCTTGATTAACTCTGGAAGATTATTTTAAACATACTGAAATGATAAACTCTTAAGGCTGATTTATAAAAGTTTTCATAGTCATCTTGGTCTTTAGCCAGATGGGAAGTTGGATTTTAAAAAAAAAAAAAAGGAACTGTAAAGAACTCAAGCAAGAAATAATCACACTTTAAATATGGAAAGTCATGCTGCAAGGTGCATCGTGCTTCCAGCAGCGTGCAAACGCTGGGATTCTGATAAAGACGAAGACAGTAGCAGGCCCTCTCTCTTCCCCAAGAGACACTTTACATCCATCAGACTCTCAAAGCGATTGATGAGAAGTAATATCCCTGCTAACAATCAGTTCTAAAGTCATTCCTACCTATGAAATGAACCAATTTACAACTCTGTATATCTCAGTAATGACTATGTGCTTATTTAAACATAAAATCTATAAAACACACGCACAGAGACAAGCAATTCAGCAGCATTAAAGCTATAGGAATTGCTAGAGGCAGTCGATGAAGTAATGCTGAATCTGATCCCATTTTTATTCAGGTAAATATTGTACCCATTTGTCTGTGAACTACTTTTTTTCCATGCTCTTTCAATTATTTCTCAGTGAAAGAGGACAAATCCCTTTGCTTTAGACCTTTGCTTTAATGGCAGCGTTAATTTGAATTCTCAGACCATTGGTGGCCTCGTGTTAGCGTTTATTAGGCAGTAATACATACACAGTCACTTCATCAACTGCAATTAATATTCTCTGTGTATTTAATTAGATTTGAGAAGAAGAGGAAAATCAGGTAACAGTGTTAGATTTACTCCAAAAATAAATCCAAACATGGCCTAGATTAAATGTGGATAGGGAATAAATTGATGATTGCGTGCACTGTGGAGATGTGGAATCATTTAAAAAGGTTTGGTCGCGAAAACTGCATTTCCAGACTCACAACTTCATACGACACCATGTAAAGCCCCAATTCTGGAGGGGTTCTTTTAACTGTAGATTATTACAGTTTTACTTACTATAGACATTTAGGTAAACAGCCCACTGAGACAACCAGAGG
The DNA here is from genome assembly GCF_964270905.1 of Leucopleurus acutus. Lineage (NCBI taxonomy): Eukaryota > Metazoa > Chordata > Mammalia > Artiodactyla > Delphinidae > Leucopleurus > Leucopleurus acutus. Next base: position 1,765,224 of record NC_139163.1, read on the forward strand.
ACGTTCTCATGGATTTCATGAATACACATGAAAAAAATTGCCAAACAGGGAAGCTATGATACAGAATCTGCGACATCACAATGGATCATACTTTAGTAATACATCACTCAAACCACTGGCTTGAAAAGATAACTTCTTATGTGGATGTACCCCCTTTGTTACCTGAAATGTTACAAACATGGTTTTCAAGCAACAGCGGCCCAGGCCAAGTTCTAGAGGTTGCTCAGAGGTCCCCAGCCACTTAAGACAGTGTTCGTGTTGAAGGGTAAAATTAATCAATTAAATGCTATTAGATCTCATATAAAATACCTCCAACTTCTCATTAAGTGCCGTCAAAGCAAAAAATAAAACTTCCTTTCCTCGGTTTTCCCTCTGAGGTATCAGTTTGCTAATGCAGATGTTACAGACTCAGCTCCAGAGAGAGGAGTTTTCCTATCTCCCCATCACAGGTTTTCCATAGGATGGGCCTCCTGTGTGGGTGTATTTCCACTGAAAATTTTCTTTCCTGTATATGAAACCTCATGGCTGAATTTGGTCACCCAAGCTGGGTTTTGTTTTCATTGACAGTTAATCGTCATAAAAATAATATCTTACGTGGTATTTCCTTTTGTACCTTATAATCCTATTTTCTGGGAGAAGAGGTCAAAATTATTTCAAGGAACTCATTAATAGAACAACAGGTATATGGGAGCCTCTGTCTTATTTCTTTTTAAGCTCAAACAGTCCATTTATTAGCCGAATACTGACAGTTTATACTATTTCAAACTGTTTCCCAAAGTACTGCTGCTAATACTACTGATACAACTACTACTTCTGTGATTTCCACAAATAATAAAAAGATTCTTTAACTGAGAGCTTAAGAGTAATAAGCACTATTCAGAATATTTATACAGACTAGAATCCTCACAACAATTCTATGACGTCAGTACTATTATCACCTCCGTTTTACAGACGACAAAATGAAAACAAGCGTTAAGCCACTTGTACACAGCTAGCAACTGGCCAAGCATTTGAACCAAGGCATTCTCCCTCCGCACTGACATGTTTCATCTCTAGGCTACCTCTGCATATATAACACAAGAATAAATTGTTCAGGTAAACAGAAATAGAACAATTTCTTCAAATAGTGAAATATAATTTATGATTGAAAAAATATAATACTTTTCAAATATTAAATATCAAAAAACAACATAATATTTAAAAGTAGGTTATATGTGACAACTGACATCTTTTTACATAAAAACTGTAAAAAGCAGCTGGGGCGCAAAGACATGAAATTATTTTCTTAGTTTCCAGTAATTAGTAGAAAGAACGAAGAGAGAATGCTTACTCTCAGAGGCTGATTTCCCCTCCCTGAATTATATCACTATTACTAAGATGTTCCAGAAAAGTTAATTCATCTCCAGCAAGTTTTGATCGTATGTGAGGAGCAGCCTCTAGATGACTCTCAGGGACCCCTGCCTCCTGGCACTCATGCCTTTATGGAATCTCCTCCCTTAAGAGTATGGGCTAGATTCACACACTCACTTCTAATGAGTGAAATGCGGGATAGCACTTCTGAGATTAGGTTACGGAAAGACCATGGCTTCCATACTGGTGCCCTTTCTCTCTCTTTCTATCCCTTTATCAATCAGTCCTCACTCTGGAGGAAGCCAGCTACTATATTGTGATGAGCCACATGGAGAGACCCACACGGCAAGAAACGCTCTCTACCCACGAGTGAGAACCTGGAGACAGTCAACAGGCACACGGAAGCGCTTGGAAGAGGATCCCCTACTCAAGCCTGAAAATGACCGCAGCCCCAAGCAACGCTTTGATTGCAGCCTCAAGAGGAGTCAGCCTGAATCACAGTCAGGCGTTCAGATTCCTGGCCCACAGAAACTAAGTTCTGCAGGGTTTTTGTTTTTTGGTTTTTTTTAAGCAGTAACACAGAACATATTTTAAATATATCTAGAGAGAGGCAGGCACAAATACTTAAACCCACGCAAATATACTTAAAAACACATACCTTCAAAGACAAAATTCTATTATACTTGAGTTAATGAAATTGTCTTTATTCCAAGTTATGTCAACTCATGACAAATCAGACCAAAAAAATAAATTTTGTTTAAAAATGAGGTCTAATTAAGAGTTAATAGACAAAAGTTATTCTTCAAGGAGATGGAGAAGTAGTTAAAGAGGTTCCAGTTTTTCAACACAGAGATGGCCAAGTTTCTTCCCAAATGTAAGAATTCATTCTTCCACTTCCACATTCAGAAATTAGCCAAACCCATGTTCCTGTCTTTATGAAAATACAGCCACAGTTTAAGAAGTATCTTTTGTACTATTAAAAATATGCTGTAATCTTTTCATATAATAAATGGGATGTAACTATATTGCATTGGCAAATGTATTTTGAAAGTGATTCGTTGCTCCCCTCAAAAAAATTAATCTCTAATAATTTGCACTGTTAATATCTCCTTGTTACTTTTATAAATACAGCATCTTTTTTGAGTTCAAAAACAAAATTGTAAAGTGGATCTCTGTAAAGTGAATGAATTCTGAAATTCGTAAGTATTTGTTCAATCCTTAACCATTTCTTATGACACTTGTAGAGTTATCAACAGACTATGGGTTTCAGCCCTAAGTACTGTCTTCAAAAAATAAATGCAAAGTAATAAAAAAGCTTTTAAAAAAGAGAAGTCCAAATCACAGTGGAAGTTTTTACCAGTATCAAGTCCAATCACATTTCAGAGGAAATGCTAAGTATTTATCCACAGAATTTAAATGTGACTTTTCAGGAGCCTTTATGGTAATGTTCAATAGCTGTTCTATAGGGTGAAGCTGTGAGAAAATCCAGTTGTGATCGAACAGCGCCCACTGGGCACATTCAAAGAGAGGGAAAGGATGATTGGGAAGAAAGAGTCTGTGCATTGCTTTTAAAGTTTCAAAGCTGAAAGAAAACTGCAGTGTACACTTTACATAGCACATATTTTCCCCAAATTCATCAATCTCATTTTCATCTGTTCTTAAAAACACATCTCTTCATCCGATGACGGGCACTTAGGTTGTTTCCATCTCCGGGCTATTGTAAATAGAGCTGCAATGAACATTTTGGTACATGACTCTTTTTGAATTTTGGTTTTCTCAGGGTATATGCCCCGTAGTGGGATAGATGTGGCACATATATACAATGGAATATTACTCAGCCATAAAAAGAAACGAAATTGAGCTATTTGTAATGAGGTGGATAGACCTAGAGTCTGTCATACAGAGTGAAGTAAGTCAGAAAGAAAAAGACAAATACCGTATGCTAACACATATATATGGAATTTAAGAAAAAAAATGTCATGAAGAACCTAGGGGTAAAGCAGGAATAAAGACGCAGACCTCCTAGAGAACGGACTTGAGGTTATGGGGAGGGGGAAGGGTGAGCTGTGACAGGGCGAGAGAGAGTCATGGGCATATACACACTAACAAACGTAGTAAGGTAGATAGCTAGTGGGAAGCAGCCACATGGCACAGGGATATTGGCTCGGTGCTTTGTGACAGCCTGGAGGGGTGGGATAGGGAGGGTGGGAGGGAGGGAGACGCAACAGGGAAGACATATGGGAACATATGTTTATGTATGACTGATTCACTTTGTTATAAAGCAGAAACTAACACACCATTGTAAAGCAATTATACCCCAATAAAGATGTTAAAAAAAAAAAAAAAAAACACACATCTCATTTTCTTCCTAGAGGCCATAACTCCTACTGAGAGAAGCACTACATAGGGAAACGCTAAGAATGAGAAGCAATTCAGCTTTCACAGTTATAACCGCAGAAACACTTGACTAAAGGCAGGTTTTACGCAGATGCATTTTCTTCCATTTTACTTTCTTATTCACCAATATACTCATTACCTGACATTAATTTTTTAAGTTCCTTTAATGCCTTCATATTTATGTCATGATTCTTCCAAGTATTTGAAGTAAGCAAAACAGGAAAAAATGAGAACTTCCCGTGTCAATCTTCATTTGCGTTGAATGAGTACCGTTCTTGAGGTTAGTGCTATTGTTATCAGTGGTACATTAGTATGTCCTGATTTGTGCTCGGGATTGTAATAACGAAAAATTTAAAACTTATAGAAAATAGTAAATGGAAGTTAAAAAAAAAATCACCGCCAATGGATATCTCGAATGCCAACTTGGGAAAAGACCATGGTAGTATTAGTATTGCCTTAAAAGGTAGATCAACAGCACTGACAAAGGAGGAAACTGCAGAATGGTTACGGTGGAGAGAAACATGGCCGGTCAGTCCCTCCTTCTGGTATGAAAAATTAGTTCAGCATTTCCTCCCTATTATTCTTGAACAAAGATATTAGATACAAAATATATTGATACATATATATATATATTACATATAAAAATATATATATTTTTAGAAATCAGGCTTACTTTTGTTTTCCCCTTTAAATGACACCGCTGGTATCTGTGTAGTTTAACAGATGTGATAGAACAATGTCGGTACATCGACATTTTGTAGTGACCCTACTCTAGTCTAGGGTCTGGCATTTGCAAGAGGGCAGGCAGGGATCCGACTGCAGTTTGTGGTACAGCAAACTGGCCCTGCATGAGCCATTTCAACACCACAGACACTAAGAACGGTTCTCACTGCACATGTATTTGGTTCTTTAAGTTTACCTTATAGGCCGATAATTAGTAAATATTTAAAATGGAAATGACTACTATTTCTTATGATCACCTTTCAGGTCACCTTATATAGATAGAAGGAAGAGGTAAGAGCAATATAGCAACCGGAGTGATTAAAGGGTATTAAACCTCAGATTAGTAGGCATTCAAATGCAGAAAGAATAATTTTTTAATGCTTCTTAAATTTGCATATAACATTATCAATATGAAGACCAAAAAACACATAAAATAAGGTAAATACATTTACATATATATATATATATACTATGAGAAAATGCATAAATTTTAATATGGGACATGTAAATATGTATGCAAGAGTATTTAGACCTGGAATGAGTAAAAAACTAAAATTTTCTTGAACTGTTTAAAAAACAGTCCTGTTAGCATCTTTCAAACCAGCTATTTTGATAACCAACCAGATTTTTAACAATGACTACTTTGGAAGGTAACAACAAAGGGATTTACTTAGCTTGCAGTTCAATATTTAATTCTAAAATCTTGTCAGCTGAGAAGTGGTGTCTTGCCTTAAGAAGAGTAAGAGGGATGATTTCATTATTGGATGTTTTGACTGTGCTACCATGATGTTGTTATTCTTTAAATATGTCCTTCTTAGGACAGGAGAAGCTATATTTTAAGCTTCCCCTAAACTTTTCTTTACTTTTAGTAAGAAGTAGTACTTACAAGTAAAAAGTTAGACAACATTCGCCCATCAAAGGATTTTTTGAAATTAAAATTCACTGATCCATGACTTCTTCAGGGCCTTACATTACATCTCTGCAAGATATCTGAGAATCTTTTAGAAGTATCGCACATACTTATTCTTCTAACAGGCTGCTTGATGACTTGCAGTCTCATCACAGAATGCCACGATTCTAAGTTGGTAATAAGAGCAGATGGTCCTAATTATGTAAGTAACTTGCAGTAAGCATGCAAGGGAATTCAGAATATTGTGTGTGCGTGCATGCATGAGTGTGTATGCGAAAAACAGTATGGAAAACCAGAGAGAGAGAGAGAGAGAGAGATGCAATAAATACACACACGATGTATACCTACTCTATAGTATTTCCTGTACAACAAATCCTTCCAGTTTGAAATATATTGAAGAGAGCAGTATGCTCTGTAATGTAGGAATAGACTGCAAAAATAATTTCTTAACCTTTGTGCTTCCCTGTTTGGACGGTGTTCTGATGTCTTCGAGCGTCACATCAAAAGAAGGGAGAAGTGTTATTCACATTCATTCTACAGCTAACTATTTGCCATTTTAGGAATTGCCAAAGTGTCACACATTTAATATACATTTCCATTTCCCAATTTTGTAGAACTGACAACACTATAACCTTTTGAAATTAACTTTGACCCAAAGATTCTTTCCTTGCAAAAGCTACTGTCAATACCGATTGCAATGAATATATTAAATTGTATTCAATCCCTGGATTTGAAACTAAAATCACACAGAAATGTACGCTACATACTCATTCTAGCAGCACAAAAAGATTTCAAAGACTGACATACTTCAATTAAAGCAAATGAGTAGACATAAAATTGTAGAATGCCACATCCCTCCATAATTATGCACTTAACAGTCTGAGTTCAGTTTTGCCTACTTAAACTCTGTTCCTGTGAGTAGTATCCCATAATGCCCAGTACAATGAGATTATTCAAATCTGTAACAGGTGAATCAAGCACTGGAGAAGCTGAATAAAATAACATTCAAATTATAATTTATGCATATTTAAAAGAGCTTAAGGTGTATTAAGGTGTAAGGTATAAACTACAATAAACGTTAATAAATTATTAATGGTGCATTCTGACAATAATTAAAGATGGGCTTGATTCAAATAGAATTCCTGCAGGGGAAAACATGCACATTTTATTTTATGATTTAAATTCTGCAGAGAGCACAGTTTGATATGCAACACTTCAGAGAATTACAAGCTCTAGAAACAATCAAGTTTCATTTAAATGATAAAAATTAATACAGATGTTATTTTAAATTAAATTTGAAGCACTTTTATAGGCAGAAAAAATGATTATGGAAATTATGAACCTTAAAATACTTGTAATCCACCAAAGATGATGTTTTAAATTGCAATCAACCTGTCATAGTAATTTTCCTCTTTAAAAATATATGTTAAGAGAGTAATTTTGGTTCAGAAAGTCAGTTTGCAGCTCTTTGTCATCTTTATTCCCAAATTAAAACTTGTAAGATTGATGATTTACGGGTCAAAATGTGAAGGTTCACAAAAATACGAAAAGTCTTTTGTGAAGCATTAAAGCAACACAGCTGAATAAAAGTTAAGGAAAAGATGGTTACGCCTCAGAAAGCAAATAGGTGGCAAAAAGCAGGAAGATTAAAAACACACTCATACCAATGGCAAACTGACATTTTCCACCCGTACAGAACATCTCACTGTTATCATAGACTTGATGTGGAAAAGTATTTATTTACCAAATGGAATATGTACAAATTCTGTTTTCTTAAGACACCTAACACAGAGCAGTGAACAGGTGAATATACCTTAAAATACCCTTTGAGTTGGCTCTGGCTTTATTAAAACTGAAGGAAAAACAAAGCCATACCCATCGGAAAGTGCATTGTGGCCACGAGGGAAAACCTGTGGACCTTTGGTGGGATGAGAGTCCGACAGGTCACGTCATGAAATCCTGTGGCCTCCATTCTCCAACACCAGGCAATAAAAAACCTCATGTTCCTTGCAAACTCCCAGCAGCTGAACCTGAATGAGGAGCCCGAAATTTAGCATGGGGAAAACTAAACACTGTTGTTCAGCCAGATTTTCACTGAGTGGTTTTGGAAACGGTGGATAAATTGTGCATACGCCAAAGGTATTTCCAGACATTAGGCAGCCTTCACAGTAAAGGATGCTTTAACCTCTACCCCAAACCTCACTGTTTTATACTTTAAATTTATTTGAAGTTATCTTTAAGTACTAAGACATACCATATGCGGGATGTTTAATATCTAGGCCCAGAACGTCATGGCTCCAGGAGCAAATGCTCTGAAATGCAATGCCAGTTTGAGATGATGTTTTAGCACGCAAGCCATTATGCCTCATTTAACTTTCCTTAAATCCCTGAAATAGATGAGCAATAACACAGTGATAGTCTTGAATAATTTATTATGTATGGTATCACATAATGAATTTGAAGGCTCAACCCCAAATTCCTGGTTGTGTGATTATTGGCCATTTTTGGATGTTTGTTAGATAATAAAATGCATTTCATTAAATAGATTTCCTCTGAAGTAACTGCATACATCTATATTTACGTAAGTCCACTGAAATGTACTTTTTCAAAAGGTTTTTAAGGATCTATTCTTCCTGTAGTGTTCTGAATTTTCTGTCTCTGTAGAATGGTAAAAGGTAATCTGGAGATGCAGAAACAGAATGCATTATTCCTGTCCTGCCCCTTGGTTCAACAGAACCATTTTTTTCTTTTTCTTTTTTTTTTTTAAGATTCTGTATATATGTGTTGGCATACGGTATTTGTTTTTCTCTTTCTGACTTACTTCACTCTGTATGACAGACATAGCACAGGGAGATCAGCTCGGTGCTTTGTGACCACCTAGAGGGGTGGGATAGGGAGGGTGCGAGGGAGACGCAAGAGGGAGGGGATATACGTATAAGCATAGCTGATTCACTTCGTTATACAGCAGAAACTAGCACACCATTGTAAAGCAATTATACTCCAATAAAGATGTTTAAAAAAAAAAAGAGAGAGAATACATTACGTAAGTATTACTTTATTCTCATATCATGCTTAATGTTTGCAAGGTAGGGTCGTAGGTATACAGTAATAGTATCAATGTAGAAATAGTAGGTAAACAGGCTTTGTGTCATTGTCAGTGACTCAGTTTATAGTTACAGAATATTAAGGGAGAAACTCGAATATAAAGTCACTGCTCAGCCATAAGAAAAGACTAAATCTTCCCATTTGCAATAACACGGATGGACCTGGAGGGCGTCATACTTGGTGAGGTAAGTCAGAGAAAGACAAGTACTGTATGTTTCCACTTATATGTGAAAAATTTAAAAAATAAAACAAATGAACAAATACAACAAAACAGAAACAGACTCACAGATACAAAGAACAAACTAGTGGTTATTTGAGGGAAGGGGCTGGGGAGAGGACCAAAACAGGTACGGGAATTAACAGATACAAACTACTAGGTATAAAATAAGTCACAGGGCTGTAATGTACATCATAGGGAATGTAGCCAATAGTATTTTAGAAAAACTTTATAAGGAGTATAAGCTATAAGAATATCAAGTTACCATGTTGTACACCTGAATTAATATAACACTGCAAGTCAACTACATGTCACGTAAAAAAACAGTCACTTCTCTAGCTTTATAGCACTTTGATTTCACAAGCTGTAACTCTGGGAGGGGTCTATGAATATAAAGGGGTATGTTCGAGCCGGTATATTAGGAATATGAGTTAATGCTTTGTTTACATTCGGGTCCAGCCTAAACATTTTAACTGGCCAATATACTCCTTAATCTGTCCTTAAACTTTAAAAACCTATTTAGACTCTTTAGACTTTGCTTTATACCGGTATCTGTTTTAATAAGGCTACGTAGGGTTAAAAATGTTTCAGTAATAGAATCTTTCAGTACAGAATCTGATGAAACTCACAGAAGCCAATTCTGCCATAATAATAACTCATACTAACATTCTATTTTCAGCTACTTTTGCTTAATTACAGAATGTACGTACTACCTTTGTTTAAAGACGAAAAATATTCTATTGTTGAGGGTTTAACAATATTGGGCTTAATAGCGATAACTTTATATGTATCTAAAAGTTACCTTGATTAGGAAAGACTATCGATTCTTACAACAGATAAATACTATGTTTAATTGTTAAGAAGAGAGTTCTCATTATTCACATATGTTGCACTGGTTTGTGAAACAGACATCTAAGCGTATCATTTTGATGAGTCTTTCGTCTTTAAACTATGTCATTCTTAAATAGTTGAATAACCATAAGAAATACAAATGAAATGCAACACAACTTGCTGATAGACCTCTTCCACTTAATAGAGCTTGCTTAGCACCTGGGATAAGATAAAAATTGTAAGTCTGCTACAATAGGCAAAGCCATAATAAAAAATGAGCAATTTTGGAATCAAACCAAGTTTCATCTCCCCAGGTAGAGAGATGTGGTCTGTGATCATCTGGATAACATAGTATCAGCGATCAATTAAAGCTACATGATAACTGAAAATGTTGGAATGTGGTCATTTTTTTTTAATCTAACATTTTATTCTGTCATAACTTTTTGTAATTTTTCAATAAAACCTCTATTTTAGATGTGCTCTAGATACTAAAAACTATTACGGCAAAGATCGTGTGTCATGATAAAAGTAGATAATTTACTTTTTCAGGACATCGAAATAGCACTGAATAACTTACTTCTTCACCATCTTTCTATGGCAAAGGATGCATCCTAGATTTTTGACTCACCCTTTTAACCCATCTCCCTTCTGTTTTGTTTTTTTTTTTTTTGCCATGCCACGTGGCTTGTGGGACCTTAGTTCCCCAACCAGGGATTGAACCTGGGCCAGGGCGGTGAAAGCACTGGAACACCAGGGAATTCCCAAACCGTCTCTCTTCCAGTCCTACTGTCTGAAAGGAAGAGGGCAATTCTGTGTGTGTTGGGCTCTGCACTGTAAACCAGCTCTTGGCATACGGCCTGGTCCACTAATATCTTTCAATAAACATTTATTGAATGGATAAATGAATGGAAACCAGACTCTAGTATATAAAACACAAGCCAATATTTGTTTTAAAATATCATTAACCTCCAATAAGTCCAAGAATAGGAACTATCACTTATAAGTGGCTTTTTTCACAATCATCATCAAGATTGAAATAATTTTGAACTTCCTTAGAAAAGACAAATTGACATGATGAAAAGAAAGAGTACTTTGGACTGTGAGTAGAATCCTGGATTTTCATTTTAAAAAACTATGAATATACATCTGCCTCTAAAACTCTACAGTGACACTTGATATGAATTACTCAGAATGCTTTTCGAGAAATAAAGGTATTAATTAATGTGTTGCTTTATTTGTTCAGCAAGAATTTAAGGCGGCCTCCTCTATCCTGACCCCTGGTTTTACGTATCTTCTAAACAAAAAGTGGGGTAAAGGGTGAGACACCAACTCCGTTACAATCTGCTATACTCAAGTTCCTACAATCATAAGGAAACTATCAGTCATGGACACTTCTGTTGCTGTCTTCTTAGCCTGAGGGAAGCCAGGTTAGAGCCCTATACATGGCATCACAAGTCCTGTTTTCCTGGACTTGGTGTGTTATCTGCAGATCCAACACACAGAGGACAAATTCATGTTTGCAGAAGCTAAGCTCACCAAGAAGTCAGTCAAATCAAAATCCGTGTCACACTGCTTGCTTAGTTTTAACAGGCAGTCTTATTTTGATAACTGGCTGGGGCTTCCCTGGTGGCGCAGTGGTTAAGAATCGCCTGCCAATGCAGGGGACACGGGCTCGAGCCCTGGTCTGGGAAGATGCCACATGCCACAGAGCAACTAAGCCCGTGTGCCACAACTACTGAGCCTGCGCTCTAGAGCCCGCGAGCCACAACTACTGAGCCCACGTGCCACAACTACTGAAGCCCGCGCGCCTAGAGCCCGTGCTCCGCAACAAGAGAAGCCACCACAATGAGAAGCCCGCACACCGCAATGAAGAGTAGCCCCCCGCTTGCCTCAACTAAAGAAAGCCCATGCGCAGCAACGAAAACCCAAGGCAGCCAAAAAAAAAATAAATAAATAAATGGCTGGAGCTCCATTAAAACACCATTACAAAAAAGAAAAGTTTTAGAAACCTTTGAAGTTGAAGGGTGATGATGTTTCCCTAGAATGAGACATTTTGGATGGTAATTAATACAAAGTAGTAAACAGTCTTAGAACTTCCAGCCGGTGTGATGTTGGATGAGAGACCTGTTCTCTTTGGTTAGATTAAGTCTAAGGTCTTGTAGAGATGGATGATTCTATAATTTTAATACTTCAGATTCCATTTAAATGCATGTACCAGGAAAAACCAGTGAATTGGGGTAATTGGGAACATACAACAAACCTTGACAAGTCTGACTTTAAGAGGTAAGCAGATATGCTCTGTATTTATTCTCCCATGGATTTGCCATAGAAAGTGAACCTGAATATCCTTAAAAGAAACAATTATGAACTAATGAAGTTCCACAGCTCTGTAGTCCATCCCGCTTCACCAAATCGCTAGAAGTCATGCCTGGTTGCTGTTAATCACAAACGAGGCTTCACTGAGTTCTGTGGTTTGCTCACATGCTGCTCAGGCCCATCATACACCTGAGGTGGAATTCTTCTCCAGTGCCAAAGCACTGTGCTTCACATCAATAATAAAATTACCCCGCCTAATATTAATAAAGCAGACACTGAGGAACTGGAGAAACCGCTCCCTGGAACACTGAGACCCCAAGTCGTTTAGATGTACAGCTTCTCAACTGTACCTATTTGTTATTTCAAAACACCTCAGTCTCTGCAGCAGCCCTTGAAAACACATTTATAATGAAATCCTGAGAAGGTAATTCATCAAATTGTGATGTGAATTGGAACAGGTCTTACAGTAGTTTTGTTGTGGAAAAAAGAAGTCCAAAAAGCCAAAATGAGTAGCACTTTACAGAACACACAGAAGTGGGTAATATCAAAGCAACTGTCCTGCTACAGGAATCTCCAAGGTCTTTACAACAATGACGAGTATCGGCGGACATCAGCTGAGGCCAGGGACAGTCACAACAGCACAGCTGCGAGAGCAGCCTCCTCCTGGTCTGGGCACCAAGGCATAAATAAAGTGCAGGGATTTCTGAAAGGGCTTCGTTTCTTTCTTATGTTTCATTATTTATTTAACAAATGTTCAAATGTAGACAACACATCCCTTGGCCACAATTTTCCATAGATTAGCTTTTAATTTTCAGCCAGTGGTCTTACCTACTGCGGGTCTTAATATTGAAAGTAAACAGTGATTCTGATTGGAATGAAATGTTATGGCAATATTTCATACTGGGATCACTTTCTGCAGATGTTTTCATTTTATTTTCTGTTTATTCAACCTTGCAGGGAAGCCAATATTAGTAACATACATGATATAATTCAAAACTTTATTATTTGAGAGGCTATCAAATTACACTGAAGGTTATGTTTATATAGCAAAATTGCATAGTTAATTTATGCAGAATGAAGGGAAATCATTAGCCTATATGCTTTGTGAGTTACTTGTATAACAACTGTCAATTTTTTAATGAAAATAACAGTATGGCTATATACGTGTGTGTATGAGTGTATGTGTATATATAAATACATATATGTATACATAAACTGCAAGGGAATTTAGTGTTAATCACTATATCTGGATTTATTTTAAAATCTAAGAGAACTAAAATTCTACCATTTATGGAATAAACTCATTTAGTATGATGCATGTTACTGACAGATTTATTAACATGTATAGCTGTCATATATATTCATACTATAAAAGACCTTCAAACTGCAAAATACAACTTCTATAAAAAATAATGTGCCCTATCTAAAAACGTACCAAATCCAAAATCCAACATCCCACACCGATGTGCTAAAATACAGAAGGAAAAAATCAGCATTTTAGTATTTTAGTAATAAGCACATAGACTGATTTAATGTACATATTTTGTTCTATTATGTAAATTTTTGTATGATTTTATGGAAGTGAAATCTAAATAGTTTCATGCCACTAAGAATCTTAAAAATTACCTTTTATCATTTTTGTAAAACATTTATCTAAACCAACAAGCTCTACAATAGAGAAAAATTATGCGGAAGTGTGTGTGTGAGAGACGATGAGTATGCATGAACCCACTTAGAAATACCCAAAGGAAAATTTTTGTTTAAAAGTGACACGGACTGCAAGCCTTCTACGTATCAGCGCTTCAGCGTGAAAAAATTCAGCATGAATCTTCGTTCACGTTGTTATGGTTGTATTTCAATACAGGTGCACAGGTGATCTAATTTTGTGATAACCTGTATAAAAAGATGTTTACTTTTACCCAGAAAATACAGAATATTTCTTCTCTGTTTACTGCCCACAAAAGTTAACCAACACACTGTACATATATTAGGAAAACATAGGTAAAACCTGTTCCTAATCTAGTTGAAAAGATGAGAATGTTCAGACACTGCTTTCAAACTTAACATTTGAAGCAAACCAAAAACAAAATATATTTTTTCTGTGATTAACTAGGAGTATTATTATTCACCTAAATACTTCTTTTCTCAAGACGCACAACCAGGAAGGTAACACACAATTCACACTGACTTTTTAAGGACTGCTCATTATTAAACCTATTTAGAAAAATGTGTTTTCAAGAATATGTTAAAAATAAAATAAAGCAAGGCCATTTCAGAATTCTCTACTAGGAATACAAGTAGTGAGCATTTTGTAAGTGTCTCTTTAATAGGATGATTTTCTTCCTCTCCTTTTCCTTCTCCCTCTCTTTCTTTCTTGATAGAAAACATTCAGGTGAATTTTACTCTGGAGTTCAAATATCTTTCTCCTTCTTAATAAAGAGCTAAAACAGCCTTTTGAAAAAAGAGATAAAATGTCATTTGAAACACAGGGAAATGAAAAACACACCTTCTAAATCCTTCTTCTAAGAGTACTGTTTCTTTATGAGTTTAAATTACCTTTGTCATATTTCAAACTTCATTTAGCCCACTCTGTACTTAACAACAGTCATCACTGTTTTCAAAGCACTGTTACAGCACTGTGATTAAATTTAAGAATTTTAAGGGTTATTTTCACACTTTTTCAACAGAAGCACTCAACGACATACAGGAAGCGGAACAATTCATCAACAGTCTGCGCCCATCATGATGCAGCGATTATTCCAACTCCCGCTATTTTTCCCTAGTCGATATCACCCCGATGCTGTGGTTCAGTTATATACAGAAAAAAATGCACGTCATGTCTGCCTCCATTAGCAGACCCTGCACAAAAAGGGTTACCGTTTATCTTTGTGAGATTTCTCTTAGGAGCCTTTAAAAAAGTGTGAGCATAGGCAGAAATGCATATAGCTATGATGTCTGAGTTCATATTTGTAGCAAGATTCTTTTTAATGTACCTATTAGTGGGAGCTAAACAGTTTGAATGTTGAAAGGAAGGGGCAGGTAATTGATGTATAGTTCAACAGTGGATGGAATGCAGAGCTCATTAAAGAGAATACATTTTATATAGCATCTTGAATTTCAGATAGTTCTGAAACCTTGGTGCTTAGTAACCATGCTAGTTCGAAATAAAGAATTAAAAGTGCAACATCTTTGCTCTCCTTCACATAACTCACTCACTAAACTGTGGGCAAAATGAAACTTTGAATTCAGCCTCAATCCGATACGATGATTTTATTTAAGGAAGAAATCTGACTGATTTACAATAGTTACAGATTGTAGAAGTTTTTAATAAGGGCATATTATCTCCCAAGAGGTGCAATGTTATTGCAGATTCTACGGTGCCAACCACATTCCGACTCAAACATAAAGGGAAAAAAGGACTTGTTCAAAGCTAGCCCTAGGGGGAGCAAATTGGGTTCTTGCCTAGGGCACACACGCTTTTGGAGAAGGGATGGAATTTGAACACTTGCTACAGGTATTGCTGTCCGTTTCATATAATAACCTGCGGCTGTCTGTGCCAAGCTTCCAGGAGGCTGCAAGACTTCATGCTTAGAACTGCATCAAGACAACCTGACACAAGCTGGATATAGGATGCCTCAGGGCAGCCTTGAAGCGGAGTGAAGGTTATTGTGGCTAAATGAATGAAACTAGACAGAAAAACTGTTGGCGGCGGCTTAGAGAGAGCAGGTGATTCTTGGTAGTTTCAGGCATAAAATTTTTAGGGTAAGTGGTCACACCGGCATAAGTTTAGATGACTATCAAACCTAAGCTGACTCGTCTCCCCCAGTTGCTGTATTTATTGCCACCTACGTTATGGCGATGCTAATCTATAAATGAGTCTGTTGTTTCGCTATTCATGGGTCCTAGGGCCATGCTGCCACGCGATCCAGTCCAGAGTCGATCCAATGCAGAACGTTTACAAATTATAAACCGCTGCCTGACCTTGGTCTTTAAAGACAGAGGAAGCAAAGGAAATAGACGCCATTTTTTAAAAACTGGACTGGAAATTACTACGTGAATTAATTTCACTTTTAGCATTCCAAAATAAACATATAAGAAATACGACAGATAAAAACATACTATACTAAAAGGCGCTGTGAGATATATCACCATAGGGAAATCACTAATAATCAAACAAAGAAAATGCATAGAGAACTTTCTGATTCAATGATTTACATCTTTCTGATTCAGTGATTTACATGTGAATTTTAGTTCTATAGTGCCAATTTAATAGGTTCAAGGTAACACACACGCACACACACACGCACACACGCACGCACACGCACGCACGCACACGCACACACACACACGCACACACACACGCACACAGGATATGGCACCTGATTCTCTATCCCATAGCTCGGAGACCAGGCTCTTGTAAACTTGGAGGGGGAACTGTCCGTGGGCTTATGCACAGTTGAGGGGCTTGTAACGCTGTCTTGAAAGGAATTTTGAAACTACACACTCACATATCCCAGAAACGCACAGAATTCTCTCTCTAACATGGGTGGAGAAATGCATTCTGGGAGCCGACAGCTGCGCAGCATGGCAGCTGGAGGAGAGCTCTTCTCCCTGGAGCTAAGGCACAGATTTGTGTGCTTCTGGAAGAAAATGCGAGAGGGGGATGAAAGACACACTACTGTACCCGATCTGGAAGGACTGAGCTCTTTCAGGGCTCAAGGGATAAACCTACTATATTGTTCTGTTTTGTTTTTTCAGCTTTTTTACAGCTGCATCATCGGTAGATCAGGAATACGGAGTCGACGGTTTCCTGGTTCCCTCTACCACCTCTACCGCATAATGCCCCTTTCTAATTATTATGGCCAAATGGAGGTAAAGATATTGCAGTTACAAAGTAAACCAGATAAAACAATCACTTTTGAAGTATATATTTCTTTGACTTGGGAAGGTAAGTTGGTAAGGTGTGGAAAATATAAATAATTAGCATCATCGTTTATTGAAATAGAAATTCATATCTCTGACATCACTCATGACGATTTCAGGAAAAAAATTACTCTTCACTCTTTCAATCCAGCAGAATAATCTGAACTTTTACAAATACCTTGAGTGCCAAACTATGATTTTTGGTGAAAATTACTTTTGTTTCTGAAAAATTATAGACCCCAGCAATCACAGAGAAAAATAGTAAGGACTAATATTAGCCACAGACCAGGCTCAACATTAGTTGTTTTCCACAATTACCTCCTTCAGTGCTCATAACAAGTCTTGGAGGTAATTTTATTATCTGCATTTTACAGATGAAGAAACTGGGTCTCAAAGAGGTGAAGTGACAAGTGACCTTGAAGGCATCTGTACGATGTCAATTTCTGCGATGCTGCAAATGGCCAAGCACTATCACCAAATTATGCATCAGGTTCCAATAAAACAGCAGCAACAACTAGAAGATGCACTGAGATTCCAATATTCTCAACCATGGGCGGGAGGGGGAAGACAGGTATCTCTTCAGTGAAAATGTTAGCAGAAATTAGGTAGGGAATGCAATGAATCCAATGTTTTGAGCAAAACTGGGTTCACCTTGCAAGTGCCATTCAAAGAAAAGAGAGGGCTTCCCTGGTGGCGCAGCGGTTGGGAGTCCGCCTGCCGATGCAGGGGACGCGGGTTCGTGCCCCGGTCCGGGAAGATCCCACATGCCGCAGAGCGGCTGGGCCCGTGAGCCATGGCCGCTGAGCCTGCGCGTCCGGAGCCTGTGCTCCGCAACGGGAGAGGCCACAGCGGTGAGAGGCCCGCGTACCGCAAAAAAAAAAAAAAACCAAAGAAAAAAAAAGAAAAGAGAATTTCTTAGTTGAAAAAAATCATATTTAATAGAATGTTTAAAAACGATATCCAATAAAATTAACAAGTACTCTGTAATAGAAGACAGGTAGAAACAGGTTTGCAAACACAACAAAGCTTAGGCCGTAGGTGTTAACCGATCACAGTGTTGGACACGGCAGATAACAACAATAATTTGTAAACTAGCAAAACATCCCAGGGAGAAATCCTACATGCAATCAACCTCTGATGATGAGCAAGAGAGGAAGAGAACGGGACGGAGGAGAAAGAGAAGATGCAATGCGTGTGTGTGCACACACACACGTGCCCACGTGACCAGGGTGCTTTCAGTGAAAAGCAAGAACGAAATAAGCCCTTAATAAAGGCAGAGAAGCTCTACCAGAATTACTGGATAATCATTTTAAAAGATCTGTAGGAAGACAGCTGCATAAGGTAAACTGATGGAATCAAATATTCTTTGGTGGCTGTGTGCAATTACTCGAGAGACATTAGACATCGTGTAAATGAGGATACATCCTTTCTTTTATCAGAACAACGAGGAAGCGTAGATGAAGGCTCTCCGTTGTACACATTCACCACAGTTTTCTCTCTTCTGCTTCATTTTAATAAAACAGCCGCACCACTAACAGCTGTGGAATTGACTTTAAAAACTACGAGCCTAGTGATCACTATTAAATTGGAATGATTCCAACAACTTAGGGAGGAAATATAAGTAAATATAGAAAGACAGGTTTCAGAAACTCAGTTCATGTCTCTATGTGTAAAATAAATTAACCATGATTCATCCTATTGATTCCCCAGAGCCGCCTTATTATACAGACCCGTACACCTAAGATCTATTCATCTTACGTGATCACTACCAAGTCAGAAGTTTGGTAAAAAATAAGATGATCATATACAGGTGCATCTGGGCGTCTGTTTTTGTGATTTTATCAAAAGCGCTCATAACTTAACTCATCAGCCTCTGTTCAGTTCATAGGAGTCTTGTGTGTTCTCCAACATCCAAGAGACACCAGTCAAGTATTTTCCCTTTGGTGCTAGTCATGAAAAGCGATAATTAATAAAACGCCTTGCCCAGCACGTCAAAAACAATCACCATAAAAAAATCCTCTGATCTCTGTTTCTTACCACTCATGTTTTATCACAAAAATGGTCATAAACAACATTGACTTTATGCAAATTCAAAATCCACTGTTTTCTACAATTATAAATATGACAAAAAGTCTGGTGCAGATATCCATATTACAACTTTTTAATTTATCTGCACTATCACTTGTCACAAAATGAAAAAAGGCATGTTGCCAATTAATTTTTGAGAGGTTTTTGTAAAAATAAAGACGCTGTAAACCATAAACTTATCTTTAGAGATTCTTCAGCTGGCGCACCGTGACTCCGCTGAATGTTTCATCGTCATACAAAGTCACATCATTTTAAGAAAAGGCCAATGGGACGTGACTGTTTAACATCTTAGAAGGCCGTGCTTTCAGAACACAAGGGACATGGGCTTTTGAACTTGGTTTCAAAAACTGGCTCCATCGTTTAGAGATCTTGAGCGAGTCATTCGACCTTGCTGAACCTCAGTCTACTCAGGTGTAAGTAAGAAAAAGACTGTTTATTTTCCTGAATATAAGATAAAATGAGATAATATGTGCATCTCATTCTTTCAGCATTCAGTGAATGCTGGTTATCTAGACACTGTTTTCAGTACTGGAAGACACAGTCTTGAACGTGGCAAACCTCAGCCTCACGGAACTTACTTTCTAATGGGTGGAAGAGGGACAGCAAATAAACATATTACAAATTAATTAAAAATACATACATACATACATATATCAGTATAATGTTAGGGACAAATGCAATAAAGGGATCGGTGATGGGATGAGTGGGTATTACCATATATGTTTAGATTCTCTACAAATATTAATATATTTTGTGTTCTTTCTTTTATCCCTCCTTCCTTTGAATCCCTCTTCTAAGGATTACAACCAAGACCGAAAACATGCACACATGCACACACACATACACAGCAAGTTGGATACTGGTTTGGACTATGTTAGTGAGTATCTCTGTATTTTAAAGCTATTTTTCTTAGGCTATTTTTTTTTCTCCTTCACTAAGTACATAACCATTCTATGTATTATTGCGCAAGCATACTGAGGTGGAAGGCATGCTATGGCCTTGTATCTTTCTATCTTCTTTGTAACCTTCCCCAACATTTTGGAGTATATACGTGCAGGTGTGTAGGATATGATCTGTACAGCTTAATTAAACGCTGCCCAATAAAACAGAAGTACATTGAAAAAAAACAGGATAATTAATTTTTACTTCTTAAACAATTTCCTGATCAATTGTCTTAGGGATCCTTATTCTTCTAAAAGGTCCACTTAATTTTTTTTTTTTTTCTAAAATACTGTATGATTTCAAGGATTTGCTTGGTCAAATAAATATCACTGTATAAGTAATCATATATAATGACTGTCATTATCATACATAATGATTGTCATTGCTCTTTTAAAATTGCTATACTTACTTTTCTTCTTCCAGTTTTATTTTGTTGTAATTGATAGACGGCACTGTATACGTTTAAGGAGTACAACAGTGATTTGACTTCCATACATTATGAAATAATGACCACGACAAGTTAGAGAGCACCCATCATCTCACAGAGATACACAATTTAAAAAACAGAAAAAATATTTTTTCCATTTGATGAGAACTCTTAGGATTACTGTCTTTACAGCCTTCGTATGTAACAGCAGTGTTAATTCTATTCATCACGTTGCACGTTACATCACTAGCACTTATTTATCTTATAACTGGAAGATTGTGCCTTTTGACCGCCTTCATCCAATTCCCCCTCCCCTCCCCCCCACCTCTGGAAACCTCAGATCTGATCTCTTTTTCTATGAATTTGTTTGTTTTTGAAGTACAGTTGACCTACAATACTATGTTAGTTTTTCTTACACAACACAGTGATTCAATATTTCTACACACTTCAAAATGATCACCATCCTACGTCCAGTTACCATCTGTCACCATACAAAGATGCTACATTAATTACTAACTAAACTCCCCACAATGTCTACTCCCCATTTACTTTGCGACTGGAAGTTTGTACCTCTTAATCTCCCTCACCTATGTCTCTCCTCCCTCGATCCCCTTCCCCTCTGGCAACCACCTGTTTGGTCTCTGTATGTGTAACTCTGTTTCTGTTTTACATTTGTTCATTTGTTCTGTTTTTTAGATTCCACATATAAGTGAAATCATACACTATTTTTCTTTCTCTGTCTGACTTATTTCACTTAGCACAATATCGTCTAGGTCCATCCATGCTGTCGCAAATAGCAAGATTTCATTCTTCAGTAATATTAAAATTGCTATACTTACAAATGTCATTCACAGTTCCCAATCACCTGAGTTTGCCAATGTTACAAGTCAACAGGGAGTTGGCATAACTGTAGCAAAAGTGCAAATAACGTATCATTCATTCATTTCAACCTTCACTTGTGAAAATTAAACTACATCTAAATATACATATATATGTGTATGTGAGTTTATACATATATACAATTTACAACAGAGTTGGGTATACAGTAAGTACTCAATAAATGTTAATTACTTCCAGCTTTTCCTATCTAAGCTCTTACAATACCTTCCATAACTGATTTCCTACCTCTAGTCTCACCAGGCTTTGTTCCATATTCCAACTGTCACCGGGTAACCTTTCTAAAATACAAATGCAGGTGTATCACTGCTTTTAATGTTTCCTATCACTTTATCATGGAACACAAAGCCCTTAGATACAGAGTGAAGAGGTTCCCACTCTTCTCTGTGTATTCCCAGCATCTCCTTCTTGCCTCCCTCCGGGGCTGACAAAACTCTATGACAAGTCATCTTTCCCTGTTTTTGTCACCATGATTACATTGTGAGCTACTCCTAACAGGGAACCCATCTCATTCACCCTAAGAACTTAGTGGGTGTTCAGAAGCTGTTTGGTAAATGAATGGACAGTTAATTGAACAGATAAAAATATGTGCCAACAATAGGTTGCAAACCAGACGTGAACGTTTGTTCATTGTTTTTAATAATTTGTTTAGTTGAAGGTCTCTTTTGCACAAACCCATCTGTTGAAGAAACATATTTTGCAGAAGTGCTTCCCTGATTTGGGGTGGTTTTGCCCTTGAGATGCTGTTGTTGATATCTACACCCAGGAATCATTCTAAAGAGAATTGTCACCTTGCTTTCCTCATCTCCCCGTATTTCCCTAATAGACACACAGCCTGTAAAAGGACACACGGCATCTCTCCAAAGTGCTGCTTTTAGAAAGAGAGAGAAAGCAGCCGTCCTGCTTAGTTTACACGCCTTCCCCTATGAAGACAAGAGTCTCACACTGGCACTCAAGAGCTCCCTCACAGAACGCCCTCCTATCTTTTCAATGTCGTCAGCAATGGCCCTGAACTCCAGCAGGTCCTTATAGTGACTCTGACCCTCAAACATAATCTTGCTGATTCTCTCCTCCAATGTTTTGCTTGTCTCTTTCTCACACAAGGAAAGCTATGGTAGATGTGAAGACGTACGGCCCACATGTCCCTTTAAGTAGGGACTGTGTGCCCAGTCTTTACCTAAATTGAGGGCAGGGCATCAACAGACAGCGTCCGGGTCCAGCAGCTTCAGGATAGATCAACCTCAGCTGCAGAAGAACACCTGGCCCAAAGTAAGCTCTCCCATTTCTGACGACCAATCGAGAAAGGGTCAGAAGGTCCATTCTGGCCGATTCAGGATCCTCTTACGGGGAAGACTGGCTGCAGGCTTCCTGCTGGGCTGGCAGAGGCTGTGCCGCTATTTCCTAGTTCAACTTCTCTCTGCGCAGTCCGGACTCTGCCCTGCCTTTCCCTCACATACACTCATTCCTAATACACATCTTGAACCCCAGCTCCATCTCAGCATCTGCTCCCAGAGAACCCAACTAGCGACAGATGGCCCACATCACCCATCATTTCACGGCCAGCTCACATTTTCCGGGTCTCTCTTGACTGATAAGGCCCAGCTTGAACGGACCCTGCTCTGCTTTTCCTAGCACTTGCTACCTTAGCAATTCATTGCGAGCAGCGTTTCCTTTTATGTGTATATCACTCATGAGTGTCACTGTCCCTTATCGATGTGAAGCCACGTCCTAAGGTCAGGGCTCATCTCACTCTTTCTCCTTCTGTCCACGGCAGGTGGTACAATACTTCACAGGAAGAACTACTTAATATTTACTGAATGGAAAGTAATACATCTTAGATAATTCATTTTTTCCCCCTCCACTTATCTGTAAGTCATTTTTAAGGTAATTTGGTTAATCTTAAATTTGAAAAGTAAGTTCCTATGCATATTTCTCCATATATATATAATTTGAGTAATGCAATGCACTTCTCTGGAAGTGCTATAAAGGAAAACATTTAGAGTTTAGAAGCATCGTTACATTCTTGGTTCAAGATCTATGTATCGACCGAGGTGTAATTTTTAAAATCCCACATCCAGGGGTAAGATGAATTAACAACTAACGGGAAATCAGCACTGGATAATGTGGCAAAACAAAGCCTAAACAAAGCACTAGCGAACACATTAATATCTCTAAATTATATCTGACAGAATCAATTCTGTTTGGTTATGATGTAGCAAGTTAAATTTCAGGCTTCATTTGAAATAAAGTATAATTTAAATTACCAGCAAAGGCATTGCAGATAGCTGTTATCATAAAAAACAAAGGTGCATTTAACTCACAAGTAACAAACCACCTCCTCAGAAGACGGGATGGTCTTCTAATTATTTCTAATAGAAACAAGCGGCATTTTTCCTTTTATTTTTCTATGGAAACCTGGGAAGATTAGGGGAAATCTTTATTTAGATGTTTGATTCTTACTCAGCTCCTCCAAAGCTTTCAGTTAAATCTAGAAATTGTGATGCAAGTTGGCAGAATGTAGATTTAAACTTAAAAAAAAAAAAGTTTGCAATAACATAAATGTGTGTTCCCAGAAATGAAAACCCTACTCTAACTTCCTACATGTGTCCTTCTGTTGATTAGAACAGAACTGTGCTCCAGCTGTTAAAGTTTCTTTTATTCTTTTCAGAGTTGAAAGGCACACATGCTCTGTCCTTGAAACTCTTAATAACTCTGCCTCTGATTGCCTGTTTTTGAGGAAATATTAAGTTTGTT
Source organism: Leucopleurus acutus (assembly GCF_964270905.1). Taxonomy (NCBI): domain Eukaryota; kingdom Metazoa; phylum Chordata; class Mammalia; order Artiodactyla; family Delphinidae; genus Leucopleurus; species Leucopleurus acutus. Next base: position 1,789,104 of record NC_139163.1, read on the forward strand.
TCTGTTTTTTTTTAAACTGTTGCCCTTTTGCTCTATTGCTACTCAGAGTAGTACGATGTTTATATCAAACCTTCCTCCTTTTAAGAGCAGTAAACTAGTATATAATGTTAATCCTTTGGATACCACGTTGTTGCATGGTAAAACCGATTTTTGTCTGAAATATATAGGTTGCAGATAGCCTAGGTGTTCATTTCTTTCCATATAGTACTTGAAGGCAAGATAAGCTTAAAAACGTGCTTAATGGGATCAGTGATTAGCTGATGGCCTTTCTTATGGGAGACTTGCACTTGTATTGGCAATCACTTATGGACAGAGAAAATAAAGCTTGGATTGGAGTCTGAAAACTATGATGAAAGCCCACCTCAGACCATCTTTTGAGCATAGAGAAGGAAAATTTCTTTGTCTTCCCTTGACACTTTGGCCTTGGGAAAGGAGCAGGGGTCTAAAACAGGCTAAAAGGGTAAATAAACATATTTGATATATTAGTTTATGGAAGAGACTCTCAAAAGATGGATACTCCTTGTTATCTTCACAAACAATATACCATGTTTTCTAAAACACTTTACAGAACTGCTGTAGTCCAAGGGAAGAGGAATTTCCCCTGAGATAACAGCACACACTCTGAAAGTAATCCCAGGTATGAGGATTAGAAAGATAACTTGAAGCTTCATTTCTTTTATCTTATCACATCTTTGCTCCCTCATAGGAGTATAAGTGATAAGTTCTGTTTCAAAGAACACGGCACTGGAGCTGTACAAACTGAAGCAAAAATTTTTCCCAACTTGTTATGGGTGAGAGGGAAGGAAAGACTGTCTGTCCCTTACTGACTCTCGGAAAGTTTTTATAACGCGTGTGACTGAAACGTCCCATCTTCAGGTCTGTGCTTAAACCTGGAGAGGGCAAATCGTAGCAAATTTGAAGTGGGCACATTCAACGCTTTAGCACCGAGAAAGATAGTACAATTTAACCACAACAAGAATTTTTCAATACAGAAGACTTCTGGCATTGGGGTACGAGAGAGAGAGTGGCCGAAAGGGCACATCTCATCCTCCCTGCTTTGCATCCCCTTCTTAGGAAGAAGAGGACTTACGTGTCACCAGTGGGTTCTGAGGTTTGCATCAGAAGGTGCTGAAACCAGAGCTTCGGGTCTGGCGTGGGGAGCTGGGGAGACCCTGAAGCTCGCACTTCTCTTTGGGAAAAGGGATGCTGACTCTTTAGTTGGTTTTGCTTCCCTTTAATTTTTGGTGCTCAAATAAAGTAATACACCTAAAGTAATTTATTAATGTGGTCTAAAAAGCAAAGTTAATATATGATGATACGGTAGAGTGATGCATGAACCGCAGGACGAGTAACAATAAAAAGAATTTTGGTGATGAAAAAGAATACATATGCGTATAACTGAATCACTCTGCTGTACAGAAATTAACACAACATTGTAAATCAGCTATACTTCAGTAAAATATTTTTAAAAAGAAGAATTTTGGTGAACATAACTTGACATAAGTCAACTACTTTTAAAGGGATCACGTTTAATACATTAAAAACGTGGTACAGTATAACATTATTAATTTAGACGACACACATCTTAATACTCGTGATCGCTGTATCAGATCTAGGTTGAAATAAATGCGTTTACTATCCGTGAGGAAAAGGCTTAAAAAACTGAACAAGATCTGTGTAAAAGGAACAGAAATTCCAGAGGCCAAGGACTAGGGAAACGTGATGTAATTCCATTAAACAGAGATCGGAAATGGGACACATTTATTTTGGACACCAGCTGGAACAGTTAATTACTAAGTCACCAGAAGAACCTTACTCTATGACGACCTTACTTATGAAGCAGTTTCGTGGCATGCACTCAAGGACGCTATTACAACAGGGCTCACACACAGCGTTCACATCCATTTCCTTTAATAATCAATTAGGGACCTGCAGTAGAGTGGAAAAGCAGCATTTCTTTTAAACTCCTCTATAATTCAGATGTTGTCAGTGTGGACTAAACCTGTGGTCAATTAAATCTGAAGTAGTGCAGTCTTTACGTTCCTCGAATCTAGTGGACTTGAAAGCAAATACTATTTTATGATATGTTAATAACACAAGGAATTTTACTAGCAATATTTAGTGGAACATAGAGACACCTAAGCTCTATCTATTTGCACAGCAGCAGAATGGATCTCAGAATGGTCCCAACCATAACTCTTACTCAAACACATTAGCACAGTCCATTTACACGGGAGAATTCTCAGTAGAGACCTGGAAATATGCTTTAAAGTCACAATCAGAAGTTTATTCCAAATGTCCTTGTGTGTATAAATACCAAGCCTGGACTGTGAATCGGAAACCGTAACAGGTGGCTCTCATTTGCTGCAATCTGAAAATAATCTAATTTGTAGCTGAACCAAAGTTTTGCTTCTCCCCCAATCCTGAGAACCGATTCAAAATAAACGAAACCTTATTTTTCCCCCCAGAAATGACTGAACCATGCATTTTAAAACATCAAAATATTCTCAGAGCCCGAGATGGCCTCGGTATTTTATCTAACTTAGAAGTCTGAGAGACAAACACTAGTGCCAAAAGGGACCATGTGGCCAATGAGATTGCAGGTTATCAGTGGAATTATTCTTATCAATGCGAAGTACAAGTAAAACCCATAGAGGTAAAGGGGGATTTTTTCCTCGCAACTGCAGTTAATGGATATACTCATTCCAAATAAGCCTATTCTATTTTGCTTCCTAGTTTCTTTTCCCTTCTGTAACTTCATACAATCAGAATGCAAGATCATTTTCTACTACCTGGATGATTATTTTATTAAGATCAAGTTCTCTTTTGTACAGAATGTGCGTGGTGTTATGCATAATTAAGCACTTGATGAATGCGACTCTTATACAATAAGATTATTGTATCTTCAAACATTTAATCAGTTTTGCCCTAAATTATAGCTTATTATCAATATCCCACTTAGCCTCTGATAATCTGCTATCATGTTGATAGATGCTCTGATATAAAGATTTTTATGAGTGTTGATCAGTATATAGAATTGAAGTAACTATATTATGGCTTAATTTAAATGTTCTCATAGATACAGCCATTTGGTTCAGTTCTGATATGAGTTCAAACTGGAAAAGCTTTGAGAATATAATATTTAAAGAAGAATAGCACACTTCATGAACTTAAACATCAAATTGTATTGTATCAAGTGTTGTTTTAAATATTAAGTAGTATAATGTGGGAAATATGCACTGCATTATCAAAATCTTAGGAGAAAAAGATTTCTGTCTAAAATGCTAACATAAATTCTTTTTCATTGAACATTATATTTTGGGGGGAAGAGTGTCATCTTGTAAGATCAGCATTATATTGCATTTAAGGAAAAATCTTAGAGATTGGTTGAATCTTATCTTAAGCTTATCTTTTCATCTTTCATTACATACTTTCCTTATTAAAAAAAAAGCCTTCTAACTCCCTTGTGAGGTGTTGATAGAACTTTAAAAATGAGAGTCAATTTCTGCTTAATTCAGAGGCACAGAGAGGGTAGGGCATGGTGAGGAATCCAGCTTCAAAAGGAAACAAAGCATGAAAGAAAGTCACCTTGTTAGCTGACAGAGCAGTGTATTTGCCTCAGGGATCGAAGTTTTATTGAATATTCCTGGTTTAAATGGTCACCATAAACTATGCCATCATTACCTACCTGCAGGTCCTAGATGAATCTGCGTACCTACACAGACAGATGACAGGATTGCTGGAATTGCTTTAAAAGAATAGAGCTAAGATAAGATAAGAGAAATATGCACAGTTTTGCTGATTCAAATATTAATTTGGAAACTCTGGCCTTAAAGGGGTGAGGGAAAAAACAGAGGAGTAATGGATATATTCCTGCCTGCTTTATTAGTTCTGTGTATTCCCATCGTATAATGGGGGATCAAAACATGTCTGGTGAATTTTCTTTAAAAGGTACAAGAAGAAGAAATGCAGACACTTATCTTCGAGGCTTAATTTAGTGTTCAGATGACACACAAACTACAACTCTATTTTATACATCAATTGGACAAATAATTAAACAATGTTGTTAATATACTACGCTTGGAGAATTTTATAACTTATTTCCTATATAACCTTCTTGTTGTTCAAAACTTTCCAGGATGGTGAGCTAAAGAACCATTCCTATAACGTTCTAAGAAAGGAAACTTGGAGTTACATATTATAATAATTGCCCCTCTTTGGGTACCTTTAATCGTATAATTTACCAAGTCATGCAGAATTGTTTCTATATAGTTCATATATGGTGCAGTCTGTTTCTACCAAGGTTACTCAAGAGGGGTATCCTCTCTCCTGTATCCCTGCCATGGTTTCCTTGTTTGACCTCTGTTAATGCTCATTGTCTCCTCCCTCTTTTCACCAAACCCTACCTTACCAAGGGTGATTCTACATTTTGAACCTAGTCTGAATGCTGAAGATACAGCAATTAAAAACCCCTTCCTTTAAAGAAGGATTGGAGACAGAGGGAGAGAAAGGAACAGAGAGGGAGAAGTTGAGCAGGCAAAAAGGAAACTGTAATTTAAGTGCTGCTACCACAGGGCCAATCAAAGTTGCGCAGAGCCTATAGGAAGGGCAACTATGCTTTGAGCATTTCTTAGAAATAATAATTAAGCGAAGATTTTTAACAACAGGATGGGTTTAGCAAGATTTTCCCTCTTTGGCAATACGTAGTTATGGATAGAAAAGCTTCTCTAGGCAAGGCAAGGCTCAGATGGGAGAGGAAAAAACTAAAAATAGAACTACCGTATGATCCAGCAATCCCACTCCTGGGCATATACCCAGAGAAAACCATAATTCAAAAAGACACATGCACCCCAACGTTCATTGCAGCACTATTTACAATAGCCAGGTCATGGAAGCAACCTAAGTGTCCATCAACAGAGGAATGGATGAAGAAGATGTGGTACATATATACAATGGAATACTCCTCAGCCATGAAAAGGAATGAAATAGTGCCACTTGCAGAGACATGAACAGACCTAGACTGTCATAGAGAGTGAAGTAAGTCAGAAAGAGAAAAACAAGTATCATACAATATTGCTTATATGTGGAATCTAGAAAAATGGTACAGATGAACTCACTTGCAAAGCAGAAATAGACACACAGATGTAGAGAACAAACTTATGGATACCAAGGGGGGAAGGGGAGGGTGGGATGAACTGGGAGATTGGGATTGACATATATACACTACAATGTATAAAATAGATAACTAATGATAACCTACTGTATAGCACAGGGAACTCTACTCAACGCTCTGTGGTGACCTAAATGGGAAGGAAATCTAAAAAAGAGGGGATATATGTATACATATAAATGATGCACTTTGCTGTACAGCAGAAACTAACACAACAATGTAAAGCAACTATACTCCAATTAAAAAAAAAAAGAAAGAAAGAAATAACCAATGGAGACAGGGCTCCTTAGAGAAAGTAATTTTCAACTTGAAACCTGGAAATCATTATCATTTTACTTTGATTCCATCTTCAAGCCTTCACTGCATGTGAAGATGGAATCTGAGGAAAGTGGGAAGCTCTGGTAGGCTCCATTCTTCGAAAGAGTTATTTCCAATGATTTTCTCATCTTAGTTTTTTTTTTTTAATTCACTTACTTATTTCTTTATTTATGGCTACGTTGGGTCTTCGTTGCTACGCGTGGGCTTTCTCTAGTAGCAGCGAGCGGGGGCTACCCTTTGTTGCAGTGCGCGAGCTTCTCATTGCGGTGCCTTCTCTTGTTGTGGAGCACGGGCTCTAGGCACACGGGCTTCAGTAGTTGTGGCACGTGGGCTCAGTAGCTGTGGCTCGTGGGCTCTAGAGCGCAGGCTCAGTAGTTGTGGCACACGGGCTCAGTTGCTCCACGGCATGTGGGATCCTCCTAGACCAGGGCTCGAACCCGTGTCCCCTGCATCGGCACGGAGATTCTTAACCACCGCGCCACCAGGAAAGTCCCTCTCATCTTAGTTTGAAAGCTGGAAACTATAGGCCAGAGCTGTGACTGGAGCGCACACACAGCAGGTGCTGGGCAAACTATGTTAAATCAGGGGAAGAATAAATATTCTATTCTTGGTGAAGCACTATTTAAGCCAAACTGCATAGAGGTGAAGAACAATAAACGTGGATTTTTATCCAATTATGGTAAATTGTTCTTGAAAATTCAATCTATATAATTCACACCTGTATTTTGTCAAAAAGTGTTCTATGTTGTACCTATTACTCACAGAATAATTGTAATAGGATATAGATTGTTCCTACATATTGGAAGCTCCCCTGTAAGTTTTTTGATCTTCATTCACTTTCCTGCCCAAAGAATTTGTGAGCCTCTGTAGACATGTTAAAACAAAGAGTTGTCCCAGCGGTTGATGGTTCTTTGATATACGGTTGTGATTTTTGGAGAAGGGACACAGAAGTCTTTGTCAGAATCATGTATTAATATACATGCTATTATTTAAAGGTTTGATGTAAACTGGATTTTATGCTTCCTTGCACTTTTAAAACATTAAAGAAAGAAAACACTCCCTGGGTCAAAATTTAATAATAGATGTCATTAATTTTTGTTTTAATCCTCTAATTCAGTCTGTTAATATGACAGAAGCCAATAGTTCTCTGATATTTTAGTGACTTTTTTTGGTGAAGATTTTATTTGTCATTTTCATCATGTAATTGAGACAGCAACAACCTAACTAGTCACTAAATTCCAAAACTTATTATAATTGTTGACATGGTTGTATTTCTTACTTTAAACCAATATATTCAATGAAAAAAATTCAATGAGGTAAGAACATACAAATGTATAAAATCAACATGACAGTAACTTAGAATTATATAACACAATTTCTGCCTCAAAAAACAAATATTACATTGAAAAATTTTTAAATATTTGAGAATTTCCTAAGAGAGTTACAAAATATTCTCACATGAATATATCTAAAATGTTCTTTTAAAACAATTACTTCCACTAATTTGCTCCATTATATCAGCAGCAAAACATTAATTTTTCAAATTAGATTAAAATCTTTTAAAAGAAGTCTACAGGACAACACCACTTACTACTCAACACAGTTGCTTAAGCAATTTAAAAAGTGCAAGTTAACGATTCTGTTCACAAGATTTTACAGATCATTCCCCGTTTTGCCAAAAATTACTACTCATACAAATAACTTTTTTTTTTTTTTTTTGCGGTACGCGGGCCTCTCGCTGCCGTGGCCTCTCCCGTTGCGGAGCACAGGCTCCGGACGCGCAGGCTCAGCGGCCACGGCTCACGGGCCCAGCCGCTCCGCGGCATGTGGGATCCTCCCAGACCAGGGCACGAACCTGCGTCCCCTGCATCGGCAGGCGGACTCCCAACCACTGCGCCACCAGGGAAGCCCCATACAAATAACTTTAATGTTCATATTGTCAAGTATTATATTTTCCATTTAGTGCTTTTATATACAATTTCCTTTTCCCAAGACTAAATATATATACATATATATATATATATTTATATATATATATACACATATATATATATATAATTTAAATAAGTGAACTTTCACCTTTGCCATAAAGCTCTTCCAAACAGACCAGAGGAAAGCTACCAGGTTATCTCTTTTACTGTGTTCTCTTCTTGAAGAATTACAGCCCTAGTCTCTTCATTTGCTTGTGTTTGCACTTGTTCTGTCATCCTATAAAGCACACCTAAACTTGCTATCATCCTTCCATATTTTAGTCTAATGCTGCTCTACTGCAGTGTGTATATATTGTGAACTTCTCTACAGGTCTTCCTGTTTGAAATGACGTATTCGTAAGAGATGAGGGTGGATGACTATGGCTTAATGGACAGTGGCCCAGGAAACCAAACCCCCCTCTTTTTTTAATGACATCACCAGAAAACAATCACAGGCAATGCGCCCATGCATCCTATATTGTTTTTGATTCATCCTTACCTTCTTAGTGTGCTACTGGGCAAACCTGCTTATTCTAGAGAGAAGGGACATGGGCTCTCTGGAGGACAAAAGACAAACAAACAGTGGACCATCTGATACTATTTAGTTTAATGATGAAAAGAGTAATGGATGAGTTAAGGGACATTAAAGGGGCAGTTTCATGCCTTAGAATCTGTTCAGACTGAATCTTTTCAATAGTCTCGACTGCCACTAAAAAAAATTATGTGAGAAAGAAGGATTCTTTTCAACTTCATCACACATTCTAATAAAAATTTTTAACTTTTGCAGGTTTTTAGACATTTAATCATGAGCAGAGTGCCTTTTTCTTATAGGAATTCAATACTGGTTGAACTACACTAAATAGTGCACACACACAGTCTGCTCATAGCAAGCTTCATTCAAGTTCCTAAATTCTAAAGTGAGTATTCTCCATTAACATTTTTGCTTGGATTTCTTCTGGGAGACACATGAAATCATACTTTTTTAAGATTATAATGTTACATATATTATGTATCACATACATGAATGAAAACTCTTTTTTCATATTTAAGTCCCTGAGTTTACTTTTTCCTTTAAATCTTTAAAATAACCTGTTCAGCAAAATGATTTTGTAGTTTTAGCCATCTGAGGGTCAATAATTGGGGGTTAAGTCATATGATACAAAATACATAACAGAGTAGTTCGCTGAAGTGAGTCTATTGTAGTAACAATACTTTAAGAGAAGTAGACACAAGCAAACTTACAGATAAATGAATTATGCACTAGTTTCACTGTCTGATATCAAACGGAGCTAGAAAATAAAGTTTTTCCTTCTCTTTTCACCAGTTAAAATAAGCAAAATTATATTTTAAAATCTATTAAACACTAAGAATTTTTCATATAGTGGGAAAAGGTTTAAAGTACTCCAGCTGCTCAAAGTAATGCTTTTAATTTGAAAATATAAAAAAAAGTAAATACATTCTTGATAAATATCAAAAATATTAATAGTTCTTCCAAGGAGTATGCATTTTGGGATTCTTTTCCCACAAAAATGTATGTGGAGACCAGTGCATTTCAGATAAGTTAAAAATCGAACAGGGACTTCCCTGGTGGTCCGGCAATCAAGACTCTGCGCTCCCAGTGCAGGGGGCCTGGGTTCGATCCCTGGTCGGGGAGCTTGATCCCGCAGGCCACGACGAAAAGAGCCCGCAGGCCGCGACTAAGACCCGGCTCAGCCAAACAAATAAATATTTTTAAAATAAATTAATTAAATAAAAATCAAACAATTCCAGATAAATTGAGCTTTCCTAGAAAACTTCTACCAGTAATGAGGAAAGGTAAATGCTATATCAATTTAACGTATATGCCACATGGATACAATTCAGACAAAATAACAGCACGTTTTGAGTGACATCACAGAGATCAGGGTTAATGCATGAAAGCCAGCCATGGCTTATCCCACAAAACAGACGGGATAACAGATCATTTCATGAAGATCTCCTACAAAATACAACCTATAAATGGTCACTAGTTTTCCCACACTCCCTCCCACCCTCCCTACCCCACCCCTCTAGGTGGTCACAGAGCACCGAGCTGATCTCCCTGTGCTATGCAGCTGCTCCCCACTAGCTATCTGTTTTACATCTGGTGGTGTATATATGTCCCTGCCACTCTCTTGCTGCGTCCCAGTTACCGGGTGCTGCAGACTTTAAAAATAAACAAATAAAAATGAAAACCTGAGTGTCCTGAAGACAGGTGATTTCTGGATCCCAGGGAAGTGCACTGTGGATCATCAGTGCATGAATGCATGCATGCATGAAGGAAGGATTCATTCAGCTACTTGTACTTATCATTTGGACATTTAAAAAATAGTGGATAAATGCTATTAAGTAAACTAACAAAAAGTACACAAAATACCCTTTATTTAACATGCACTAGGTACTTTAGAAGTCTCTTCTTGTTTAGTTATCAGGGCGACCCCCCTCAGTGTCAACATTATCATCCTCGTTTTTCAGATAAAGAAACTGAGGATATGCGACGTTACTGGGATATGCACAGATAATAAATGGAAAAACCATGTTTTGCTCTGTATTGTTCTCTCTTCCCTATCTGCTGGTCTGCCATTAGATCCTGAACCGTTCGAGGAAAGAAAGTATTGATATTTCTCTTATAACAAGGAAACACCTGGCATGATATGCACTTGACAAAGTTTAGTTCATCAATTACCATGTGACACTTAGCAAGGTCATCTTAAGTGAATAGATTTAATCATTTTATTACTATTTTCTTCTATTTTTTCTCATTTCTTCTTTGGCCCAAGGGGCTCTTTGACAGTTTTATTACAACATTTACTGCTTTCCTCTCTAGCTGCTTTTGTCAAACTCAAATGGAGAAGAGTCAGGAGCTTGCCTTGTTATGTAGGAACTTAGGAAAATTATTTAACAAGTTGTGGGTATTGCAAGACTAGACAAAACGTCTTCTGAGCCCTGGTCTGGTGGTCTTTTCATAATATTATGTTGCTTTTCACATTGTGTCCCAAACTTCACATCGTGTTCACAGAGTAGGCACTGAAATGTCATGAAGATACAGACATAGAAACAGCACACTGAATGAAGTAAATTACATTCTATGGTAATGGGCTGGGTCTAGAAACTTTAAAACAACACACAAATTCGAATGCTACATGTGTCTGTGAAAGAATAATATAGAATAGTGCTGGTCCTTGTTTCACTGGGGTTAGAGTGGGCCCCTCTTCGCCCCATGATTTCCCTAATTAGTCTCCACTGTGTTCTCCCTCGGAGTCTGCAGGCCAAGACAGTATCTGCTTTATTGCCATGGGAAGCAAGCTTGCTCTTACTGAGCTTTATTAGATGCTCCATTCTCTCATTTAGAATCCTATTAAGTTTCCCCTTGGCATTTTCTAAATCAATTAGTTTTAGCCTTACCCCCCTTAATGTGCTCCTTTTGGAGGCTCCTAATTTGAGTCCCTAACTCTGGTATTTGTAGTTGCCTTTCCCTTTTCTTTTGGGCAAAGATTTCAATCAATTTTCCCTGCAATACTGCTTTGCTAGCGTCCCACAGAGGCCTATCTGTGACCTCACCATTATCACCGTCTGCTAAATATTCAGCCCATATGTCTTTGAGCTTTTCCCTAAACTACTGCTGCCGAAGGAAGTAATTATTACTTTACCATCTTAGCACTCCCTTGTCACTTTTCAAGGGAAATAATTCCACACCCAAATGAATCATTGCAGGGTCCGAAACTAGAATCCTCGCAACAGAATAGCAACTTTGCCCTCAGTCTCTAGTGGGAATAAGAAAAAAAAAAAATGGTCTGAGAAAGGAAGAAGAGTTTATAGAACAAAATGTGACTTGTGGTCATGAGCATATGCTTAGTTGTTGAAAAATCAATAGAGATGGTTAGCAGATTGTACAGTTACAAAGAATCAGAGGATAATCAAATTTCAGCACCATGAAGAACATGAGAATTCTCTATAACTGTCAGGGAATTGTTTCAGTAATTTATTCTGTAGTCCAGGTATTTGTTTTTATAAACACACATAAATAAAATGCATAGTAAGCTCTTAATTCACTTAAAATAAATTGAAAAAAGACTGGAAGGAAATATATAAAATATCATTTCTAATCTTATTTTTAAGAATGGATAATTATGGATCATTTTAATTTTCAAGTTAATACTTTTCCAAATACTCAACAGCAATCATATTTATCACTAGAAGGAAATTAAAAAAAAAAAAAAAATCAGGGGCTTCCCTGGTGGCGCAGTGGTTAAGAATCTGCCTGCCAATGCAGGGGACATCGGTTTGAGCCCTGGTCCGGGAAGATCTCACATGCCGCGGAACAACTAAGCCCGTGCATCACAAGTACCGACCCCGTGGTCTAGAGCACACGTGCCACAACTACTGAGCCTGCGTGCCTAGAGTCCGTGCTCTGCAACAAGAGAAGCCACCGCAATGAGAGGCCTGCGCACCGCAACGAAGAGGAGCCCCCGCTCGCCACAACTAGAGAAAGCCTGCGTGCAGCAACGAAGACCCAATGCAGCCAAAAATAAACAAACAAATTTATTAAAAAAAAACCCCAACACATTAATACCTATGGACTGTGATCTGTGTAATTTGAGATTCACAGACTAAAACTGTGATTATCTTACAGAACTAAGAAAACTGAGTTCCACTGCTTTGCAACTGTATATACTATGTTTCCAGTGAATGTACTATTCTAGAAATATGCATTACCGATTTCTGTTAAAATTATGTATTTTTTCCCCAAATAAGCTTATATGGTTTTAAGTAAATAAACTGAGATACATATATGGCACTACCAGCTAGTGTCACAGAACCGGAAAAATAAATTCTAGAAAAGATCGCATAAAGAAATACATACGAACATAAAATCAGTGATGAGCCAGACCACAAGAATGTAATTGTTACTTTCTAAATAATTTTCAATAAGGCATGTAAAAGCTAAAGAAAATGATTCATTATTCAGTAATTCATTAAATACTAGATACCATGTTTTTGTAGGAATATGACATTTACAATGTATCAGTAGTTTGCAGGAAACACCATGCAATGTTCTGTGTTCCAGTATTTCAGTTGTCACTACAAACTTCACTTGGTATTGATGGGGAGGTCCACTGCAGTCACCATCCCCCTAGAGCACACTTAGCATAACAAGAACGCATCCAATAAAACCTTAACTAAACACATTTCTTTTCAAATTGTTTGGGAAGTTGAATCATAAACCCCGCACTCAAGGTGGCCCAGAGTGGCACTGGGAATGTTAAGTGCCGTAATTGCCTCTATGCCTGTGTTGTTTCTAAGTGTTCTGTTCACTAAGGACGCTTCTACTCATACTTAAATTCTCCTATTACCATTTTATCAGCATCCTACAAGTCTTCTACATAGAGAAGTTTGAAATCCAAAAATGATTTTGCTTTAGAGGGGTCACAGATACTGAGAACACAATTAAATTAAAGATAACATTTTAAAGATCAAAATTGGGCAATGGCATGAAGCTATTTTATCTGCATGTAGCTTCTTCCTTTGGATTCTAATGTTAGTTGTTTGGGCCACAATCATTTTTAAATTTTTATTTTTCTGGTGACATTTACTTTTCAATTTATTGCATTTTACGAAAGCAGTGTCCAAGACAGATAGAAAATTTACAAGAAAATGTTCCTTCAACAAAATAGTTTGAGAAACACTGTCCGAGGCCATAAAAGACGTATCCACACATGGCAAAGTTTAAATTTCACACAGACTACGTTGAATGACTACAACTCATTTAAGAAATAAATCAATAATTAAAAAAAATCAAAATAAACAATCAAGGACAGACTCATGGGTCTAGGGGAGAATCACAAAGGCATTGAGGAATCACTTACAACTGATCAATAACAAATCAAAACTCGTGGGATCTAGATTAAGGCAGTGCGTGGAAAGAAATGTGCAGTGCTAAATGGTTAACTGGAAAAAAAAAAAGGAAGCTGAAAATTAAATAAACTAAGTATCCAAAACTGGGGGCTCAAAAATGACAATAAAATAAGTCTAAAGGAAGTAGGAAGGAATATTGTGATATGAGCAGAATTAATAAAAAGGAAATAAAAATTAAATAAATGACCCAATAATCCAAAGCTTGGTTTGTTAAAAAGTGTCATAAACTTGACAAACCTAATCCAAAACCCAATATATACATATATAAAGCTGGCTCTTTTTGAGACACAGAATATTTTTGGGTTTTTCTTTTTTCAGAGGAATAATAGTTATTAGTAATTTTCTCTTATTAGTTACATCTGTTAGTCCCTATCTATATTCCTATTGTCAGCAGGAAAGACATTTGCAAAAGAAACTACCAATTTCCCTAGTCCTCTGAATGCAGTGAGACACTGCCTTATTCTGCAGCTAGTCAGTAGGTGGGAGTAGAGAGCAAGGGGAGATGAAGGCTTGCCCCGGGGCCTCAAGAACAGGAAAAGAAAGCGAGGGCTTGTGCCAGAGGGAGGTATTGTGTTTTCAGTAGGACACAGACACACGGAAAAAGAAACAATCAAGTTATTTGGTGGCAGAGGGGAGGGACAAATATACTTCCGGTTTATTTTTTAAGGAAATGAATAGGTGAGTCTGCACGAGCCATTTGGTTTACAAGGGAAGCCCTTCTGAGCACAGCCTGGATGGCTAAGAGGACAAATTTGTTCCGAAAAATGAAGCAGAAGAATATCGAGTTTCCAAATGCAGCTCTGGAGAGAGGGGTCATGGACCTGGGAAGAGGGAGAGGTAGGAAGAGTTGAGGAAGATTTAGGGTTGGATTCAAGAAGGAATCATCACATCGCTGGGTCACTGGGATGAGGGGTTGACTGGCAGAATACCGTAAATGGGAGAACTCCGATATGAAACACAAATTTTAGGCAGTTCCCTGTATTTCGATTTGCTGCAATATCTTTCCACAGTACCAGAACATCTGGAAGTGTCTTGTCTTAGTCATCTTCTGAACAAGGGAACAGAGGCAGTGTGCAGGGTTGGATAAAGTAAGATGAAGGGGAGAAGGGAAGGCCCTGGGTTCTCCGCTCTGTGTGAAATGGGATGCTCGGACATTTTTATTCAAATCTTAAGAGACAGAGAGACCTAGGAGGATGCAAGAAGTCTGAGAACCACCATAACAACGCGGATTTGAATTACAGGGCCTTGAGGTACAGAAGATAATACCTAAGGCAGAACAGCAACTCAACATGTTTTTAGACGGTAAATAACTAAAGAAATAAGAAACATACTGTGACAGGACAGGAAATCCATTAAGTTATTAACATAAACTATATGCTCTTAAATTCCTGGTCTTACCTCTAAAAACTTTACTTTTGTTTATAAGGACTAACTGACACCAAAACCAGGATGCCATCTTCAGTAGCTTTACCCCTTCCCCACAATACATTCTTCCCGCTGAGCTAAGCATGAGCTTAAATCTGCATTCTATTTTCCTAGACACTCTGCTGAACCGCTTTTCTCGTAAATAATCCTTGTGCAGTGGCTCAGATCCCAAACATTTTCCACCACAAACTCTTCAGTCCTTTTGATTTGGGGGCAGATGGCTGTGTTCAGTTTAGAGAATTAGGGACAATGAATTGTCACCAGACGTGAAAGCCCACCGGAGCCCAAGTGACTGGCAGTATTATCTTGCATTGACTGGACTCACAGTAAATATGAACATCCACAGTTCAGCTAACACATCATCTTTTTTGTTTTTTTAATAAATTTATTTATTTTATTTATTTTTGGCTGAGTTGAGTCTTCGTTGCTGCGTGGGGGCTTTTCTCTAGTTGCAGTGAGTGGGGGTTCTCTTGTTGCAGAGCGTGGGCTCTAGGCACATGGGCTCAGTAGTTGTGGCTCGCGGGCTCTAGAGCACAGGCTCAAAAGTTGTGGCGCACAGGCTTAGCCGCTCCGCGGCCTGTGGGATCTTCCCGGTCCAGGGTTCGAACCCGTGTCCCCTGCACTGGCAGGCTGATTCTTAACCACTGCGCCACCAGGGAAGCCCAAACACATTGTCTTTTGA
This sequence comes from Leucopleurus acutus, assembly GCF_964270905.1. Lineage (NCBI taxonomy): Eukaryota > Metazoa > Chordata > Mammalia > Artiodactyla > Delphinidae > Leucopleurus > Leucopleurus acutus. The sequence goes on from NC_139163.1 coordinate 1,804,603, forward strand.
TATATTAGCCTTCAGACTTTAAACGGACCTATCATCTCTCGCATAGAGTTCACTGATCCCGTACAAGGATACAGGTACAACTAGGGTGGGCAAGAATATGTGGCCATATTGTCTACCATAAAAATCCTTCAATAAGGAGTTAGGCAAAACTGGTTTAATATACATTTTGTATTTTATCTACCTAGGGTATTCCCATTAAGGAATAATTTTTATCAACAGCATTTATCATTTGTTACGTATACTTTCCCATTTTGTGCTTTCATGTATATCATTACTGGCTGCCTCCAAACTGCCTGTTTCTCTCGTATCTAAAGTATGCAAGCATGAAACTCTACGATAGCCATCCATAGACTTACGTGTTCTATCTGATCCTTTTATTAGGATTAGTATTATTATAAATTAACTGGAACACAGAACCACACCCTCTGTTTTCCACAAAGGCTAGACCCTGTAGCCATGGGAGTCTTACACATAGTAAATTCATAATAATACTTTTTTGAACAAAGGACCTCTTTTTGAATTCAAAACTGGGAGGTAGTATAATCCTTTCTACCATGTCCAGCGATTCAAAAGTGATACAACTTCTCTGTCTCCCACACTTTACCCTGTCTGATTTCTGCTTTCCACGCTGGAGAGGGAGATGGGAGAGTTAGGGAAGAGTATTCCTCGCTTCCAGCATTACAGTCCTCTTTCTTTTCCCTTCCAAGCAATTGATACAGAAAATGACAAAGAAGAGAGAAAATTCACAATTATACATAAAAGTCAAATAAGCACAATCCTCCCCTTCTCCCCTTTCCACTATTTAGCACATTAACAGTAAGATGGACTACAGAGGGACCCTAGGGCCTCCCACACAGAGTTTTCCCCCTTTCCCCTGCCCCATGAGAGTTATTCAATGCGCGTTTCTACAGCTATGATCCCTGGTTACTAGAAAAAGGCTCCTGCAAATATCCATTCTCATGCAAAAATGTAAGCAGATTTCAATCACTGCACAGAGTGTTTTACACCTTTATTAAAAATATTACAAAGCACGAGAAACAAACGCTCTGGAGAATGAGAGGAGCTTTTTAAAATAATTATCACTCTATAAAAATCAAAAATCAGTGCTATTGTAACGAGGATGTTTGTTATGCTGTAATATGCACATCGAATGCTGTATCTGAAAAGGGTTAAAGAACCAATCACAGGGGTCATGCTGACACGTGCTCCAGAATGCCCTTGATGGACGGCATCTCTCCCTAGTGCATTAGATACAGAGGCGCAATCACTGAAGCAAAGTTTATCGTGGTCACATCTATCAGCTGTTCAAATAACCAGGCCTTACCCAATCCTGTGTCAGCCTGGTGGACTTCGCTAGTTAAACATCACATCCTTCCAGTGCCTTAAAAAATGTCAGTCTCCTATCTGGCCACCTGACCAAGAGAATGAGGCTTTGAGGCAGAGCTTTTAATGCGACTGGGAACAACAAAATATTTATCTGCATTCTTCTTACTGAGGAAATAACGCAAGTTCATAAAATCAGGATGATCAGATCTCCTATTGTAACTAAGAATGGATGGGGAATTTTTTAAAGATAATTTCAAGACTGAAAGCATGACTACCTTCAGTGGCAAGGCTTCCAACAAGACAGGACGCTCAGGCCTTACACACGTAATAAACAAGCATTCACGTTGACTCAGAACTCTGCTGAAGACATCCAGGTAAGATTTTATTGAATTTGTGTTTCATTAGTTGTGAGACACAAAAAGCTGCCAGCTAGGACTTGCACAACTTCACCTCCGGTAGGACGATTGGGTCCCAAGACTTGAGCAAGTGCTTACTGCGGAATTTACCTGTCTCCACCCCAATACTTCGCAGCAAATACGTGCTGGGTTGCCCATGCGGCATCATTTATTAAAAGTTCAAATCTTATATAATTTAGCTCTAGCGAACCTTTCTCAAGTAGATGTTTTTTATTATTCCTGTTTCACTGATGAGGAAATTGAGACATATTTAAGTAATTTGCTTGAGAGTAAACAACAAGGAAGTATCAGAGCTAGGATTTAAACCTAGATATTATGACACCAAAATTGCTTTTCTCTGAAAAGCGTTTTAAGTACTTATGCAATCCTCAAGCTTATTCTGGCCATAATTTTCATCTTTTACTTAACAAAGAACTGAAGTCTGTTTCTTATACGCTTTGAGAGTACTTGCGCAACGTGTTTCTCCTGCATGTAGCAGATGAATCTTTTTAGAATATCCGAAGAATCATTATAGGACCAAGTATCCATCATCATGTGTGCGCTTTTTTTATACCCTAGTGAAAGACAGAGCATTTCATTACAGGCATTCCTGCTTCCCTACTCATTCTCCTCTTTAAGAATGGCTTCCCACTAAACTCATCATCTGAGACTGACACTAGAGGGTGAAGATTACGGTCTACCAGGATTGGTCCTTTTCATGCTTCTCTCATCATTATGATGTAGTTCAACCTTAACTAATACCTATTAAGATGCTTTATGACATTTTGGCCTTATGCTGGATATTGTAGACTCAAGAATTCACATTTAACACCTAGGACAGATCAACAGAGCTTGTATGTAAAGTATTCATTATCTGGTAAACCATCTTGAAAAGCTACTAATTTTCATCACACCTATGGGGGTCAAAGCCAAATGTTTTCTCCCTTAGCTGAACCCCCTATAGTCATGGTGGAAAAAAATAGGAGAAAATTCCATTTCTTGGTACATGCCTGCATATACAAAGATTCCACAAAAAAATACTGCAGAAATCACATAACATCAAAACACTCGACTGCTGTAAGAACTATGGGATGGGGCTGACCTATATCTAAAGGAAGAATGAAGCAGAGAACAGAGCACCTGGGAAAGCTGACTGTGCTCAGATGTCAGTGGGAGCTCTGTGGGGTGTAGAACAAGATGAGAACTCATTGCAACTGCACCAATAATGTGGATCATCACACAGCACACTGAGGAATGTTTTGTTAATGCTACCAATTTACCTTATCCTGGCTACAGGTATTTTCTGACAAATATAATGGAAGTATATGTGACAAAAAAGTGCTGATTTTGTAAGAAAAGACTTGTGAAGAAAGAAAAATAACAGGATCTATGTTTACAGATAAAAGAGACAGTGAAAACTTGTTTTTAATATAAACACAGAATATAGAGAGATGACTGAAGGCATTATCATAATAGATTTGCTTAGCCACAGTCGATGAAAAAGAAAATATATAAATGTTGAGCATTTATGTATTGAACGCTTACTATATGGGTCTTATGGTGCTGATGAACCTAGTGGCAGGGCAGGAACAAAGACACAGACATAGAGAGTGGACTTGAGGCTGGGGGGCAGCGGGGAAGCTGGGGCGGTCAGAGTGGCATGGACATATATACACTACCAAACGTAAAACAGATAGCTAGTGGGAAGCAGCCGCATAGCACAGGGAGCTGGAACAGGGAGGGTAGGAGGGAGGCTCAAGAGGGAGGGGATATGGGGGCATACGGCTGACTCACTTTGTTGTACAACAGAAACTAACACAGTATTATGAAGCAATTATACTCCAATAAAGATGTATCAGAAAAAGAAACTACAAAGACAGTTTATTAATATAAATCCTCAAATGTAATGATTTTATTTTTATGAAGAATATTTCTGAAGGAAGTATTGTTGAGCATTTATATTATAAACTGGATCTTACAAGGAATAAAGGGGGAAATTTTCCAATGACAAAAGATTCTGACTATACATAGCATCAGAAACTCAATGTAATTTTTTTCTTAGAGAGAAAATATGTCAACTCACCTGGAAATATGACCAGATTCATATCAGACAAAGCCAGTATCCTCACACTACAGATTACCTTAGAAATCGATGCATGGCCACTGTGACACTGACGTTTGCTTCTTCCGTATCGGATTCTGAGAGATATTTTAAAATATGAACTGAATCTTCAAGAAGTCAGACATTTATAAACCGGAATGAACTGGCTATACTATCTTATTTATTTCTTCAATAACTATTTGCTTTCTGTTGGATTTGTTAGCTTTTAATAAAACTGATCTCACCTAATTGCATTTACAAATTCAACAAGAGCTAACAAAGGGGGTTTTATTTCCATTATAAGTTAGCCAAAAATAAAATCTGTGAATCAAGATCTAGACAGTTCTGTCACCAAGGTTTGTTACTTCAAATAAAAGGAGAAAATGAAAAATATACCATTTTGATTTCTCAGATAATAATAATTACTTCAGTGATAATAATAATAGCCAACATTTATCACGGTTTACCACAAGCCAATGACCAGTTAGAAGAATGGGATTCCCATGGTTTGTTCAGATTAATCATTTCAGGTGGAAGTGCAATTAGAAAATGAACCACCCTATTACTCTTTCCATTATACTCATATTACCAATGAGAGAACTGAAGTTATGCGGTCACCTGAGGTCACCTGCTATAAAGGTGGAAGCCAGGCTTTAAAGTCATGGCAGCTCCCCACGTCACAGAAGAGTTCAGCATATCAATTACTGCTAAGTTCACAGAGTTATGACATATAGTCTTACTCTTTATAAGTTATTACAATTTATTGTCCTTCCTTTCACTCTGTTAATCCTGAACAGGATCAAATTGAAGGGACTGAACACTAACATATATTATTTGGTATAAAACTTACTGAATCTTCTACATGATATTCAGTTACGCCCTAAGCTTCAAGGAGTGATGAGTTGTTTCCATAGTCAAGTACAAAAGCCTTAATTCATAAAACGCTTTCCTAGTGGAGGAAAATGAATGGCATGAGGACAAGAAGAAAGTACAAGTTACATCTGAAGTGAAGTGCAGGGAGTTAGAGACAGTGCATCCTAGCGAGCTGAATGAAAACGGCGCGTGAGGGTGGACAGTGCTTGGAGACAGAGTGACGGGGGGAGCAGTAAATTAAAGTGGTAATTAGGCTATTGACCTTCATAAAACCCACTATATTGTAAAATACTCATTCTTTCAACCATAAACTCCAGAAACACGGTCCCTTTGTGGCAATGGTTTGAGAAGACAGCTAGAGTGCTTCCATGAGGGATGTATTTAAAGTTTTTCTATGTCTGTATATGCAAATACGTCAACAGAAACCTGGACATATAAGTCACCGTCATTGTCTGTGACATGTATTTCACTTTCCTTTCTAGCTTTGAAGAACACAGATGCTTAGTGCTCTATATGCGTGTGTGTGTGTCTGCGAGAGAGACAGCACGTGCGCAAAGCAATGACTGAAGTTACACAGCAAAGACTTTAAATATTATAAAGTGACTGTACCACTCTTACAGAGATAGTCTTATAATACTTCTAATATTGTCTGGCTAATGAGAACCCTCCACCACAGATTTCTCTGTCAATACTTTTTTATTCTTTTTACCCTACCTCCCTAATCCAATCAAAACCTCCCTTCAGCTACCACCAGCCATCACTTAGAAAGAATCTGATAAATTTAACTGTACAAAAGAACTTAGGCAGGTGCTGATATCTTCAGATAGTGACGAGCGAGGGTTCTATTTTAATGGAAGATAACGTGTGAGATAATAGTTCTCTAACGGAGGAATGCGAGGTACAAGGAAAAATCTGAGGTCCGTTGACCCACAAAATCAAGGAATATTGACTGACTCCCATCTGGAAGGCGTCTAACCCTAGTTGATGTATTTTCAAGCTATTTTATCATGCTGAAAATTTCGAGAAACAAAAATATCTTGACAGTTCCATGGTATAGAAGATTATTAATGTGAAGCCATTTCGAACTCCTGTTTAGAAAGTAAACACTTGTTTCAAAACCCCACACCTGAATTATGGTATACATACATATTTTATACATATTTATAAAATGTGTACAACTTACAAATATGTTGACAATCCCCAGTGACTTAATATAATGCCAGCATTTACATATGAAGTGCTTTAATACATTAAAAAATGCTGTAAATGAAGGACTCCAACGAATAGATCACACACAACCTTTATACTTACATTTGAAGAGCTATAGTAACTATTGTTTGTAGCTGAAGAGGTTCTACTGCAGGGTCAGTATCTGGCAGAAGCCATCATATTCTTGCAAGTAAAAGCAACTAGAGAGCTGTGAAATCCACCTGGCTGAAGGCCAATAGCTGGGGTGTGGTATATCACCATTGGAGCTGGAACTGCAGGTGAGAGTGGCTGACCAATATATACAGTGTTTGTATAAGTATCACTGAAAACAGAAGTCTCCTCAGTGATGCCTGCAGTAATTGATAACCTTTACACTCTGGACTGTATTGATTAAACCCTTCAGGAGACACCAAATTATTACAGTGGGACTTTCTGGGTCAGTGATGCCCGCACAAAGCATTATGTCCATATGCATGTTTTCAGTGATGTCTGCCGTAACTGATAACCTTTATAACCACCCTTACGTTGGTCAAGGCATTCAAGCCACATCAAACTATTACAAAGTGTATTTCTGGATCAATGACTACACAAAGCGCTATGTACAGTATCAGTACATAGTCTGATTCTTTTTCTCAGTAATGTCTGAAGATATATTGCATACTAGTGAGGAACAGTGTTTAGAAAATTAAACAATGTGCTTCTTTGAGGGATGCGTTTATTTTATTTGTGCTAAATGGAAATTTTTCGTAATGAACAACTTATCAAAACACACAAAGCGTTGAACAGCAGCATTACTGACTGGGTTAGGCTTTGCTTGAACTACTTGGTTTAACTGTAATGACCAAGCTGCCTACTGGGGATTCAATTTTTAATGACTTAATTTAATGTGCTGTCCATTCAAATGTCACCTTGTGAAGTGACAACTTATCAGTTTTCAACTTTAATGGGCGCCCAAGCACAGATAAGCATCATCTGAAACACAGCTCCCTCAGCAAGCCTGAATCTTGGCCTACAGACTTAGATTTGTAAGTAATGTAACTTCTTCCCCCAACGCAGTTTCATTTCTAAGTTGGAGGCTCCATTCTGGGGATGAACAAGGAAGTAAAAAAATAAACGCAGCACACCTCGTACCTCCCCCCGCCACCCACCTTTTTTTTTTAACCAACAGCCCTGAAAGACCCTGGTATAAGTCAGTGGACCACTGGTACCCATTCAAACTGGATCACTGGGGTGGATGCTAAAACTGCAAGCCAGGTGGCATATTGAGAGCCTGAGTTCCAACATGGTGGGTGTACTTGCAGCAGGGAAATCAGAAAACAGTACAAATCAGAGCTACCCCCAGAGACGGCTGTTAAACATGTAGCAGCACACCATACCCTACAAGGGATCAGCGTTAAGTTCAACAAATGCTCTTAAATGCTTATGACCTGAAAGAGCTAGTCACCTTGTTTTGCCATAGACATATGTGGAAATTATAATGTGTATGTGTGCAAGTGTGTATGTGTGGCCCAAACAACTAAAGCATTTTACTGGAGGGAGAGGAAACTCTGGCTGGAAGAGGAGGCAAATGAGCTGGGTCTTAAACAGAATTCTGACGGGTGACAATAAAAGGGAAGCCCAGGGCTTCCCTGGTGGCGCAGTGGTTGAGAGTCCGCCTGCCGATGCGGGGGACACGGGTTCGTGCCCCGTTCCGGGAGGATCCCACGTGCCGCGGAGCGGCTGGGCCCGTGAGCCATGGCCACTGAGCCTGCGCATCCGGAGCCTGTGCTCCGCAACGGGAGAGGCCACAACAGCGAGAGGCCCGCGTACCACCAAAACAAAAACAAACAAAAAAAAAGGAAGCCCATAAAGTCAAAGGCAGAGAGACAAGAAAAACAAAACATTTTAAAAAATTGTTGGTAATTTACTTTCGTCATAGCTTGGGCTGCAAGTTATAAGAAGCACTGCACAACAAGTGTTTTAAGATTCATCGGTGAGCTAAAAAGGACCGCTGGACAAGGGCACCGGTTTAAACATGAAAAGAGAGATGGAGGCCACACCTGAGGTCACGAAACCAGCAGGGCCCAGAGCTGAGGACAGATTCTGGAGCTGAACCACCTGTGTTCAGAGCATCGCTCAGAAGTAGTGAGTACAGGAAGAGTGCTTAGACTCATTCCTGGCATGTGCTAAGTGCTATGTAGTCACTAAAATGAGGGCAAACAAACAAAAAGTTTTAATGAACATGGTAGGGATATGGGTTTGAGAGACGATGATCGTATTAGTCAGCTGGGGCTGCTGTAACACAGCACTGAAGACAGAATGGCTTAAACACAGAGATGTATTGGCTCACAATTCTGGAGGCTGGAATTTCTAGATCAAGGGAGAAGCAGGGCTGGTTTCTTGAGGCCCCTCTCCCTGGCTTGCAGGGCTGGTTTCTTGAGGCCCCTCTCCCTGGCTTGCCGGCGCCCATCTTCTCCCCGTGTCCTCACCTGGTCTTCCTTCTGTACCAAATTTGTGTTCAAACTTCTTTATAAGGAGAGCAGTTATCTTGAATTAGGGCCCACTGTAATGGCCTTGTTTTAACTTGACTATCTCTCAATTCCGTCACATTCTAAGGTATTAGAAGTTAGTACTCCAATGTTTGAATTTTTAGAGGACACAACTTAGCCCATAACGATGATAAACAGAAAATTAGAAAATGGTGTAACCACTGGTATGCTGTAGTGACTGTGAGAAGAAGAAAGAAAATAAATGATGCTTCCAACACGGGGGTCTATGGACACGACTGGGGTCCACTGGCATGACGATCTACAAGAGCGCACACACTTTCCCCATCAGGTCATCTTGAAAGAGTGAAAAGCACACACTTTAGGATCAAACAGATTCAGATTAAATCCCAACCCTGCTCTAAGACTTGAAGCACCATCTCTCTAGATCTCAGCAAACACGTCTACAAATAACAAATTATAAATATTCGCTTTGTAGTACTGCCAGGAGGACTAAGTCAGAGAAATTCTGTAAGAGGGTACAGAATATTACTGAGCACAGAATAAAAGCTGGAGGATTTTTTCTTCATTATGATTCTTGCTGTTATTACAATGTTATGGGGCAGCAGGGAGATAAGTAAGCATTCCCTCACCCCTAAGGCCTACCTCAACATTAGAACTCTCCCATGAAATGCTATCTTTTGCGATGTTGTGTTTATAGGAAAGTGTATTTACACATAACCTTACCCAGCCCCTAGTAGTCATCTGACTAAGGAAGGGAGTGGCATCAATAAAAAGAAGTATATAATGAAAAGATGACAAAATTTACTTTAAACAATTTTGTTCTAAGACTGACCATGTTTACAATGACAATTCTTCCTCTCAAAATTAAATTGAAAGTCAATGTTTACATTTTAGTTTTGTTTCAGTCCACTTTCAAACCCCATATGATACACATGACTTGAATGATCTCAGTCTCATTTCAAAAATAAAGAGAAGAAGGTGATCGTGATTTGTCTCAAGGAAATGAAAGCACTAAAATGAACAGTTTAGAATTTGATACTCTGCTTAGTGGACCATGAAATGCAAAGTAATTAATTTAGAGATTACGTATTACCACTGGAGCTGAATTCAGAGTGGAGATCCTATTTCATAGGTGAATGTCTGGTGCAGGCAGTGCCCTCTCTACACGGTCTCTAGTTAGTATTATGCTACGGAGCTACTGCATTACAGAGCCCAATACAGTGATGATTCTGTCAAGAATTGTATAATTCGGTCTTTATATCCACAGAGATGAAGGGAATACGCTGTACGAGACCTTTCCTTCTCCCTCTTCATAGAGTAGCCGTCCTACGTAACTTATAAAGTATCTGAAATTTCAATGTATCACATGGCATTTGCAATAGTTTTATTTTAAATTTAGGGAAAAGTGGCTACACTTAATTGACACACTTAAATGGTATGATACCCTGATTTTAATCATCTTTTAAAAAATGTTCTTAATGACAAAATGTATGCTCCTGCTTTCTTAAATAGAGTACATCAATAGTCATCTCATTTTCCTGGATGCCTTAGAGTTTTCATTATTTACTGGCACATTTCCCACCCTAATGCAGGCTTGAGGACAAATTCAGGACTAGCGGGCTGTGTAGAGGGGACCGGCTTGCCCCCCCACCCGCCTCCAAAGTGTCTCTGAGTTCCTTACTTTAGTGAATCCACATGCCTGGATTTTTGACTTTGGTTTTTCACTTGTCTATATTGGGCTGTCAGCTCTCTTTCATTCTTTCTTGTGTCCGCTCATCTGATTTATTTTTTTTTAATCATGCTCAGAGGAGGGAGATAATCCTCAAACACAGCACCGTGTATAACAGCACTCACCCTGGGCAAGTCACTCTCCTGAAATCCGGGGAGGGGGCAGTGTGGTAGAGGAGGACAAATGGAGGGACGCATGGCACATGAAGATCACCTGGCTTACAGAGGTGCATTTGCAGTGACTGCCCAAGACTCTCCTCATTAGTGACAGCTATCTGCCTGCATTCATGAAATTGCCAGAGATTTTCAAAACAGCACTGTGTTTTGAATTTATATGACCAAGAATGATATACCTGAAGAGTACCACGGCCCTCCACTCAAGGCAAGGAATAATGCCCGTTGTGTGTGTTCATTTAGTCCATGAGGAGAGGCATGAGATGGAAAGATAATTTCATGAGCTATTAAATATTATCACAACTACCACAAAGCCCTTTAGTTCAAGATATGAGACTATGAGTCACTAAATTACGTTTTATACACAGGCATTGCATATCCCCTAAAGAGTCTCAAATCTGGGCTTCCCTGGTGGCGCAGTGGTTGAGAGTCCGCCTGCCGATGCAGGGGACACGGGTTCGTGCCCCGGTCTGGGAGGATCCCACATGCCGCGGAGCGGCGGGGCCCGTGAGCCGTGGCCCAGCAAAAAAAAAGAGGAAAAAAAAGAGTCTCAAATCTGTGAGGAAGAATACTTTTGAAGATTGCTTAATGATTTACTTGTGCATTTGCTGACAATGAAAATCCACTCCAGCTGAAAAAAGTCAAAACAAAATAAAATTTTTTCCAGTCAAAAAACCCAAGAATGAACTTATCATAAACAAAGGAATATGTGTTACTTGTTTGGATGGAACAGGGGACAAAGGAAATTTACTATCCTGCTCTCTTCAGATCAATGAACCTCGATAACTATTTTGATAATTAACCTGAGTACCATTTATGTAGCATGGTAAGAAATCAGTTCTGCTCCCTGAACACTTTCCTTTTACAAACGTAGATTCCTGGGCTTTGCCTCAGAACTACTAGACCAATCTTTTGAGAATTCTGCATTTTAAACTAGTTTTCCCTGTGATTCTTACGCATATAAAATTTGAGAATTTCAGCTTTAAGCCTGGCCTTATGATCTCAGATTTTATTTGTGTTAAATCATTAGAGTATAAAGGAATGCATCCATACAGGGTGCCCCAGACCTTACATGGATTCTTCGATGCAACCAATGTTAAATAAGCAATATCTCTTCCTAGTTATTCATTAAAGAGGAGAAGAGAGCATGTGTCTGTGCGTTATTAACTCATTTAATCAATACTTATCAATTTATTTATTATCTCTTTGTTAGGGAATGAAGCAGTATGCCACTGTGTGTTGGGAATAAAACAGTGAGCAAAAGGAGACCTTGTTTTGCTCTCATAAAACATACGTCCTGACCTATTATTTCTCTGATGCTGTAAAAAACATGAACGCACACACATAGGTTTTCATTTAGAGAATTACATTTTAGCGAGTCAGAGCATATGACAGTGGAAAGACCACCCCATCAGTGAGGATGGGTTCATTCTGACACTGCACCAGGTTCCTGCAGCCAAGCCTGCAGGTGGAATGTCTGCCTCCATTACTAAAACTCTTCAGTAAGTATGGAAGGTGAGGTTTGGGTTTGTAGTTCTGGCTGTAAAAAATTTCCCTTATCCCCAGAAAAGAATTCAGTCCACATTTGGACACCTTGGCATTGGATTAGCAACTTTAGACAGCTGTAACAATTTAATCCCCAAAGGATTTTTCATACCAATATAATGGTTGGATTATCCTGAGGAAATAACTAGAAGGTTCCAGATAGAACTATACCCAATGGGCCTTTTTCAATCTCAGTGTATTAGCAATGGCTAATAGTTATCTGTTCATATTTGGAAAGTCCTCCTTTTTCTTCACCTTCTCTCCCAAAATACACACACACAGACACACACACACACAGACACACACACACACACACACACACACACACACAGGAGAGGCCTCGGACATGGCAGCAGTCAATATATTTTAAAACTTACATAATAAAACTAAATATTGAGCACAAAATTTATAGAAAACCACTTGTTTAGACTGCATATGATCTCTAGATCTTTACAAAAAGCTGGCAATGAAAAGTGTTTTCACACCTACTTCATAGATGAAGAAACGCAGAGAGACTGAATAACTTGTCCAAGGTCAGACATCTGGACAGGAGTTACTCTGGGCTTTGTCTTGCCAACAGCCTAAGCACTTTCATTACATCATCCACAGCAAGGGAAGCTCTTGGGCACATAGAGGGGCTTGCGATGGAATCCGTACCTTGATGTTTCAGGGTACTCTCTTCCCCTGCTCTGATTTTCACATGTTCGTGAAACAGACAACAAAACTTAAGGGGCCTGAGTGAAGTAATTTAAACCTCACCTCCAACATCACATCTCCTTTTTATCATGTGCTTATTGACGGCAGGGAGGAATGAATGCCGTCTCCCCACACTTTGTATCTGGCACAGTGCTTTCCTGCCGCATCCTGAGGCGTGATTCTTACTCCATATGTGAAAACCGTTGTTGCCAGGTCCCTCCTGTTGCAAGTTCTGTGATTTCTATTAAGTGTCCCAGCAAGTTAGGGGTATCTATTTTTATGGCAGCCTACCAGCCTTTGATGGAAGATTCCGGAACAAAAATCTTATCATCTGTGTTCAATTGGTTCATCCAGGGTTGAGCACCCCCTAACTCTTTAAAAATATCATTGTCAACCCCTTCCTCTTTCCATTGTGCTCGCAGACAACATTCATCTCCACATATTCCTTTTCAACAACAACCCTCAGGCAGAACTCAGAAGTCTTTTTAGCTATCAGCAGTCAGATGGTCCTTTACTTCCAAAAAAAAAAAAATCATTCACACAGGGTACTTTTTAAAGGCTGTCTTTGGCTATTTAATCACACGTGTTTCTTCATCCTTTAATTGGAGGCCTTGCTTTGAGCCCACAAACCCTCCTCTTCATGCCACTGGCGTTCTGTTGCTACACTAAGTTCTGTCTTCCATACTTATTTATCCTTCTGAAGACTTTTTAAATTACGCTCCCCGCTTGGATTCCATATGTTCTAACTCCTTCCCTAATCTCCAGTTCTGTGTTACTTCCTCTTTCTTGTATTCTTTGTTCTCAGACTTTGTTTCCGGCCACGCCGGGTCTGCTATTTTCTTTCTCTTTAATCATCTCCTCCATTAATCTCCCAACCTTCACCACCCCACCACCTTCCTCTTGTCTTCTACAGATTTCAGAGAAACCTACTTCTTCTGAAGTAAGTATTCCCTGATTCCTTGTTTTCCTTTCAAATGTTTAAATTTTTCTTCCTTGCTGTTTTCATACCTAAACTGCATTCACCGCAAGCAAGCCTCATCACATCCCCTCCCCCTGTGGTCCATCACCATCACTTGCCATGCATTGCCTGAAGCCCCTATCAGGGCGTTCCCTTATCTCCATCCCCGGAGACATTGCCGCCTTCATAATGGCAGGTGTTACTGCTTTCTGATTTCTCTTCTCCATTTTATTTTATTATTATTATTATTTTGCGGTACGCGGGCCTCTCACTGCTGTGGCCTCTCCCGTTGCGGAGCACAGGCTCCGGACGCGCAGGCCCAGCGGCCATGGCTCACGGGCCCAGCCGCTCCGCGGCAGGTGGGATCCTCCCGGACCGGGGCACGAACCCGCGTCCCCCGCATCGGCAGGTGGACTCCCAACCACTGCGCCACCAGGGAAGTCCTCCCTTTTATTTTAAATTGTTGAATCTATCCCAGCTGTGCCTGCCTCACTTTTATTATGATATGTGTTCAACCAGTTTGCACAGGTATGAATCTTTTCCTTACAAAGGTTACTGATGATTCTCTTTTTTTCAGGAAGCAATGCCGTGCCCTTGTTCTCCATAACTAAAGTAACGTTCCTTACCACATGTTCATTTATTTCAATGGATTGTGGAATCACACACACAGCGTGGAGGACTCCTACGCCAGCCAAATCCCTTCTTTGACTAGCAGCGGTAATCCTCATTCTGACTTGCTAGTTTTATTTTAATTTTATGTGACACTATGTAAAATCCTAAACTCACTTTCTGATTTTAGCTGAAAGTGTTTAAATAGAAAAAAAAAAAATTACAAACAAGATCACTAAATTTTCCACGTTTGCTTCAATGCTGAGAAAAAGAAATATCTTTGTCCTTGACTTGCTAAACAGAATGACACAGTTCTCTTTATACTTCGAGATTTTTTTCTCTTGTTGTCACCTCTAAAGTCAACTTTATCTCTCCATTGCTTTGAAGCTACTTGCTTTATGGGATTTGAATTAAAGACAACATATCCTCCTAGGTCAATTCTAATTAAATTAATGATCAGGGTCCCTTCCAAGACCAGCCTGTTACAAAGCAATTGTTGTCCTTTCTGAAGGAGGAAGACAGACAGACAGACAGACAGACAGACAGACAGACACACACACACACAAGAACTTTTTAAATTCAAACACCTTTTTTTTTTTAAATTAAGTAATTAATTAATTTTTTGGCTGCTTTGGGTCTTCGTTGCTGCACCTGGGCTTTCTCTATCTGCAGCGAGCGGGGGCCACTCTTCATTGCGGTGTGCGGGCTTCTCATTGCGGTGGCTGCTCTTGTTGCAGAGCATGGGCTCCAGGTGTGCGGGCTTCAGTAGTTGTGGCTCGCGGGCTCTAGAGCACAGGCTCAGTAGTTGTGGACACGGGCTTAGTTGCTCCGTGGCATGTGGCATCTTCCCGGACCAGGGCTCGAACCCGTGTTCCCTGCCTTGGCAGGCAGATTCTTAACCACTGCACCACCAGGGAAGTCCCCAAACACCTCTTGATATATTCTTAGAGTAACAGCCTACTAAGGCAATATGCTCAAATATACAGATTATTAATATGCTCAGACATACAGATTATATACAGATTATCTAGTTGAATTTCCTCCTTCTCCCATTCATCTCACATGAAAAAAAATCTTTCTTTTGAAATGATTTTAGAACATTCCTCTTGTCTTTATGAAACCTTAAAAAGAAAAGCAAATAAACAAATCAACTTTCTTTCCTTTTCCATTTCCTGTTCTCTGTTTTTCTTTCTTTCTCTAACACATTTTTTTTCATGGTCTTTTAAATAAATTCCTCCAAAATTCTCATTGACAAATCAGAACTACAGAGAGGAGAAGAAAATACTGGGTCTGTTACGTCCAAATTCTGCACTTCTGCTTTTTCTGCTGCCGTTCTGACAGCCCCTTGCCCTTCCGTACTACCCTGCCCTACACGTCCACAAGCCCTGGTCCACTGGCCTGACTTGCTACGTGATCTCCTATCTCAGGTCAAGTGCTCAGCCCACAGGATCTATACTGGATTCTTCGCACCATATCCCAGCCATTCCTAAGTGAGAGAAAGGGAACAGTATTCATGTAGAGGCTCTTTTGCACGTCTGTATGCCAGATGTTCACTTTTGCTTGTTTCCTTTAATCCTTCAAGTTCAGATTAATCTAGAGTAGACTCAAGTATCAAGAAAATCTGCTTTCACACACACAGCATTTCTATGACGTTAGTGAAGAGCATATACCATTACTCCTCTTTTCATAATTAAAGACTTGCAAACAAAGAAACCAAATAATCCGATGAAGTTCCTCAAGAACATCAGTGAGAACGCACGATGGGATGCTCGTCCTCTGACATGTCCACAGCTCTAGACCCGTAACACCACCGGACGTGCTCATGGCCCTACTGTCTGCCCTATGCGGTGGTTTTATAAGTTACTAAATCACACGTATAGTCCTCTGGTGTGTATGTGAGGGTGTGCGTGTGTTCAGGGAGAACTGATAGAATGGCGGGGTAAGTCTACTTGATTTTACTGACTTTTGGGCAAATTCTCAAGGAGTAAATCAAAATCCTCTTTCGAAATAATTAAAAACTACATAGTTTTCCTTCATACGTACAATGGGCTAAAAATTCATAAAATTTTTAAAATTGGGAACTAGTAGTTTTAATAATTTGGGGGACTATTTCAACTATTTCCCATGAAATAGATATTAGAAGTTAAATATAAGAACTCAATTGTGTATATTTCAATAAATATAATACAGCTCATATTAATGAAATGCTACCAACAGGCCAGGCAGCATGCCGAGCAGTTTACATGCCCTGCTTCACTTAATCCATACAACGGCTTTATGAACTAGGTGGCTCTGTTACCCTCATTTGACAGATGAAGAAACTGAGAATAGTAATTAGTATAAACTTGAACAGTGTCTTATAGTAAATAACAGGTAGGGCTGCAATTCAAACCCAGAAGTCTGGCTACTCTTAACCATCAATGCTACATCACGTTACAGATATGTTTATATTGCTACCATATATAAAATGTGTTACTGCAAAGCTTCCTCAGATATTAGAAATATTTTCTGTAATGAGATCCCAAAGTGACTTTTGTGTATATTCATTTATTTTTTGCTGTTTTGTTTTTGTTCTTTATTATTACATTTTTCTATATATGATACATAGATATTCAAAAGTGGGACTCTGCCTAGGGGGCAGTTCTGACACAAAAAAACTATGCTCTTAAAGGAAAAGCACTTTTTAAACTTGAATTTCAGCGTCTAATATTAATATGACTACTGGTTGTTGGTTTGAATCAGTGTGTATTATTTGTGCAACTATAATCTATAGCAAGATGTAATTAAGCCGCAGAAAAATAACACGGTGATACCTTGCAAGATCATCAGATAATACCTTGTTTTGATTCCCTGAGGAACTAATATCAGTTCAGTCTTTTTAAATGGGGGGAAACTGATAAATATTTGCTATTAACAAAAACGACATACAGAAAAGACAGAAAAAGGAGGCAAACACAGAAATAAGTAAATATCTAAAAGAATTATGTTCAAAAAGAAGCAGAAAATCAGATTTAAAGATAGTAAGAATCAATTAAAAGGCACAAGACTTTCTTAAAAAGACATCATAGTAAAATGAGAGATTACAAATATTTCATTTTGTAGTCCATGTTGAAAAAATTAGATTTAGCAAATATTTTGGAATGTGTCAGTGCAGATGAATAAAATGTTGCATTTTAGAGGTTCAGTTGTTTTTAATGTCTGAGCAATATCTAACAAAAGCATGTTTATGAATAAAAGCAATTATGCATGTATTTATTATGCATGTATTTATATTATATAAAAGCAATTATGCATGTATTTATATTATATAAAAGCAATTATGCATGCATTTATTATGCATGTATTTATATTATATAAAAGCAATTATGCATGTATTTATTATGCATGTATTTATATTATATAAAAGCAATTATGCATGTATTTATATTATATAAAAGCAATTATGCATGTATTTATATTATATAAAAGCAATTATGCATGTATTTATTATGCATGTATTTATATTATATAAAAGCCATTATGCATGTATTTATTATGCATGTATTTATATTATATAAAAGCAATTATGCATGTATTTATTATGCATGCATTTATATTATATAAAAGCAATTATGCATGTATTTATTATGCATGCATTTATATTATATAAAAGCAATTATGCATGTATTTATTATGCATGCATTTATATTATATAAAAGCAATTATGCATGTATTTATTATGCATGCATTTATATTATATAAAAGCAATTATGCATGTATTTATATTATATAAAAGCGATTATGCATGTATTTATTATGCATGCATTTATATTATATAAAAGCAATTATGCATGTATTTATTATGCATGTATTTATATTATATAAAAGCGATTATGCATGTATTTATTATGCATGCATTTATATTATATAAAAGCAATTATGCATGTATTTATTATGCATGCATTTATATTATATTAAAGCAATTATGCATGTATTTATTATGCATGTATTTATATTATATAAAAGCAATTATGCATGCATTTATTATGCATGCATTTGTATTATATAAAAGCAAGTATGCATGCATTTATTATGCATGCATTTATATTATATAAAAGCAATTATGCATGTATTTATTATGCATGTATTTATATTATATAAAAGCAATTATGCATGTATTTATTATGCATGTATTTATATTATATAAAAGCAATTATGCATGTATTTAACCATGCATGTCGAACATCTGTTTTGTGTGAAGCAACGTACAAAATAAACTATATTATTGTTGTTTAAAAGCTCCTGTACATTTTGGTAAAATGCATCTTCTAAAACTACGAAGAAAAAGAAAAAGAGAAGATAGAGCTTTATATACTTAGAGCACAAACCACTATAAGCACTATTCACCACCCTACCCTGAAAAGAAACTTTGAGTTACTACAGTTGACTGCCCCAATGTTATTTGTCAGAGCAATTCACTTAATCCTGTATGCTTCCTGGGAACTGCTAATACTGGACTCTTCCTCCTTGAAGGTACTAATGAACAATGAAATGACTCATTTTATTAAACTTAGCATATAATATGTAATGCATATCAGGAACAGATACACATGTCCTGATTATAAATAAGGGTGTCTGCCAAAAAATGTGTGTATTTCAGCACTGCTATAACCATCAAACCGGGATTTCATAACTTAGACCAGTCTTTCAGAAAAACACTTCCAGACTAAACATATCTAAAAAGCCATAGATACTCTGATAGCATACAGAAGATACGGCTAGTCTACCCCTTAATGAGCAAATTAACCCTGGTCATGTGCAATCAAACTGTATACGGATGAATAAATTCAAATATCTTTATAATGAATGAGAATTTCAAAATATGGCTTATATTGGACCTTTGTAGGAAGACTGTGGTCTACTTTTACCTTCACAGGTATCCTGTTAATAACCAATCAAATGCTCATGATTCCTGAGTGACAAGGAGGCACAGTCAGTAGCAGAGGGTAGATAATGACTTCTTAAAGAGTCAGCCCCTCATCTGACAACATGAAACTCTGTATTTGTGACCGTGACCCTCTGGCAGCCTGGATGAGAAGGGAGTCTATGAATCTGTGATTACTTGTATAGCCCTTTGATTTTAGAAAACAATAGAAAGGGACAGAAAAGTATATTATTAGGATGTAAAACTATGGAAGGAAAAAGAGAGTAGGTATTCTTCAAGCAGGATGTATCACAGTAGTACACATTCAGTTTTTACACAGTAGTGAGTTGAGAGATTTATGCATATTTACGGAATGTTAGGGAAATTTTCTGCTAAAGTAGAATACAATTAAGATCATGTAGATTTCCAAGCAAGACAATCTTCTGTATAGAAAACCAGTTCAAGTCAAGGCTTCTGAAGAAACTGCAATCAGCTTCAGTACTTTTAAATGTTACAAGCTATGAATGTGTGTGTGTGTGTGTGTGTGTGTGTGTGTGTGTGTGTGTGTGTGTGAAATGGCTGCAATGAACTGTCATCCTGGGTCTGGACAGTTACATGTACTTTGGAGCCAATCCAGAAGCATTAGATGAGCCTTTAACTAACTGAGGTAATTATGCTGATTTCTTTTGGAATGTACTTCTTTGAAGTCATGTTTAGTTTTCCTTCCAACTTTCATGACATGTTTATTGAAATCAAGTATAATTACTCAAGGTTTCCTTTCCGTGCCAACCGACAATTTCTTGGTGGTGTTTTATACTAGTATTTGCTTCTAGATGATGATTATTCAAGAGCTGAGTATTAACAGTTGTCACATGACTGAATATCTGGTTTCCATATTCTTTAACACTACTATGAATAATAGTTTTTAAACAACTGACAGAATGGCTACACTTAATTTTTGATTACCACGCTCTAACTTATTTAAAGTAAATGAAAAACATTATAAAGTAATACTGAATGGACTCTGTTGACTATACTTAATGGCATCTCTGCAGAAAATAACAATCCATCATGTCGTGTGAATCTCCTACAGTGAAAGAAGTGCAAGTTTTGCTCTTCGGTTGTAAAGAGTATTCACGTTACAGATCTAACCCTGAATTAATGGAAGGACACTATACTTGGTTTAAATATTTTATTTATATGAGGCTGTTTTTAAAGGAAAATATAAGTTTTATAAAAGAAAAGGGTTATGATATTTTGAACGCCTTAACAGTCAGAGAAGGAGGAATCGTTTTCTAAATATGAAAATAGTGTTCTTAATTGTTAGGGCTTTTCTTTAGCAACAGTTGCCAGCCCAAGGGCAAGTGCAAGACAGAGCAGACATAAAGAATCTCAGCGCCACTATTTTAATTGCTGGCATTCATAGCATTTAGCAGTCGGAAGTCTCAAAGGAAAACAACTACTTTCATTTCACCTCCTGCAGCCACCCTGTCAGGGGAGAGGTCTGGGCTCAGAAAATGTGGCTCATTAAAATGAAGAATTTTCCCCGACTTTGATATTCACAGTTCACTGGGGACTCACTACCTGTTCACCGCACCATTTCGTCTGGAAGGAGGTTGCAACACAGCAGACTCTACCTTAATTAAACTTCTTTAATCAAATTCATTAGGTCTCTAACATTTATAAAACATGTTGAATTATGCTACCGATATTCTTAGTATGTATTTTTTAAACTGTCAAGTTTTTTCCTTCCCTTATTTAATTGGTGCATTGAGCAAAATTCAGAACAATACTTTCATCTGCCTCATAAATGTCTTACTGGCATGCAAGGTACATGCTTTTTGTATTTTCTTACAAACAACTACTGCTGCTTTCAGATGCGTATACCTATTTTCTCAGCCCATACACATTTAGTTTTACAGTCATTATCTGGGAATGGAGGATTTGTTATTTCAAATTGAATTTTGTAAATAAAAAAGTCTTAATATTCTACTACTTACCTTTATTACCATATTGCAATTAGAGGAGAAAGGTTTAAAACATAGTCATTCTTCTAAAAAAGCTCAACATGGTAACACACAATCACATCAATACACTAATTGAGTAGTAACTGTTTATAATAGAGATATTGACTTTAGACTTGTAAATATTTCTTCTGACTAGCTGGCTTCTGTGGGCAGACTACAAAAGAACCCATTCTTGTGCTTCCTGAGAAATTTTTGTTCTCTCTTTAATAGCTGTGAATAACTTTTTTGGCTTTTGGCACGAAAGGGCTTTGTAGCTTCTTCAACATCCCAGCAGAGAAAATGGAGTTTCTTGGGCAAAGTTTAGTGATCCCTAAAATTCTTACTCTGTATGTAAATGTCAATTTATAAAATGACAGCCCAAGAATTAGACACAAGTATTATTTCTTATTTTAGTAAACATTAAATAAGTGCAGGACAATAAAAATGAGAGAGCAACAGGAAGGTCTTAAATTTGGGGTTGAACAACCTGATAGTACAGGAAAGTTATTCACGTCACTGAAAGCACAATTAATGTCTGTTGTGCAACTCATGGGCTTATTCTCTGTAGGGAACAAGCTATGTAAGAATAATTCACCTTGATGAAGTTATTACACTTGAATTTAATCCACTGCAGATACAGACACAGCATGCCAAGATATGCAAGGTACCAGAAGTGTCCTAGAAAAACTTAAAGAGATAATCACTGAAGGTAAGTACCTGAAGATAAGGTGATAAAAGTACATGGGGGTCAGACTACAAAATGCTTTGAATGCAGAATTAAGGATTTTATATTTTAAGCTATGTAGAGCCACTGAACATTTCTGAGTAACAGATTTGACATAATTTAAATCATTTTTAGGAGCAATAATCAGATTATGGTACACAGAATGGATTAGAGCCTGAAAAAATTACAGACAAAGGACATGAACTGGGGAGACGGATCATCTGTTCTGAGTTGACAGGAGACTATATTAAGATCATGATAAAAACAAGGAGCGAAGGTAGAAGATATTTTGAAAGAACACAACCTTTGGAAATGCAGAACTAGATATATGGAGAGCGACAGTAACCCGATGTAAAAATTCGGCAGTCTGACATACCGTACAACTAAGGAGGTCATAAGAGTATGTGAGGGCTTCCCTGGTGGCGCAGTGGTTGAGAGTCCGCCTGCCGATGCAGGGGACACGGCTTCGTGCCCCGGTCCGGGAAGATCCCACATGCCGCGGAGCGGCTGGGCCCGTGAGCCATGGCCGCTGAGCCTGCGCGTCCGGAGCCTGTGCTCCGCAACGGGAGAGGCCACAGCAGTGAGAGGCCCGCCTACCGCAAAAGGGTACGTGAGAACGCTAAGGAGAGGAGAGAAAAGGCAAAGAAAGGAATTGAGAATTTAATTCTGGGAATACTCCACATGGTGTAGGTAGGAAGAAGAAACATGTATAATTAAGGAGAGAGTGTTGTCAATAAATTAGGAAGAGAACTAGAAAAGGAAGCATCCTCATTAAAGCCAACAAAGGAAAGAGCTGGAGTAGGAAGGCTCATCGAAGAGTGAGATACGAGCGAGGATGAGAAGAATCAAGGCTGGCGACGGCCAGAGGACTTGCAGACGTGGGTGCCGTGGGTGAGGGCAAAGCAAGGCTACAAATCCAGGGCACACTGGGCGGTAAAGACGCGCGGCCCAGGTTAGGGTTAGCCTGCTGAGCATGGCAGGGCGTGAGAGGCAGGGAAAGAGTTATAGAACAAAACGAAGGTTTTTTTTTTTTTTAATGAGGAAGGAGATCTAAGTTTATTGGGATAGAAAATGGAAACAGAACATGAAGAAGGAGACGCTGAAACTGGTGAAAACGTAAGTGCAGGAGTTAATGGAGGAGAAGTGAGAAGTCATGGGGCACGCCTTATACCACTGATCCTTCCTCTGTATTGGCCACACTCACTGCACACCTGAACAACCATTTATATCAGTGACCTAGAACTATTTCAGCAGTGACCGTGTTCGTAGTGAATCCACCGGGAGTCACAGTATATTAACATATTATATTGTAAGAAGGGGTAAATCTGAACAGGTGTACCTTTATTGGACTTTCCTCAAGTTTCCTGTAAGTTCAAAGTCTCAACCCAAAGAATACATATTTACTGAGGTGCACAGAAGAGCACTCTGATAGTGCTTGAAATGATAAACAATATCCTTTTGAACATGTAGTTTTAATCAGAAAACCACAGAGGGAGGAAACATAAAACACTTGTGACACACACTCACAGTCACTTTGAGAACTGTTATCTGCGAACAGCCACTTTAACATGAATGATGTAACTTTGGGCTATTCCTAAAAAAAAAAAAAAAATCCCAGGGGCCATAGCTCCTAAGCATCAGAAGTCTAAAAAGAATGTCCAATTGTTATAAATTATGAAGCTAAATACAGGACATTTTGTTTGTGTCCAGTAGCCAGTGAGGAAGAACTATAACTGGGTCAGATTATGATTCACTTATTTCCCAGGGGATGTTTTTTCCCTAGGTACATGGGAAGGAAGAGCTTTGAGATTTTCTGTAACCCTCTCCTTGATCTCAGTGAATTCACAGCTAACCACATTTCTCCTCTCTAACACCTGCAAGTAAAGCCATCCAAATCACTTAAGATCACCCTGGGACTACATTAAAAAAAAAGTCTGCTATCATTTCTTGATCTACAGAATTCAGAGTTCTCCTCACCTCTTCTTTGCCTTTTTCATAGCTTTTACTCTTAGATTTCCAATTTTACCAATCCAAACACATTTCAGCTCCAATTTCAGTTGAGTTCCTTGAATTGACAGCTATGGTTTTGACCTAACATTCCCAGCTGACTTGGGCATGTCTTTAGGTCATAAACTCAAGGTCTACCTTTATCCTTTATAGGACACGACATTAGGTACAAGGTACAAATGGGAAAGTGGAAATGACGAGTTTGGCCCAAGCTACAGTCACCCAACATCTAATAAGAGAAGAGGACCAAACAAATTATAAATCAGGACTTAATTCTCAGATCTGTCCATTTACCTGGTATCATCTGAAATTTGTTTTTCAAGGAGATTGTGAGTCATTTGGTGACAATGTTTTACTCCAAAAGAAACAAATCCAAATCAAAATATAAGATATAAATATGGGCAGGAGTGCCTGAATAACTGAGTTACTTTTCTGCAACATTTCCACTATTGCGGTAAGAACAACGTACATACGTACATACGAGCTACAAGTAGGTAATTTTGGCGATTCTGCATAGGATTAAATGCTCTTTTATTTGTTTTCAAAACTGGCATTGCACAATATAAAGATGAATGTTAAAATTTATGCTAATAATTTAACTTTTTTACTTAGAATGGTATTAAATAAAACATTTTTTGTTTTTAAACACAACTTCAAATTGTGAGAGGGTCTGTGGAAGAAAAGAGAAAGCTTTACATTGTAGTACCTTCAAACATACTCTTTTCTTGCCTTTTGAACAAAGGGTACAGGTTTTTCACTGTGCCTCCCAAATTTGCAGCAGGCTCTGCTCTATGACATCGGAGGTGAGATCTTCATGACAAAATTTTTCAAAACTGAAAAGACTGGAGACGTCCATTTCAGGCATAAGGAAACATCAGTGCAAATGACTATAGACGGGAACAAGCCAATTGTGTTTGTGAAACAGAAAGAAAGCCAACATCTCTGTAATAGCAAAGAAAGTGGTCCAAAATGAGGCCAGAGTTGTAGGCTGCGGCCAGATCACATAGGCCTTAAGAGATTTTCTCCTCTCTGTATTGGATAGTTTATTGAAAGTTTAACACAGAGGAGGTGCATGACTGATAGAGATCATAAAAAGATTATCTTGTTACAACAAAATGGACTGAACTATTGCCAAAGGATCCGCTCTAAGTTGTTACAAACACTTAGAAATGATATGTAATATGTAACAACAATCACCAACACTTAAAAACGGTGAGAGCTCAGGGTTTGAAATACTTTTGCTTCCATACAGAATAGAGAACAACTCACTGGCACAAGGAAGTGGAGAACAGGCTTGGAGTGACTCAAAGAAACCAAAACCTCCTACACAGATCGTTAAGATGAATCAGAACCCGATTAGTAAGACGGTGGGAGATTTGAACACCATATGCGAACTGGATGCAAGAGACATTTATTAGAATGTATGCCAAAAAGCGAATGCATATTAATTTCAAATGAAAACATGCATAAATATTCTTAAGTGACCCTGACAAAAAGCCAATGAAGTAACAGCATATAGGCCACATAATCTGACAAAACAAACTCAACTAGACAGCTAATATATCCCATAGATTTTCAACTATGAAGCACAATTATAGTAATTCACAGATCATATAAAACATGGAAATAATTAACTATTTAGAATCAAATGACTTTGAAGCACTACCCACCAAAATGTATAATATATCTAAAGTGGGATTAGACAGAAATGTATGAAATTAGATGTAAGAAAAAAAAAAAAAGCTGGACATTTAAGAGACAAGCGCTCACTTCAAGAGGTTAGAAAAATGACAAAAGAGGAAGAACAATGAAAGTAAAGTGAAGAAATATTAAGATAGAAGCAAAAATGTAAAATCGAAAATAAATATATCATAAAAGATCGAAGAAACCAAGAATGGATTTTTTTTAAAAAGCTAATAAAATGGACAAACCTCTAACTAGACTGATCAAGAAGTTGCTAATAAAATTTTAATAATAGAAAGTGGGCAAAATTAAAGAAGGAGACAAACAAAAGTATCATAAAAGAATACTCAGAAGAACTTGACATCAATAAATTTGCAAACTTAGAAAACAGAAAAATCTTCAGAAATGTTGTCACAGATTTTATCAAGTCTTCAAGGGACCAATCACTCTTTTGTTGTAGAAACATACTCAGAGAATATCTTTTTATGAGACTAGTTTATTTTTACAGAAAACTTCATTAATGAACATTATAAAAATGGTTGCATGAATACACATGCAAAAATGTTAAATACTATATTAAAAACTGGTTTCAACCAAATATAAAAAGTACCACATGCTCAAGTAGGGTCCACACTGCAAATGCAAGGATGAGGTAACATTAGAGAATCGTTCACTGTGATCTACCCAAGTATTAAGCGGGGGAAAAATACGATCATCTCAAAAATGTGTAGCAGAGCACTTAATGGAATTCAACATCCAGTCACATGTATCTATAAAATACACAAATCAAGCTAGGAATTGTGTTTAATTTTATTAACTCTAAAGGGTTTCCACTAAAATTCTATAAAACATCATTCAAATGATATTTAAATTACTCAGAAGTCCAATTGCTCCATCACACCTTCCTACTCAACATTACAATGGAAGGTCCAGTCAATAAGACTGGACAAAGAAATATGGGCATAAAAAGTGGACGAAAGAAGAAAGAAGAAGAAATTTCTTCTTCTTTTAAGAAGAAATTTAAAAATATTGTTCAGTGATAATATGATTATTTGCATAGAAGTAGTGAGAATGTATAAATAAGCTAGACAAAGACAAATAAGAATCCTGGATACCAGATACCTCTTAAAAAAATCAACAGCATTCCTCTGTAACAGCAATATCAAATTAAATGGTGTTATTTTACTAATCCTAATCAAAACAGCACAAACCTTTAAAGTAATAGGTAATAAATCTAAAAAATGGTATGGTGTTTATGTAATTACTATAAAATTGTATTGAGAGACACAAAAGGAGACCTAAATAAATGAGAAAAGAGGCCATGATTACAGATGAAAATATTTGAGAGTAAGACTGTCCACTGCCTACTAATTAATCTATAAAATGAGTTTAAGTTCTCCCCTAACATAGATTTTTTTGTTCTTAAATTTTTTTTTTTAATTTAAAAATATATTTTGAGGACTAAGTCCGACAGGAATATATCTGGCTTTGAATGAGAGGAAAACAAATAACAGCTTCAAGCAAGCAAGACCAGAGGCTGACAGTCTAAGTCTGGTGCAACGGCTAGGGAAGGTCATTAAGGCAACTCCTACCGGCTCCATCACCCTGGGTGTGTGGCTTCTATCACGTTTAAGAGCGGCTCCTGTAACTCCAGGCAAGTGGTTGTGTTATACAAAGGAAGAAGCGAGAAAGGGCAAAATAAGACAGATGGGGAAAAAAGCAAACAAACCAACCTTCAATCCTACACTTCATCTACAGCTCTGACAAATGGCATCCCAAGAGCAAGAAATTCTGAGAAGAGAAGTTTTTTAGGTTTCCAGTTCTCCATTACCGAGAAATTCAACAGAACGTGAGCTTTGTGAAGGCGAAGATCTTTGCTTTCTTTACAGATGCTTTCCAATTGCTGAGAAAAGCATCAGGAATATAGGAGGCAATCAATAAATGACAAATTCAAGGCAAATGGTCATTCTGAATGAATATGGGTAGCCAGTTTATTGTATCTTCCTAACAGAGCAAAAGGCCAAGAAGAGTCAAGAGAATGGTGGAGAAAAGAATAGTTTGACTGACATTGGGGTGGGGGATTGCTCTTCGAGATGTAAAGATTTATAACACAGCTATACGTCTTAAAGCAATTAAAAGAGTGCGGTAGTATATTTTATTACGTCAATGGACAAAACAGAGAAACTTAAAACAGACCCACACAAATATGGAAAATTGGTATATGACATGTAGCACTGCAGGCCAGCCAAACGGTGTTTGGACAATTAGCCATTCATGAGGGGAAAGAGTAAAGTAAGATGTTGACCTCACATTGTATATTTTAAAAAATCCACATGTATTAAGAACATCAATGACAAATTTAAAATTTTGAACTTTTAGAATAAAATCTAGAAAAACATCTTTGTTACCTTGAGATGATAAAATTATTAAGTAAGATTAATAAATTATACATCATAAAGGATAATACTGATAAATTCAACTATATTATAATTACAATTTCTTATTTGAGAAAATACACACAATTAAAAGACAAGCCACAAACTAGAAGAAAATTTGTGACTTTAACAGCTGACAAAGCAATACTACATATGGTTTACGTACACATACGTATGTTACTAGCATACAACGAGATCAATCAGAAGAGTACATACGAAGATCAAAACACACTGAGGAAAGATGAGTATTGAGAATAAAAAGAAATAATAATTTTTTAAAAAGTCAACTTTTTTACATTATTTCATCCTCCACAAAGTAAAGCTACGAGGTTATTATAACAAAATGTTAACACCTCTCAATTCTATGAGGTAGACGTGGGGATTTTGTTGCACTATTTTCTGTACCTTCCTATTTGTCAACATATTCCATTTGAATTCATTCTCGTTTCCTACAGAACTGTCCTACCTGCTTTGTTGGGAAGGAATTGTAGGTGGCTGGCTTTGGAAGCAAGGGAATCACCTGGGCTGCTGAGGCAAGAGTACAGAAAGGAAGATGTTGGGGATTTGGTTTGGGGTGGTATTTGTAGGAATGAATCTAGGTTATGTTTGGACTTAGAGACTGACTGGCTAATAATTAGAAGGAAGTGTGGCCAAATAAATTTGATAAATGCAAAATAACCCGCAGGTTTTGGTTTGAGGGACTGAGCAATGATAATGCCGTTTCAGTGATGAGAAAGGCTGGAGGAGATGCAGGTGTGGGACAAAAACCTGACTGGGGGCGGCGTCTTTTTTAGTTATGTTTGCATGCCTGTTAGACATCCTTGTAGAGATACAGTTGGATGTACAGTTTGCAGTTTAAGAGACAGGTCTAGGCTGACCTTGTAAATTGTGCTGTTATCTGCACTGAGATGGTTCCAGTCGAAAGCCTGGATGAAATACCTAGGGAGAGAGTACAGATATGAGGGAAAAGAAAGGGCCCCGGCTCAGTATACTTCAATATTTAGAGGCTGGAAATAGAAAAAGGAGGAGGAATCAGAGGAGGACGAAGAGAGGAAGGGTGGGAACAGAAGAAAGAAGGAAGTAACATCGATACGGAGATACCGGGAGCAGGTGTCAGTAAAGACCCAAACTTCAAATGTGTAGGAATAATAAACCCTTTCCGAACACTGACTGTTAACTGGGACGTAAGTAACTAATGGATTCTCAGCCACAGGGAGTAACCTTAAGAAGTAGAGCGGTGAGAACGGAAGACATCTTAAAATTGCTACACTATGTTTTTACGCAAACAGGAGTGGTCCATCGGAAAGGGAGATATTAAATATTTGGTGGAGAGTCATAACTGTTGGGTGAATTGCCTGAGAAAGCGAGGGTGGATATGATTCTGAGCAGAAAGGTCACTGTTCCTTCTACTCATTGTGAGAGATGTACAGATAGCACAGGTGTAATTAATATTGGTAGTTGGTAGACGTCTATGAAAGGAATAGAGAAATTCCTCCTTGTGATATGAAAATAACATAGTTTTTATCCTAATTTCTAATGACTTTGCTATTGCATGCAACGGGGTGGCAAATATGGGAAGGTCAGATCCGGGGACAATCATGTTGGCGTTATCTTTTATATACTGGAAGTGGCCTGCATAGCTTCTTCTAGGCCATGTTTTAAATTTACCCAGTTATGTTTTACTGAAGCCAATGTCCGGGTATTTCTCACACTATGAAATATTCTAATGACTTTTTATTGCTAAAGTTTGTCTATTTCATGTATACTTTTATAGAAACTGCTCCGATCAACTGCCTCAGATCCAATGTCAAATAATATGACGATACTGCCTTCAAAATCATTTGAAGCTAAGTACTTCCCCGGGCCTGATAGCAGTGTAAAAATGTCTGAACCCTAGGGAATATCTGAATGTTCAAAGTACACCATTCCCTTACCCCTTACTCGACTCTCACTGAGTGAGAGATAAACAAACACTGTGTTACATAGAATGAATTCTATGTGAAAGGATTTCTACATTTCTTAAGACAACGTATCATTTAAGTAGCAAACTCTTCCAATTAGGTGAGCAATCAAGATGTATATTCCAACTTCCCCAGCTGCTCCATTAGGTTCATGTTTGAAAGGATACTAATCTTTCTTCTAATAGTTTTAAAGTGGTATTATTTTAGACCCAGAGACAAGAACCGTAGCTTTATTTACTGATGTAGAATTGTGGAATGTTAAAAGCTGGAGGAGATTTAGAGATTTAATCCAATTCCCTCTTTTTTCAAATGAGGAAATTTAGGAATTTTAAGTTCAGTGATTTGCCTGAGTTAGGAAAAGAGCTGAGATACAAATTCTAATTTCTTATTTAGGCAAGAATTTACTCCAGCTTACATTTATTAGGTCATTACAACATGGACTCCATGTTGTAAATATATTTGCTATTTATCACCTGCTGCTGAGTTTATGAACTGTCTGCACTGATGCTAGTTGATTTATGTTGATGCTTCTCAACCATTTCTAACGCAAACCTACTTCTGAAGAGGACACACCTCCTGAGAGTGGGGTTAACCTCCCCCATTTCTATCCCCAACTCTGCTGAGACTCACTGCTGCTTCTCTGACAGTGAGATTTTGAGGAATTGTATTTTCCAGCTTTTATTACAGAAATTGTTACAATACCAAGCATGTTTTTTTTCCCAAAGTACACGTCTTTAACCTACTCTGATTGTTACACACAACCCCCCTTCACAACACACACACACACACACACACACACACACACACACACACACACACACACGCACGCACGCACTGAATCAGTGAATCTCATCTCTGATTAAGATGAAAACTCCTAGAGGGTAAAATCTGATTATTTTAGCCAGTTTGTTAAAGGGCCCAATGAAAATCCCTCTCTCAATTATGTCCTTAATAATAATGTTGAATATTTAACATTTGATGAAATTATTATCATCTAGTTGGCATTTTTCACAATTTGTATTTGAAGAGTTTTTAAACTCATATTTGTCTTAAAAATCAAATTTATTAATAAACTATCTAAAATCTAAGGAATGTAATAATCCAATTACAGTAAACTAATGCTTTAGAATAATAAAATGTTCTTTTATATCCTTAATTTTAAACGAAAATTAACCTTCATTACTAAACAAAAACAAGTTTTTTTAAATGAATGTTTACTTGAGAAAATTACAGATGAGTCTACTCGATATTACTCTCAATAGTTTTTTGGGAACTGCATGAAGTGTAACAGTTGTAGTTGGATAAATGAGTACCATGACATCTATTCAATGACCTGAATATTACAATTTCTAAGTATTAAATTTAAAGCTTCTTATCTTCATTTAATTATTCACGCATCAGTTTAACAGTTCAGCACACAATTTCCAATTTATCACTCACAAAATGAAACTAAATAGCTTAGTGGGGGTTGGAGAAAAATAAAATTCTCTAGAAAGAAACAGAGTAGTTTGTAAAGTCTTTAAAATTCATAATTGAATGGACTGAGTTATGATATTAATACGATGTAGATGAAGTAAAAAATCATACAAGCAGAAAGATGAAACGAGCTTTGAACTCTCATTAAGTTCTTAAAAAATATACTGAAATCCTTTATTACCGGTCTCTTATTGTCAGTGTTATGGTCCACTTTACCAGTTATCCTAGAACCCACTTATAGAGTAAAGCTTTACTTCCTTGATTCCCTTACAACGAACTGTTCCGGTTTTAGTTCTCTATTTTCACCAAGTTTTGACTTTTTAAAAAGCATATTTTGTATTTACTACTTATGCACAAAGCAGTCTTTTCTCCTAGAAAATATGCCTTGAGGATAGGGTCTGTCACATATCTTTACACCAATTACACATTTTAACTAAATATTATATACAAATTTATGACCTTCAGAGGGTTTTCAATTTCCTTATCTAAATTATACCTGGATTCTAACACTCTGGTTTAAGTATTTCCTGTATGTAGAACTTGCTTCTGTACAATGCCCACATACTGAGGTTTCTTAATTCAACACCCTAATTAAGGAATAATAATAAATTAATTATAAATAACAACAATAATCATTTCTAAAGTACCACTGCCCAACAGAACTTTCTGCAGTGATGGGAATATTCTATATCTGTGTCATTCAATACCTTACCTGCCAGCTGCATGTAGCTACTGAGCACTTGGAATGTGCTTACTGTGACTGAATAACTAAAAATTTAATTTACATCTTTTTTTTTTTGCGGTACGCGGGCCTCTCACTGTCGTGGCCTCTCCCGTTGCGGAGCACAGGCTCTGGACGCGCAGGCTCAGCGGCCATGGCTCACGGGCCCAGCCGCTCCGCGGCATGTGGGATCTTCCCGGACCGGGGCACGAACCCGTGTCCCCTGCATCGGCAGGCGGACTCTCAACCACTGCGCCACCAGGGAAGCCCATAAAAAATTTAATTTAAATCTTAACAGCCACATGTAATTTTTGGCTACCATATTGGAGAGAAGAAATTCAAAGTACAAATTCCTCATCTTGGCTGGTTTTGGTAGGTGCTTTGGAAAAAAATGGGGGTTCTATGGTCAATTTTTTTTTTTTTAATTTGTGTAATAATTCCTTTCTTAAGAATTTCCTGTTCACCTAGAGAGTTCTGAGGAGCCATATAGTAAAACCATATGTATGTATGTAAATTATATATATGTAACATTATATAGATACACAAACAATATGATGACACGAAGGTGTATATACATGTAAATATTTAATATATAGATTTAATTTATTTAGTTTTGCCCAACATAACTTGAGCATGAAAACTTCCACCCTACAATCAATCTCTTGGCATCCTGAGATTTTGTTTTGTTTTGTTTTTTTGGATGCCATTTGGTTTTCTTATTTTGGTTCTACTTTCTGCTTAGAAAGGCTACATTCTGATCTAGGGATAATGTAAAAACCCTTTAGCATGTCTTGAAGGCCACTAAAAAATAAAAGGCAAGCTCACGATATCTGCTCCAGTAAGACAGTTTGTTTATTCTGCCTACGCTAAACATTTCCCACAATCTTGCATTCTGAATATTTTCTGTGCTACTTTCTTTCTTCTATTTAACTAAGGTCTGTGCACTTCAACGTAGAAAGAATCTCTCTTTAAAAGACTAAGAACCTCCCTGTTCTTTAAAATCTAATAGCACTTGTTGCCTCTGTAGACTATTACAGCCATTAGAAACTTGTAAAGCTCTTTCTTCTAACACCATGCTTCTATTATTATCTCCATCTTAATCATTGTTAGTTATTTGGATATTATCTCCCTTATTAGTCTACAGTGACCTTGAGTGAAGGGACCGTATGCTATATTTCTTTTTTTTTTTTTGCCTAATGTGCATAGTCATTGAATGTGTGCAGTAAATATCTTTGATCTTGTAAGACAGTCCTACTTTTCAATGACCTCAAAGAATACTCTCCAATATATTCTATTATTAAACGTATAGTCTTTTTTGTATCTACTCTAAATGCTTTGTGCTGAAAGGTTACTCTTCTCCTATTTTGAGGTAAAATAGGTGGGCCTGACTCTTTTAAAATTAATTCTTAAATTTTATTCTTAAAAACCAATTCTCATATCCTTTTGTTATCATGAAAATTATCCTTTCCCTTCTCTTCTTTCAGCTCAATTATCCCAGTTTCTTTCTGCCTAGTCATCAAGTCTTCACCTAGCTATGCCAAATTTTAGCCATAAAGGAAGACAGAAAATAACTTGTAGTAAGAAGTAAGGGAGGGATATACCTCGGGTTGGGGCAAGGTGTTACTATCCTCAACAATCGACCCCCAATCGTAAAGCTAGTCCCTGTGCTGTTCATCCTAAAAGAACACCTAAAAAGAAAAGCAAATGAAATTCAGTTTCTTTCTTTTCGGCGAGAAAAGATTAAGTCAGTCTTGAAGGACGATTTGACACTTAGACCAAAGACCCCTTTGATGGAAATGGCAGCAAAATTGTTCGTTAAAAAGAAAAAAAAAACAAATAGTTGATCTACAAAACGGAAGAGCCAACAGGTATTAGAAATTTTCTGGTCTACAGTTCCAAACATTTCTCGTTTCTGACATTTTCAGGAGATTCAGTAAACAACCCGAAGAGAGTAAGCACTGGTTTATTTCCTTTGCATAATTTATCTATATGTTATCATATTTACTTATTTATTGATAATCTCCTTATATATGCTCAGAACTGCTTTATTTGGAAGCAACTGAAAACATAAGCCAAGCTACATTATGCAAAAAATAGGAATTCATGGGCTACTATAACTGAAAAGGTGAGGAGAAGAAGTAGCTTGCTGGCAGCTTGAAGCAGGAGACCGAGCAGGACCTTGACTCTCTATCATGTTTCTCAACTCCGCTTCCTTGGAGTTGACACCACTGTCACGGAATGCCTCCACTCACACGTGAAAATGTTAGCAGCAGCTCTCATGGCGCATCTCCTCAACTCCAGGACAAACACCAAAATTTAGTACTCTTCCTTCAGTCTTAATCAAATCCCTGCTAATGACTGAAATAAGTTAGGTTACATGCTTGCCCTGGAACCAATCACTATGGCTTAGGGATGAAACGCACTGATTGATGTAGGACACGCCCTACCGCTACAGCCTGAAGTGGTGACAATTTGACTCAAAACGAACGGACTGGCCATGTGAGAGGGATGGATCTTCAGAGTCAATTTAGGAGACTTTTATTATAGGACCAGGAGCAGATGGTAAATCACAGAACACTGTCAGCATTACGGAGGCAGAGCTCCTGTTTCTTTTCCTCCATCATGTCCCCAGTATCTAACATAGTGCCTGGACAAGAGGAAACTAATGAAGTTGCAGAATCAATGACGCATGAATACATTCCCACTGCTTCATCCATCTCTTACTTCTTCTCTTGCCCCAGCCCAGTTCATACATATTTCAATTCCTATAGGGTATGTCTATGTTGATGTTGTATCAACAGGTAAAGCAAAGTGGTGAGGCCCCTCTCCACGCATTTCCTATTTCTGATTCCTGTCAATGGACTGCTTTCCTTAGAAATCATCGACCCACTTCCATCCTTGGCACACTTCCAACACATGACTTAATCATCAGTACTTGACACCCTAAAGAGTTAGAGAACCCCTGCCCGAGAGGTGCTGCCAACCACCCCTTATCCCGCTTCCGGGCTGAGATGCTCATTTCCCAGCTGCTGTGTGTTCCGGCTGTCATAGGTGAGAACTTCTAGGAGTTACCTTCAGGCAAAAAAAAAAAGTGTAATAGTTTCATTATTTTTTTTGGAAATGTCTAATTTTGTTTACTCTTATGAAAGATCAAAGCATTGCAGAAACAATCTCAGATGTTATCTATTCAAATCTTCCGTTCAATGAAAAGATTTTAATATTTTGGAAAGGGGAAGATAGAAGAGTCAAAGGAGCTCATAGGAAATGGGATGCTTCGTAAGTGTTCAAAGATGTGCAGTGAAAGATTTATCAGAAGAAAAGAAAGGAAAGAATATGAGCAAAGGGATGAAAGCAGGAAATGACATTTTATCATTAGAAACAGAAGCAATTTACTAGAACCACAGAAAGGGTGTTTTGATATTTGGTAAGAAATGAGGATTCTTTTAGACTACATTAAAGGTCTCAGACTTTAACTCTTGGATAATTTGGAATCACTGAGGGCTTTGTAAAGACAAGAGTGACATAAGAAACATGATCAGATTTTATTTTAGAAACGCCTGTGTGTACACGATGCCATCAGTTCTAGGGAAATCAGAAAGGAACTAGGAAGGATTATCTGAACTACAATTAGGTGACAGTGTCTAAGCAGAGAAGGAAACAGATGTGAGGTGTTCATGTGCAGAAGTATCAAGTACCTATAAACTACTAATTGTGATATGAGATGATCAGGCAGAAGTGAAGATAACAAAACCTAAATACTTTGACATGTCTGTTCCTTAACCCCACTTTAAGTTGTCTTAACGCCTCTAATCTTACACTGAAGATAAACTGGAAAAATACAATCTTTATCTTTATGATCAAAAGCCCATATAAAGTGCAGGTTAAGAAACAAGAAACTTTTAATAATGAATATTTTCGCATGTGACATAGAGTGGGTTTCCCAGGATTCAGACTCTGAGGTTCCAGCATTTAAACGCAAGATATTTACCCAGGAGCGCTTTGGGGAGTAGCACCGTGAGGAATGGGGAAGCAGGGTGGGGCAGAGAACTGCAGTCCAGCAATGCAGTGGGCAGGCATCGTAATCCAACGGGGAGCTCTGCACGGGGACAGCTCTTTGGCGATGTCCCGACTTGAGGCCCCTGCGTATGCCTGTCCTTGGTTGCAGTGCACCCTGGGGAGGAGTGTGGCCTTGGATGTGGTGGCTCTTGCTGTGGGTTGAATTGTGTCCCCCCAAAAGGTACATTAAATTCCTAACCCCCTGTGCTTGCAAATGTAACTCTGGTTTAAAATGGGGTCTTGGCAGATGTAATCAACTTAAGATGAAATCATGCAGGATTAAGGTGGGCCATAGTCCAAAGACTGATATCCTTATAAAATGAGTGAAACTTGGACACAGACAAGCAGGAAGAACGCCAAGTGAAGATGAAAGCAGAGATTGCAGTGACGCATCCTTAAGTCAAAAAATGCCCAGGATTGCTGGCAACTTCCAGAAGCTGGAAGAGGCAAGGAAGGAGCCTCCCCTAGAGGCTTCATAAAGCACGGCCCTGACGATACCTTAATTTTAGACTTTCAATCCCCCAGGATGGTGAGACAGTAAGACAATACATTTCTGGTGGTTTAGGCCATCCAATCCGTGGTGGTTTGCTACGGCAGCAGTAGGAAACTATTACACTTATTTCTGCCTGAAGGTAATTCCTAGGAGTTCTCACCTATGACAGCCGGAACACACAGCAGCTGGGAAATGAGCATCTCAGCCCGGAAGCGGGATAAGGGGTGGTTGGCAGCACCTCTCGGGCAGGGGTTCTCTAACTCTTCGGGGTCAAGAGACCCCTTTACAGTCTTAGAAATTATTGAGGACCCCAAGAACTGCTGTTTATGTGCTTATTATTCTTAAACATAACAAATACTGTAAACACATTTTCTTTACTTTAGAATAAAATATTATGTTCTAAAATAATATTTTAGATTAAAGCTTTAAAATTTAGAGAAGTTTCTGAAAAGGGAAAGGGCAAAGTGTTCTTACTTGTGTTTCTAAGTATTTGTAAGGAAAACTTCAGTGTTTCAAAAATAAAGTCTTATTGGCTAGCGATGGCCAAACTACGGCCTACGGCCAAAAGCCTGCTGCCTGCTCCAGGGATTCTCATGAGCTAAGGACGTGTTTTTAAAGTTTTTAAATAATTGAACAAAACACATCAAAACTAGAATAATTCATGACATATAAACATTGTATGGCATACAAATTTCATCGTCCATAAATAAAGTTTAATTTGAACATAATCATGCTCTGTTTACTCATTGTCTAAGGCTGCTTTCTGGCTACAATGCAAAGTGGAATAGTTATGGCAGATTCTATGACCCACACAGCCAAAAAAATTTACCATCTGGCCTTCTACAGAAAAAGTGTGCTAACCTTCATACTACGCAAAAGTGAGGTTATAGCAAGTAAGAGTGAAACAGAAGTACCGGGAGCAAATGGAACTAATCTCTGAAAAAAACCACATATTTACACCTAGTACCTTAGAACATTCTAGAAAATACAGGAGTACAAAAACACACATTTCATTAACCATCAGAGAGATATTATCACATATCATGATTCTTCTGGAAAACCCCACTGTATATTCAAAAGGGAATGACAGTGAAGCAGGGAAATACCGTTTTAGTATTGTTATTATACGAAAGGAGTTTTGTTTTCACAGACCTCCCGGCAGGGTCTCAGGAATAGTATTTTCTAAGCTACTATACTTAAAAAAAGAGAAGACAATGAACAGATAGTTTTTAATGTGCACATAATTAAAATAATATATAGTATATATAATATAGACATAATTTACGTATATAATATTACTATTGATCATCTCAAGTTTTAAAATGTCTAACATGATAGAATTTTTCAAAAGTGAAAAATTCTAATTGTAAGAATTGACAATTAATTGTAAGTAACTATAAGTAAGGCTTTAACTTTAAGTACAAAATATAGAGCTGGAGTAAATTTTATACAGGATTGAGTGAAATAAATGGAAGGTTAGAACTTAGAAATGAAAATCCTTTGTTTTACCACAAGCTTGACAGTGTAAAAGGCCATTTATGTCAGCCCTTATGTCCTCTCAAAATGGCCTTGACTGATAAGACGGCAATTTGAGACTGAGGTACTTTACTTTTGAACTGAAGAGATTGCGGAAAAAAAACACAAGGCTTCTACTTTAGCACAGATAAGAGAAACAGAAACTGTAGATTCTTAAATCAAAACTGTAAGAGGACAGAGGTCCAAGGATCCACGCAACAGGTAGTATTAATGAACAAAATCAGAGAAATGTCCCAGGACATACAGGTACCTATGAAAGAAATAACTCATTTAAACTGTGAGTGTACAGCAAAGGTGAATAAAAAGCCACCCTTCTGATTGGCATATCTAGCCAAGTAATCTTACCTCAGACCCTAAAGACTAGCTGTATCAACCCAGTACAATGACATTTCCTGAAACAACGTATTTTCACCAAGCCTGTTCCATTCCAGATTATTTTCCAAACACACTCCATCATGCCATCATATGCTTTACCCATGTATCCTCATGTGACAGGATGTTTCCGCAACCTTTCTATTTATAATATACTTCTCTGGCCCATCAATTCACAAAGGTAAAAAGGAATACAGATAATGTATTTAGAACAAGAATGCAAATTTCCGTCTCACTGTCTCTCTTTTTTGTGGGCTTAAGGAAGAGAAAGATAATTCTTAAAAACTGCTTCTCTTATTTTGTGAGACTCAATTCTTGGTATCATAACTGACAAATATATCAAATATATCCTCTTTCTAACTTATCAATACATAGTAGAACAAAGATGGGCTTAAAAATATGTGAGCAGCAAAAAGATACAATATAAAAACACGTTATTAGAATATTACTACTATAACTATTTTGTATTTGTGCTATATCGTGAAAAATACACCTACTTCAAATGGATGGCTTACTCAAGATTTAATTTTTATTCTAATATATGAAAATAATTAACATCACTCATCTTAATAGGTCTATATATTAACAATAGGTCAGATCATTTCAAAATATCACACAGTATTTTTCATCCAATTCTGCAGCAACCTGTTCTTTTTCATATAAGGCTACATATGCACAGTATTTTTAAAGCAAATGGTACTTTTTGAAAACCTAATCTATGAAATCTACATAAATTCAAAAAGTCTTTTTGCTTCTAAAAGGAACAAAATGAAAATTACATTTTCTCTTCGCTTAATGTGTAACGTGCTCCTGATCTCCTTGTGCCTGAGGGTTTATCAAATTGGAAGCTATTATATAGATCCATGAAGAAAAACACGTCTAAAACTAAGAATATGTAACCAATTAATGATAATAATGGGACATGATTCAACATCTGAAATGATTTTCTTTGATCAGATAGCTCATAATCTCCTTTGCCCTTTCTGTTTAAATCATAGAAGTGAAACTTCTACTTAAAATGAATTGAAGGTACACATTTTGTAAAATCGAAACGACAGGTACTCAACATCGCAAGTCAATTCTGTGACTTGCATATAACCAATCTGCATCACTAAACCTTAGTAACTGCTCATTAAGGTCCATGAGCAGAGCTTCAGGGCCC
The DNA here is from genome assembly GCF_964270905.1 of Leucopleurus acutus. Taxonomy (NCBI): domain Eukaryota; kingdom Metazoa; phylum Chordata; class Mammalia; order Artiodactyla; family Delphinidae; genus Leucopleurus; species Leucopleurus acutus. The sequence continues at coordinate 1,844,241 of NC_139163.1, forward strand.
TGAGTCCATATCAAAAGCTATGCAACTGTTTGTAAAAATCAGCAGACAGAGGCTGACTTCCATGTTTTTACCACATTACGATACTTTAAGAAGTTCAGGATCCATTATATAAGCCACAATTCTATCTTGAAGGAAAAACAGACCTCTATCAGCCTTAATCAAAGAAGTTATAGTGCGTTATCCGAGTCCTTTATACAATATATATCCTCATATTTATTATAATCTGAGTAATGTACCACGTTCAAGGTTTTGTGTTTTTTTTTTTTTTTTCCCACAGAGTCTGAGCCAGTTTGATGATCCTGAGCCACTAATCAGAATTCTCACAGATACCAGCTGCTGCTTCTCCACCTTCAACGAAGCACTAAGAAAGTGCCTTCTGAAATAATCTAACCCTGTGACTTTACACAATGAAATCTGAAAAGCCTGCAAACTATGACTAATGAGAGAGATTCTGGCAGATGAAAATCTGGAAAGAAAGCACATTTATATTTTATTTAATCATCAAATGACATAAAAAATGGGAATGAGGTAAGGTACCCCACCCAAATAAGACCATGTCTGGAATAGATATTTAGAATGGCAGAAGAAAAGGAAATTTCAAAGCCTGTTGCCATAATAAATACAAGAAATGTCTGCACACTTTATATAAAATGATTCTATGTTTTATCAAAGTGAAACTCTGAACGTCAAGCCCCAGAATTAATCAAAGTGGCTACAAAGCATTTGAGCAGAAGCAGAAGTCTGACAAAGATGAATTGTGCAAAGAGATGCTGCTTCCAATTTTAGAAGAAAAATATTATACTCACCTTAATGAAGAAAGAGGTTTATGCATAGAAAACTCAGTAAGACTCCACACTCACAACTTGCTTGAAAATTCTGCTTACTGGAAACATGTGTATCTTAGTCCTCTATTCCACTTCATAATTGAAGTCTTTATGGGACTAGAGCTTCTATCAGCAAATTCTACAGTAACGTGCTGTTGTGTCGCAAATGCACCCCTGCACCTCGGCGGTTCATATGTTGAAGCCCTAACCTCCGGTGTGACTGTATTTGGAATAAGGAAATAATTTTAAGGTTAACCAAGGTCATAAGGATGGGGCCCTGACCCAGCAGCATTAGTGTTCTTCTAAGAAGAGACACCTGAGAGTCTTTTCTCTCTCTCTTTTCTCTTTTTCTCTCTCTCTCTGCACACACACACACAGGCCATGTGAGCACACAGAAAGAGAGTGGCCCCCTGCAACCCAAAGGGAGGGCTCTCATGAGACATCAACCTGCTAGCTCCTGGATCTTGGAACTCCAGCCTCCAAAACTGTGAGAAAATAAAGTTCTGCTTTTTAAACCACCCAGTCTGTGATATTTTGCTGAGGCAGCCTAAGCAGACTAAGACACGCACATACCACACATGTCAAACACACACAGACACACCCCCTCACAGAACAGTAAAGAGAAATACTAATTATTGTGTGCAACAAAACCAGTAATAATCCTGTAAGTGGAAACTGAGGTGGAGACAGGATGATAAATACATAGCTACAGCACTCCGGCAACTGAGAGTGCAACGGAATGGAAACTAAGCAGAAAGAATCAAGGGCAGGTGAGACTGAGAGTGGACATCATGTCAGCACCTACACTACCAGCAGGACTCTGCCTTCCTTCCCTGCCATCCCTCCCCTACTTGCCACCTTCTGCAGCATTATTCTTAATTTTTGCTCAATAGTTCAGTCATAATTGTGTAAGTAATAAAAACAAGCATTTATAAATATGTTGAGCTTTATATAAATTATTTACTTTAACCAGCAATTAACTTAAGTAAACTCTTATTAAAAATGCACAGGACAGTTTTTTTCCTCTTAAAATAGGTGTAATATCTGTCAACTAATCAGCCATTCCAACAAGTTTTCGTTCGCCCATGTATTCAACATGGAGGGTCTATAATGTTAGACTCAAGCCCGGGCAAGGGAGAGATCACCATGTATAAGGAACACTCTGTTTCTGAGGACATCACAGTGTAGGAAGACGTTGAAAGAGAAACCACAGTACAATATGATGTCATAACCAAAGTTGTGGTAAGTTCCGTGAGAGAGTTGAGAATAAATGCTGTGAGAGGCCCAAAGGAGTCACAAATCCTGTCTGCTAGAGGAGGGAGGACTTCACGGAGGAGGTGACACTGAAGTTTAGTCATGAATAGAGTCTCTCCGCATGGAGACGGGGCTGGAGTAGGAGGATTCTAGGCAGAGAAAAGAACTGATAAAAAAAAAATTAAGAAGCTGTTTAAGAAAATGGCACGTTTGTTCAATGGAGAGTGGTCTGCTGTGAATATATTTAAGTCCTAAAGCGGACAGGCAAGAGGTGAGTTGGAAAGTGAACAGAGGGTCCTAGGGAAGAACACTAATGGACCAGCATAGGAAGGTCAATTTTGTAAGTGTGGACCCTGGAACTTCGGGCCAGGAGGTCACATAGCCAGATATACTTTACAGCAGCAAACCTCACGTCAGTAGAGGGGTAGAAACGTGCAAGATGTGATGAGCATGGGGAGGCCACCTGCGGAGACCAACTGACTTTTGATAAAGTCAGAGGGGGTGGAGATAAAATCCTGTATAAGAGCAGTAACAGAATCTTGGTATTTAGACATGAGAAGCATTCAGAGGGAAAAAAAATATCTGTCGTTGATTCAACATTATAGGTAGTGAAGTAGCAAAAAAAAAAAAAAGAAGGATGTTTTTATTCATTAGATCCATTTTTAGGAAAAAACAATAATATAAGATAAATTAATTTTTAATTTTTTAAAAAAATTTACAGATAGCCACCCAAAGGAGGTAGTCTCCTGGGAAACAATTCGTGGAACATAATCATAAACTGATAATTTTCTCAAGATTCTGTCACGATTCTAACCCTAAAAACAAGTTATAAACAAAGAGAAAGAAGAATACCTGCCTATAAGTGCCTCGTAAATCTATTCCGTTGATACAGAACGAAGAAGAAATAAGCAAACTTTGTGGAAGAAGAAGCCACTTCTGTTTGCCCCCCCCCCAGATTTCTCTACAATACACATTGCAAATGGGGGACCATGCTGAGGGGCGAAAAGGGGCATATGGACTAATTTATGATGGTTTCAGACTATAAGTAAGTATTATGAGAATAAATTACGGTTGGAACACTATAAAATAGGGCTGGCCATGATCGTCTTTTTCAATTATGCACTGAAGATCTTAATATGCTATGTTGTGTTTTTTTTTTTTAAAATTATTTTGTTTATTTGTTTATACAGCAGGTTCTTATTAGTTATCCATTTTATACATATTAGTGTATATATGTCGATCCCAATCTCCCAATTCATCCCACCACCACCCCTCCGCTATGTTCTTTTTATGGTGACTCATTTTTAGCAACCAAAAATTATTAGCAATATTATCTGGAAAATGCATCTCACGATTTTTGCAGATCAGGATATTTCACACTGTGACACATAGTAAATACCTATTAGAGAGCGTCTTCAGCACCTCCATGTGTATTTTAATAGGATTGGGAACTGTGTTACACTCAAACGGCTTGTCTACCCTTGGGCAGACTGATATATTTTTATTTGTTTATTTACTGTAAATCCAGGTTTGCCTAAATTCTGCTTATACGTGTGCAGATCATTAGGCATATTCACTGTATGATCATTACTTCTGAACTGGGTTTATAACTGGGACGAGAGCCATGTCAGAATAAAAACAATCTTTGAATCAGGAGCTTGAAAATTGGCCTTTGATTAGAGGGCTGGAGATAAAACTCTTATTTCTTGGGAGCTTAACAGGGTTAATCATTTCTTTTTTCCTCCTCATTCTGCACTTTTAGTGATACTTGATATATTGAGACATTTGTTGCCTCAGCAGCCCTGATTTTAGCTACATAATAGTAATAACTATGATTAATTGAGCACTCGCTATTCATCAAGGACTGTGCATAGAATATATGTAATTTGTACATTTTTTAAACAACCCTGAAGGTAAGTATTTAGCCCCATTTCACACCTGACTAAACAGAAGCAAAGAAAAATTGTGTGAGTCCAGGTCATACAATGAGTGTGGGAATTTGGACTCAAACCCAAGCCTGATCAAAGCACAGCCCACTGTCCTCTTCCCACTCTGCCCGCTGTTTCTCTGCAATTTGAAGCTCAAGGGTGGGGAACTTAATGCACCTATACAGACCCAGATGTTCTTCAAGGCCTACAGACTCTGAAATATGTCAGAAGGAAATCTGTGGCTTCCTCCCCTTGGTGAATACCTAATTTTTTTTTTTTTTTTAACTTTCTCAACAAAAGGTCTAAACTTATATTGCCTTCGCACTCAATGATGATGAATAGGAACAAATCATGTTGAGTGTTGAGGGGCTTGAGAGAGAGTCTAGTCTTTCTATTCTTCTGTTACCCCAATTTTTTCCAAGGACCGACTGAGGCCCAGAGAGAAAGTGGTTTATCCAGAGTTTCGGTGAATTTTAGTGGCAGAACTAGAACTTGGACACTGTAACTCCTTACTCTGGGTTCACTGTGTCCCCTTCCTACTAGTATTTTTCAACATTACAGTTCATATGCAGACACCTAAACATTCAAGAAGCACTCACTGACCGTACAGTATGTGTTGTCAGGCGTGTGTATAGATAGGTAGAGATAGAAAAATCGTTTATTATATTCCCTTCCCTCGAGAATTTTATAGAGTATTGTAAAGACAGATGTGAGACAATGAAGTTAAGCCAGTAGGAAAGTTGGTGTAATAGAAGAGTTTTGAACAGGGGAATAACAATAAAATGGTGTCAAGAAGGTTAAAGTAGGTATGGAGAGTAGAATGAATGAGATGGACAGCATCTGGAAATGGAGTTGTTAGAAGGCTACGGCAATTCTCTAGATGTGACCATAAGAACACATTTCCCCCAGCAACTCTTCCAGCCCCCATCTGACAGGTGTTTTTGGTCTTACTTGGCAACTATCCACGTTGATTCACCCCACAACAGAAGTGCTTTTTTTCCCAAAATCCTGGATGTGCCACTGAAATTCTGAATCATTCATTCATTCATTCATACTTACTTTTGCTCAAGAAACACCCATTTCCTGCCTACGATGTGTCTGACAGTGTCTGACACTGGAGAGACAAGAGCAAATGAAAGAACATGGTATCTGAGTTCAAGAGGTTTACGAATCGCCATCCAGTTGAGGAAAACTTATGTGGGAAGAAAAAAAAAGAAGAAGAACACTGAGTGAATGGGAGAAATGGCAGGGAGAAGGGAAGAGAGGACGGGCGTGACAGACACTTGATAATGAAAGGGAAAGCATCTGTTTCAGAAACTGTCTCTGATAAAAATTCTTTGAAAATAAAAGACAACTTACTACCAATGTAGTGGTATGTCAGCTTGAGAAAAGTCAACAAAAAGATAATTTTTCCTCTTTTCTCTGCCTCAGAATTTATCTCGTGTAACTCCCTCATCAAAGAAAAATGACTCCACCAATCCAGTGCATAACATCTGGCTTTAAGGTTACCCCAAGGGGCAAAAAAGTAATATGCAAAGAGGCAGAGCCGCAAGCTCATATCCTGGGCTTTTGAAAAGCCATATGATTTCCCCTGACATAGAGCAGCTGAACATCAATGACAACAAAAGTAAACAATATTTCAATCCATTTATTTAAGTACCTGGATAGATGTAAATTAAATTTCTGCAAAAACAGAAAGATAAGGAATACCTCTTATAATCGGAGATGTTAAAAACCAGGCAACAGGACTGGATCTCCTATATGTTGTTTGAAATGAATATTCTATAGGCATTCCATTGCCTCTTTATACAATAAAACCTGTACTAAGTAAAAGAGGCAGAATGGCTATACTTTCCCTTGATAATCCTTTTGTGACGTCTCATTACTCCCCAGGGACGAGCATCCCATGTCCCCACGCATAGCACACAGATGCCCAGCCCTGGTACCTTGATTCACGCTGGCGGTCTGTGTCCCGCTGCCCTCCCTCTTCCCAGGGCTCCCTCCTGGAGTCCCCGTCCTGAACTTCTTCAGGTAGTGCGGAACCTACCAACCACGGCGGTGGCTTGTAAAACACCACCCCCTCTGTGCAGCACCATGACACACTGACATATTGAACTCTGTCATAAGAACGACGAGCAGAAAAGTATGGTTTTATTATATGCATCCAATATAGAATCACAACCACTAGCACGCATGTTCACACACACAAAACAAGCTGCTTGGCTGTTTCTGAGTTTTCTGTTAATATTCATTTGCTACTTGTTCATTCATTGTATCATCTGCTAGCTTTTGCTAGCAGGCAAGTCGGAGCCAGTGCCAAGGGCTTAAGGAAACTGTATATATATAAAAAAAAAAAAAAAAAAAAAAAAAAAAAAAACTAAGGGAATTCTATGCATTTCCTTAATTTTATTTAAAAAGGGATGAAGGGAGAGCATTGCTTTTAGGCCTGTAACAACTTAATGCAACTAATGGACCAAACTGGCAGAATTCAGAATTGGATGGCCATTGCATTCATTACTAGTGCTATTAGCCCTAGGTTTTCTGGGGCTGGTTTCCCAAGCGAAAGTCTACATTGCTCACACTCTTCTCTAATTCATTTTCTTTTATACCATGCATTTAATATCTCAATAAAAAAGAGCAAATCTTGTGAATCTTGGCTTTAACAACAGCTTCAATTGGTTGAGACTAACCCTGACCACCAATAATATGATATAATTTGTAAATATACCTGAATTTAATTAGCGCTATGAGGCTAGTGTGCAGGAATCTTCATTTATCTTGAGATTGAGCTTAACCCACAGCCTGGAATCTTTCACATGAGCTTAGGTGCTCTCTTCTGGTCACTACCTACAAGTGACTCATTAAGATTCCAAGGGGGAATCCCAGAAAGTTTCCAGGTATATTTCACTCTATTTTAAGGAAAGGTATCTAAAATTGGTATTGGGATATTCAGGGATTTGGGAACGCTCTAAGGTCTCAGAGACGACACCTTGGGAATTTCAATGATCTTAATTCCTGCACTGTACTTGTTCCCTTTATCCCACACTCATGTGGTCTACAGCTCATTTATAAAATAGGGGGATTGGCAGGTGATAAAAACATAGAAGAAACTTATTAAATGCTGTATCGATTGTTGATGGAGAATTCAGTTTTTGTAAATATGTGTAACTTGCCCTATAACTTGCATTCTATTCATAAATACAGGTGCCAGGACTTTGCAACGGTGTATTCCCTGCTCCCCAGTCTCATCATGATACTTAAATTACAATGAATTTTTTTTCTGTAGTAGTCAAAACAAAGCACAGACACTTTCGTATATGGTTTGTATGATCTTTATACACCACTCTGATGCTCCAGCTTTACTTTGGTAACTATTGCCAAGGATCAACAGAGATTTGCAAATGAAGGGCAATTTTCCCCAACTGTTCCTCCTGAATCACGTAAGATACATTTTTCCTCCACAGCCGTGGTCGTATGGCAATAAGATGATAATGCAACTCATAAAATACAATGCAGTAATCCACCTAAGTGCAAATAATTAGAATCAGTCCTAGCATTTGAATATGTTATGTTTGTCCACACTTAAGTTCAAATCTTCTTTACTTAGAGACTAATCTGTTAATCAGTCAAGTCACCCAGGCTAGAGAACATATCTATGAGAGTAAAGTTCTTACGTTAAATGTAGACATATTTATTTTCTCTGCTGACTAATTCAATATTCATTATGGGTATAAAGGAAGATTTATGGAAAATAAATATTCTGGAATACAAGAACAGTAATAAGGAAGAGAAAGAGAAGGGCTAACGCAGATTAAATGTTCTTGGCCAACCGTTATGCTGAGCACATTAAGTGCTTCAACTGCTGTAGCCCTAGAACACTACTAGATATTACAGACACTCTCTTACCTCCATTTTCATATGAGGGGATGGAGACACACACAAAGAGCTAACAAACGGTGGCAAATCTCAACTATCATGATTATTACCTCCCTAAAGAAACTCAGAATTTTTCTGCCACTTTCTTTAAAACAAGAGCATAGTATATTCCAAACAACAAACTGATTATTTCCTCCTGCGTTAAACCTCAGTCTCTCAGGCACACATTTACATTCATTTTCTGTTAGTATTTTCAGTGATATGTATAGCAGATGCTCATACCTGTGGAAGTTATTTTTATACACTTAAGTTTATATTCACTTATACCTTTCTTCTGAATCTTTCCCGAACCTACCATATTTCCTTCTTATCCTGAAGTCTATGATAGAATAATTATTAAGGATTTAATCAGAATTGTATATAATGGGCAATCCAATATTTCTATGTGTGCTATTATTACTGTGGTTATTATTGTGTCCTAGCAGCATTCTTCTGCCTTTAACTATGGTATTAGCTAATGACTCCGAATCCCTTTTTTATATTCTTTGCACTCCAAGACTATTTAAAAATGTTTCTATTACTTGCCCTGCTGCAACCCACACTGGACTTACTTGTATACTAGTATTTTATTTTCCCATGACACCTCCCTTACTGGATCTCACAGGATCTGCGCTCTGGAGTTCTGGGTTCTCTTACAGGATGGGACTTCTGGAGTGGGTTCAAAAACAAGCTCTTTCATTACAGGCCTTGAGGTCTTGGATAAGTAGACAATGACTTAATGTCCATTTCTTGGTGTTCTGTAAAATGAGGTTACTACTAGGATCCACCTCCCACAGTCGCGGGGAGGGTTAAATACTCACGGCACTTAAAACAGCACCTGGCACAGAAACAGCCCGGCCACTCCTGCTCCGCTACTACTGCTGTACCATTTTCTGTATAAGCCATTTTAGCGTTGCCCCTTCCTCAAGCCCCTGCCTAGTCAGTTCAGGCGGCTGTAACAAAAACACCACAGGCTGGGTAGCTTATGAACAATAGAAACCTACCTGACAGTTCTGGGCGCTGGAAGTCAAGGTTGGGCCGCCCAGCGTGGTCAGGTAAGAGCCCTCTTCCAGGCTGCACACCTCTCACTGTGTCCTCACATGGCAAAAGGGGCCTGAGAGCTCTGTGGGGCCTCTTGCATGAGAACATTAATCCAGGTCATGAAGGCTTCACTCTCATGACCTAATCAGCTCCCAAAGGCTCCACCACTTAGTACCATCACCTTGGGCATTAGGATTTCAATACGTGAATTTTGGGAGACACAAACATTATAGCCATAGCATCCCTTCAATTCTCATCTAATCCCTCTGTCTCAATAGATGACCCACCCATCTTCAGTTTTCCAGAAAAAATAGAGGCCAACAGGATAAAACTTTAACTTCTCACCACACTCCCCTCAAACTAAGGAACCTTATCTCCTCTTTCCTCCATCTTAGAGGAATGCCCTTCTATAAGTTCCTTCACCTTTGCTCGTAAATCTTATCTTAAAAGGAAAGAAATAACAAACAAAAACAACTCTCCTGTAAATTACTGATTTCCTCCTCCTTACAGTCAGGATTCCTGGGTTTTTTGGGTTTTTTTTCACTTAAAAAGAATTATATCAGTGTCAGGTGTAACGCATTGTACTTCAACAACTGTATACACTACAAAGTCATCACCACTGTAAGCCCAGTACCATCCATCACCATACAGCTGACCCCTTGCAGCCTCCTTACCCTCTGGTGGCCCTATCTGCTCCGCGAATCTATGAGTTGCCTTTGTTCAATCTGTTCGTTTGTGTTACTTACTGTTAGATCCCACATATGAGTGAAATCACACCGTATTCGTCCTTCTCCATCTCTACAGTCAGGGGACTTGAAGGGGAATCTGCCCGAATACTCTCCCCCCCCAACATCTTCGCTTCCATTCATCCCTCAGCCACTGGAGTCTGACGTTCCCTGGAAGCACCCTCCTGAAGCTGTCCATGAGCTGTCCGATGTCATATTTTCTGGACATTTCCTGTTCTTTACTAGAGCGAACCTCTTGGTATATGCAACATGGCTTGATCACATCCTTCTTTTTGTAATGCTTGATTCTTGGTTTCTATGACGCCACGGCTGTCCTATCTGTGTTTTCACTTTCCATTTCTTTTACTGGACTCTTTCTCCCCAACTTTAAATACTGATATTTTCAACTTTCTCTCTTGCTTATTCTCTTTTCAATTTTATACATCCTCATGATGGTTTCAATTTATCTATAAGCTAACATTACAGATCTCTTTTCTAATTGTGGACCACATACTTAAAAACACACTGGGCATCTCCACAGAGTCTTATGAAATCCACCTTCTAATCTCTCTCAGGCCCATTTCTGGTTCTTCATCCCTACTGTAGGAGGGAGGATAATACAGTGAAAGGAGCCAAGGACTGGGCTCCAGGCTATGATTCAAACCACATGCCATCTATGCTGGTACACAGTCTCGATGGAGACCCTATCCCTCCGGGCCTCGGTTTTGTCTGACTACTGTAATTGGACATAATGACACCAAAACCATAGGATGCTGGTGAGAATTTAACGAGTTAACGTTTGGAAGGGACCTAAAACAGTGTTCAGAACTCAGTAAGCCACCAGTAAGTATGTCTTCCTCTCACGGAGAACAGGCTTTCACCGACCGTTGTCTGGACTGAAACAGTGGCTCCTCCTCGGACGCTCTGGCTCTACTCCCGCCTCCCTTAAACCCCATCTTCACACTGTGCCGAGTCAGGTTCTAAACCCAAATTTTATCAGCTCGCTTGCCTACCTGAACTGTTCCGTCAACTCCACAGTGCCTGAAGGATGAGGTCGATTCTCCGAAGCTTCCAGCGCGGGCCCTCGTGACCCCTTCGCCAGCACCTTTTCCTGCTAGACCACTGCACTCCCTGGTCCCTTAAGTCGCCTGCTGGTTGCTGAAAGCCCCGTCTTCCCCCAGGCTGCTGTTTTCTGCCACCTCTTCTTCGTCCTTCACGTCCCTCTGGTCGACCTGGTAACTTTCTAGTAACTTTTCTGTTAAGATTCGTCTCGCGTGCGTCTCCTCTCTGGCGTTTGTCTTGAGACGGTAAGATCAGCCCTCCGCTCCCGTCCTGCCTTGCGCACCGCACCGCCTCGGGCTGAGTCCTTCTCTCACCGGATTGACATCATTCTTCTACCATCGCATCTCTCTTTCTCAGAGTTTTATCTTATCACACCTGTAGTCTCATCTCTGATAGAAAGTAGACACTCCCTAATCGTTTGCTGAATTACTGAAAGAATAAATGGTTCTATTCAGCCCATCATACGTTCACGATACACTTACCTTTGTATCCCCTGCATCACTTAACACTTGTAAGTATCTCAAAATACTGGCTAACACTGCCTGAATTCTCACTGTGTACTAGGAATAGGTTTAAGCATCTTACTGCATTCATTTAATTTGCTCAATAACCTTCTAAGTGCGGTTCCAACGTAGAGAAGCTGATACATTTTCTTAGATGGAAAAGCTTAGATTAGAAGCAGTCGGTTAACTCCAGAGCCTGGACTTTTAACCACTGTTCAGTATTTTGATGACTGTAGGAAGTATACAGTTTTTCAAAAAAAAAAAAAAAAAAAAGCAATTGTTTTAAAAGCTATGAGTATATATGTGCCATGATTTACCACAGAAATATTTTTTAAAAGAAAACACGTTCTTAGCTTCTAAGAAATTTTTTTCAGTTCCAAATTCAATAATTCAGGTTATCTCACCAACTTTAAATCCTTCCTTTTATATAGAGCCTCCAAGGAGTCAAATAGTTGGGAATATATTAACTGCAGGATTTAAATTACATGGCGTAGTTTAACACAAAGAAATTAATTGAAAAAGTTTTAAGAAAATCATGTTCTTCTCCAATAAATGTTGCTACCTGGGGGCAAAGAATAGCTAGAGGGTTTATTATACTCTTTTTCCTAAACTAATCTGGGATTTGCTGTAAATAATATATGCACCTACCATGCTACCCTTTCATTTTTTAAATTCTATATAAATAGAATTTTTTAATTCCATACAAATATAATGAGACTTCTGATTAAATTTCTCTGGAATAATACTCTCTCATGTTACCTTTAAAAAGCCTTCCTCTTGGGCTTCCCTGGTGGCGCAGTGGTTGAGAGTCTGCCTGCCGATGCAGCGGACACGGGTTCGTGCCCCGGTCCGGGAGGATCCCACATGCCGCGGAGCAGCTGGGCCCGTGAGCCATGGCCGCTGAGCCTGCGCGTCCGGAGCCTGTGCTCCACAACGGGAGAGGCCCACTTCAAATAAAAAAAAAAAAAAAAAAAAAAAAAGACTTCCTCTTTTTTAAACCCTATAGGGGAATATATTTTCTTGATGCAAATTTATATGATATAGCAAGACCTTATTATAGTGAACTTAATCTTCTGTCACTTGTGAATAGCATTTATGTTGAAATAAATGGTATTTCAACATAGCTGTAAGTTTATTCTACAAGTCTGCAGAGAGAATTTTCTATATTAAGTATATTCCAAAAAGAAAACAAAACAAACGAAAAACGCTGTCCTCATTTACGATAAAGTAAAATTTTTAAAATGCAACTTCATTCAATTAACAAAAGGAAAATAATCAAAATATCATACACAATATCTTACAGATATTTTCATAAGGAAAACAATTCCATGTACTTCTAATACTGCTGATGATAAATATCTCTTTCAGTATCTACATTTCTCTGTGGACATTTGGAAAACAATAAATTCTGAGCTTTTGATAGGCTGGTTTTTCTTCTAAATCTACTCGCTGTCAAGGCTGATAATATAAGGTGTGATAAATCTAAAATTTAACTCAGAAGTATCTTAATTCTGTCAACATTGTAGGAAAAGAAATGCTTCCGTCCTACACAATTTAAGAAACAATTCCTCATTCTAAACCATCATTTAAAATTTTTCACGTTTCCATTCATTTGCTTACTAAGCTTCCCAGAGGAAATATATTTGCTATGAACCTACTGGCGAAGAGCCTACAAACTGAATATTTTTTGGAACTCAGGTAATCGACTTATTACTTAAAACAATGCTGCTCCCAGGACTGAGTCGGTGCATCACGACAGCAGTAAGCAATTCACTGGTTAGCCCATCGTAAGAAATGATTTTAAAGCACTACCTAAGTCATACCTTTATAGCACAATACACAACTTAAATACTACTAAATACCTTTTATGAGCCAAGAACTCTGACAAGGGCTGGGATAGAGAACCACGGGAAATTACATTTTAGAGGGAGAAGAAAGTCCCCTTTCAGTCATTCTCTCGTTTGAATCTAGACAAAGAAATCTAATAAAGAATGTAATTATAACATAAGTGCCTCAATTCAGATAGGTTAACGGATCCACTGGCTATCAGAACAAAGGGTGGCATATAATTAGGAGCAGAATCAATCCAATAAATGCCTGTTTAGATCCTTCTCAGGATCCAGGACTCACACGTCTGCAGTTGCTACAATTTGCTAAGAAAGTTTGCTATTGCCTTGTTAGTGGTCAGTAGCACAAGTGCCCATTATTCAGTACCTTTAAACAAAAAGTCTGACATCTGTGTTAGACTTTCTACAGTAGTGAATGCTTTATTGATAACTGTAGCCATGTACCTTACACCAAGAGGAGTAATAATTCAGATAAACTTAATCATCTTCGCAACAATGTCTAAACATGAACAAACCACCAGTTAAGGTAAGTTGGGATTTACACCACGTCTTCTTTTCTTGACTGAAACTTTCCCTGAGCTGCTTCTAAGGCAGTGGCCCTGGGGTGCTCAGATATAAGCCACCTGGCGGTAACCGTCTCTCCACCTTCCACCAAAGAGCCATGTGTCCAACTCAGTGGACTGCACCCAGGCCCTGCTAGTGTTAACTATCGAAGTAGAGCCTCTGTCTGTGCAGCTCAAGGATCACCCTCAACTATTAACTAAACATGGAAGAAGGCCACTTCCACCTGAGGCTCCCTCACCTCTTCTTAGTTAGGACGAGGGGCCTATGGACGCCCATGGTTGGGCACGGCCTCTGTGCCGGTCTGCACGCAACGTGCTCCGGGAGGACAGATGCGCGCGCTACTTTCCAGTCTCCGGGAGCTGGTCAGCTTCACCCATGGGCTTGTGCATTCAGCAGCAGAGATGCTTCTTCCATGGTCTGAGGTAAGTTTACCAATTAATCTCTTATTTAATGTGTGTGCCAGATAAAGTGAGCAAACAAAAAGTAGCAACAAGTCCTCGGTGAGAGTGGTATTTCCAGATGAGTATTTACTTGTATCAACAGAGAATGCTGAAAGTTTCTATTGATCACATTTATCCAATGTGGCAGCAGAAGAGGGCTCTTTGATGTGGGATTCTGAAAAGCTGAGATCTGTGCTTACCGTATTCCTTCTATTTTCAATGTTAGGGCCAGTGTAATTTCTGGTCACATGTGATTTAAGTCATTTTACTCTCCCTTTTAAAACTCTCCAATGGCTTCCGATCTCACTCAGACCCTACATGGTCTGACCCCCATTCCATACTGGACCCTAACCACACTGGTCTCACCAAGGCTGTTACCGCTACCTAGAAAGCTCTTCCCACAGACGTCCAGGTGGCTCAGTCCCTCATTTTCTTCCAGTATTATTCAAATGCTTCCAATTCCTTTTTCCTGCTTAATACTTCTCTATAGCGCTTCTCACCACTCAATATAACACCCATTTTATTTCTTTTCTATTTTCTCCTCCTCTTCTAGAATACAAGCCCCATGCAAGCAGAGACTTGTCTCTCTTGTTCACCGATGCAGCCAAGCACATGGAAAGTATTAAAGTATTTGTGCAATGAATGAATACATAATTTAACTTACTACAGAATATTTCACTCTTGCCTAGCCCTCAGTCTGCACCTGCCACTGACACTGCCTCTGTCTTCCTTAGTATGAGGATTCTCTTCATGGCTTCAACTTGGGTGCTTTCCTTCCAGGAAATGCATCTATATTCCAGGAATGAATACAACCATGGACGGGAACAGAAGCAAGGAAAGCATGGACAAGACTATTGCAGTAACCTGCTAGAGAGATGGTAGACGCTTAACACATGTGCTGTAGCAATGGACACGGTAAGTACTGGTGAGACTCTGGGTGAATGTTCAGTATACAGCAGAAGAATATCGTGGTGGATCATCACGGGAATGTGAAGAAAGAGGGAAATTGAGGCTGATTCCAAGACCACTGGCTGAGGAAATGGAAGAATGAAGCTGTAACTTACTGAGGACTCACAGGGAGCAAGTTGTGACCACAAAGTTGCATGTTTTAGACATGGAAGTGTGAGCTGTCTGTTAGGATATGAAAGTCTAGAATTAAGGCAAGAGGCCTGAGTTGGGGATATACATTTGGAAGCATAAACATATTGACAGCATTTAAAATCAAGAGACTAGAGAGAACGTAACAGGAAAGGGAAGCCCAAACAGAGCGTGAGCACGTCACTATTTAGGGGACAGGAAGCTGAGAGAAACCAGCAAAGCATTCTGAAATGCAGCAGCTACTGCAGTTCCAACTCTGTGACCTGGAAGCCAAACGAAAATGTCTCAAGAAGCAGGGGAGTGAACAGCTCCGTCAAAGCTGCTGTCTCAAATTAAAATGACTGAACAATAGGGATGTCAGCGATGATCCTGAACAAGCATTTACGTCAGGTGATGGGGGCAATAATAAACAAAAACGGATTGGAGTGGGCTCAAGAGAGAAGGAAAGGAGAAGAAATGGAAACCTCTCTCACGGACAACTCTTGAAGTCTGACCGTAAAGAAAGAGAGCAAAGTGTGCCTGGATGTAGAAGTAAGGATAACAGAAGCTTTAACGTTTTTCATTTGCTTTTTCAAGATGGAAAAAATAACAAATTTATAATCTGATGGAAAGATCCAATCGAGTGGGAACTACAAATATATTCATAGAAGCATATGATAAAAAAAAATGTCAGAAATAGAGCAAATATAAGTGAATGCATAGTAACAGATTACTGCTTAAGTTAAATACAGTGAGCCCAGATAATGGAAGTCTGTGAAGCTATCTAACATGGTGTAGTAACAGAACATGTGCTGACTTGGAAATATATTGGTAAATAAACAAAAGCAGGTTATAAATAACATGCATAGCATAGGGCCTATGATATCCAAAGCACGAAGCCTTTATTTGATGTTTAAAATGTGTACGTGTGTTTGATGAACCAAAAATAGCACAAAAGATGTATATTAAAGAGTGTCATATGCATGGTGGGATTATAGGTAAATTTTACAGGTAATTTTTCTTCTCTATTTTTTATTGTTTACCTATTATTTTCAAAATTTCTGTAGTAATCAGACAACATATAACATTTAGAAAATGCTTAAATTGATATATCTGTGTGTGCATGTGTGTGTGTATAATTTTTGTTGATTTTTTTCCCCTGCACACTACACTCCAACTTGTTGCTTTAATCAGACTGAGTTAGTACTTTTGAGGAAAATCAAATGATGCCTATACTCCTTTCTGTACTATTTATGTACACAGTACGATATACACAAAAATTGTTAGTCATGCCATGGCATCACCTTAAAATGCTTGCAAAGAGCTTTCCAGTATAATCTAGCGGTGGTATTAATCTTTATTTTTAACCACCACTTGATCGAGGACTCTTGGGGAACTGCCAAAATTAAATTTTAAAAATTAATGGTATATTTCCAGGTTCTTTCAGCGTCATAATGTTGAAATCTTTTCTGCCACAGCTCAGAGGCTCTATCAAGCAGTAGTCATGAGATGTGGAACAGCAGTCAGACAGCCATTCACAAACATTCATGCAAACCACATATACTTTTCCTACTTTAATAAGGAAGCGAAATATTAGGATGATTTGGGTAAGAAAACATGGGTTTTCAGGGTATGATCTGAATCATATTTTTTATAATAAAGAAAAACAATGATGTGAAGATTTATTTTGCCATATTTTCAACTGGGGTTTCACACGGCTCAGAAAACTCCCACACAAGATACTTCCTGCCAAAGATAAATGAGTGCTTTATGACCTGTATGTGAACCCCAATACTGGACGTACGTTCAGAAAAGATGGTGCTAGTATTTTTATCCCTAACATTTTACTTAAAATTGAAAGAAACTTCCATTCCAAGTGGAATGTGTAACTGAAAATCCTAGGCAACACCACACTTGTCTATTTCTGATTCTGAGATAACTAAACTCTATACTTGCACATTATATCTACAGGCATATTTAATTGCACAGACCCCACTGCCATTAGAGGACTAAATATAACTTTTATACTTTCATTTGAAAGAGGGATTTTTAAAGCTGAAGCAACTAAAACTCAAGACGATTTGGAAAATGTTCAAAGTTATACAGCTTTTTACTATCCACGTACGGTCCAAAACCCACGTCTCCTGATGCAGAGTCTTGCGATTTTCACTTGTTTTTAACTGCCTGAGCTAAATGTAGAATTTATCTTATTTACTGCAAAGAAAGAACACGAGTACCCACTGAAATATGAGCATGTACGTGACTCTGGCCTCATCTTATGGCTTATTCTAGGTTGCCTGATCTCTGTTAACAACAAAAGAATAAGACCGTAGAATGGAACCTCTATGAATTACGGATTTCTTGACCTTCACTGAAAAATGCTATGGATAAAAACACAATACACGACATTTTGGACCAAAAATCCTAGATCTGTTTTTCAGATCAATCATCAAGAATATAGGCACTCGAGTCACATAACTAACAATTTTAGACAATGTGTATTTAAAGATATTTTAATGACCTTCATTTGAACAATCTGTAAGCTACAGACATGCAGTATCTTAAAATGTGATCCATTCACTCTGATACAAATTATCCAGGTAAATGAGGACATGCAGACAGCGTTTCCAGTTTAAAACCCTCTAATCTATATTCCGCACAGTCACTCGAGTGATCTTCCTAGAAAAGCAGATCTAAATATTTCACTCTTCTCTTTATAACGTTCTGGGGTTGCCCGATTACCCATTGGATAGAATCTACAATCATTAGCATGAAATGCCAGGCTCTTCCTGACCCTGCTCTTCACCTGCACTGATGGACACAGCTTTATCCCACCCTGTCCTCCTTCCTCTGAATGCACCATACAGTTCAGCAGCACTGCATTTCTGGAAGACCTGTCAGGGGTTTTCCCACAGTAGTCTGTGGTGATTACAGCCATACCACAAAATCATCGTGTTCTGGTTACTCCCTTGCCTCTGACACTAGACTCCAGGTTCCCTATTGGCAAGGACCAAGTGGCATTTGTCTACGTATCTCCAGGGCTTTGCACAGTAATTGGAACTCAAAGAATATATACTGAAAAAGTAAAATAAAAGTAAATTGGGACTAGAAAAAATTTCACTGATTCATTTGAATATCTCATTTTGTCAAGTAGATTTGTGTTGGGAACACAAATTCCAAGTCCCTTGGCATGTTAAAGCATGTCCACACTTGCAACTCCATTTAAACAAGTAACTAGATAAGATACAGACCGCAGTCTCCTGTTCCAAGTTTCATTATAAGGAAGAACCCTCATCGATGTTTCCTGCTAAAATGCAAATCTCCCCCCATCCCATCCCAAGATTACAATGCAGTCACTCTGTGGTGTAAGAGTCATGAAGAAAAAAGAAAGAAAGAAAGAAAACATATAAAGAGATCTCTTATCATGTTTTCTGTGATATCCTGTATTTTGGCAATTCAAATATTTCCCTGCCAAGCACCTAGGTGTTAGATAAATGAAGATTTACTATTGTTTTATGCATTTAAAAGCCATTTAGTCAAACTACACTCATCAGTGCAATTAAATGGTGTCTGCCAACATGCAGGAAAAAGAGTCAGCAATTTTCTTTTTTTTTTCTTCCCAGCATTGCTAGATGGCTTTGATACTTTCTTCATGCCATCATCTACCAATGTCACTCACCAGTTAAAGTGATCAAAGGAAGCCGTGCGTACGAAGAGAACCACTGTTAGCTGATCCACATTCACATTACGTAAATAAGCAGGTACTACCGGTGTCTGGCTAACTGTCCTGTTTCTTTCAGAAATGCAGAATGAATGACTGTGTAGGAGGAGCTGAATAAACATATATTACTCCACTAACATCTTTTTCCTTCCTTCTTTCAATTTTGTTAATATATATTTGTGATTGCAAATTACTCAAGCCGTTCAGGTTATGAAACAGTGGGTCCAGCTGACTTAAACATATAGAACTATGCCACGCAGACTCTTCGAGGAAGCTCTTTAAAAGCTTCTATTATCTGCCGAAGACCTAATGCACTCCCTTAATTGTGCCTGTTGGGTGATCCAGCACAAGCGCTGAGGAATTCAGGCCACAGAAAAATGCAAGGCGGCAAAAAGGACATTCGCTCAGCAAGAAAGGTTGCAGAAGCCCTATGACAAATGAGACAAAGCAAGTCAAGTAATAACAGAAGAGCTTTTTGAACATTTTCAGTAATTTGGCGATAACCAACTCTAGAGTGCGCTAGCGTTAAGATTCTTAACCAGACCCTACTTCTCCATTAGAGAGACTAATTACAGTGTGGCTTTTATTGGTAGATTTATTTTTCCTCCATAAAAAAAGCTTAGCAAATATAAACTAATTTGTCTGAATTTCCCTTAGCCCAGACCTCTGTTTTCTGAGCGACCTGATGCTGTCACATCACAGACTGCACACACAGAGGGCACTGTTCACTAAATAATCTCCGTTCTGCTGGCAACCGATTAAACCAAATCCACATTAATGTGAGATCAACTCCCATCCCTCAAATGTAGTGTCTGTTGTAAAATCTTGTTTTCATAAGTCTGGTTGAATTCTGCTATCTTAATTCCATTTCTTTTTGAAAAATTACTTTCAATCTGAGTGATTTATTTTCCTCTTGCTGAATCTATCTGTTGCTCGGCCAGTGATCTGCTTAAAAAGCTTCGAACTTGCCAGGCTGCCTGCGAGAAGGGGTGTTCGTCTCATGCCTGGGTGACTAGGATCACACTTAATCCAATGTAATACGTTTGTGAGACGCGTTCTTCGTAAGAGGCAGAGTAACCCCTGCCTTGCAGGTATGATCTTGAAGACATAACTTGTAGAGAAAGAAAAAAAAAATTAGGAAGATGCTTGAGTTCTGTTTAACAGTCATTTTCACTCGCTTTTTTTCAATAAAGCAGTATTAATGGGTTTCCAGTTGTATATGAGTCATTAATGGAAGAACCATGCTGAAGTCCAGAACCAGTTAAAATGAGAACAAAGAGCTGTGGGTATAACAACCTATTAAGCAAACTAGGCAATGAAGGTTGAAAGTATCTGCATTACTTCACCCATGGTTACTGCAAAATTCAAGTAAGATTTTTCTCAATAAATATTTAGCAAACATATCATATGTATTATGTGCTGAAGACACAGTGACAAACAAGACAGTCTTGGATCCAAGATTTTTGTAGCCGACATTAAAAATAAAGTGTGATGAAAGTTATGGATTTTCTAAAACCTTTGAAAACGTTTAGAATTACATAAAATTATTTTTTATGTATTTTTGGTTTCTCAGTCAAAAAAAGTCAAACATCAGCAAACTCACACGTTTTGGTCTAACTGCAAAATGTAGCTAACCACTGTGAAAACATTTTGCAACAACTGAGTATCTTGTAAGCTGTAAACTGCTTGATACAACTTAGCTATTATTGCTGTGGCGTTAAAATAACTTTTAAACTTTTATCTTGACAGTGACAATAATAAAATCTTATCATGACACACTCTATTTGAAAAGTCAAGAAAATATATTCTTCACTATTTTTTTCATTATTTGTACATTTGAGAAATTTTAGGAAGACATCGGTATGTTCTCCTTATCCTATTGTTTCTCTTTCTGTGTTTGCTGCTTCCAGATTTGTTTTACTTTCTTGCATTCCTGATATTGCTACTTATGATTTTGTAATTTAATACAGAAATATTTCCCTTTCTGCCCTATATGTTTGTTTTCCATTTAGTGATACATTGCAGAACAATTTTTTTTTTTTTTTTTACTGAAGGTAAAGTTTTATATCTAAGATATCCAGTCTAGATTACTGTCAGAATATAATAATTACACTTTATTGAGCATCTGTTATATGTCACCCTTTAACAGTTATATAAGTGTTATATATATATATATATATTTAAGAGTTATATATCTAACTCTTGGAACACAACTTGATAGGTCTATTAGCTTAATATCCATATATGAAAATGACAGAATTCATTTCAGTCTCTGTCTTTCACTTAGGTGTGTATGGAGGTAAATATACATACACACACACACACACACACACACACACACACACACACATATATATATATATATATATATTCTTCTATACCGCATTTTTGCACTCATTCAGTAAATATTTTTTGAGCACCCAGGTTAAATAGTGAGGATACAACAGTGAACAAAACAGACAAAATACTTGTCCTCATTTAAATGTGCGTTTTAGTGGGAGCTGAGTTCACGAAAGAATTTAAGCAGTACAGAGTTACATAAACTCTAACCAGAGCATTAATTAATAATAGCATAAAGAAAACCCTGGATTTACCAAGGAGCCAGAAATAGCACTAAATGTAATTTCCTCACAACCTGCACTGTTTTTCGAGGGTTTTATGAAGAATTAAATAAAATTATGCCATAAGTCTTGTACGATGCCTAGTATTTGACAGATGTTTAATATGTATTGATGATACTGATGGATATTTTACTTATTAATATTATTAGTGGTGTTAGTATATATGGAACCTACATCTGGCTTTGGACTTTAAAACAGTCAATACAAAGAGGTAAATGTAGAAAGTCAAATGTTTGAAAAATTTCCTATAATAAAATCAACAATTATTCCAGACAAGCACCCAAAGTTATTTCTGGTCCTAAGACGTCACTGAAATCTCTCCCACTGATCAAAGGAAAGAAGGCAGTGTTTGATTAAAACCCTGACATCTTTCTTATGTTAGAGTCTGTACTGATTACATGGTTTTCCTATTACTCCTCAAAAAATACTGGAAGATACCAAGTGACTATAATCAAATGGGAGGATGAAATAAAATGAGTTCTGTTACTCAGCTCCCTAAGTTAAGAAGTAGTTTTCTATAATATATTATAGATACGGACTACGTGTCCTTTAAGAAAAACCTCTTAAAAATATTTCTCCTAACTCAGGGATAATATACGAGAATTTAAGATTACACTGAATAAGAATACCTGGATTACACTTCTTTTTGCTGCCAGTTGAGTAGTGATCCACATGATTTAATAGATAAGTTAGCCAGAGACTTGGCCAACCTTTCCTTAGAAAGATGTGTTATCCAAAAATGTCCATGACTAAAGAGAGAAGACCTCTGCATACAACTGATGTTGTCTCTTTAAAGTGCCACTTTAAAATCCATAAGTAACAAATAATGAAATCTGAACTTCAACCCAGGTCTACCTGATGCCCACAGCAAATTTTTTTATCTTTCACACCAATATACAGAAATCTGTGTTAGACTATCAAATGTCAAAATCAGTTTTATTGTGTTTAATAAGTATTAGTATACTCAATAGTTACAAGCATACTTTTTGTATTTTTATTCACAATATAATTTCTAAACATTAAAAATTATATAAGAGAATAAATGAGTCGACAAGAGACAGAATTAAGCTGCTGTTACGCTGAGGAAATGTTGAAGAATAAAATAAAACAGTATTTGACTCAACTGAACCATGCCAGCATCAATCCACATCTAGAGTACTTGAAGTTAAAACTGGTCGCAAATGAAATTTTTTCTGATACAAACATGTATTAAATAGAAATGATTTTTACTTCTATAAAGCATTATTTACTAATATACAACTAGTCTATCTTTGTAAGTAAACACAGGAAGGACTTTTCCATAATTAGTAAGATAGAATATGTTCAGTAATAAACATATGTGAACTATTTATTACTTTTATTGAAGGCTATGGGGATGGTTAATTTTATGGGTCAACTTGGCTGTGCAACTGTGCCCAGATATTTGGGCCAATATTATTCTGGATGTTTCTATGAAAGTGTCTTTTGGATGAGATAAGCATTTAAACCAGAGGACTCTGAGTAAAGAAGATTATCCTTCATAACACGGATGGGCCTCAGCCAATCAGCTGGAAACCTTAGTAGGACAAAGGCTGACTCCTTGGGCAGCAAGGAGTTCTGCCAGCAGATGGCCTTCAGGCTTGAAGTGCAGCTCTTCTCCGGGTCACCAGCTTCCCAGTCTGGCCTGCAGAGTTTGGATTTACCAAAAGCTTCTACAACTGCGGGAGCCAATTCCTTAAAATAAATCTGTATCTTTGTCTCTGTTTCTCTCTCTTTCTGCACAGACATACACATACACACCCACATCCCCCTTGTTGGCCTGTTTCTCTAGAGAAACCCAACTAAATACGAACATAAACATAATTTGCAGATGAGTCCAAATTCATCAGTTTCTAGAACCTAGAAAATCTAAACACATACTGTATAATTCTTTGGATAATCTGGTAAGTTGTTATTTTAAACGAATATAAATATGAACTGAATATAAATTAAATACAAGTGTATTTGGGATAGTTTAACTAAAGAGATACAAGAATAATTATTACACATCAATATAAATCAAGAGCAGAGGGTCTAGAGTGGACTAACTGGATGAATGAATGAATGAAAAATTAACTGATACTAAGCTATCACATGTGACCAGTAGAAAAAAACAAGTAATAATTAAACTACATTGAGCACAGAATGGCTCTTAACGTTGAGACCCAAAAAAAAAAAAAAAAAAAAAAAAACGGTGAAGAATGGAATGAAAATATTTCCACAGAAAAGTTTTCTTAAATGAAAATTTTAAAAGGAAACTAGTCAATTTTCTATAGGAGTTTTTATAACTGACCATCATAAAACCTGCAAAAACATTTTCCTAAAGACTAAATTTGGCTGCATTACTGAGTGTCTAGTGTGTGGCTATAATAACTGAGTGCACACTACAACCCTATGAGGGAGGAATTACGTCTCCATTTAACAAACTGGGTAACCTGCCCACGATTACGTAACTAGAGAGTGCTGCAGAGGACATTCAAACTCAGTCTGCCCAGCCCCATCCTCCTAACACAGTATGGTGAGAAAGCCATACTGTGTTAGGAGGATTGGATTCTTAACCTTGAGTGATTTTCAAGTAAGTCAACAATGACTGTCTATCCTATTTCAGCTTAGCCCTCTCTACTATGAGCGTAAGAAACAGCTAATTTCCTGAGATCGTTTCCAGGTTTACTCTTGTATATTTGTTTCTAAAGTAATTAGTTTCTGTAATTTAACTAACCTCTAAGATATTGCAAAAATGAATCTTGTTTTCTGGGTAAACGCGCTCAGGATATTTAAACTGGCAACCAAAAGTGATCAAGACTACACTGCTGGGCTTTGAGGAAAAAAAGTAATTTTGTTTGAAAAGCATCTTTGTACCACACACAGTACATGGTTTATTTCTTGCATACATGTTCCCTCCATAATCATGAAACCACATTTAGGTCTCACTTCTCTGGGGAACACTCTGATTTTGAAAACAGAACTGCCTTTGTCCCCCTCTTCATGCACTTAATTGTCACTAATAGCTATGTAACAATGAACAAATGTGGGCCACAGTTTTATACCCTGAAGTAATTATTGATGCCACAGAGATAATTTTAAAAGGGTTTATTCCACTTGTCGTTAAGCGTCAACACAGATCCAAACAACCGTATGAAGTCGTACAGGAATACTGCATACGCGAAAGGTGTAAGTTTAATATGTAGCCATGTCTGTGCCTGCACACAGTCTTGATTTTATCACACACAAGAGCAGATTCTGAATATTTTTATTTTTAAAAATATGTTTTTGACACAGTATGTTTAAATATAGTTTGTCGAACTATCTCAATGTTTTGTTTTATATTAAATCAACACATTTATTTCTCCAAAACTACATCAGTTGTTTTGCAGAGAGTCAGGGCAACAGCAGATGCCAACACCAGTTTTTGTGGAATTCCTATTTTTTCCATCATAGTACCATCAGATAATGTGACACATGTAAAGGTTAGGGGGAAAAAAGGCGGTGAGGCATTGTCTCTAGGCCTGCTTGTATGGCCAAAAAACCTGGATGTCATCCTCCTACATATCAACAAAAGTAGGCAGAGTTTGTTGAGAAGAAAGTACCTAATTTTCAACATTTATAACATGAAACACTTATGGGGTTATCAGACTTCAGTTGAGAGTTTGGAGTCAGATAATATATTATGCTGAATTCTACGACTTTCTTGATATTTGACCATTTGATCTACAAAATGGTAATTCCACAGGTTTTGACGTACAGGTAGATTTTGGAGGAATCAGTGCATAATCATGACATAGCTTGGAAAGCCCTGGTGAAATGGTCAAAGAGAAACTCAGGGGAAGGTGAACTCATTTACGAAGCTCCAGTCAGCAACACCCTCACGTGTGGTTATGCACAGACCTTCC
Organism: Leucopleurus acutus; assembly: GCF_964270905.1. Lineage (NCBI taxonomy): Eukaryota > Metazoa > Chordata > Mammalia > Artiodactyla > Delphinidae > Leucopleurus > Leucopleurus acutus. The sequence goes on from NC_139163.1 coordinate 1,869,671, forward strand.
TTGGTTTAGGTTTTTATCACTGATTAATAATCAAACTGGAAATTGAATTAAAAATGATCTCTTCTCTAGTGATAAGCTGCCACTGGGTCACAGAAGTGGACAGAGAAGAATGAACACAGTTTTTCATTATGTCTCACTGCTCTGGAAAGGCAAGAGTTAGCGAGATAGTAAAACATCTGAACAGGAGGACTTTGGTTTATCTCTGGGCCAAGCAGAAGGAAAGGTGACAAGTTATTATGGGCACTTATGGCTTTCGAAGCTCAGCTCTCCCTCTGCCACCCGCATCCTCAGAACCACTCTCTCTCCCATAGTCTCAGAACAGGTCCTTAGGATGCAGCATGTGCTTTTTCTTGCTCCTGTTGCCCAGTGAGAATTGCGTGAATCTGGCTACAGCTATGGCTTGAGAAATGTGTGTGACCCAATTTAGGCCAACGTGAGTTACGTTCAAGTCTTTGGTTGAAACCCTTGGGAAAGAGCTACTACTCTACTAGACTTGAACCTGGGAGGATGCAGGTCTGTAGATGCTAAAGGCTGCAACGTAGGGAAGCACACCCTGAGAGTGAGGCCAACATGGAGGAGAGAAGAAGCAAGAGATGGAGGGAAACTGGGACTTCTGGTATTTGTTTAAATCTCTAATTCCAACGAAGAAGCTTCTTTTCAGTTACACGGGCATACATTCCTTTTGGTTTAAGCAAGTTTCAAGCAGATTTTCTGAACTTTCCTCTTAAGAAAGTCCTGAGTAATACAACGAAAGGATGAGATGGGCAGAGGAACGTGAGAAGTTCCTTCTGGATATACTCTCGGAGACAATGCTCCTTGCGGGGAGGGGCGCGAGTCTCAGCATCTGGGGATACCACCAGCCTGCTTTAGCTATTCACAATGCATTGTGCACAGGCTTACAAGTTACCCTTCAGAATCAAAAAGAAAAAAACATTATGAAATCCTAGACCCCTTTGGACCATTTCTCAAACTGCACCTATAGAAGTATGATAATGGAGGTAAATGCAACTTCTATTGCATTCACAGACCCCTATCATTTTTCAGAACCTCTTACTGAAAAACTCTATTCCTACCTATACATTTGTAAAATGTATTCAAAACTTTCTTCAATTTGAAAATCTTTGTCAGAAAATAAATCATTCTTATAGCTCATGCTTTCAATCATTCTGTTTTCTGAAAAGTTCTTTTACTCACTTTTTCCCATAAAAGATCTTTCTTCCTTTAAGCTCAGATCAAATACCACCATCTCAGTGAGACCTTGAGTATCAGCTTTCTCTTTCAACCTACATCATAAAACACGTATTCATTCACTTGTTTTTTCTGTCTACAAATATTAATTAAATACTTATTAATGTGTTGGATGCTTTGTTCATTACTAAGGATTAAAAAAAAATTCTAGAATATATCTCTGCCCTAAAAGACCTTACAGTCTAGGGGGAATTACAAATAAGTACATTAACAATTTACTAACCTCTGAAAAGAGCTTCCCAATATATAATTACAAGTGAGAAAATCAGAAGGAAACAGGAGGTGCATGAGGTGATGAGGGAGGAGGTGACAGCTGATAAGGAGAGATTCTACTGAAGCAGGAAGTAGATATCAGGTCATGAAGATGCCTCTCCGCCCTTCGTGTATCATGAAGGGACGTAGAATGGAAAACCACTGGATGATTTTAAGTAAGAGAGCAACATAACCAGGTTGTGTTTTAAATGTTCACTGTGGCGTTAGGATGGAGGATGAATAGGACAATCTTTAGCACTGATTTGCCTGGTAGAGACTTGGTACGTGTTTGTGGTTTTGGTGTAATTATGAATTGCCTCCCTTCATTCTCAATAATGTCCTGTCCTGGACAGTAAATTCTGTGGTCACCTTAAGAGTGAATTAAGAGACCTTCAAGATGGCGGAGGAGTGAGACGCGGAGATCACCTTCCTCCCCACAGATACACCAGAAATACATCTACACGTGGAACAACTCCTACGGAACACCCACTGAACGCTGGCAGAAGACCTCAGACCTCCCAAAGGCAAGAAACTCTCCACGTACCTGGATATATATATTTTTTTTCCTTTTTCTCTTTTTGCGAGTGTATATGTGTGTGCTTCTTTGTGTGATTCTGTCTGTATAGCTTTGCTTTTACCATTTGTCCTAGAGTTCTGTCTCTCCGTTTTTTTTTCTATTTTTTAGTATAGTTTTTAGCGCTTGTTATCATTGGTGGATTTGTTTTTTGGTTTGGTTGCTCTTTATTTATTTTTTTAATTACTTTAAAATTTTTAATATTTTTAAAAATTTTATTATTTATTTATTTTTGCGGTACGCGGGCCTCTCACTGTTGTGGCCTCTCCCGTTGCGGAGCACAGGCTCCGGCCTGTGCCGCAGGCTCAGCGGCCGTGGCTCACGGGCCCAGCCGCTCCGCGGCCTGTGGGATCTTCCCGGACCGGGGCACGAACCCGCATCCCCTGTATTGGCAGGCGGACTCTCAATCACTGCGCCACCAGGGAAGCCCTAATTTTTATTTTAATTATTTTATTTTATTTTCTTTCTTTCTTTCTTTCTTTTTTTCTCCCTTTTCTTCTGAGCCGTGTGGCTGACAGGGTCTTGGTGCTCTAGCTGGGTGTCAGGCCTGTGCCTCTGAGGTGGGAGAGCCGAGTTCAGGACACTGGTCCACCAGAGACCTCCCAGCTCCATGTAATATCAAACAGCGAAAATCTCCCAAACATCTCCACCTCAAGGCTAAGACCCAGCTCCATTCAACGACCAGCAAGCTACAGTGCTGGACACCCTATGCCAAACAACTAGCAAGACAGGAACACAACCCCACCCATTAGCAGAGAGGCTGCCTAAAATCATAATAAGGTCACAGACACTCCAAAACACACCACTGGACACAGTTCTGCCCACCAGAAAGACAAGATCCAGCCTCATCCACCAGAACACAGGCACCAGTCCCCTCCACCACGAAGTCTACACAACCCAATGAACCCACCTCAGCCACTGGGGGCAGACACCAAAAACAACGGGAACTATGAACCTGCAGCCTGAAGAAACGAGACCACAAACACAAAAAGTTAAGCAAAATGAGAAGACAGAGAAACACACAGCAGATGAAGGAGCAAGGTAAAAACCCACCAGAACAAACAAATGAAGAGGAAATAGGCAGTCTACCTGAAGAAGAATTCAGAATAATGACAGTAAAGATGATCCAAAATCTTGGAAATAGAATAGACAAAATGCAAGAAACATTTAACAAGGACCTAGAAGAACTAAAGAGCAAACAAACAATGATGAACAACACAGTAAATGAAATTAAAAATTCTCCAGAAGGAATCAACAGCAGAATAACTGAGGCAGAAGAACAGATAAAAGACCTGGAAGATAAAATAGTGGAAATAACTACCACAGAGCAGAATAAATAAAAAAGAATGAAAAGAATTGAGGACAGTCTCAGAGACCTCTGGGACAACATTAAACGCGCCAACATTCAAATTATAGGGGCCTCAGAAGAAGAAGAGGAAAAGAAAGGGACTGAGAAAATATTTGAAGAGATTATAGTTGAAAACTTCCCTAATATGGGAAAGGAAATAGTCAATCAAGTCCAGGAAGCGCAGAGAGTCCCATACAGGATAAATCCAAGAAGAAACACACCAAGACACATATTAATCAAACTATCAAAAATTAAATACAAAGTAAAAATATTAAAAGCAGCAAGGGAAAAACAACAAATAACACACAAGGGAATCCCCGTAAGGTTAACAGCTGATCTTTCAGCAGAAACTGCAAGCCAGAAAGGAGGGGCAGGACATATTTAAAGTGATGAAAGGGAAAAACCTACAGCCAAGATTACTCTACCCAGCAGGGATCTCACTGAGATTCAACGGAGAAATTAAAACCTTTACAGACAAGCAAAAGCTAAGAGAGTTCAGCACCACCAAACCAGCTTTACAACAAATGCTAAAGGAACTTCTCTAGGCAAGAAACACAGAGAGGAAAAGACCTACAATAACAAACCCAAAACAATTAAGAAAATGGTAATAGGAACATACATATTGATAACTACCTTAAGTGTAAATGGATTAAATGCTCCAACCAAAAGACACAGACTGGCTGAATGGATAAAAATCAAGACCCTTATATATGCTGGCTACAAGAGACCCACTTCAGACCTAGGGATACATACAGACTGAAAGTGAGGGGAGGGAATAAGAGTGAATTACACTGGAAGATAATTAAAATGCAACAAATGAGAAAGAGAGGCCAGTTGGAAGTCTGCTGCATGAACACTGCCTAGAGAGAAAGGTACCCAAACTAAGTTAGTGGCCAGGGAGATGAAGAAAAACAAGAAGCATTTTCTTTCTACTAGAGCCAATTACTTGTACCTTGATCTAGCACTTAATACATTTTGTTTTGTGTTAAGATTCATTGTTTATATGTTTATTTTCCCCAATCAATCTCAAATTCCTTGAGGGCAAGAACTACATCCTCCAGTTCTGCTTTCCTTCAGAGATTAGTGCAATGCCTTGAACAAACTGCTTACTGAACAAGTATTGATTTGAATTAATACAATTTTACCAGCATAGTTTACAAAGAGAAATAAATGACTAAAGGCCTTTGCAGAGTTCTTTACCATTCATGGGGAGCAGAATTTTTTCGTCATGAGTCAACAGCATGTAACATGTACAGTGTGTAATTTTAAGTCCTTCCCCTTAGTTCTACTGGAAGACTTCATCATATTGGGCCATCAAATGAGGTCTCTGCTACTTCACATTAACTCAGACTCTTGATATGAAGAGAAGGGGTGTCTACCACCAACTGATGGCAGAGGGTCTTTGGGCTTGGTAAATAGTAGGGTCTCGACAAAAATTTTTTGAATGAATGAATAAATTCTCCATTAGTATAGCTGGCACAGATAAGCCTCTGTCCCTTCTATTCTATGCTTCCATACTATCTTACACATCACATTCTTTTCTACATGGCTTATAACACTGTATTAAAATTACTTGGATATATGTCCTTGAGCTCCTCAGGGGAAGACCTATACTTAATGCATCATTACATTCCTATTGCCTGGAAAAAATGCCTGGTACTCAACCCGGGTTTATTCCTGTGGAAGCATCAACATTTAAGTGCTGACCTTTGTAGAAATGGTGCCTTAAACAAAACATCCAAATAACAATCATTCATCTAAACCACTATCAGAGTAAAGAGGGTAATATTCAGAATGGTAAATCTGCTAGTACATGCAAAAGCAAGGGAGTATCACGTAAGGCTGTCTATCCACCTAGTGTTCATGATACAATAAGTAGAACTCCATGAACTACTATAATAAACATACAATATCAACTTACAGTGTTCAGTTTAAGCTTTCTTCTCAAATTAAATCGTTTTAGGGTTTCCCGGGGAATTTCTGTCTACAGTCTACCAGCAGGATAACTACAATTCCATACATGGAATCTTGCATTAAGCAGCAAGACTGCTTGTGACTTGTTGCTACAGGGTCCAACCATTTTCGTCTTCTTTCAGTACTACAGTTTCTCTCACCCCGAAATATCCACGATTCAATACTGTGTATGCTCAGTCATATTTAATTTGTCATGCTAAGAGCATAACTGCTTGGCAGACATCTTCCACATGAATCATGCTGACACCCACTCTTTACATTTCATGACCATCTATTCTCTGTCTCATTTTTCCAGAACTCAATAAAAATTACTTATGCCAAAAACTTCGTGATGGATCTATAACTCCCTCATATTTTGACCTACTTTTCCCCAGCAAGCCCAAAAGGTCTTGACCTCTATTATCAAAATCTCAATGCAGATGGAAGCTCTGATGAGATTCTAATTAAGTGAAAACCTTTCTGTAATTATACATGCTCACTATTTAATGAGAATCTTTCTATAATTAGAAATTTATTTGGCCATTTTAAAATTTCAGAGGCTGTTTCTGGAGTGTCCTAATTCAAGCAGTTTTCATTCATGAGGGGGCAAAGTTCTCTTCCCCACAAATGTATCACTGCCAAGGGAGAGTTCTCCTTTAATTAAGTGTGCTCTATTGTTGAATGATGACCCCGCAAAACTTATTTTCACTCTTCTTTTTCTCTTCTTAACACTTGGTCAAAGTTGGTGCCCTGTGAGGTGTAACACTTTGGGTTAAGAATAAAGTGTTTAATGGCGGCCAAATAAACTTATAATTATTGTTTTAAAAATACTATGCAAGTTTTACCTTGGAAAGAGCCACAAAAGCCTTTGAGTTGGGGGTAACGGGGACAGTGGCAAGAAAAGAGAAATAAGGGGAGGGAACACGGACGAATATCCTCTTTGGCGAATGACTGGACCCGGCCGGAGGGAGAGAAAGCCTGAGACACGCCGTTCACAGTGGTGACGCTTCCCCCCAGAGCGGTTTTCTTCTCGCCTCTTTCTACACCTTGGATCATTTCACGTTACATCAGTTTTTCTTAAACAGTTTGTCCTTGTTCCTTCCTCCTCAATACTCTAGAGAAATCACACTCCTCCCAGACTCACGCATCCACAGGAAACCAAGTTTTACTCACAAGTAGAAGTTTCCACACTGTGAACCAGAGACTAATAAAGGACTAAACCAGGGCTGGGAATGAAGCCGCTGCATGATCCCGACCAAGAATGGGGCTGGGTCTGAGGAAACCTTTTCTACGCTTTCAAAAACATATTAAGGCCTTTCGTTCGTTGGCCTGCCCTGGTTTAACATCAATTCTTCCCTTTCCAGCTGGGAGGATGCCAACACTCTTTCGGTTCATTTAGAGAATCGTAACATTCCCCATCGCTTAGAATAAACTTTAGTAGCTTTGGTGCAACATCTGAGGAAAGAAAGACACTGAGAGAAATAATTTGCTCCAAGTCTCAAAGCTCCTAGGTCCGTAGGACCAAAGCACCCCAAATCCCGCTTTGCGGCGCAGGGGAATCCAAGCAGCATTAAGGAAAGATTCAAGAGAGTCAATAAGTAAATGAAATATGCAACCTCTTTTATGACATTTACAGGGTCAAACAAGACAAAACTGAGCTACTGTTGGCAATGCTTATAAACATAAATCCTATCTGTGTGTCAGGTAATTTTTTTGGTATTTAGGCATTGGTACTGCAGCACTTTACTTCTGATTTGCTGTGAATCTTGAAAAACTTGTTTCATGTGTGTGTTTAAAATTAGATTTTTAAGTAAGTAATTTGAGAGTAAGGATATGTTTTCTTGGTTGGACTGATAGGGTGATGGGAGTAGATACCTCCTCCACACTGAACGTTAGTACAGTAAGTTAAAAGTGCCCCTTTTCTCCTGGGATAAACCATAGTGGAAAAGAATACTTTAAAAAAGAATGTATATATGTGTAAAACTGAGTCGTTGTGTTGTACAGCAGAGACTGGTACAACATTGTATATCAACTATACTTCAATTTTTAAAAATGAATGAATGAATGAATGAATGAATAAATAAATAAAAGTTCCCCTTTTCGATGCAGAAACTCAACCGTGTGAAAATATAAATGGCTTTCCAGTAAAAGCACATATTTTTCAATGCATCAAAGATTTCTTACGTTTAGAAGATATGCAGATGATTTGACTATTCTAAATGTAAATCAATATTGTCCTGTATTGGAGCTTTCAAAAATTTTCAAACAGAAGTAGTATACCTATTATCTACCCTGGAGTATTTACACAGACTATTTAAATTCCTTACCTTTCAATTTCTTTGCCTCAGTGACTATTATTTACTCCAAGAGAAAGTTCAAGTTTATGGATAACATCATTTATTTGTGACAGAATAAATCTTTTAAATCTGATAAAAATTACAAGGTTATAAAGTATATTAAGTCCTCTAACAGATGACTTAACTTCTACACTTTGACATTTTCTGCAATAACATTTTATTTTAAATGTCAACCATACATAAATTCAATCTCGTCACAGACACTGAGATGTTCTAAAGTTCTCAATTTTAGACAGGAAGATGAGGGGCGATGGGGAATCAGGCCAGAGAGACAGAGAAAGAATAACTTTAAAATCCTGTATCTGAAAAAGCCTTAAAATGTTCATCTCTTCTGTAAGTTAAAAAAAAAAAAAATGCCAGCCTGAAATGTGGCAATAAATTATGCAATGCATCATAAATTTTGAATTGCCCATTGTAACTGTGGCACAATGTTTCAGAAAAATGTCACAGAGAAGGAAACATTAAATACCACTTCTTCCTGCGTTTGCAATATAATTTCTTTATATATATTTATGGAAAAATAATAGCACGCATTTAAATTAAAGCAATCAATATTTTAGAAGTGAGATAGTTCCAAAGATGCTCAAAGAAGCACATTGACTTCTGATCTCATAAGTTTTAGAGGCCAAAAATTAATTTGTTTTATGGGCTATGAGTTTATATCTAGTTCTGATATGTAACAGGACTGGAAAAGTTCTGTTATTTTTAATTACTATGAAACACTGATGATATTTTGGGCATAAATTTTAACTATGAGCTACTTGAAATTAATTTTAAATATTGTCTATATAAAAGGATCTTAAGATTTTTTTCTTAAAAATGCAGATGTTTATTAAAAATAGCACTAACTCAATAGCTAGTGATATTACACATTTTTAAGATTACTTCTTGTCAATGTGTACAGTTTCTCATACTCATATTCATTAACTTATAGATGAATTGCTAGAATAGAGCTCTATTTCTATTCTCCTTTATCCCTGCTGGGGGCAATGTCCCTCCATTGCTACTTAGGAAATGACTAGAAACTACTCATAGAGAAATAGAATGTTCTTTTAAGCAACAGTCTCCGTCAATAAAGTTAAAGGGAGGCAGCATGCCAAATACACGTCCTAATGAAACATTTTAACAATTGCAAACATGTAAAGTTTATGCTTATTGCTACAACCTGCACAGTAAAACATTTAATAAATGATGCAATAATGAATAAAAATGAATTCTTTTTTCCCACCTGTGTGATAATTTTACATAGAAAGTTGTTTATTACTAAAATCCATAGAGTCCCTAGAACCACCTATACATTTCCTACTTGATACTTCTTAGAGTTCATGAAGTTGAAGGGATGCGAGACAAGAAACGAATAACAGATTGGAAAGGATACTCTTAGCTACAAAGAAAAGTATGCCCATCTATGTGGTTGCATTCTTATTTCATGTATTGAAATTAGTATTTTATAGTTAAATTTGATTGTATTCCTTTAAAATATATTTTGCAACACTGATAATTATTTAAGAATAATGTATAGTGATAAAGGTACAATTTTTTAAAATCCTATGCTAAAAATTATGAAACATCATGATGAAATGCATTTCTTATTTGATATACAGCAACTATTTTAACATTGTTTCTTTATACAAAGTTAAATGCAAACAAACACCACGGTCTTACTAAAAAATCTTTAAATACACACTCACACACACATACTCCCAATCAAACAGAGAAAAGTGTTAAAACGCTATGTCTTACAATTTTTGAAAGCTTGATTAACCAGAATTCAAACAGCCAGCAAGAAGGATATTATTTCCCCCTCATCGATTAGGTCTTCTCTGATAATTTTGGGCTGGGGTGCTCTCTCTCCTCTCTGATCCACTAAAACTACCGTTTTTTCTGGACTTATTTAAATGTACAATTAGAGTCCACACTGTATTTCCTTTCACTGTGTTCACATTTGTCGTTTACTTACAGGGACTCCTCACACACAACAGCTGTGATATATTTAATTCATTTTTCTTCCTTTTGCCCATGATTTCCCCAATGCTTGCAGATATGACAGTATGTGTATAACACATTTTTAAAATGTTTTTCCACAGAAAGATATGAAACAAGGTAGGAACAAATCTGACAGTTTTCTCTTAAGTTTTAGGTAAGCATGCTCTTCATTTAATAAGAATGAATGAATACTCCAAAAGGTTAGCAATTTATTTTATAAGCATTTAGGACTTGATATCAGTACCTAGTTTTTCTCAGTACTTGAACAGTCTCTGGTTAGGAGAAGGATTGACCATCAGTACTCTTCTGGCCACAGAAATAAGGAAAATTAAGTTATCTTCTCAGAATCAAATCTCTCTCGCGTGCGCGCACGCGCGCACACACGCTGGCTAGATCATAAATTTGCAAAATACAGTTACAGGTAGAATGAATAGCAGGAAAGGATAAGAATTGACAGTAAGAAAATACCTATTGCTACTAATGATGGTGAAAATAACAGTCAGGAATGTGCTGGGCACGTTAGTCTCCATGACACAGGGGGAGAAAAGCAAGACTCAAAGTGGATGCCTGCGAAGGTCTCTGGCTGTACTATCACTCGCTTTTCATGATGAAGCCTATAGTTGCCTCATATGGCTGGTCTAGATTGTTCCCCTATAAATTAGATTATTGGTTAAATGGGAGAAATTTCTTAGACAAAGGTGAGCTATTCAGTTAATGGAATATGAGGAAACATAGCCTTACTGCTGGAACCTGCAAATAAACAGTCAAGATTTGAATGTGAGGGTGCGTGAGAAATACTTTCACAATTTTCCTCCCAAAACTCTCAAGGGAAATATGTCTGTCCTAGCAAATGAACTTAAGCACTTAGGACACTGTGACAATCCTACTGCACTGTAGAGATGAAAATGAACTTATTGAACTTTGGGTCACCTGGTAGCTCTCCTTGCTTCAAAACCATGCTGAACAAGCAACTATCTGATTTAAAAAAAAAAAGTTTTTTCATGTCATTTGGCCCAAACGGAAGATATGTCTTTTTTCATACAGATAGGAGCATTCTGGTACGCATGCCAGTGGTCAATTAATATCAATAATTTATTATGCTAGCTTATCTATCAATCTCTCATAAGCTTTAGATAATGAGAATCCAGATTTGATTCATCTCACCGTGTGGATATAATCAAGATTTTCAGCCTCTAAAAATGAGCAACAGACCTCTTGGTAAACTAGAGTTTTACTCAATTTGGCAACCAGTAAATACTCATTCACCAAAGATGAGAGCTGTAATTCATTGTTTTTTATTTTATGTGTGTACATATGTATATATGCATGCCTGTATGTATATGCTTATGACAGAGTCATTAGTAAGTCCTACCAATTATATATAGATTTATTTAATCCTGGAGATAAGGATCGGCTGAAAACTGTAACTGATTGCTTCTCTAGTCATAATATAATTCTTTATTTCCAGTTTACTATAAGAGTTCTCTTAAACATTCCATCAGCAGCTCTATTTCAACATGGTTAACAGAAATCAAAATATTCCATTTGAAACCTGGCACTCCCTCTAATTGTTAATTACATGATCATCTTTCTAATTACTCAGGCTTAAAATCAGAGTCATCTTTTAGCCCTTTCCTCAACAGATCATGAGCTTTGGGAGACAGACATAACTGGCTTCTGGGACTACAGGCAATCTATTTCACATCTCTCATCCTCCATTTCTTGTGTATAAAATGGGGCTAATGATATAGTACTTGCAGTATTGTTCTAAGGGGGAAAAAATGTGATGATGTCTGCATAAAGCTGAGCACAGTTCTGGCTCAAAAGGAAAGCTCAGTAAATGCTTGGCCAAAGACATTGCAGGTATATTATAATCTTGATGTAACCAGAAGCAGTACATGCCACAGTTATGCCAGGAAGACAGCTGGCTTTTTTCTTTACCAAACCACAAAATTATGAGATTTTTGTGGAATGGTGCCTGTGAAAAACAGGCAGGAGAATTCTGAGTGTAAGAGTGGTATTAAGTCAGGTATAAATCTTTTTTTTTTCTTTTTTTTTTTTTTTTTTTTTTGCGGTACGCAGGCCTCTCACTGTTGTGGCCTCTCTCGTTGCGGAGCACAGGCTCCGGACGCGCAGGCTCAGCGGCCATGGCTCGCGGGCCCAGCCGCTCCGCGACATGTGGGATCTTCCCGGACCGGGGCACGAACCCATGTCCCCTGCATCAGCAGGAGTACTCTCAACCACCGAGCCACCAGGGAAGCCCAGGTATAAACCTTTACAGACACTGCAAACAACTGGCTGGGTATGTATTTCTGCACAATGGAAAACACGATTCAAACTGTCACCGTTTTTAAAGAATAAGTCTCCACGTACAAAACAACTTTGAGCTTTGGTGTATGGTAACCTCAGATGGTAGGCTGGTAACCTCAAAGCTGTTTCAGACATACTGAAACAGTCGCATAACTTGTGCGAGCAGAATGGAATCTTAGATGCCATCCAAATTTCTTCTTTTGCCGTTGAGGCTAATGAGAATTAGAGCAGTTAGGCTCTGTTTGCAAGGTCACCCTGTTGGGTAATGACAGTGTGTAAACTGGAACTCACGCTCTTTCCTCCCAAGCCTATGGTCTTTCTCTTCACTGCATCACTCCGTCCCCCAAACCTGACTTTGAAGGTCAATGACCATGTTTCTTACATGTCTCCGTACTAAATTTTATTCTAGGGTCCACTGGCATTTTCTTAACTCTAAATGCAGTGCAACAATATTATATATCTTTAAGGTACAAAGGATCAAACATGGAATTCTTGTCAAACATGTTCAAGTAATAACTTTCACATCCTCATGGTCTGTTTTCTTCATCTGTAACAAAATTATTATTATTTTTTTTTAACTCAGGTCTACTCCATAAAGTGTTGGTTGTATATTTTTAATATTGATTTGATTTGTATGAAACATACATCATGTAGTGTCACATACGATATGTTTAAATGAATATTGTATATACTGTATATTCAAATACTGGAGAACAGGATTTGTTTGAGTGGGTGCAGGCAAATTTGGTAACAACAGGTTTAACTTCATGCTATCTTCCCTTATATCGCTACTAAAATTATGACATTAGAAATCTTGTATGTGTATGAAGATTTTTCCCTTCCACACAGAAAACAACAGTGTTGAATTAAATACAAAATTAAAGAAAGCAATTTTTAGTAGGAAAAGAACAGCTTGTGGACTAGAAAAGAAATATTCATATAAATATTATTCACGATTTCTCCCATATTTATTGCTTATTTACTTAAACGTATGTTAATGTCTTTATATCTTCTGTCTTGAGGCAATTTTGTATTTCTTAGTTCTTGCCATTCAGATAAACAGTTGAATCAAACATTATGATCTGTAGTAAATAAAATCATCCCAATATTTTTCCTTTATACACATGGCATATCATCTAATCTGTCAGAGATTTTGAGATTAGGTAAACTTCCATGACATACAGCCAGACATTCTAATTTTCCACACGAGGAAGCTGAGACCCAGAGGGTTAAGTTTATCTGTGGCAGAGTTAGGACTATAATTTCGGTCTACTGACAAGTGTAGCATTCTTTGGGTAATTTTAATCTCTCTATGCATCACTGGAGAGGTTTTATTCATTATTTTATTTCTTTACTTCCTTTTGTTCACCCTAAATCACTTTTCATGAGGAAACCCTTGAGAAGGAAAAGAAAAAAATCTCCTAAACAAATCTACCAGTAGCAACCACAGCAAAACTCTATTATGACAAATTTGAAAGGAGGAAATCAAAAGAATGTTGTTAGCTCAGCGGGTTTAACTGTTAACAGCATCCTAAGCACATCTCCATGATTTTGTTTATTCTATCCTCTCCACTTAGAAAACTTTTCCTCCAGTACGTATTCCATTTCTCCCTCTTCTTTGAGACTAAGACCAAATATTATCTTCTCAGTTAAGCTTGCCTCGGTTTTGCAGTAAGAAATTATCACTTCTAAATTTTCATAGCACACTTCTCTTTACCCAGATGGGCCTACCACACAGTGTGGCATTTTGGTTGAATAAACATGGCTTTTCCCACTTCAGCTGAAGTTTTGACTCAGTAAGAGCAGGAATTAAATCATGTATCCCCCGCTCCCGGCCATCCAACACTCAGTGAAATATTTTCTGAATAAAAGAAGCCGCTCTCATGTTTAAAGGGGGAAGAAAACCCAATACTGTAAATTCTAAGTATAACAGATTTGTTTCAGCTAACTTACAGAAAATAATTATGGTGAACTGGTACATCCTTCTGTGATATCAAAGTAAGTAATCTAAATGATTCCTTCAAAAATTGTAAGGCCTGCACATTTCAAACCCAGATACACCTTAACTGAACCTGCTAAAAGATAGAATGCATGCCCCAAAAAAGGTAGAAAGGACAAACAAGAGACATGATGGGGAACTAACTTAAACGAGAAAGATCCTGAGACCATTTTTTCCTAGAGCCTGTGTTTGGGGCAGGTGGAGGCAGCCAGCCAGCCAGCCAGGGGTTTAAAGATGTGTGTATCCGCACATTGCCAGGGCCCTGCCCATAACCCCTCAGACACCCCCTTTACAAGACAAAGACAGCTGACTGAGAACACTTACCAGGCTGCCCCCAGTTGTTTTTCTGTTCTGGTGGCCGAAGCAAACTCAGCCCTGCCAGAACATTAACGCCACTGGAAGCAGCCTCAGACAATGACGCACGTGGAGTGGGTGCAAAATTCTCCAATGGCTTTGGCTTGTTTAGAATAAATCTCCAAGGTGCGTTCTACCTCCCAGCATTCCTCATCCAGACAGAGTTCAGTCGTCCACAATCACAACTCGCTTGGTAACCACCTTGGATACCTTCCCTTCCCTGTCTTACCTCCTCACTCCTATGCTGTTCATGCCTGGGGTCACGGGTCACCTCCCACATAAATTACTTAGACTTACATTCTTATCTCAGTGTCTTCTGCTCAGGAAAACACAAAACAAAACACAGTATCTTATGCTTATGATGTGTTTCAGATGAAAATTTGCTGGTTATTTCTATTTAAAATGTTGACTTTAAAAATAACTCTCTTTCTGGTATTATGAATCTTCTTTAGAGTTTTACAGTCCATAAAATCCTTCATGGTCTAACATGTTTCTTATCTACGCTAGAGCCCAAAGTTGGCTCTTGCCTTTTTTACAGATGACCCCACAGAATATTTTCCTCCCATGGCCTTCCAATTATAGGTACTGGGAACTTGAAAATCTGGCAATGTCATGATTTAAATCAGAAATCTAACAAGATGAAATATGATATATAAAATAAACTATGACTGCAAAACATGACGCATAAAGAGAAAGCTATTGGCCCTGCTCATCAGGATACTGAAACTACTTTTTTATGGATGTCAAAAATCTGGGTTGGAAAAACGTTTGAAAGCGCTATCATGCTACACTTTAGGTATCATTACATCTAATTCAAGAAAAACTGTAGCAGACAACTGCAAATTGGAGTTAATCAGACTAGTGTGAATGATGTTTTAGTGTATAATCTTTTAAATTTTATGAATGTGCTAGTTGAACACTGGCTTTCTAATTGAAAAAAAGTAAATACATGTCCCACCATACCATTAGAGTAAATTATTTTCATTTGTAAACAATAGATGCATGTCTTTTTTCATTCATTCATTCATTTATTCATTCAAAAACATCAGTTCAGTCCTACCTAATATCTCTGGTATTCTGCTTATGGGGAAAAGAGAGATGGTTTGTGTTACTGTTTTACTATCTAGTGGGTTTTTAATTGAACTTCATATCACACTTACATGTTGAGCAAATACAAATAAATTCTACTTTAGTTATCTAGGAGATTTTATTGGAAAAATGTTTGAAACTTGAATAAATATAGCTTTCAGGTAAAAATCTGGAATGCTACTGAGACAGTTGTTTATAGATTTATAAGAGATTGTGCCATTAGAAACAGAGTTATAACAAGTATTTTTATACTTTGGGTATGTATTAAAAGAATAAGAGATCTTTATTTTTATTTTATCCTGAAACATAACTGCAACAGATTTATGAATGACCTAGTTCTGTATCAAGTTTTAGCAATAAAAACTTTATTACAACACTTGTTATGAGAAATGTGACATAAAATTTTAAAAAGCAATTCTCAAATATTGTGTTTATTGCCTTGGCCTTCAAAGCTATTTTTCCCCATGATTAGCATGCCTCTGTAATTTTAAGTGCTTCACTGGTTTATTGTATGTTTAATAATTTAGGTAAGCATGAAAGCCAAGATAAGAGTTCAGATAAAATATCTACTCCCTCTACTCCACTCAAAGATCCATGAATCTATTAAAATAAATGTTTATACTCTTCACCATCCCAGAGTTCACTTACAGTATGTTAAATCACTAAATTTTATAATGTATAGGGCTTTGGGTCTTCAGAAATGGTAGTTGCTTTCTTAACTTAAATTCACTAAAGATAGGGAATAATGTCTTTTGTTTTTTTATAGGTATTTCTTAACTTTCAAAAAATCTAATGTGACCTAAATTAGAAAACACAAAAATCCCACCTGCTGCTACACTATCTCTGGAAAAAGTAAGATGAAATATAATGCCTAAATGTTAAATAATTCACTAAACTTATCTGATCAAATTTATTGGGAAAAAAATAATGGAAATGCTGATTATTTTAAGGATTAAATGAGACAGTGCATATGATGGTTTGCAAAATGTGTACCACATAGGAAGTGTTTAATAAATATTCTGTCAAAAAAAATAAAATGAAATAATTCTTAAGTATTTAAACATTTATATTAGTGTACAGAATCTTTTAAATATAACAAGAAAAGTCTAAGTAGGTTCTAAATAGATACAAATAATGCAATATATAAATAAAGTTAGCAGAATACAGTTTCTCTAAAGGTAGAAATACTGCATATTTTCTTTGTTTCTCCAGAGTATCTTTTTCAGGAGGTGACTATAGTAGATGTTACTCAATCAACAATAGTTAAGAGAACTTCGACATAAGAGCTGGTAGCTAATGGAAAGGAAATAAACTTATGTAAAATGTCCCATAAATAAAAATATTTCATCTATTTGAAGCTTTATCCAATAAGAAGCATATATGTCACTCTTGATATGACAGAGTCATAAAATAAATGTGGTTTTACTGTATCTACTCATAACAGATTGTAGGTAACCTTTATAATCTTATTTTTCATAAACCTAATATACTTTATGCATTTACTCATTTAGAGGAGGTCTGGATTCCTGATTTATAAATCTAGATGTCTGTGTATGTTTTTAGATCTTTGCCCTATGTTGAACTGGTAGGACAAAAGACAGAAGAACTAGAGAAAAAAAAAAAAAAAAAGGTTTAAATCCACTATTTTTATTTGTACAGGAGGAAGAGTCAAGGCAATACCTTAAGGGAAAAATGGATTGATTGATGTCTGTTGTTACTCTATACGGCTCACTACAACCATCTTAAGTTTATACCTTTACAGCTGGAAAAACACTTTCTATAAACCATTTCAGCTTCCTCACTACTGGGTGTGATAGATACAAATGTTTCTCCAGACACAGAAACGGACACAGAGAGAAAAAGCATCTTGCTTGACTTTCGTAAAGCCGGCAAGTCGGGGAGACAAGACTCTGAACTCACTTTTCCCCACTGGATATCAGGTACGGCATGTCAATAAAGCAGGCGTATACTTAGAAATAAACACCTGTGTTTGAGCGTGTGTGTGTGTGTGGGGGCGTGTGCATATGCATGTGTGCAGATCAATTACTTTATTTTTTGAATTTCTAAGTCTCATAGTGGCTGAAGGTACCACAAGTCAGGGTAGGAAGTTGAGATGAAAAAACACTGACTACAGACAAAGAGGTAAGTGGAAAAGAAGGATCCTTCTCTATGTTTATTTTGTAAATTGATCTTATCTCTGAGCTTCAAATTATATCAAGTCTCAAATCGGTACCAATGGATCTGATGCCATCTTCAGTTCTCTATTCCCAAGTGTTAACAAGTTATTTTCATCTTGATGCTTTTGCTGTCATTTCATAGCATTTCTGAAACATCTCCCATCTGTTTTCTTTGTCCTCGAAAGGACTTCACTCCAACTTACCCAGGTCCTCTGACTACTTCACCAGGCAATCAGCCAACTTCGGTATTTAAGCTATTAAACATTCCTTTGAAAACTTCGACAATTCATCCTTTTCTCTCCATTTTCTCTTCTATTGCCTTAGATTTGCTACTGCCTTAGACTTGCTACTAAGTAAAACAAATTTGTATCCTTTTCCCTCTTCTCTTCCCTTCCTCGTCTAATCCATTTTAAAGAGCCTAAAGATTTTACAGAAACGTCAACTTGCCTTTTTTGTTCTCTTCCTCCTTTCTTTTCTCCTCTAGCTCTCTCTCCTCCTTTTATGTCTTTTGCTTCTTCTCCTTCTTCCTCTCTGAAGTCATCATCATTATTTTCATTTTCATCACCCTCATCAATACTTATTGATCTTGTATGCTCAATGCTCTACTGAAAGTTTTACATATAAGACCTTATTTAAGTCTCACCACTATTATGTAGGTCAAAATTGAAACCCTGATGTTGAGATGAATGGTGCACTTATTTTTACACAGACAAATACAGGCAATGTGATTCCACTGACAGGTCATCACTGCTCCCCAACAAAACCTTCTAAAAATGTCTGATGTGGAACACAGAACTTTCTTCATGGGAAAGTATCATTCAATGGCCCATTAAACCTTCTTCCTCCAGACAGTGTTATCAGACTTCTTGTTCCTGCTGGTATACGTCTACCTGTTCTGAATATCCTTTCTCGTAAGCAGGTGAACCCCCTACAGAGTAGAGACTATTATCTAAACTTCCATCTACCCCTGGGTGCCAAGAGGAGGGCTTTTTCATGGCAGGCACTCAATACACACCTGGTGGATGGACCAGTAGGCTTTGCACAATCCCCAAATTCAATCATTGCACAACAAGCAGCTTAATAATAATGATCCTTTTCATCAAAGTCTTTCTCCATAGTTTTTCCATCATCTGGAGGAATATTTGTGTTTCTTTACCACCAGTACATGTCAATAGTTTCTCTTAAATGCAGATAAAAAATTCTCTCAGGGAAACTTTTCCTTGAGAAACTTACTTTATACTAACATATTCTTGATTCTGTGTTCAAAATGATGTTTCATACTTTTCTTCCCCTTTTCTATGTACCTTGCCTATCAGCAATACTGCAATTTTTATGAAAAAATCTCTTAAAAAAATACCAATTTTTTGTGTCTTCTACATGCTCACTAAATTCTTTATAAAAATAAATATCTTCAGAATCTTTGTTCTTAGCTATAAGAAAAGAATGAATAATACAGAGCCCTGAAAAGTATAAATTTTATTGCTCATAAGAAATTTGAATCTCTTCACAAAATAACAGGCAATACTGTGTATCTCAACTTCTGACGATATGAATGGCTTTCTTTATTGTCCTTTTTTCTCTTTATCATGACAAACTTCAATTAAGGATCTGCTATATGCAAAGAGCAGTGTTTTTCTGTGGAATGATGATAATAGTAGAACTTGTCCTACAGAAATATGTGCTCTCTTGTGAAGTATAAAACCAGCACATGGATTAGTGGAAGCACAGAAAACAAAACAAACAAACAAAACCCAGCAACGAGTGCCGACCAGAGCGTTCGGACGGTGTAGCATGCTGTGTGTGTGTTGTGACGTTAGAAACGCACAGCAAGAAGGTTTCACCTGAGGGGCCTGGAAGGGTTCTTAAAGCTGTGTATATTCTGGTAATGCACTTTAAAGTGGACAGATGAAGAAAGTCAAACGCTGAATAATTTGTTTTCAATCTGAATCTGGATTTCTGACAGCCACACAACTTTAATCTAGAGTTTTTAATAATTCTGTATATATTTAATCTCATTTTTATAACATGTTTTATATGGTTCTAGATTTGTTTCACATGTGTAACAGACAGATGATAAATAAGCCTGTAAGTATCCTAATGGCTGGAACCAGACCATACACTTCTTTGATGTCCCTCAAAATACCAAGTAGGATGCTAAGCACAAAACCACTTTTTCTCAAAGTGTAATTTACAAACCACCCGCATCAGGACCATCTGACATGTTGTTCAGCGTTTAGGTTACTAAGCCTCATTCTAGACCACGTGAATCAGAAGGAATTAGAATTCCTAATAAGAACCCCAAGGGATTCCTAGAGCACATTAGGCTTAACAGTCACTAATACAATGGGTGCTAAGTACACGCTTAATGACTGATGCAACACAGTCATATTGACTGAACTTTCAAAGCCGCTGTCTTGACAATCTAATTGGCATGTGTTTCAAACTGAGCGTTTGCAAGAGCATTTCTCTTTTGAAGGCTTTGCAAAATCATGCTGGAAAGGGTGCCTCAAAATTTAAACTAAATACTTCATAATTCAGGCAAAGAGGCTGGAGTGCAGAGGATAAAGGGAAGACGAGTAAATAAACCAAAAATTCTGATTTTATGTGCTATACTACAACTCCCAACTAGTTCCCCTATCCCTGTCCCCAGCCCCAGCCCAGAACACAGTATGCAGGAACACATATGAATTCATAAAACCCTAAGAATTTTCATTAAAACTTTTCTCTTCAATTTGGAGAGATGTAGTCTAAAGAATGAGCATGCAGCCTTAGGAAAGTCAGGAAAAGAGAACAATCTGAGCATGGAAATATTTAACTACCTCACAAGGACCTCAGCACAGATGTGAAAAATGACCAAGTTTCCCAATACACTATGTGACATTAGGTTATGTGCGTGGAGGGGAAGAGAAAAGGCCAAAACCAAGCACAGAGGGACACACTCTCGAGTGAGCAGAGCTGACTGCATGAGGTGACTGATACTGTTGGGAAGACAGAGTCCAAATCTCTACTCAGCTCCAGTGCAGAACATCTCCACCAAACATATATGCCCACAGGCCGGAAAACTGGATAGAAAACAGTCCTCAGATTCCAAACAGGAACTACAGTTAGGAAACAAGTCATTCTTTAAAATTAAGTCTCAGTTGAAAACATTTATTATCTATTATATCAAATAGAAGGTCAGATAAATTGGCCCTTATTAAATAAGCATAAGCAAGACAGGGCATGACAGCTCTAGCACAGCACAGTACAAACAAAAGAGGAAGTGCTAGGGTTGGAAGAACTGAAGGAAGAAACAACAGAGAAGAGAGAAGGGGAGAGAAGAGACAAAGAAGCAGGCAAATTCCTACTCTAGAATTAAAAGCAAAAAGCTAAAGAACAGAAATAGATGATCTAGGTAAGCTTCAAGCTCTGAAAGAGTTTAATAGGAATATAAACTTAATAATAAGATGGTGTTAAAAGATAGGAAAACAAAACAACAGGAGATGAAAAGGGAGATTGCAATGCCCACATGAAAACCAAACTAAAATCTGTGTGTATCTAAATTGATTAAAATAGTGGATTTCACTGGGACTACCTCAGAAGCTTTAGAAATACCAGCATCTTGGTCGCCTCAATATTTATTGATCTAATAGTTCTGAGGTGCAGCCTGGGCCTTGAAATTTTTTATAATCTTTACAGGTGATTTTAATGTGCAGACAAGATTTAGAATCACTGAATTAGTGACATCAAAATATGATAGCAATGTACTGAAACTGAAATAATGGAAATAAGAGCTTAAAATTCAAGTAAATGAAGAGAAAAGCCAAAGAACTGAACCAGAAAATATATAATAGAATAGAGGACAAAGAAGCTCTAACATAAGGATAACTGGTGTCCCTGAAGTAGATGGTAAAAGAGGGAAGAAAGTGATAATCAAAAGTATACTTAGTGAACATTTTCAAGAATTCAAGAAAAAAGTCAATATGAAAATCAAAAATACACATTACATCAGGAAACTTTTATATAGAACAAGCAGCATGAAGAAATTTATGAAGTAAATTATTCAACTCTAAGGATTAATAAACAAATACATTTGAGGCATTCTTGCAGAGAGAAGTCACTCAAAAAGGACAGGGAGGGGGCCAGGGATGAAGAAGCAAGGTAATATCAGATTTCAACATAGCATTTTTGTTGGTAAGTGTAATGCAGTAATAGTCAACTAAAATTAGCAGGAACGGCAATAAGGTTTTCTCAAATATAAAAAGAAAGAAATAGCAAGGAAACACGACACCAATAAACCATGCTTGAAAAACCCAGTCATGCGTAAAATCAAGACCACCGGCCAAGCCTCAAGACTAGCTGTGAACACCAAGTGCATCTGTACAGAAAGCTACGACTACAGAACTGAACAAAGTACGGATGTAGAAAATTATGTTTCACTTTTATTTGATCAATAAAAATATGAAGTAAAAGCAATATAACATCTCATTGCTCAAAATTCCCAGATCCCCGAGTATTCTGGTCACTTTCTTTTTTTTTTTTTTACTTTCTAGAAGAGGGGTTGACAAACATATTCTGTGAAGGGCCAGACAGTAAACATTTTAGGGTTTGTGGTCCTTACGGTTCCTGCCAAAACTCAGATCTGCTGTGACCCAAAGCAGGCACAGCACCCACGTGGCCATGTTAAAATACAGCTTTATTTGTACGCACTGATGTTTGCATTTACATACTTCTGTGTGTCATAAATATGATTGATTTTTATTCAACCATTTAAATATTATAAAACCACTGTTAGCTCATGGGTCACATCAAAACAGGAGGTGGATCAGATCTGACCTATGAGCTGTAGTTTGCCAACCTCTGCTCTGGACCAAAGTTTCTCATCTTCAGCACAATTTACTTTTGTGGCTGGATAATCCATTGTTGTGGGAAAGTACCCAATGCATTGCCGTCTGTGTAGCATCAGCTCTGGCCTGTACTCACTAGATGTGCATAGTATCCATTAGACACTGAAATGTCTTCTGGTTGAGAAACACTGTTTCAGACCATTAAGCCAGTATGTACCGAGCACAGATAATTCCAAGTGTAAACTTTATTAACAGAGAGTTCAGAGGGACTTTTCCCTCCATCTGAACACTAACTTCATGAGGGCATATTAAAATTACCTGAGCTGCCTTTACGAAATTTATATAAATTAAGACAACTAAGCTACACCCCCGCCCCACATTTTTCCTTCACTTGAACCACTGTAAAGTCAGTCCTTCAACCTATACTGTTCTCTAAGAAATTCCATTCACACTGGCTTTCTAGGCACACTGATATAAATTAAAATTGAATAAGTAGCATCATTTAAAACATGAAAGCAAAGGGTAGAGGTGACTATTTAGCAAAACCACACACAACGTCTCTATTTTAAGTAGATGAATTCCTATAAATATTAGTTTAAGGTGCGAAACTACAAAGGACAAAATGGTTTCGGCATTATCAGGTCTAAATTTTAGTGTTTTCTGATCTATTCAGCAAACGTCATTTTCAGTAGGACCTCATCTATTTGGTGCCATCAGGAAAGATAAACATGTGAAGAGGATTCAACTGTCCAATGAGATAATTTAAGTGAAAATACCTGGTGAAATGTAAAGCTATGCTAGCAACAGGTATGTCATTTGCATGTGTGCACTTGTGTGCACTGGTATTTGCATGAGTGAATTTGTGTGTGTGTTCAACTGGCTTCTGGGCCAGAAAGTCAGCACTAAATAAACGCTTACTGACTGGCATAACGTATAGTGCAATATCAACAACTCAGCTGACATTTCCCTTTCCTGTTGCTTCTGTCATTACCTACAAATAACATTTTAAGTGGGCTTCACATTTCCAGTGTGACTCTAGTTCAATCTCGCATGCATAGATTAAATGATTTTATCCATGTGTTCACTTAGTATTAATTGAGAAGCAACTATGTTCTGGGCATTGTGCCCAATCTTGGTGACCACGGAAAAGAATACAGAAAAATATATCAGAATTTATAATTTTGCGGTAGGGATAATCATTGTGATGTCACCATAAAAGTCTCCAATTTAAGATCAGTAGCAATGTTTGCTTAAGGATCACAGTCACTTTCTCTTCTGTGTCTTGTCCTTTACTGTCCCTTTCCAATTTTATTCCATGTACCAAAATAAAATGTTCCAATTTTTCCTTTCCTTGCTTCCCTAGCTACTGTAGACGCATTAGCTCCTATGTTGGGTCATCAAGGGATGAACAGTGTTTACAGCTACCTGAGGTTCTACATGTCCTATCAATGAGAACAGCAATATGAACATAATAAAATCCATGAGAAAAAAAAAAAATCTAGTGAGCATTATACGCCACATTCAGAACAGAAAATAAACATATTTCCTTGTTATATAGTCCTCATACTGTCAATTTGACCTCTGGAAACTGTTCTGAGGAGGCCTCTTTCCCAGGGTTAGCCAGAGTCCATTTGTATATTTTATATATAACTTACAGAATCCAAGAGTATACCTCAGCAGGTCTCCAGAGTTTGGGGGTAATTGAGGTCAACATGGAACCTGCTGGATGAGGGAACCTATGCACAACCAGGAAAACGCAATGAAAAATAAAATTTAAAACATGGCTCAATAAAGGCTTTTCACTGCTCAGAAGTCAAGTTCACCTGCTAATGGTTTGTTAACCTGGCAGCCTTCCTACACTGGTAAGTCTCTCGGTGTTAATTATGATCACCTGCTATCATCCATCCATGAGGCTACTCCACTCTCGTTGCCTTAGAGGATAAGAGACACCAGTATTCAAACAACTACTAAATTTCAAGGATTTTTTTTTTTTTTTGGTAGTAGTGTTTCTGCAAAGTCATCACATTCAGCTTGGGGAAGATTATTCAGGAAATAACTTTTCAATACATGTTTTGATAATCTGAATGCACCCAATTCCTTCAGTCATTAACTGTTTTCCGAATATTTTCACAGACTATTCTCTCCTGTCAATATTTAAAGATAATATCTCTCCTAATCTTCATTTTCTGGAATGACTTGCCACATTTCTCCTCAAAAGACATGTGGTGTAGGCTAGAATCTTTACTTCAAATTATGACAGTGATTATTACACAATTTTGTTAAAAAATAAGAGATGGCCCAGCTATAATATTATACCAGGGTAAGTTTTGTAAACATTCTGATAGAAGAAATTTATTTGATAAGGATTGATAAGAAAAGCAGATGAAGTGAGATTATAAACTGTTCAGAGTCCCTATCTCTTTTGGCATATCAACTCTTAAGAACAATACTGTCTGGAACAGAATGGTGAGGAAAGGATTGCTAAGATGTTTAATACAGTTCAGAAAATTCTGCTTGTAATCCTTGAAGATTCCTAATCAGAAACTTCTTAGCGATCCAGAATTTCCTCCTAATACTGGACTCTGAAATTATCATTCAATAGACGCAGGAGTAGGGGACGTTATCTGCTTCTCATACCATGACACAGTCCTTAGGAGGAAGGCCTAGGGTCATGCTTATCTTCCAGTGAGAAATACTCGTAAGCACTATGGATGAGAGCTTCCCAGCTCCTGGTTTTAGATATGAAGGTGCTATTCTCACAACACCGCTAAGAGAGCATCCTCAGGGAAGCAGCTTGGGGCGAAGTGTCACGATCCACTTTTTCAGTTAATAAAACTCCAGCTTCACGGAGCAGATCCACCAAGAATTCTCTGGAGCCTTTACTGCCCCAGGGTCTCAGTATCAGGCTGGTATGCAGTGCTTCACCCACAGTAAACTTGAGAGAATAACTGAATTCAGAATCAAGGTATTTTTTCTCTCATATGTTACTGAACAGTGACATCTGTTATGATTTTCATTTATGATGTGTAAGCACTCAAAGATAATTAAATCAAGGAGCTAAATATTATTTGTATTCTTTCTTCATTCATATTTTTATAGAATAATTTTGGAATTACAATCTTAAAGAATAACCAGAATTTTTTATTTTGTCCAATTTTCCAAAATTTCTGTTTTTTTAAAAAGGGGAAGCATATAATAATAGATAATTATATAGCATTTAGAATTTTTTTCATAATAGTCACCAAACATTTATCGACTGCCTAAAATGTGTTGGAATTATAGATATATCTGTTTAAAAATGTGACTTGCCATTCTGTGGCCTATGATCTATTTAAGAAAAGATGAGGAGTATATACAGGACCACAGGGCAACTTCTCAATCAGTAACTCAGATGATTAAGCACAATGTCAAACAATGGTGTGCTCACCATGCATCTAGAAGGTCTTTTTGTTCCCTGAGGAATTCAGGCTGGAGACCAGTGTTTAGACTAATAGATGGTTGAAGGACACTCCACATAGTAGAAACATTAATGAGATATTTTCGCAGTACTTAGCATCTACAATAGAAACGGAAACTCAAAATAGCTCAGTAAGCTTCTAAACATTTCCTCATTTAATCGAGAGCCAACAGTTTGATTATCCAAGTAAGCCTGTGAAAGCTTTGGCTTATCCCGGGTCTCTGCTATTAAATTTCATAATCTGAACATTCCAATCAGTGATCACTTTCCTGGGAAAAAATATTCATTCGAATGAAAGAAAAAACTAATGATAATGAACAGAGTTCATTATAATGAGTGAGAGTTCCCAGTAGAAACATATACAGAATTCAGATGCCAAGAAGTGGGAAAGGCCTGAGACTTTACTGTACTTGCCGGCTAAGAAGTTAGTGTGCCACGGTGTAATGGATGCTGTCAGAAGACAGGCCATTTTAGGTCAGAAACAAGGGGCAGGTTATTACCCACACGAATAGCAGAAGCTAATGTAGCAGCATTTGGAACCCCCGTTCCCACAGGGTCACACACAGAGGGCCAGATGATACGTGCTCGTGCAGTGGGCTTTGTTACTGGAGAGGAACCCTGAGGTTAGGGAGCCTGACTCTTTCATAACAGGCAATAAGCAAACCTCACTTCTGCTCCAGACAAAGACATTATCTCTGCTTTCCAA